>NC_141003.1:34693815-35293815 GCF_052327205.1 Somniosus microcephalus
AACACACTTTTAGCACCCTGAAAAAGTTAGCGCCCCTGCGCCGTAAATTGAGCAGTAGCACCCCAAGCAGGAGGCGGGGCGCTACTGGAAGTGCTCCCCCTCCTTCTTGGGGCGCTACCATTCTGTATCGCAATGCTACATGCAACAGCGCCACGTGCGTTGGCACATAGCACCGCGGTACTACAGGCCTCCCTCCCCTGATTAAAGGGGAGGGGCCTAGCGCAGCGCACACCGGGGCCCTGCTGGACCATCAGGGAGAGGGGCGCCAGGAAAACAGCAAGAGGAGTGCCATGCTGACCGATCGTGGCCGGCACCCCGCAGGAGGAGGCGAAATGGGGCAGGTGCTGGCAGGCAGCCTAAATAAAATGGCTGCCCGACACCTGCCCTATGATTTGTGGTGCCTCAGCTGCAAAAACTCCACCCTGACCCTGTTGGACATAGTGTCCGGCAGTAGGTCAGGGGGTGCGACCGAAGTTTGTGGCCGAGGCGCGAGCGGGGTGCTGCGCACAGTGATGACGTCATTGCCAGAGGTGCAGCGCCCCCTGGGGCACTAACAGGAGGCACAAAGCAATCCAATTTTTCCCCCACAGTGTTTTTGTACAGTTGAAGGATGAACAGTTGAAAAATGATATACTTGCTCATTCCGTGGATGTGAATTTTCTAGTAGAAGCTTTAGATCATCTAAAAATTCATTTTCCAAGACCAGATCTAGCTGCCAACCATCATCTTTCATTCCAAATATACAAATAATTTTTCAGCATTCTCAAACATAAACTATCATCCTTGTGGCTAGCTGGGTGAAATAACGGAAGGGCAAATTTTCTGCTTTCGTGTTTCTGGTACAGAGCATCGCACACCAGGAGCTGATGTCAGAATGGTGGGCGTGGAGGATAGTGCTGTCGATGCCTTTGAGGCCACGCCTCGGATCACCTCCCCTCCCAGGCCCGTGCTGCCGGCCAACTCAGAGTGGGAGTTTGCCAATTTTCCTGCTCCCACCATCCCCCCCACTCCCACCACACCAGCGAGCTGCAGCAGGGGTGCCTGCTTGGTGCCCGCAACTTATTGGCGGCATGAGGTCCAGGCCTCAAATTAGCTTGGGCCTCACGCTGGCACCAGCGGGTGCGGGGAGCGGCGCTCCGCTGACTTCATGTCCATTTTGGGAACTACTTTAAAATTGTCCCCCTTGAATACTTTTAAAAAATCTTAATATTATAATGATTAAGATTTATGAAATTAATACATATACATTTATTTCAGAGCAAAATATGTGGTCTGTGTGGAAATTTCAATGGTGATGTTGCAGATGATCTAACAACAAAGGGAAACTCTCTAGTGACCAGCACTTTGGAGTTTGGAAACAGCTGGAAATCATCGCTGTCTTGTTCTGATACACTGAATCAAACATTCCCTTGTGACAGAAACCCATACTGTTTAGCATGGGCTCAAAGGAAGTGTAGCATAATTAAGGATGCTGTGTTTCAAAAATGCCATAAAAAGGTAAGTTTATAATCAAATATATTACTTGTAATTGGAATGATGCCTCTTGCACAGTACTTTTGTAACTTCTGACACTGGTCTAACATTCCTATCAGGTTGACCCAACTCCATACTACGACGCCTGTGTCGAGGAAGCTTGTGCCTGTGACTTGGAAGGGAAATATCTGGGTTTCTGTACCGCTGTAGCAGTGTATGCAGAAGCTTGTAATAAAGCTGATGTTTGTATTCGCTGGAGAACCCCAGACTTGTGCCGTAAGTATTTGCTTTATTGGTAACTGAGGAGCACTTGTCATGATTATTTTACATGTCTATATTTGCGGGTATTGGCTCAGATGTGTATTGCAGGATGTAGCAAACACAGCAAAAATAATACATACAGAGCAAAAGGATATATATATTATATATTTTTGCTCTGCTGCAGAGACTGGTAGCTCAAATTGAGGCTTACAGTACCGGAGGTAGCCATGTGATATGGATAGAAAATTGGTTAAAAGCTAGGCAGTTGGGATTAAAGAGACATTGCTGGATTGGTGAACAATGTCAAGTGATGTTCCCCAAGGGTTGGTAAAGGGAACCCAGCTTTTCACTATATAGATGTAGCCTGGCGAAATGGAGCAGCGCAGGACACAGAACTTTCTTTTTTTCTGGGGTTTTTTATTCTGAATTGATAACTTGGGTTCTAGTCTTAGGATGTAGTTGTAAATACATAAAACCACATTTAATTGTATAAAATACAGAAAAGACGGAAATACGGCAAATACAAGAAAACACAGTCGATAAAATACGGCAGTGGCTTGCTGTAGAACAGAACACGAGGCAAACCACAGGTGCAGTTAGTTAGTTAGCTAACAATCATTATACAAAACAAAACCAATAGTACAATACATTCTTATGTCCCGTTATCACTTGTTACATCTTACAAGAAAACACAGAATATTAAACTCATTCGCAACGTAGCCCCCAAGGACTCAACAACAATTTTAGCAAGTGTTAACACCAGCACATGGTGGGACAATCTGCAAGCATCCCCGTGGTATCGAGTGATTTGGGAAACAATATCACTTTAAAACTATGTCTGAGTTGCACTTAATACTGTTTTAGTTGTACTTTACACAGAATAAGTTCATTTCAAAAGTCATATTCACCCCAGATTTCTCAGAGCAATCTCTCATGCTGGATGTAGAAAATGGAAGCTGTGAAGAAAGGGGAGGTTCCTTTGGCATCACATGGTCCTACCCATAACCCTTTTCTCCTTGTTCAAATTACTAAAGGGGAAAATGAACCGCGCCATCTAGTGGACTTAAATATTCACTGCATTTTCCCCACTTAGCTACATAGAAATGACCTGGGTTTGAGAATGGAAGGGAGTATAGTGAGGTTTCCTTGGAGCTAAAGTGAAATATGCAGAAGACAGCAGAAAACTGCGTAGCGACAAAGATAGATTAAATGAGTGGAAAGTTTAATGTAGCAAATTGTATGGTAGTGTACTTTGGAGATAAGAATGGCAGGTGAGAGTATAATTTAAATAAGTGCTGGGGGATTCAATGAACAAAATGATTTAGGAGTCCAGGTAGATGGGTGATTAAATATAACTCAGAAGTGTATAAAGTAATTAAAAAACTTGGGCTTCATCATAAGAGTTTTACAATAGAAAAGCAAGAATCACTACTGAAGTATTGGTGAGACCTCACTTGGAATATTAAGCCAGATTCTGTGCTCATAGGGAGTGCATTGCAAGAAATCGCTAGCAAGTAATTTATGATTTTATGTCCTTTAATTTTAATGGGCAGTGTTAGATCCGTGGTTCAGTGGATAAATAATCACACGGATGCTGTACATTAACAAATAACAGGTCTTTACTGGAGGAGGGTAATCTCTAGACTGGGGTACAGAGGCATGTGCATAGCTTATATACCGGTGTGGTCACTGCCGGTACTACAGTATACAGGAGCTGTAAAAAGTAGTTCTGACTTAAAGGCACATACACTACAATTCCTCCCCTTTTAGATTAATAATACCCCCTTAATATTCAAATAACAATTACATTTTTACATGTACATTAAATAACAAAAGTCCATTTATAGATTCAGTCTTTGGGGCGGCTTCCTGACCCTTTCGGGATAGCGCCTTTCCAGAGGTTCTTGTTCTTGGTGCAGAGGCGATTCTGACCCCTTTTCATCGGGTAGTTCATCGGGTTCCACTGCTACTGGGTCTGACGTAGATGCTACCGTTATGTCGAGTTCATCCCCAGGTACTCGAGACATGGGGTTGACACGTTCCTGTGACGCTAAGATCTGATCGACGTGGCGTCTCACAATGTTCTCCCCCACATCCACTGTGTACATTAATGGCCCCTGCCTTGTACATATCGTTCCGGGTTGCCACTTCTCTGTTCAATAGTCACAGGCCAAGACTGGTTGCCCTACATTGAAGCTCCTTGTTGGCTTCTCATTGATGTGCTGGAATTGTTTGTCCTCAACATTTCTTCGCACATTTGGTCTGAGCAAGTCCAGACGAGATCTCAACCTTCGGTTAAAGAACATCATGGCTGGGGTCTGGTTGGTAACTGCATGTGTCGCGTTTCGGTAGGCTAATAAGAAATTGTCCATCTTATGCTGAAGTGGAATTTCCTCGTCGCACATGGCCTTTATCGCCTTCTTAAAGGTTTGTACGAACCTCTCAGCCAATCCATTGGTGGCTGGATGATACTGTGCGGATGTGTAATGCCTTACCCCATTCCTTTTCATGAATTTTTGGAACTCGTCGGACACAAACTGTGGTCCATTATCAGAGCAGATCTGCTCTGGCAAACCGTTTCTGGCAAATATGGTCCGTAGGACTGCAATCGTTTTCTCTGTAGTGGTTGAAGACATCTTTATCACCTCAGGCCACTTTGAATGAGCATCCACTGCTATTAAGAACATTGAGTCCATGAATGGACCAGCAAAATCAATGTGCACCCGTTGCCATGGAGAGGAGGGCCACTCCCATGGGTGTAGAGGGGCATGTGGTGGTGCATTTTGGAACTTCTGGCATCCTAAGCAGCTCTTAGTTAGGTCTTCGATTTGTTGATCGATTCCCGGCCACCACACATAAGCCCTAGCAAGGCTTTTCATTTTCACTCCCCCCAGATGACCTTCATGTAGCTCATTTAGCACTCTCTCCCTTAACTTGGGTGGAATCACCACTCTGGATCCACACATCACTGTCCCCTGGCATACTGACAGCTGTTCTCTTCTGGATGAGAATGCTGGCAACAGTGAGTCGCCATGTGTTGGCCATCCCCTCACCGTCAATTCATATACCCGTGACAGCGTCGGATCATTGCGGGTCTCCTTCTCTATATCCGCGTTTGTTACTGGCAATCGTTCAATTATCGACGAATAAAATATCTCGATAGGGTCCACTGCTGGTGCTTCCTCCACAGTAGGCAGTGGCAGGTGCGATAGCCCATCAGCGTTCCCATGCTGTTTCGTGCCTTTATATTCTATTTCATATTGATTCGCCCCTAGAAACAGGGACCATCTTTGTAACTGCTGTGCAGTCATTACTGGCACGCCCTTCTTAGGATTAAAGATGGAGACAAGTGGTTGGTGGTCAGTCAGCAAGGTGAACTTCTGCCCATGCAGATAGTGGTTGAATTTTTTTACTCCCCATACTAGGCTGAGGGCCTCCCTGTCAATCTGGGCGTAGTTGCGCTCGGCTGAGGTTAGTGACCGAGATGCAAAGGCTACTGGCCTCTCCAACCCGTCTGGGAATTTGTGCGACAGCACCGCTCCAATGCTGTAGGGTGATGCATCACATGCCAAACGAATTGGTAGTGCTGGGTTGAAATGGGCCAACACCTCTTTTGATGTGATCAATTCTTTACACTTCTGGAAAGCTCGTCTACGTTCGTCATCCCACTTCCATGGTACCCCTGTTTGCAGTAGGGTGTTCAGCGGGTGTAATACCATAGACAAATTTGGTAAGAACTTGTGGTAATAGTTTACCAGCCTGAGGAACAACCTCAGTTGTGACACATTTTCCGGTGCTGGAGCCTTGACTACCGCCTCAATCTTGTCAGGGGACTTATGTAACCCCTCTTCATCGATGACGTGGCCGCATTACGAGATCTGTTTCTGGAAAAACTCGCACTTGTGGCGATTAGCTCGTAGCCCATATTCCTTTAATCTGGTGAGCACCTTCTCCAAGTTAGCGAGGTGATCACTGTCATTTTCGCCCGTGACCAAGATGTCGTCCAAATAACACTGGGTCCCTGGAATCCCTTGCAGGACCTGATCCATCGCCCTTTGCCAGATAGCCGGAGCCGAGGCTACTCCAAACACCAGCCGGTTGTATTGATAGAGACCTTTATGAGTGTTGATCGTAAGGTAATGTTTCGAAGCTTCTTCTACCTCCATTTGCAAGTACGCCTGGGCTAGATCAATTTTGGTGAAGTGTTTACCACCAGATAGCGAGGCGAAAATATCCTCAATTCGTGGAAGCGGATATTGCACCATGTGAAGGACTGGGTTCACTGTCACCTTAAAATCCCCACAGATGCGGACCTTCTTTGGTTCCCCAGGCATATTACTCAACGACCTCTTCATTACAGGAACGATGGGTGTAGCCCACTCGCTCCAGTCCACTTTGGACAGTACTCCTGAACATTCCAACCCTTCCAGCTCTGCTTCAACAGCTGGTCTGATCGCATAAGGCACTGGTCTGGCCTTCAGAAACTTTGGGCTTGCATTTTCCTCTATTTTAATTGTTGCTGTTATTCCTTTTAGTGTTCCTAGTCCCTCCTGGAACACTTCTTTTGTGGCAGTTAGCATTTTTGACAGTTGTCCAGGTGTGACGTCATCATCCTTTTTGGCCTCAACCTTCAGTGCCTGTATGGAATGCCAATCTAATTGTATCTTCCGGATCCATTCACGTCCTCCATTTGGCAATACATATATATCCATTTTAGGTATTTCCTGGCCTTTATATGTCACTTTCACCCTTATTTTTCCTTTGGGGCAGACTTTTTGCCCCGTATACGTCTTCAAGACAATCTCTGTAGCTTTCAAGGGTATGTGTGAAAATAGCCGCTTGTAGTCTCTTTGATTTATGACTGTTAGAGCTGACCCTGTGTCCAATTCCATTTCCACTTGGACTCCGTCTATCTTGAGTGTAACCCAGATAGTCTGGTGATCCTCCATTTCGGTTACATTATTTAGTTTCAGACAACCCAGCTCCTTGCTTCTGGGGTCAGTCACTTTTCTGTTCGTCTGAACCACTGTCCATCACCTGGTGTACCTTTTTGTACTTCTCCTGTGGAGATTTGTTACTGTTGGTTTTCTTCCCAGACCTGCAGACTCTTGCTATGTGTCCTGCTTTCCCACACTGTCTGCACACTTGGTCCTTGAACCAACAATCTTTCTGGTCATGTGTTGTTCTGCCGCAGCGATAGCACTTCCCTGTTCCATAGGTCATTTCGTTGGTGCCATATTCTTGCGGTCTCCGTTGTATCTCTGCAGCGCCCCTTGCGGCTGCTTCGTGTGATACTGCCATACTGAAAGCTTTGTCCAGCATAAGGTCCTTTTCTGATTGAAGCCGTTTCTGGGTTCCTTCACTTTGTAGCCCACACGCAAACTTGTCCCTTAACGTGTCTGCTAGTCCCGCTCCAAACTGGCAGTGTTTCGATAGCTTGCGCAGTTCTGTTAGGTACTCAGCATTGCTTTCGTCTTTGTGTTGGTTCCTTTTATGGAACTTAAATCGTTCTGCTATCAGCAGTGGTGTGGGGTTTAAGTGGTCCTGTAGGATTTCTACTATGCTTTCAAAATTCTTGTTTACCGGCTTCTCTGGTGTTATTAGATTTCGCAGTAACCCATAAGTTTTTGCACCCATGGAATTTAAAAGAACCAGTGCTTTATTAGCATCTGGCACTTCATTCGCCCTGCAGTACACCTCAATACATTCCACATATGTCGCCCAATCTTCGACTTCATTGTCGAACGTAGAGATACTGCCACTCTTCGGCATCCTTTGTTGTGTGTTACCTATCACCAATGGCGCCTCCCGCGCTTCCCCTTCTTCTCCGCTGGCACAAAATGGCGTCTCCCGCGCTTTCCTTCCTTCCCGTGCTCGCCCTTCTTCTCCACTGCGGCTTCGCAAAATGGCGTCTCCCGCGCTCTTCCTTCTTCTCTGCGGCTCAATGGCGCCTCCCGCGCTCTCCCTGCTTCTCCGCGGCTCAATGGCGTCTCCCCTTGCTTCGCCCCGTGGACCCTGATCAGCCCGTGATCCCTGGCTGTGCTCTGCGCGTTCTTCTCTTGATATTTGTCGACGCCACTCAGTCTAGAACCCGGCTGTTTCTTACCCCCGGCTGCGCCCTGCGCTCTTCACCCTCTTTCTTACCCCATCGACGCTGCTCGGATCTCTCTCTGCCGTCGGTCGGCTCTAGCCGCCACTGCTCAGGAAGGGTCTGCTCTGGACCTGTCATCGGTCTCTTACTGCTCGTTGTGGCTGGGGAACCAAGCCTGGCTCTCCACAGCTGCCCCAGTGAAGTTGGATCTCTGCCAGACTGCTGGGCGGTTGCTCGTGGCCGACGCCCGTGTTCCTGGCCTCGACTATTTTTTTTTTTTTATGTTGCAGGTAGATTTGAATCGACACTTGTCGCCACTGTTCGATCTGTGGTTCAGTGGATAAATAATCACACGGATGCTGTACATTAACAAATAACAGGTCTTTACTGGAGGAGGGTAATCTCTAGACTGGGGTACAGAGGCATGCGCACAGCTTATATACCGGTGTGGTCACTGCCGGTATTACAGTATACAGGAGCTGTAAAAAGTAGTTCTGACTTAAAGCACATACACTACAGGCAAAAAATCATAAGCTGTGTACCTGCAATTTCCTTTGATGCATTCCCTTTGAGCACCACTCCCACTGGGAACACAGGAACGAGGAACCAGCCCTATTGTGTTCAGATATGGGTGCTCACCTTAGGAAGGATATACTGGCTTTGGAGAAAGTCGGGTGACAACGTATCAGGATATTACCTGGAAATAAAGGGATTTAGACCTGGTAAACTTGGGTTATATTGTCCAGACAGTTGGGTTGGTTAAGGGATGATCTAACCAAGGTGTTTAAAATAATGAAGGGAATTGACAGAGTGGATAAGAAATAATTCTTTCCATTAGTTGGGGAATCCAGAATAACAACTTGTATTTATATAGCGCCTTTAACGTAGTAAAACGTCCCAAGGCGCTTCACAGGAGTGTTCGAAGACAAAGATTTGATACTGAGTCGCATAAGAAGAAAAGCTTAGTCAAAGAGGTAGGTTTTAAGGAGCATCTTAAAGGAGGAAAGAGAGGCGGAGAGGTTTTTTGGAGGGAGTTCCAGAGCTCAGGGCCTAGGCAGCTGATGGCACGGCCACCAATGGTGGAGCGATTATAATCAGGGATGCTCAAGAGGGCAGAATTAGAGGACCGCAGATATCTCGGGGGGGGGGTTGTGGGGCTGAAGGAGATTACAGAGATCGGGAAGGGCGAGGCCATGGAGGGATTTGAAAACAAAGATGAAAATTTTGAAATCGAGGCGTTGCTTAACCCTAGCCAGTGTAGGTCAGCGAGCACAGGGGTGATGGGTGAATGGGACTTTGTGTGAGTTAGGAGACGGGCAGCCGAGTTTTGGATGACCTCAAGTTTACATAGTGTAGAATGTGGGAAGCCAGCCAGGACTGTGTTGGAATAGTCTAGTCGAGAGGTAACAAAGGTATGGATGAGGGTTTCAACAGCAGATGAGCTGAGGCAAGGGCAGAGAAGGGTGATGTTATGGAGGTGGAAATAGGCAGTCTTAGTTATGCCGCGGATATGTGGTCAGAAGCTCATTACAGGGTCAAATACGACACCAAGGTTGCGAACAGTGTGGTTCAGCCTCAGACAGATGCCAGGCAGTGGGATGGAGTCAGTGGCTAGGGAAACATAGAAACATAGAAGATAGAAGCAGGAGTAGGCCATTCGGCCCCTCGAGCCTGCTCCGCCATTTAATGAGATCATGGTTGATCATCTAAATTCAGTACCCTGTCCCTGCTTTCTCCCCATATCCCTTGATCCCTTTAACCTTAAGAAATATATCTAACTCCTTCTTGAATATATTTAATGAATTGGCCTCAACTGCCTTCTGTGGTAGAGAATTCCACAGGTTCACCACTCTCTGGGTGAAGAAATTCCTCCTCATCTCAGTCCTAAATGGTTTACCCCTTATCCTTAGACTGTGACCCCTGGTTCTGGACTCCCCCGCCATCGGGAACAGCCTTCCTGCATCTAGTCTGTCTAGTCCTATTATAATTTTATAAGTTTCAATGAGATCCCCTCTCATTCTTCTAAACTCTAGCGAATATAAGCCTAATCGACCCAATCTCTCTTCATACGTCATTCCTGCCATCCCAGGTATCAGTCTGGTGAATCTTCGCTGCACTCCCTCCATGGCAAGAACATCCTTCCTCAGATAAGGCGACCAAAACTGCACACAATACTCAAGGTGTGGTCTCACCAAGGCCCTGTACAACTGCAGCAAGACATCCTTGCTCCTGTACTCGAATCCTCTCACTATGAAGGTCAACATACCATTTGCCTTCTTAACCGCCTGCTGCACCTGCATGCTTACCTTCAGTGACTGGTGCACAAGGACTCCCAGGTCTCGTTGCACTTCCCCTTTTCCCAATCTATTGCCATTCAGATAATAATCTGCCTTCCTGTTTTTGCCACCAAAGTGGATAGCCTCATATTTATCCACATTATACTGCATCTGCCATGCATCACCCAACCTGTCCAAATCATACTGGAGTTTCTCTGCAGCCTCCTCACAGCACACTCAGCTTTGTTTCATCTGCAAACTTGGAGATATTACATCTAGTTCCCTTGTCTAGATCATTGATATATATTGTGAATAGTTGGGGTCCTATCACCGATCCCTGCGGTACTCCACTAGTCACTGCCTGCCACTTGGAAAAAGACCCGTTTATTCCAACTCTTTGCTTGCTGTCTGCCTACCAGTTCTCTATCCAAGTCAATACCTTACCCCCAATCCCATGTGCTTTAACTTTGCACGCTAATCTCTTATGCGGGACCTTATCGAAAACCTTTTGAAAGTCCAAATACACCACATCCACTGGTTCTCCCTTATCTATTCCACCAGTTACATCCTCAAAAAATTCGGAGTTTGTGGTGCGGACTGAAAACAATGGCTTTGGTCTTCCCAATATTTAATTGGAGAAAATTTCTGCTCATCCACTACTGGATCTTGGACAAGCAGTCTGACTATTTAGAGACCACGGAGGGGTCGAGAGAAGTGGTGGTGAGGTAGAACTGGGTATCATCAGCGTACATGTGGAAACGGGTGTTGTGTTTGCAGATGATGTCGCCAAGGGGCAGCATGTAGATGAGAAAAAAGGAGGGGGCCAATGATAGGTCATTGGGGGACCCCAGAGGTAACGATGCGGGAGTGGGAAGAGAAGCTATTGCAGGTGATTTTCTGGCTATGATTAGATAGATAAGAATGGAACCAGGCGAGTGCAGTCCCACCCAGCTGGACGATGGTGGAGAAGCGTTGGAGAAGGATGGAGTGGTCAACTGTGTCAAAGGCTGCAGACAGGTTGAGAAGGACAAGGAGGGATAGTTTACCTTTGTCACAGCCACAAAGGATGTCATTTGTGACTTTGATGAGAGCCATTTTGGTACTGTGGCAGGGACGGAAACCGGATTGGAGGGATTCAAACATGGAGTTCCGTGAAAAATGGGCACAGATTTGGGAAGTGACAACACATTCAAGGACTTTGGAGAGGAAAAGGAGGTTGGAGATGGAGCGGTAGTTTGCTAGGATGGAGGGGTCAAGGGTTGTTTTTTTGAGAGGGGTGATGACGGCAGATTTGGAGAGGGGAACAGTACCTGAGGAGAGTGAACCATTAGCAAAGTCAGCTAACATGGGAGCCAGAAAAGGAAGTTGGGTGGTCAACAGTTTAGTGGGAATAAGGTCGAGGGAGCAGGAAGTGGGTCTCATGGACAAGATGAGCGTGGCGAGGTCAAGAGGGGAGATTGGAAAGAAACTGGAGAAAGATGCGAGTTCAGGGCTAGGGCAGGGAGATATAACAAACGGCTATAATTTTAAAAAGTGAGCTAGACTGGTTAAGTGAATCCAGAAAAACTTCCTTTCTCAAAGGTTTGTGAGAATATGGAATGCACTGTCCCAGAAAGCTGTGGGTGTAAAGTCAATTAAGGCTTTTAAAAGGGAGATAGATACTTAGTAAGGGTATTAAGGGATATAGATAAATAACAAGGAATTTGGATTAAGATGATAAAGCTACCTTTTCTAACAGAAATATGTAGCCAGTTCGTTGGGCCAAATGGCCTCCTTCTAGTTCTATAATAAACATTGGACCTGAATTTGCGATCGGAGGCTTCCCGCGGGCGAATGCCTCCGAACCGCAATAAATCTTCGCACCTACCCGATGGCCCTGGATTAACGGAGACTCGCACTCCTGGGCCTCTACACATAGGCCTACAAATAGCCCAACTCTCCGCCAGCGAATGTCCATCTCCCGGGGATGCAGAGGATCTGTGAAGAAGATTCTTGACAGATCACAAGTTCCGGGCTTTTGCGCATGCACAGCCCATGTGTAAACCCGGAACTTGCGGGGCACTTACGGCCACGTATGCGGTCATTAGCCCGGGAAAATCCGGGCCAATATTTTCACGAAATTAAAATTCTATGTGGATTTTTCATAGATTATGTAATTTGCTTTAGTTGATTATTAATCAGGATAAATGTTAACTCCTATTTTGCAGCTGTGTATTGTGACTTTTATAACAACCCCGATGAATGCAGGTGGCACTATCACCCATGTGGAACATTAACAACAAAAACATGCTCGGACCATTACATTGGAAAAAAGTACTCTGCAGTTCTTGAAGGTTTAAATGGCATTATTATCCATTTATATCTGAGATAGTATTCCTGTTTGTGTGTTTAGATATTTTATATTTAGTTAATAATTAGTATATCTTTCACATGAAATCATTATGCTATTACTTTTGTTATATATATTTTACAGCTTGATAAAAATGTAAAAGGATATTTCTGATAACTTCTATGAAACAAAATAATTTTAATTTGCTCAATATTTAATGGGAATTGACAATTTTGAGGTACTGATTTTCATTTTGAATAACTAATGATCAATGGAAGAATTAGAAATAGGGAACAAAGTTTGGAATCGCATGACGTACCGTAAACACAGATGTAATGTGACTGTAAGCGTAGATAGGTTCAACAGTGACTATGTAATTCAAAAATTCTTAGCATCACACACTGCTTTTTGTTATTTAATATAGGCTGTTATGCAAAGTGCCCAGCGAGTGCTCCTTATTTGGATGAAAATATAATGAAGTGCGTTAACTTACCTAATTGTACATGTTATTATAATGGAAAAATATTGCAACCTGGTGCAATAACATGGAATGACTGTGAAGAATGGTAAAGTATCCATAACAATGCATTCTATTATTTCACCAATCTCTGCTACTGACGCAGAATGTTAAAGTTAAAATTGTAATTAAATAGAGTAAACGATGGGTTACTTTTGATTTTCCTGAATTATAACTCACATGCTGGAGCACATTATTTTACTCATTGGAACTTTAGATCACAAGATAGATATGGGCAAGGAAAACTATTTGACCGATTGTAGCTCATCCATATAAAAATGAAACTACACGCACCCCCCGCCCCCCCAACCCCCTAACCCCGTCATCACAACAGCAACTTGAAATTATATGGACTGAGAACTTTGGAAAAACGTGGATGGAAATAGATGCTGAGCAGGATTTGGGAGAAGAGTCAGGGGAAGTAATCAAAGGCATGATTGAAGAAGTAGGTTTTAAGAAGACTTTTGTTATCTGCTTCTTGAATCATATTATGTGAGTAAGCATAGGATGAGAATAGAATTGGCATGGCCGACATGCTCATTGTGACCAAATAGCTTGGCAACATGTACTGTCAGGGCTCACAGGTGGATGATGGCCACTTGGATAGGTACCAGTATCTGTGGAACAATACCCCAACAAGGAGACCAGGGGAGGGGACCACATTGTAAACAGGACAAAAACACAGAAAGATCAGGGAGTACAGTTAAGATGTAACTTCTTCAAACAGTGATAGATATATGTAACAGCCTACCTAGAGAGATGGAGCAATTTCCCAGAGCTTTTTTTAATCAAATTAGCCGCATTGTTTTTCCTCTGGTCGTAACCTACCCCAGGAGTTAGCGATTGGGGAGAACATAAGAAGTAAGAGCAGGAGTAGGCCATACGGACCCTCGAGCCTGCTCCGCCATACGGCCCCTTGAGCCTGCTCCGCCATACAGCCCCTCGAGCCTGCTCTGCCATATGGCCCCTCGAGCCTGCTCTGCCATACAGCCCCTCGAGCATGCTCCGTCATACAGCCCCTCGAGCCTGCTCCGCCACACAGCCCCTCGAGCCTGCTCCACCATACGGCCCCTCGAGCCTGCTCCGCCATTGAATAAGATCATGGACGATCATCCACCTCAACTCTACTTTCCCGCCCAATCTCCATACCCCTTGATTCCCCTAGAGTCTAAAAATCTATCTATCTCAGCCTTGAATATACTCAAAGACTCAGCATTCACAGCCCTCTGAGACAGAGAATTCCAAAGATTCACAACCCTCTGAGTGAAGAATTCCTCCTCATCTCAGTCTTAAATGGCTGCCCCCTTATCCTGAGACTATGCCCCCTAGTTCTAGACACTCCAGCCAGGGGAAACAGCCTCTCAGCATCTACCCTGTCAATCCCCTTCAGAATCTTGTATGTTTCAATGAGATCACCTCATTCTTCTAAACTCCAGAGAGTTTAGGCCCATTCTACACAATCTCTCACCATAGGACAGCCCTCTCATCCCAGGAATCAATCTAGTGAACCTACGTTGCACCACCTCCAAGGCAAGTATATCCTTCCTTCGATAAGGAGACCAGAACTGTGCACAGTACTCTAGGTCTGGTCTGACCAAGGCTCTGTACAATTGTAGCAAGAATTCCTTACTCTTATACTCCAACCCCCTTGCAATATAGGCCAACATGCCATTTGCCTTCCTTATTGCTTGCTGTACCTGCATGCTAGCTTTCTGTGTTTCTTGCACGAGGACACCCAACTCTCTCTGAACACCAACATTTGAAAGTTTCTCACCATTTAATAAATATTCTGTTTTTCTATTCTTCCTACCAAAGTGAATAACCTCACATTTCCCTACATTATCCTCCATCTGCCACCTTACTGCCCACTCACTTAGTCTATCGATATCCCTTTGCAGACTCTTTGGGCTGGATTTTTTCAATGGAGAGCTTTTGGAGGCGGGACTCCTGCTTGTTGGGTTTTAGTCCCACCTCCATCGACTTGTGGCCAACCCACGCTATTTTCCCTTGATTGACCTTGTTAAGCCCGCCCAGCGGGCTTAGCAGGCCAATTAAGGGAAAGCAGGTTACAGATGATGTCAGGGAGTGACGTTTCATCTGTCAAGAGCTTTTGACAGATGAAATGTCAGCGTTTGACGGCTCTGTGAAGCTGTCAAACACGGACAATCTATCCTCTAAGTTGAGTCCTGGGACACAGGCTCAGTTAGAGATCTCTCCTGAGCAGAAAGCAGAAGGCTGCAGCTTTTGACAGTTCAGCGGCCATTCTACTTTCTGCGCTGGTGAGCTGAGGGACTCCCGAGACCTGAAGGGATGAAGCCTGTAGGCAGAAGTAAAGGTAAGTAAAACTTATTAAAACACTTTAAACTCACCTCTCCACACTTACCTCTCCACACTTGGACTCATCACTCACCTGCACATTCATGGACTCATCACGGCCCTCCGACCCCCACAGACCGACGGCCCACCTCGCTGACCCTCGCGTGGTTCAGAGCCGTCGGGAAGCCAAAACTTCAGGGCTGAAAATAGGGATTCTCAAAAAAACTGCCCGTTAACTACCTGGTAGCAGGCAGTTAATTGGCACTAATCCCCTTCCCACCTCGAGAAGACGGGACCTGGCGCAGGTCGGGTACCTGCCTCCTGGGAAGATGGCACGGAGGCGGTTTGGGGGCAGGATGGGTACCAGCCCCCTGATTCTGCTATTTTCCCGGCAGTCCCACCTCTAAACCCGCCTCCCCAGGGCTGGCAAAATCACCTCCTTTGTGTTCTTCTCACAGCTTACTGTCCCACCTAGCTTTGTATCATCAGCAAACTTGGATACATTACACTCAGTCCCTTCATCTAGGTCATTAATATAGATTGTAAATAGTTGAGGCCCCAACACTGATCCTTGCGGCACCCCACTAGTTACAGCCTGCCAACCTGAAAAAGATCCATTTATCTCTACTCTCTGTTTTCTGTCTGTTAACCAATCCTCTATCCATGCTACTATATTACCCCCCAACCCCATGAGCCCTAATCTTGTGTAATAACCTTTTATGTGGCACCTTATAAAATGCCTTTTGTAAATCCAAATAAACTACATCCACTGGTTCCCCTTTATCTACCCTGCTAGTTACATCCTCAAAAAACTCTAATAAATTTGTCAAACACGATTTCCCTTTCATAAAATCATGTTGACTCTGCCTAATCATGTTAAGATTTTCTAAGTGACTTGATACCACTTCCTTAACAATGGATTCCAGCATTTTCCCGACGACTGGTGTCAGGCTAACTGGCCTGTAGTTCCCTGTTTTTTCTCTCCCTCCTTTCTTGAATAGTGGTGTTACATTTGCGACCTTCCAATCCACTGGGACCATTCCAGAATCTAGGGAAGTTTGGAAGATCAAAACCAATGCATCCACTATCTCTTCAGCCACCTAGGATGTAGGCCATCGGGTCCAGGGGATTTGTCGGCTTTTAGTCCCATTAGTTTCTCAATACTTTTTCTCTACTTATATTAATTACGTTAAGTTCCTCACCCTCATTAGACCCTTGGTTCCCCACCATTTTTGGTATGCTTTTTGTGTCTTCTACTGTGAAGACAGATACAAAATATTTGTTTAACGTTTCTGCCATTTCCTTAATCCCCATAATAATTTCTCCTGTCTCAGCCTCTAAGGGACCAATGTTTACTTTTGCTACTCTTTTCCTTTTTACATACTTGTAGAAACTCTTACAATCTGCTTTAATATTTCTTGCTAGTTTTCTCTCATTCTATTTTTTCCCTTTTTATCAATTTTTTGGTCAACCTTTGCTGGTTTCTGAAACTCACCCAATCCTCAGGCTTACTATTATTCTTTGCAACATTATAAGCTTCTTCTTTCAATCTAATGCTATCCTTAACTTCTTTAGTTAGCCAAGGTTGGATCACTTTATTAGAATGGTGCTGACGTGCTCCTGACGAGGCAGGAAGCCAGCCGCTGCTGAGGATGATCATTGATTGAGTTGATGGACTTTCCTGGCCGCAAAGTTTCGGTGCATCAATTTATGTGACGGGTATTTCTCCCCTATGTGCACCGGGAACTGCTGAGTTCCCAACTGCAAAGAAGAGGAAAAAGATGCAGAGACCTATGACACCGGGTCTGTCTGCGCCTCCTTTACATTGCCCCAAGATTTCCAGAGTATCCGAGGCGATGTGAAGAGTCTTCACC
Organism: Somniosus microcephalus; assembly: GCF_052327205.1. Classification (NCBI taxonomy): domain Eukaryota; kingdom Metazoa; phylum Chordata; class Chondrichthyes; order Squaliformes; family Somniosidae; genus Somniosus; species Somniosus microcephalus. The sequence continues at coordinate 34,710,953 of NC_141003.1, forward strand.
TAAAATAGTGCAGGCAATGTGATGGCATGGAAGTGCGGGGAGAAGGGCTTAACGACATTCCTGCCTCATTTCACTATAGAAACATTGGTTGAATGTCCATATGGAGGGGCTGGAGAAGAGGCTTTCAGTAGCCCTTGAGCCTGGCCCCGTCATATTGGAGGGCCTGAGAGGACAAGCTCAAGCAGGCCTAAAAACATATGTGTTCTTCATTCCCCACAGGGTCTCATTGAATCCTCAGGATGGAGGCCTTGTGGCTGCTGTCTTGGACAGATGCCAGAGGGCCCCAAGACAGTGGTCAATACTGCTGCTGTAGGTGTCTTGAGGCTTGAAGCAGCGGCTGGCTTTCTACCTTGCCAGAAAGCATGTCAGCACCATCCTAATAATGTGAACCCAAAATTCCAAGCAGTTCAGGTCAGGTCAGGTGCCGTGTAAATTGTACCAAGCGCCCTGGTGCAGAAGGGAACATCAGGTGACTCAATCAAGCATTTTGCATTTGCCTACATCACCATTGTCAACATTACAGAAAGAAATACCAGCAACATCTCCAAATGTCCCAGTGGACTACAATTTTTGGTGCCAAGAGCTTTACATAATTCAATTAATAAAGTAAATCGAATTAAAATAATTCATTCTATTTTTGTTAATAAGAATTAGAGCAGAATCATTTTTTTTACCTTTATATTGATTTCTCAAGACACATTTATGAAACCATTGTATAACTGCAGTGTATAATCGTATATCTACTTTATGAAGCTACTGTACATTTTGATTCAACATTCGATGGAATCTGGAACAGTACCCATGGATTGGAGTGTAGCTAATGTTACCCCACTATTCAAAAAAGGTGGTAGAGAGAAAACGGGGAATTACAGACCAGTAAGCCTGACATCGGTAGTGGGGAAAATGCTAGAATCCATTATAAAAGATGTAATAGCAGAGCACTTGGAAAACAGTGACAGGATCGGACAAAGTCAACATGGATTTACAAAAGGTAAATCGTGCTTGACTAATCTACTGGAATTTTTTGAGGATGTAACTGGTAAAATAGATAAGGGAGAACCAGTGGATGTGGTGTATTTGGATTTTCAGAAGGCTTTCGATAAGGTCCCGCATAAGAGATTAGCATGTAAAGTTAAGGCACATGGGATTGGGGGCAAGGTATTGACTTGGATAGAGAACTGGTTGGCAGACAGAAAGCAAAGATAAATTGACCCTTAGTGTTAGGGGGATTAAATACGTGGGGTTACGGGGATAGGGTGGGATATGTGTTGGTGTAGGGGTTACAGGGATCGGGTGGGATATGTGTCGGTGCAGGCTCGATGGGCCGAAATGGCCTCTATCTGCACTGTGGGGTTTCTGTGAATCTGTGAAAAAGAGTTGGAATAAACGGGTCTTTTTCCGAGTGGCAGGCAGTGACTAGTGGGGTACCGCAGGAATCGGTCCTTGGACCCCAGCTATTCACAATATATATTAATGATCTAGACAAGGGAACTAGATGTAATATCTCCAAATTTGCAGATGACACAAAGCTGGGTGGGCGTGTGTGCTGTGAGGAGGATGCCGAGAAACTCCAGGATGATTTGGATAGGTTGGGTGATTGGGCAGAAGCATGGCAGATGCAATATAATGTGGATAAATGTGAGGTTATCCACTTTGGTGGCAAAAACAGGAAGGCAGATTATTATCTGAATGGCAATAGATTGGGAGAAGGGGAAGTGCAACGAGACATGGGTGTCCTTGTGCACCAGTCGCTGAAGGTAAGCATGCAGATGCAGCAGGCGGTTAAGAAGGCAAATGGTATGTTGGCCTTCATAGCGAGAGGGTTTGAGTACAGGAACAAGGATGTCTTGCTGCAGTTGTACAGGGCCTTGGTGAGATCACACCTTGAGTATTGTGTGCAGTTTTGGTCACCTTATCTGAGGAAGGATGTTCTTGCCATGGAAGGAGTTCAGCGAAGATTCACCAGTCTGATACCTGGGATGGCAGGAATGACGTATGAGGAGAGATTGGGTCGATTGGGCTTATACTCGCTGGAGTTTAGAAGAATGAGAGGGGATCTCATTGAAACTTATAAAATTCTGACAGGACTGGACAGACTAGATGCAGGAAGGATGTTCCCGATGGTCGGGGAGTCCAGAACCAGGGGTCACAGTCTAAGGATAAGGGGTAAGCCATTTAGGACAGAAATGAGGAGGAATTTCTTCACCCAGAGAGTGGTGAACCTGTGGAATTCTCTACCACAGAAGGCAGTAGAGGCCAATTCATTAAGTATATTCAAGAAGGAGTTGGATATACAGGAAACTTTCTGATATCCGGCACTGACGGGACCGAGCTGGTGCCGTAACATCAAAAGTGCCGGACATACCAGAGTTAATGTTTAAACATACGAAACTGAGAAGCTCCATGTGAATCAACAAACCCTGTTGCTTAGCAACAGCTTCAAAACAGTCGGCTGCAGCTGCAAGCATCTGTAGCTGAAGCTGTTGCTATAGCTACAGACCTTGCAGTGCTTGACTGGGAAAAAAAAAGCAACGAGAGCTAAAAAAACATATAGAAAACGGCTCCTGATTTTTGCCGTTAGGTCAAGTATTCCGGACATATAACCTCCGGATAAACCAAAGTTTCCTGTATTTCTTAAGGCTAAAGGGATCAAGGGGTATGGGGAGAAAGCAGGGACCGGGTACTGAATTTGGATGATCAGCCATGATCGCATTGAATGGCGGAGCAGGCTCGAGGGGCCGAATGGCCTACTCCTGCTCCTATCTTCTATGTTTCTATGATTCTATGGTGCTTGTGGGAGGATTGCATTGAAATTCCTAGGTTTCTTGGCATGACTGTGCTTACACTCAGAGCTGTGTGGGCCAGGGGGTTGAGACAGTGATCTGAAGTATTTTGCTCTTTTGTCTTACAGTGAATGCAACTATGGAAATGTTACATGTAGAAGTAAGTAAATTATTTTTTTAGTAAACAGTTAATATGTTATATAGTAGATCAATACATTGTTAAATGGTGGTATCCCTAAGAATAGTTCAGAATGTGTGCATGGGATTTGATACACTTTTGTAGGAAGGTGCCCACAGTAAGAAATTACATCCATGACTTTGTCTCAGGTAAACTAGGAGGGTCAGTTGAATCAGAGCAGGCGACTCAGAAATCACAGAATGAGTTGTACAAAATATATAAATGGACAGAACAATTGCAGAAAGATTTAGTAGACAGGGATCAATGACTGCACATCAGAAGGAAAAATGGGCAACACGCATACTTCATGAATGATGTTGAATAGCTAAGGATGAAGTTGAAAGAGACATATGAGTCTCAGTAGATTTGATTCTCAACATGTCCAACCAATGCACAGCAGAAATCAGCAAAGCCAATAGAATACTGAACTATATAGCCAAAACAGAAGTATGCAAGTCAGAAGTCAAACTGTATACGGCTGCAGCTGGAGCATGCCTTGTGTATTATGTCCAATCCTGGTCATTGAGACACAAGGGAAACATTCAAATGTTGGAGGCAGTGCAGGTAAGAGCCATGAGACTGATCCCTAGTCTTAGAGGCCTGAGTTATGAGGAAAAAATGGAGACACTTGGGCTCTGGAGCCTAATAAGGAGGCATTGGGGGAAAAATTGGGTATCGCCCATTTTGGGGCGTTAATATCGGCCGGACGCAAAGTTTAGCGCCGGCGCTAATTATCACCTCCGACTGCAAAATTCGCCCCTGTAGGTGATTTGAGCGCTAAATCAGGCGCTACACACCTCTCCTAAGGCGCAAACGTCGGGGAGCGAGGCGCTACCTCAGAACGCTACCGAAGCTCAGGCAATGTCAGTTACCATGGAAACCAGACAGACTGATGCTGTCCAGTTCTTAAAGGGGAGGGGCCATCTTGCTGGCCAGCCACTCCTTGCTCATTGCAGCCTTGAATCTCGGCCTGGGGAGACCTCTAAAGCAATTGTGTTGGAAGCACTAATGGATAGGCCCAGGGAATGAGCTCGGCACTTAGGAACCTCGAAAGTGGTGCTGAGGGCCAAAACTCCTTAGGACAGCGTTAAATCTCTCCAGACATCTCTCTCCCTCTGAACCTACGTGTACCAAAAATTTTGCCGACAAGAAAAGGCAGGAAGCGCCCGCATTTAAATAGCGCTCCCCCAGCCCCTTCCCGACTTGAAAACATTCCCCTCTATGTGTCATTCCTAGCGGCAATATCTGGTCCAGGGCATTACCGGGGCATTTCACGCTCGACTGACGTCACAATCTGCGGGTGCAGGAGATCGTGGCGGTAGTGTTTAGTGCCGCCGCAAAACGACTGGTCAATTTCGCAAGTGGCGCTAAAATCGCTGTGCTCGGGCGCTAAGTTCCTAGCGTCCCCCGGAAGTGCTAACGGGAGGCGCTAACCAACCGAATTTTTCCCCCATTGAGAGGTGATTATAGAGGTTCATGTGATCAGCACTATGTCTTAAAACAAGTTTGTCTGAAAGAAATTACACATCTCAAATGGATGATTACATCAAACACATAAAGCAATAAGTGGTTAGTAGCTGTAGTTAATAGTTTCATCATTATTTGTTAATCAGCCCAGGTGTAAAATTGGCATTGTGGATCGGCTGTCCATTATAGAAACCACTCGATTTTCATTTCTATTGTTAATCTACCCCTCAAAATACTGTAGAAACTGCTGGAGTGTAGTGACTTCAAATATTTTGTTTTTTTCTTCAAAAGGAACAACTACAACAAAAAGGGTAACAGCCACAACTAGTTCTACTGTCAGTTCTACAACTGGTAAGTTTATTCCTTCAATATATATAAACTGGATTTCTGACTCATTATGCCATCTTCAACCTCCAGAGCAGTGAAAGATCAGAGTTTCACTCTTTTAACTACTTATCCATTCCTTCTTGAGGGGACCACAGTTTTGAGGACACAATTATTTGAATGTATCTGGAATTAATAAAGTGTTATGCCTTCAAATATTCTTTTGATCGCTATAAACAAAATACACAATTAATGAAATAACAGCAACAAATCAACTAACCAATGCAATTACACATAAACACATATTGTGTCACCAGTAAATGTGTTATGTGAAGAGCTTGCCTTTAACTAGCTTAGTCCTAATTTTAAGATTATACCCCTTTTGGTCAGGATTCTGCTAGATAAAGGGAATTATATGAAGTTTACCCAGACTGACATAACTAAGTCCCTGCATCCCAGGTATGATCCTGGTAAACCATCTGAGAGGACCCAGCTGCAAAGTGAAACATAAGAACATAAGATGGTATCCTTTTCCATTCCCATTGCATGACTGTCCCTGCTACTGGGCTGCAGCTGAGATATCCTACTGACCTGTGGGAGAGCAGACTCTTGGAGATCAGTGGGCTGAGTGAAGCCCCTATCCATTTGAGCCTAGGGCCTGTATGGCTCCAGTATTTATTAGACATATTAGTACACAGACTCCTGAGGCGGGGGAGTGGGGTTTGGGAGAGGGGACTCAGTTAACACAGGCATCGAGGTGACCACATAAGTTAGTAGTAGACTCAACCATATTATCCAGCATGCTTTGCCAGTCCAATGCTTTCAACAGCGGTTCCTGCACAGAAATAATGATTTTGTAAGTACTGGTCCCCTGGACTCTGTGGGCTCGATTTTACCAGGTCCGAGGAGGCGGGATTGGAGGCGTGTGAGGTGTTAAAATCGCAAAAACTGGCAGGCGGGCCCGATCCCACCTCCATCCCGCCTCCGAGCAATTTTCCCACATGCGAGTTTTCTGACCCCGTCTCCATCCTGCCTATAAGAGGCAGGATAGGCCCTTAAGGCCCTTAAGAACTAGTTAAGTGCCTCTATAATCCCATTTTGAGAGGCCTTTCTGATTTTAACAGTTTTCCCACATGCTGCACGCCTCCTCTGAAACACACCAGTGAAACCTGGCGGCAACACAAGTGGATTGCTTACTAACAGCAGCAGCTCCACCATTAAAAAGTAGTTTTCACCAATCATCATTTGCAGGTGGCAGAACTTTGTTGTCTTAGGTCTGGGGAAACTTTTAGCAGGCCTACTTGTTAGATCTGTGTGTTAATGGAGACACGGAATGCAGGAGTTGATTTAACAAGTGTTTACTGAACAAAGTCTGGGAGGTGAACTAAACTACACAAGACGCTACACAGGCTTATATACCCGAGTGGTCACTACTGGTACTACAGTATACAGGGGCTTCAAAAACATAGTTCCTCTTAAAGGTACATACACTACAATTCCTCCCCTTTTAGATAAACAGTACATAACATTTTAAGTAATCATTAAATAACATTTTTACAAGAACAATAATCTACACATTTGCTGAAGTTAATCAATTACAAATTCAGTCCCTCTGGAGGCTTCCTGACTCGGTCCGGATAACGCCTCGGTGGTGTAGTAGGTTTCGGTGGTGTAGTAGGTTCTTTTGGCAAGGTCGATTTGGCTTGAATGCCAGTGTCGGGTTCATCTGGTTCCAGTATCACCGGATCGGAGGTAGATACTATGGGTATCTCTGCTTCATCACTAGGCATATAGAGTTGTGGTGTAGGTTGTCCTTTTTCGGATGACTCTATGATCTGGTCAGCATGGCGCCTTATTATGCTTTCTCCAATGTCCACGGTATACATCAGCGGTCCTAGTCGTGTGCAAATAGTTCCAGGCTGCCATTTCTCGGTACGGTAGTCCCGGGCCAAAACTGGTTGACCTATCTGGAAGGTTCTAGTTGGCCTTTCATTCATGCTTTGAAATTGCCGGTTCTCTATGTCCCTTCTGACGTTTGGCTTGACCAAATCCAGTCGGCATCTTAGTCTTCTATTGAAAAACATCATGGCGGGGGTTTGGTTTGTAACCACATGTGTTGCATTCCTGTACGCAAACAAGAAGTTATCTACCTTATGTTGTAGATTTATGTCTTCATTACCCATGGCCTTTATGGCCTTCTTGAAGGTCTGGACAAACCTTTCAGCTAATCCATTGGTGGCGGGATGGTATGGGGCGGACGTGTAGTGCTTAACCCCATTGTTTTTTAAGAACTTCCTGAATTCTTCGGATACAAATTGCGGTCCATTATCAGAACAGATCTGTTCAGGCAGCCCATTCCTGGCGAATATGGTCCTTAATACTGTGATGGGTTTTTCCGTGGTGGTGGAGGACATCTTTATTGCCTCCAGCCACTTGGAGTGTGCATCTACCACGATTAAGAAAATTGAGTCCATAAATGGACCAGCAAAGTCGATATGTACCCTTTGCCATGGAGATGAAGGCCACTCTCATGGATGTAGAGGGACTTGTGGTGGGGCGTTTTGGACCTTCTGGCATCCTAGACAGCTCTTGGTCATTTCTTCAATGTCTCCATCGATACCTGGCCACCACACAAACGCTCTGGCTAAGTTCTTCATTTTCACTCCACCCAGATGCCCCTCGTGAAGCTCCTTTAGCACTTTATCCTTGAGTTTGGGTGGAATCACCACTCTGGATCCACACATCAAGGTTCCTCGGCACACTGACAGCTGTTCTCTTCTTTGCGAGAATGCTGGCAACAGTGGTTCGCCATGTGCTGGCCATCCCTTCACCGTTAAATCGTAGACTCGTGAGAGAGTCGGGTCATTTCTCGTTTCCTTTTCAATGGTAGAATTTGTCACGGGTAGACATTCCACTATGGTAGAGTGGAACATCTCCACTGGGTCCACTGTAGGCGCCTCTTCTACCATTGGCAACGGTAGGCGCGATAACCCGTCAGCATTCCCATGCTGTTTTGTTCCTTTGTATTCTATGTCATATTGGTGTGCCCCTAGGAAAAGGGACCACCTCTGTAGCCTTTGCGCTGTCATAATGGGAACGCCCTTTTTAGGGTTGAATATGGAGACGAGGGGTTGATGGTCAGTCAACAAGGTAAATTTTTGTCCGTGTAGGTAATGGTTGAATTTCTTCACCCCCCACACCAGGCTGAGCGCCTCCCTGTCGATCTGGGCATAGTTACGCTCAGCTGAGTTCAAGGAGCGTGACGCAAAAGCTATCGGCCGCTCCGAGCCATCAGGGAATCTATGCGATAATACCGCTCCCACGCCGTAAGGGGATGCATCGCACGCCAGTCTGATTGGCAGTGATGGGTTGTAATGAGCCAACACTTCCCTGGACGTGATCAAGCCTTTGCATTTATGGAAGGCACGTTTACAGTCTTCGCTCCATTTCCAAACTACTCCCGTTTGTAGCAGTGCGTTAAGAGGGTGCAGAACCGTTGACAAGTTCGGTAAAAATTTATGGTAGTAATTTATTAATCCCAGGAATGACCTTAATTGTGAGACATTTTCAGGCGCTGGGGCTTTTACGACTGCTTCAATTTTTTCAGGTGACTTATGCAACCCTTCTTCGTTAATGACATGGCCACAATATGATATTTGTTTCTGGAAAAATTCGCACTTGGGGTGATTTGCTCGTAGGCCCCGTTCTCTCAGCCTCGTGAGCACCTGCTCCAAGTTGGCAAGGTGCTCGTTGTCGTTTTCTCCTGTTACAAGGATGTCGTCTAGGTAGCATTGAGTCCCCGGAATCCTTTGCAGGACTTGCTCCATAGCTCTTTGCCAGATAGCCGGAGCTGATGCCACTCTGAAAACCAGTCAATTGTACTGGTACAGGCCTTTGTGTGTGCTTATCGTGAGATACTTTTTAGAGGCCTCCTCAACCTCCACCTGTAGATATGCCTGTGCTAAGTCAATTTTGGTGAAACGTTTCCCTCCGGATAGTGAGGCGAAAATATCTTCTATCCTCGGAAGAGGATACTGTACCGTGTGAAGAACCGGGTTTACAGTCACCTTGAAGTCCCCACAGATGTGAATTTTTCTCTGTTCTTCAGATTTATCATTATTCAACGTTTTCTTCATGACCGGGACGATGGGTGTTGCCCACTCGCTCCAATCTACCTTGGATAACACGCCTGCTTTTTCCAAATTCTCCAGCTCTGCCTCGACGGCTGGACGAATTGCGTATGGCACCGGCCTTGCCTTAAAAAACTTGGGAATTGCCGCATCTTCCACTTTTATTGAGGCGGTGGCGCCTTTCAGGGTTCCTAGTTCCTGTTGAAACACTTCTTTGGTGTTAACCAAGATTTCTTTTAATTGTCCAGGTATGACGTCATCGTCATTTTTTTTCTTACTGGTCACCGTCAGTGCCTGAATGGAGTGCCAGTCTAAACGTATCTTTCTGATCCATTCACGTCCCAACAACGGTGGACCACCATCTTGCAGAACGTATAAATACAACTTCTGTATTTCCTTGCCGTTGTATACAACAGGCACCCTTATTTTCCCTCTGGGGTATACTTTCTGCCCCGTATATGTCTTCAAGATAATGGATGTGTCTTTCAAAGGTATATGCGGAAATAGCCGCTCGTAACCCGTCGACTCATGGCGGTCAGAGCTGATCCTATATCTAGCTCCATTTTGACTGGGGACCCCGCTATCGTGAGGGTAACCCAAATGGTTTGGTAATCTTCTTTGGCAATTACATTATGTAATTTGAGACAGCTTAGTCTCTTGTTTCCTGAGTCGCTATCGCTCTTCTGGTCTTCGGAGCTACTGTCCGTCATCATTTGTACCTTTCTGTACTTTTCCTTATTGACCTTTTTCCTGTCAGCGGATTTTTTTCCAGGTCTGCATACACGTGCAATGTGTCCCATCTTTCCGCATTGCCTGCATGCATTGTCCTTGAACCAGCAATCCTTCTGGTCATGGGTGGATCTGCCGCAGCGATATCATCTCTCGAAACCCCGTGTCATTTCATGGGTGCCAAAGTCCTGTGGCTTTTGCTGTATCTCTGCAGCTCCTCTTGCTGCTGCTTTGTATGATACAGCCACACTGAAAGCCTTGTCCACTGTCAAATCTTTCTCAGAAAGTAGTCTTTTCTGTGTTCCTTCGCTTAGGAGACCTCAGACGAATTTGTCTCGTAGAGAATCTGCCAGTCCTGCCCCGAATTGGCAGTGCTTTGACAGCTTTCATAATTCGGTGAGGTAATCAGCGTTACTTTCATTCTTGTGCTGATTCCTCCTGAAGAATTTGAATCGTTCCGCTATCAGCAGCGGTGTTGGGTTTAACTACTCCTGTAAGGTATCAACAATCTCCTTAAAATTCTTGTCCATCGGTTTGGCTGGAGTGATCAAGTTTCATAACAGCCCGTATGTCCTTGCGCCCATCAGATTTAGAAGTACCGATGCCTTTTTATCATTCGCTACTTCATTCGCCTTGCAATATACCTCCACTCTTTCCACATATGTGGTCCAATCTTCCATATCACTATCGAAAGCAGTAATATTGCCAGTCTTCGGCATCTTGAAAATCCAAAATGGCGCTTCCAGCGCTCTTCCTCCGTCCCCGATGGATCAAAATGGCGCCTCCCGTGCTTTTCCTTCTTCCCCGCTGAGTCAAGATGGCGCCTCCCGCGCTTTCCCGCCACTGCCGCTGCTGCCAACGCTGTTCTCCGCGGTTCCCGTTGCGACCTGCAGCTTTTTGCGGTATTTCTATTTTTTTTGATATATATCTCTTAAATAGTTTCTCCGTTACTTGGAGAACCGTTCCCGTCGTGGAGCGGACCCTCTGGGACTTTCCCCTCCCTCTGCTTGGTCCGAATGCCGACCTGCTTTGCAGCACCGGCCGCCCCCTGAGTGCTCCACCCTCTGTCTCTCTTTGCTTCTGCTTCCCGACTCGCTGCCCGGCCCCGTTGCAGAACCACCCGATCGAGCTCTAGCCCGCCGCAGCTCAGGAAGGATCAGTGCACTACCTGCCACCAGCCCGTTTAGCTGGTGAAACCACAGTTTTTTTTTCTTGCTGCTGGCTTCGACCTTCGTCTGAGGAATCGATCCCCTTGAGGTGCTGCCGAATTGCAGGTAAGTTCGTTTCTAACTCGTCGCCACTGTTAGATCCGTGTGTTAATGGAGACACGGAATGCAGGAGTTGATTTAACAAGTGTTTACTGAACAAAGTCTGGAGGTGAACTACACTACACAAGACGCTACACAGGCTTATATACCCGAGTGGTCACTACTGGTACTACAGTATACAGGGGCTTCAAAAACATAGTTCCTCTTAAAGGTACATACACTACACTACTCATTGTACTGGAAGTTTGGAACCTGACACCCATCTCCAATGTGACCTCCTGGGAAACCCCTCTCCCCACCTTGAATGAGCACTTCCTCAACTGAGGTATATACCAGAAGAATGGGAACCATTTTTTCCTTTCCTCCTGGACATCAGATGGGGGCAAAGACCAGCCGCAGTAGCAGCAGAACCCTGAACAACAGCAGCACCAACTGCAGGAGCAACAGCAGGAGCGCCAAGTTGCTGCTCACCCACCTGAAGCTGCACAGGCCAGAAGGCGCCAGCGCATGGAAGCCCATCGGCGCAGTAGATACCCCCCAAACAGGGTCTACAGACAGAGGATCAGCTACCTCAACATGACTGAGCAGCAGTGCCAAAGGAGGCTCAGACTTTCGCAAGAGGTAGTGGGGGCATCTGCGCAATGCTGCAGCAAGACCTGGAGCCCAGAGGAGCAGGTGGACACCCCTTATCAGTGGCCGTCAAAGTCACCACCGCACTCAACTTTTTTGCTTCAGGCTCATTCCAGCGATCAGCAGCAGACATCAGCGGCGTCTCCCAGGTGGCCGCACACACTTGCATCACGCAGGTAACCGATGCCCTCTTTGCCATCGCACACAATCACATCCATTTCTCCAAGGATCAAGCCAGTGTAACTACGCGTTCGGTTGGGTTTGACAATCTGGCAGGCTTTCCAAGGGTGCAGGGCATCGTTGACCGCACACATGTGGCCCTTAAGGCACCCCATCACAATCCAGGTATTTTTGTCAACTGCAAGGGCTTCCACTCCCTCAACATACAGCTGGTGTGTGACCACAAGAAGGACATCTTGCATGTTTGTGCCAAGTACCCTGGCAGTTGCCATGACTCCTTCATCCTACGCCAGCCTAGTGTGCCTCTGCTCTTTAGTCCGCCAGACCAACTTAACAGATGGCTACTTGGAGACAAGGGCTATCCCCTGAAGACGTGGCTAATGATGCCATTGAGAAGCCCATCCAACGAAGCTGAGGAGCGCTACAACTCAAGCCACATTTCCACCAGATCCATAATCGAGGAAACCATCGGCTTGCTGAAGATGCGCTTCAGATGCCTGGATAGGTCAGGTGGAGCCCTGCAGTACTCAGCAGCCAGGGTCTCCAGAATCATCTTGGTTTGCTGTGCACTTCACAACATGGTACAGCATCATGGTTTGCAGATGCCTGAGGAACAAGTGGCTTATCACATAGCCTCCTCAGATGAGGAGGAGGAGGAGGAGGAGAGCGACAACGACCAGCTTGCAGAGGTACATCAACCAGCGCCAGCAGCATGCAAGCACATTGCTGGCTGGGATGCAAGGCACGCACTCATCTTGGCCAGATTTGCTTAGCCTAGCCAATCAAGCACTTTTGCCTCGCCGCTTCTTACCAGAGCATCGACAATGGCCAAGAACGTGCGGTTCCTACCACTCTGACCACCATACTGACAATTGCAAGTCATCCTAAGCCCTCAATGTGGAAGCCCCATTAGCGATATGACACATGCCACAACTGCAACAGTTGACATCAGAATTTTTAATGACAATAGCCAACTTGTGCATTATCTTCCTCTTACGCGTGCTCCTATGTGGTGCTTCCCCTGTGGCTTCAGCAGATGTGGAGGCCCCTTGCTCACTTTCTTGCTGCTCCTCTCTCGACACCTTTGGCGGGCGTCCTCTGTGGTTGCGAACCTGTGAGGGCTCAGCAACAGTCTGCTGCTCCTGCGGCTGTGCAGGGGTTGAGACGCCGATCTCAGTTGGGTGGGGACTCTGGTGGGGCTCTGACCGAGGGCTCTGCAGTGCCATGGTCATGTGAGCGCTTGGAGAGGAGCCCCCACTTCCTTGTTGTATGCCACCAACATCCCTCTCATAGGTCAGCCCCACTTCAGAGCTAGCAAGTGGCTTGACAGCACCTTGCTGCAATTCAGGGGGGCCATGAGGACCCGTTTCTGTACTGGAAGTCCTACTCCCGAGGGCTTGCCTGAAGGTCTGGTTTGTTTGCTCAAGTGCTGACCATCGCTCCTCAAGAGATGTCAGTCTATTCTGAACAAATACCATGTTTTCCATACCCTGGTGACTAAGCTCCTTCATGGATGTAGCCATCCTCTCCTCTACCATAGCCAGCCTTACCATGGAGGTAGCCATCCTTTCCGTGGTGATGCGTTCATGCGCCAACGCCTCCACAAAGGCTCTGCTCATGTTAGCGATGGACTCCTCCATTCACTCCACACTCGCAGCGACCCTGGAGACAAAACCTGCCAGAGACTCCTGCACCTCTTCCTGGATGGATCCAGAGGCAGAGGGTCGACATGCAGCTGAGCCGAGCTGGCAGAATCCTGCGCCCGACTCTCCAGTGCTGTCCCTGTCTCCACCATCTGCTGATGCTCACTTGTGAGCTGTGATACACCAGGTGACAGCACTGCACTATCTCGCGAAGGTACCACCGAGGTGTGAGTGTCTGCGCTGGTGCTGGGTGCACTGAATTCTGATGACGCTGCGCCCTCAGAGGCTGCAGCTTCCTCTGAGGAGTCTGGAGGCTCAGGTTATTCCTCCTGGATAGTGGGGACGGGTGCTTTCGATGGTCCTGTGGGGGAGTAAAGGAAAGAGTCAGAGATGTGAGGCCAAGGTTACATGCACATTGACTATTGCAGATGATCAAAAGTCAATCTGTTAGAGCATCAGAATCATTATCAGTGACTCATGCAATGTCAATGAGAGAGATGATAAACTATTCTGTCACCAGCTTGCTCTGATGCACCCGTTTGTCCATCCCCCACTTGCGCATCCTCCTCCACTCCCACGATCTCCAGGGCCACCTCCTCCCAGGGGGTGAGCTGGGCTACTGAGGATGGCCCTCCTCCTGTCCTCACTCTTTCCCTCTTATTGTGAGCTCTCTTTTCCTGCAATGAGGGAGACAAGTGGAGTTTGAGTGAGAATCAAGGAGTGTAGAGAATCCATATCATTGATGGTTAGAAGGAGACAAAGATGGAGTGAGGTGGCAAGACCAAGGGCCCTCCCTGTGTGTTGTAAGTTGTTTTCATAGCATCACAGCGGTAGGGAGTGTGAGGGCTGCATAGTCGAATAGTTAGGTGAATGTGACCATAGAGAGAGAGGGAATGGGTAAGGGTGCAGGGATGTCAGTGTCAAGTGGGATGTGGAGGAAGAGGTTGTCAAAGCAGAGTGCTGGTGAGGAGAGGCAATGGGGATCAGATTGAGGGTGATGGGAAAGTCATACTCACTTTTCCAGTGCGCAGAAGGTCATGAAACCTCTTCCTGCACTGCAGCCAGGTTCTACGGCACATAGACAAAGAATTGATCTCCTGGGCCACTTGCATCCTCACAGCTTTCGTCTGCTGGGGAGGCTTCTTCCTCCCTGAGGAAGGGAAGGGCACCTCCTTATTTCCTCTTGCTCCCTCCACCAGAGCTTGCAGGGCGGCGTCATCGATCTTTGGTGCAGACTTTGGCCTACTGCTGGACATATTGGCTGGAGGAATCTATCACAGCAAAGGGCATAAGGTGTGCAGTCTGCAGAAGAAGCAAGGCTGCTTGCAGGCCTTAAATTCACCAGCACTGATGACGTCATCGGAGGCGACTTTCAGGATGGAAAGACTAAGTGGGCCAGGGGTTCCCACATGCTGGAAATCAATTGCCCAATTAGGGGAAAATCGCATATTTTTCCCACATCAAATTGGAGTCGGGTGGCTAACACGAAAAGCGGCTGACACGCCACGCAGCCCGCCCCAATGGCAAAATCGAGCCCTGTATCTCCATTAGAGCATGAGCTGCCCCTTTGGTGAGTGCTTCCCTTGACCTTTCTTGGCACTTCAAACTATTGCTGCTGACTTGTGCTTGGTGAATCCCCCAGTGCACTCCCCTCAAACTCACTTAGTCATGTCGGTTGTCCTTATACATGGCGTGGTAAGATTAACTGATGGTGCATTGTTATCATCTCCACTTTGTCTGGCACGAGTATCCAGGTTTTCTGATGGACCCAGTTGGCAAGCAGTTGCCAGATCACTGGCAGTGATATGCCATACCAGATTGTCATGCTCAGAAGGTGAGTGAGTGTGTGACTGAAAGAGTTAAGCAGAAAGGGAAGATGCCCACAAACCCTCTGTTGACACCAGGCATCTTGATTTGCCATGTCTGGTGTTAACTGCTGTGTCTCTTCCCATTATGTCAATAGCATAATAGGGGTGGGGCTTTGTAGAGTAGCAGGACCTCCTGTTGTTTCCATCCTGTTGTGTGCAAGATTCTCCTGAAGAGGATTGGAAGCAGGCAAATATATGTTCTGGCTATTGAACCCTCGGCATGTATAAGACTGCTTACCATAGACTGCATGGTGTATGATCAGAGGAAGAAGCAGCAAGTTAGGCCAAGAGGGAAAAGTAGTTATGAGGGGATTAGCAGCTTTTCTGGGTCTGACTGACAGCAGAATTCACCTCCTCTTTTAATTTCTGCAGGCCTTTAATAACCTGCAGCAATGCCTGATTTCCTGCATACTATTTGGCAAACTGCCTATGGGATGTGCCTTTCAAAGTAACAGCTTGCCAACTGCATTCCAATCAGAGGTGACTCAGATAATAAGACAGCTCCCATACCTATTCCATAACTGGGTCTACTACCAATGCTGCAATTGCTGAGTTATGTCTTCATTCAATGTACATTAGCAAGTCTTTTGACACGAGTGCCCTATATTACAATCTGACATCCAGGAAATAACTGTCCATTCGCTCACACTTGTAGACACTTAACACATTCCCATGGGGTGAAAATGGTTGAAAATTTAAAGGCATCTGACTCTGCAGTTAGTTTTTCAACACCACTTTAGCAGCAAAACCAATAAAATAGTCTTATGGTGGAACTTTACAGGAATACTATAGGAATTTACATTGTATTGAAGCGGCATTCATTTTTTTTCTTGTTCTTCAGAAGGAATCACTACAACAGTGAAAGCAACTACAACCGGGTCCACTACTGGCTCCACACCGGGTGAGTGAGGGCTTCTTTCGATATCCAGTAGCAAGGCCAGTGACTCAAGTTATCTTGTTTCAACAACTCCCAGGCAGTGGAAATCCATTACTTCACTCCTTGTAGATATTTAGCCCAATCCTTTCAGAGGGAAATGGTTGACAACTTAACTATATGGAGAAACCTAGATCAGAGGCTGTGCTGAGGAGAAATGCTGTGTCCATGATTGTGTCGCCTCTGTCTATTTTAGTCTCTACTTCTTCAATAACCTTTACTCAACGTTTTGTCAATATATCTCTAACTTTTGAATGAAAAGTACAATTTGCATTTCATGTTGATGGTGGTATTCAGCATACTTTCAAATTCCAATAGAATCATTATCAAATATTGTCAAAGGATGATCACCTTGACATGTTGTGGTTGTTAATATTCTTCCCTTTTTGTCTATTGTCCAGTAACCTGAAATAGTTCTTTTGAAACACAACCAATTATGCAAATGCTGCTTTTTCAGTCTCGTGTTTATGTTTGCACTTTAGTATTTGAAGTAAGGAGACCTAGTTAGTAGCTGTAGTCAATAATTTCCTCATTCTTTATGCCCGTTTCTCAATAAAATAACCTAGTGGTCAAACTCTATTAACACTGCTGGATTTGCAGTCGGAATGCAGCGGTTTTAAAATATTTTTTTTCTTCAGAAGTTACGACTACAACAAAAGGGACAACAACCACAACTGTGTCTACTGCCAGTTCAACAACTGGTAAGTGATGGTTTCTTTCATTATAGACTAGCAAGTCCTTTGACACAAGTGTGCTTTTTTCAACTTTGGCGAAGAAAATGCCAGCCCATCAGTTCAGTCCTGTAGACCTGTAGCCCATTCCTTTGGGATGGAATTACTTGAGAAGTTCAGAACATCTCAATCTGCAAGCAATGGCACTTTCACAAGAATTACAGAAGCAGTTTTGTGTAAACCTCTCCCCTGACAGCTTGTCCCAGGCAAAGAATAAAACAGTTAGGTTTGAACAGTTGCAACTGTAAAATTCCTCTCTTCTGCCCACCTCTGTCTCATTTAGTCTCCACTTATTCTCACACTCAAATTTTTTACGATATTTTTTCGACCTGCTAATAAAATATAGAATTTGTACGTCATGCTGATGCTCGTGGGCTGCATACTTCTAAATTCCAATAGCATCATTGGCAAATATTGACAAATGTTGTTCCCTTGACATGTTGTGGTTGCTAATATTGTGACTATTACTGTTTTGGTCCAGTAGTATGAAAGACTTCTTTTGAAACACTCTGCAACTGCTGCCTTGCTGCTCTCATATTTATGTTTCCTATTATTGGTTGGATCATGAGGGTCTAATATGTTCTCCTCCTTTTCTGTTACAGAGGTTGTCTGCCATGGCAAATGGTCCCCCTGGTTTAATGAACACACACCTTCTATAGACAGCCCGGGCGATTCTGAATTACTAGACCACCGAAGCAATAAATACTGTTCTTCCCCTTTTGATGACATTATTAACATTCAGTGTCAGTTTGTTGGTGAACCTGAGAGGCCAATAAGTGAGTCACCAGACAATGTGACGTGCGACAAAGACACAGGGCTCATCTGTAGAGTCTCGGAAAGTGCTTTGGAGGAGTCCAAGTTTTGTTATGACTACAAAATTCGAGTTTGCTGCGAGATAGGAACACCAGCGACCACAACAACCAGCAGCAGTACAAACACGGCTTCTGGTAAATGAGAAACTTACGTACGAGTTAATAATGTCTCCCATACGTTAAATCAAAGCTGACTTTTTACATCAAGCAGTCAAAGGAGTTAATATATCTACTTAGTAGCTGTAATTAACAATTTCCTCATCATTTGTGCCTTAGTATCAATAAAATAGACTAACGGCGAAATTCTCAATATTGCAGGATTTGAAATTAGAGGTAAGAGGTTTTGAATTTTTTTTTGTTTTGTTCACAAGTGACGACTACAACAAAAGGGACAACAACCACACCTATTATTGTTGAAACTTCTACAACAGGTAAGTGATGCCTGCTTTCAATGTACACCAGCAAGTCTGTTCACACCAGTGTGCTTTTCTCAAATTCAGCTTTCAGACAATGTCAGTCCATTAGTTCAGTCTTGTAGACCCTTGCTTTAGGGTGGAAATGCTTGAAAATTTTAAGACATCTGAATCTGCAATTAGTGTTTTCAACATCACTTGTGCAGAAAGTGTAATTAAATAGTCTTATGTTGGAAATCTACAGGAATACTATATGAATTTAAGTTGTATTGAAGTGGTTTTGATGATATTTCTTGTTCTTCAGAAGGAATCACTACAACAGTGAAAACAACTACAACCGGGTCCACTATTGGCTCCACACCGGGTGAGTGAGGGCTTCTTTCGATATCCAGTACTAAGACCAGTGACACAAGTTAACTTGTTTCAACAGCTCCCAGACAGTGGAAGTCCATTACTTCACTCCTTGTAGATATTTAGCTCATTCCATTTAGAGGGAAATAGTTGAAAACTTCACTATATTGATTAACCTAGATCAGTGGCTGCGCTGAGGGGAAATGTTGTGTCTATGTTTGTGCCGCCTCTGTCTCTCTTAGTCTCTGCTTCCTCACCAACATTTACTCAGATTTTTGGCAATAATTTCCTGACTTTTGAATGAAATGTATAATTTCATGTTGATGGTGGTATTCAGCATACTTTCAAATTCCAATAGAATCATTATCAAATATTGTCAAAGGATGATCACCTTGACATGTTGTGGTTGTTAATATTCTTCCTTTTTTCTATTGTCCAGTAACTTGAAACAGTTCTTTGAAAACACTAACAATTATGCAAATATTGTCTCGCCATTTTCATGTTTATATTTGTTTTTTATTACTTGACAAAGGAGAAAAAAGTTGATATAGTTAGTAGCTGTAGTGAAACATTTCCCTCATTCTTTGCACTTTAGCATCAATAAAATACCCAACTGGTGAAACTCTCAATACTGCAGGATTTCATATTTGTGTGTAGTAATTTTGAATGTTTTTATTTTTGTTTTGAAGTGACGACTACAACAAAAGGGACAACAACCACACCTATTATTGTTGACACTTCTACAACAGGTAAGTGATGACTGCTTTCGATATAAACCAGCAGGTCTGTTCACACCAGTGTGCTTTTCTCAAATTCAGCTTTCAGGCAATGTCAGTCCATTAATTCAGTCTTGCTTTTGTTGGAAAATGGTTGAAAACTTAGACATCTGAATCTGCAATTAGTTTTTTCAACAGCATTTGTGCAGAAAGTGTAGTTAAATAGTCTTATGGAGGAACTTTACAGAAATAATATAGGATTTTAAAATGTAATGTATTGAATTTGATGAAGTTTCCTGTTCTGCAGAAGGAGTCACTACAACAGTGAAAGCAACTACAACCGGGTCCACTACTGGCCCCACACCGGGTGAGTGAGGGCTTCTTTCCATATCTAGTAGCAAGACCAGTGACACAAGTTATCTTGTTTCAACAACTCCCAGACAGTGGAAGTCCATCACTTCACCCCTTGTAGATATTTAGCCCATTCCTTCCAGAGAGAAATAGTTGACAACTACACTATATCGATAAACCTAGTTCAGAGGCTGTGCGGAGGAGAAATGCTGTGTCCACGTTTGTGCCGCCTCTCCTCAGTTCCCTGACAGTGGAGTCTCTGATTACTCACTAACGCTTACTTAACTTTTTTGTAATATTTTATTGTCTTTTGAATGAAATGTACAATTTACAATTCATGTTGCTAGGGATACTCTGCATACTTTCCAATTCCAATCCAATCATTATTAAATCTTGTCAAAGGATGATCGCTGACACGTTGTGGCTGTTAATATTATTCCCTGTTTTCTATTGTCCAGTAACTTGAAAGAGTTCTTTTGAAACACAACCAATTATGCAAATGCTGCTTTTTCAGTCTCGTGTTTATGTTTGCACTTTAGTATTTGAAGTAAGGAGACCTAGTTAGTAGCTGTAGTCAATAATTTCCTCATTCTTTATGCCCGTTTCTCAATAAAATAACCTAGTGGTCAAACTCTATTAACACTGCTGGATTTGCAGTCGGAATGCAGCGGTTTTAAAATATTTTTTTTCTTCAGAAGTTACGACTACAACAAAAGGGACAACAACCACAACTGTGTCTACTGCCAGTTCAACAACTGGTAAGTGATGGTTTCTTTCATTATAGACTAGCAAGTCCTTTGACACAAGTGTGCTTTTTTCAACTTTGGCGAAGAAAATGCCAGCCCATCAGTTCAGTCCTGTAGACCTGTAGCCCATTCCTTTGGGATGGAATTACTTGAGAAGTTCAGAACATCTCAATCTGCAAGCAATGGCACTTTCACAAGAATTACAGAAGCAGTTTTGTGTAAACCTCTCCCCTGACAGCTTGTCCCAGGCAAAGAATAAAACAGTTAGGTTTGAACAGTTGCAACTGTAAAATTCCTCTCTTCTGCCCACCTCTGTCTCATTTAGTCTCCACTTATTCTCACATTCAAATTTTTTACGATATTTTTTCGACCTGCTAATAAAATATAGAATTTGTACGTCATGCTGATGCTCGTGGGCTGCATACTTCTAAATTCCAATAGCATCATTGGCAAATATTGACAAATGTTGTTCCCTTGACATGTTGTGGTTGCTAATATTGTGACTATTACTGTTTTGGTCCAGTAGTATGAAAGACTTCTTTTGAAACACTCTGCAACTGCTGCCTTGCTGCTCTCATATTTATGTTTCCTATTATTGGTTGGATCATGAGGGTCTAATATGTTCTCCTCCTTTTCTGTTACAGAGGTTGTCTGCCATGGCAAATGGTCCCCCTGGTTTAATGAACACACACCTTCTATAGACAGCCCGGGCGATTCTGAATTACTAGACCACCGAAGCAATAAATACTGTTCTTCCCCTTTTGATGACATTATTAACATTCAGTGTCAGTTTGTTGGTGAACCTGAGAGGCCAATAAGTGAGTCACCAGACAATGTGACGTGCGACAAAGACACAGGGCTCATCTGTAGAGTCTCGGAAAGTGCTTTGGAGGAGTCCAAGTTTTGTTATGACTACAAAATTCGAGTTTGCTGCGAGATAGGAACACCAGCGACCACAACAACCAGCAGCAGTACAAACACGGCTTCTGGTAAATGAGAAACTTACGTACGAGTTAATAATGTCTCCCATACGTTAAATCAAAGCTGACTTTTTACATCAAGCAGTCAAAGGAGTTAATATATCTACTTAGTAGCTGTAATTAACAATTTCCTCATCATTTGTGCCTTAGTATCAATAAAATAGACTAACGGCGAAATTCTCAATATTGCAGGATTTGAAATTAGAGGTAAGAGGTTTTGAATTTTTTTTTGTTTTGTTCACAAGTGACGACTACAACAAAAGGGACAACAACCACACCTATTATTGTTGAAACTTCTACAACAGGTAAGTGATGCCTGCTTTCAATGTACACCAGCAAGTCTGTTCACACCAGTGTGCTTTTCTCAAATTCAGCTTTCAGACAATGTCAGTCCATTAGTTCAGTCTTGTAGACCCTTGCTTTAGGGTGGAAATGCTTGAAAATTTTAAGACATCTGAATCTGCAATTAGTGTTTTCAACATCACTTGTGCAGAAAGTGTAATTAAATAGTCTTATGTTGGAAATCTACAGGAATACTATATGAATTTAAGTTGTATTGAAGTGGTTTTGATGATATTTCTTGTTCTTCAGAAGGAATCACTACAACAGTGAAAACAACTACAACCGGGTCCACTATTGGCTCCACACCGGGTGAGTGAGGGCTTCTTTCGATATCCAGTACTAAGACCAGTGACACAAGTTAACTTGTTTCAACAGCTCCCAGACAGTGGAAGTCCATTACTTCACTCCTTGTAGATATTTAGCTCATTCCATTTAGAGGGAAATAGTTGAAAACTTCACTATATTGATTAACCTAGATCAGTGGCTGCGCTGAGGGGAAATGTTGTGTCTATGTTTGTGCCGCCTCTGTCTCTCTTAGTCTCTGCTTCCTCACCAACATTTACTCAGATTTTTGGCAATAATTTCCTGACTTTTGAATGAAATGTATAATTTCATGTTGATGGTGGTATTCAGCATACTTTCAAATTCCAATAGAATCATTATCAAATATTGTCAAAGGATGATCACCTTGACATGTTGTGGTTGTTAATATTCTTCCTTTTTTCTATTGTCCAGTAACTTGAAACAGTTCTTTGAAAACACTAACAATTATGCAAATATTGTCTCGCCATTTTCATGTTTATATTTGTTTTTTATTACTTGACAAAGGAGAAAAAAGTTGATATAGTTAGTAGCTGTAGTGAAACATTTCCCTCATTCTTTGCACTTTAGCATCAATAAAATACCCAACTGGTGAAACTCTCAATACTGCAGGATTTCATATTTGTGTGTAGTAATTTTGAATGTTTTTATTTTTGTTTTGAAGTGACGACTACAACAAAAGGGACAACAACCACACCTATTATTGTTGACACTTCTACAACAGGTAAGTGATGACTGCTTTCGATATAAACCAGCAGGTCTGTTCACACCAGTGTGCTTTTCTCAAATTCAGCTTTCAGGCAATGTCAGTCCATTAATTCAGTCTTGCTTTTGTTGGAAAATGGTTGAAAACTTAGACATCTGAATCTGCAATTAGTTTTTTCAACAGCATTTGTGCAGAAAGTGTAGTTAAATAGTCTTATGGAGGAACTTTACAGAAATAATATAGGATTTTAAAATGTAATGTATTGAATTTGATGAAGTTTCCTGTTCTGCAGAAGGAGTCACTACAACAGTGAAAGCAACTACAACCGGGTCCACTACTGGCCCCACACCGGGTGAGTGAGGGCTTCTTTCCATATCTAGTAGCAAGACCAGTGACACAAGTTATCTTGTTTCAACAACTCCCAGACAGTGGAAGTCCATCACTTCACCCCTTGTAGATATTTAGCCCATTCCTTCCAGAGAGAAATAGTTGACAACTACACTATATCGATAAACCTAGTTCAGAGGCTGTGCGGAGGAGAAATGCTGTGTCCACGTTTGTGCCGCCTCTCCTCAGTTCCCTGACAGTGGAGTCTCTGATTACTCACTAACGCTTACTTAACTTTTTTGTAATATTTTATTGTCTTTTGAATGAAATGTACAATTTACAATTCATGTTGCTAGGGATACTCTGCATACTTTCCAATTCCAATCCAATCATTATTAAATCTTGTCAAAGGATGCTCGCTGACACGTTGTGGCTGTTAATATTATTCCCTGTTTTCTATTGTCCAGTAACTTGAAAGAGTTCTTTTGAAACACAACCAATTATGCAAATGCTGCTTTTTCAGTCTCGTGTTTATGTTTGCACTTTAGTATTTGAAGTAAGGAGACCTAGTTAGTAGCTGTAGTCAATAATTTCCTCATTCTTTATGCCCGTTTCTCAATAAAATAACCTAGTGGTCAAACTCTATTAACACTGCTGGATTTGCAGTCGGAATGCAGCGGTTTTAAAATATTTTTTTTCTTCAGAAGTTACGACTACAACAAAAGGGACAACAACCACAACTGTGTCTACTGCCAGTTCAACAACTGGTAAGTGATGGTTTCTTTCATTATAGACTAGCAAGTCCTTTGACACAAGTGTGCTTTTTTCAACTTTGGCGAAGAAAATGCCAGCCCATCAGTTCAGTCCTGTAGACCTGTAGCCCATTCCTTTGGGATGGAATTACTTGAGAAGTTCAGAACATCTCAATCTGCAAGCAATGGCACTTTCACAAGAATTACAGAAGCAGTTTTGTGTAAACCTCTCCCCTGACAGCTTGTCCCAGGCAAAGAATAAAACAGTTAGGTTTGAACAGTTGCAACTGTAAAATTCCTCTCTTCTGCCCACCTCTGTCTCATTTAGTCTCCACTTATTCTCACACTCAAATTTTTTACGATATTTTTTCGACCTGCTCATATAGAATTTGTACGTCATGCTGATGCTCGTGGGCTGCATACTTCTAAATTCCAATAGCATCATTGGCAAATATTGACAAATGTTGTTCCCTTGACATGTTGTGGTTGCTAATATTGTGACTATTACTGTTTTGGTCCAGTAGTATGAAAGACTTCTTTTGAAACACTCTGCAACTGCTGCCTTGCTGCTCTCATATTTATGTTTCCTATTATTGGTTGGATCATGAGGGTCTAATATGTTCTCCTCCTTTTCTGTTACAGAGGTTGTCTGCCATGGCAAATGGTCCCCCTGGTTTAATGAACACACACCTTCTATAGACAGCCCGGGCGATTCTGAATTACTAGACCACCGAAGCAATAAATACTGTTCTTCCCCTTTTGATGACATTATTAACATTCAGTGTCAGTTTGTTGGTGAACCTGAGAGGCCAATAAGTGAGTCACCAGACAATGTGACGTGCGACAAAGACACAGGGCTCATCTGTAGAGTCTCGGAAAGTGCTTTGGAGGAGTCCAAGTTTTGTTATGACTACAAAATTCGAGTTTGCTGCGAGATAGGAACACCAGCGACCACAACAACCAGCGGCAGTACAAACACGGCTTCTGGTAAATGAGAAACTTACGTACGAGTTAATAATGTCTCCCATACGTTAAATCAAAGCTGACTTTTTACATCAAGCAGTCAAAGGAGTTAATATATCTACTTAGTAGCTGTAATTAACAATTTCCTCATCATTTGTGCCTTAGTATCAATAAAATAGACTAACGGCGAAATTCTCAATATTGCAGGATTTGAAATTAGAGGTAAGAGGTTTTGAATTTTTTTTTGTTTTGTTCACAAGTGACGACTACAACAAAAGGGACAACAACCACACCTATTATTGTTGAAACTTCTACAACAGGTAAGTGATGCCTGCTTTCAATGTACACCAGCAAGTCTGTTCACACCAGTGTGCTTTTCTCAAATTCAGCTTTCAGACAATGTCAGTCCATTAGTTCAGTCTTGTAGACCCTTGCTTTAGGGTGGAAATGCTTGAAAATTTTAAGACATCTGAATCTGCAATTAGTGTTTTCAACATCACTTGTGCAGAAAGTGTAATTAAATAGTCTTATGTTGGAATTATGCAAATATTGTCTCGCCATTTTCATGTTTATATTTGTTTTTTATTACTTGACAAAGGAGAAAAAAGTTGATATAGTTAGTAGCTGTAGTGAAACATTTCCCTCATTCTTTGCACTTTAGCATCAATAAAATACCCAACTGGTGAAACTCTCAATACTGCAGGATTTCATATTTGTGTGTAGTAATTTTGAATGTTTTTATTTTTGTTTTGAAGTGACGACTACAACAAAAGGGACAACAAAGGGCAATGTCAGTCCATTAATTCAGTCTTGCTTTTGTTGGAAAATGGTTGAAAACTTAGACATCTGAATCTGCAATTAGTTTTTTCAACAGCATTTGTGCAGAAAGTATAGTTAAATAGTCTTATGGAGGAACTTTACAGAAATAATATAGGATTTTAAAATGTAATGTATTGAATTTGATGAAGTTTCCTGTTCTGCAGAAGGAGTCACTACAACAGTGAAAGCAACTACAACCGGGTCCACTACTGGCCCCACACCGGGTGAGTGAGGGCTTCTTTCCATATCTAGTAGCAAGACCAGTGACACAAGTTATCTTGTTTCAACAACTCCCAGACAGTGGAAGTCCATCACTTCACCCCTTGTAGATATTTAGCCCATTCCTTCCAGAGAGAAATAGTTGACAACTACACTATATCGATAAACCTAGTTCAGAGGCTGTGCGGAGGAGAAATGCTGTGTCCACGTTTGTGCCGCCTCTCCTCAGTTCCCTGACAGTGGAGTCTCTGATTACTCACTAACGCTTACTTAACTTTTTTGTAATATTTTATTGTCTTTTGAATGAAATGTACAATTTACAATTCATGTTGCTAGGGATACTCTGCATACTTTCCAATTCCAATCCAATCATTATTAAATCTTGTCAAAGGATGCTCGCTGACACGTTGTGGCTGTTAATATTATTCCCTGTTTTCTATTGTCCAATAACTTGAAAGAGTTCTTTTGAAACACAACCAATTATGCAAATGCTGCTTTTTCAGTCTCGTGTTTATGTTTGCACTTTAGTATTTGAAGTAAGGAGACCTAGTTAGTAGCTGTAGTCAATAATTTCCTCATTCTTTATGCCCGTTTCTCAATAAAATAACCTAGTGGTCAAACTCTATTAACACTGCTGGATTTGCAGTCGGAATGCAGCGGTTTTAAAATATTTTTTTTCTTCAGAAGTTACGACTACAACAAAAGGGACAACAACCACAACTGTGTCTACTGCCAGTTCAACAACTGGTAAGTGATGGTTTCTTTCATTATAGACTAGCAAGTCCTTTGACACAAGTGTGCTTTTTTCAACTTTGGCGAAGAAAATGCCAGCCCATCAGTTCAGTCCTGTAGACCTGTAGCCCATTCCTTTGGGATGGAATTACTTGAGAAGTTCAGAACATCTCAATCTGCAAGCAATGGCACTTTCACAAGAATTACAGAAGCAGTTTTGTGTAAACCTCTCCCCTGACAGCTTGTCCCAGGCAAAGAATAAAACAGTTAGGTTTGAACAGTTGCAACTGTAAAATTCCTCTCTTCTGCCCACCTCTGTCTCATTTAGTCTCCACTTATTCTCACACTCAAATTTTTTACGATATTTTTTCGACCTGCTCATATAGAATTTGTACGTCATGCTGATGCTCGTGGGCTGCATACTTCTAAATTCCAATAGCATCATTGGCAAATATTGACAAATGTTGTTCCCTTGACATGTTGTGGTTGCTAATATTGTGACTATTACTGTTTTGGTCCAGTAGTATGAAAGACTTCTTTTGAAACACTCTGCAACTGCTGCCTTGCTGCTCTCATATTTATGTTTCCTATTATTGGTTGGATCATGAGGGTCTAATATGTTCTCCTCCTTTTCTGTTACAGAGGTTGTCTGCCATGGCAAATGGTCCCCCTGGTTTAATGAACACACACCTTCTATAGACAGCCCGGGCGATTCTGAATTACTAGACCACCGAAGCAATAAATACTGTTCTTCCCCTTTTGATGACATTATTAACATTCAGTGTCAGTTTGTTGGTGAACCTGAGAGGCCAATAAGTGAGTCACCAGACAATGTGACGTGCGACAAAGACACAGGGCTCATCTGTAGAGTCTCGGAAAGTGCTTTGGAGGAGTCCAAGTTTTGTTATGACTACAAAATTCGAGTTTGCTGCGAGATAGGAACACCAGCGACCACAACAACCAGCGGCAGTACAAACACGGCTTCTGGTAAATGAGAAACTTACGTACGAGTTAATAATGTCTCCCATACGTTAAATCAAAGCTGACTTTTTACATCAAGCAGTCAAAGGAGTTAATATATCTACTTAGTAGCTGTAATTAACAATTTCCTCATCATTTGTGCCTTAGTATCAATAAAATAGACTAACGGCGAAATTCTCAATATTGCAGGATTTGAAATTAGAGGTAAGAGGTTTTGAATTTTTTTTTGTTTTGTTCACAAGTGACGACTACAACAAAAGGGACAACAACCACACCTATTATTGTTGAAACTTCTACAACAGGTAAGTGATGCCTGCTTTCAATGTACACCAGCAAGTCTGTTCACACCAGTGTGCTTTTCTCAAATTCAGCTTTCAGACAATGTCAGTCCATTAGTTCAGTCTTGTAGACCCTTGCTTTAGGGTGGAAATGCTTGAAAATTTTAAGACATCTGAATCTGCAATTAGTGTTTTCAACATCACTTGTGCAGAAAGTGTAATTAAATAGTCTTATGTTGGAATTATGCAAATATTGTCTCGCCATTTTCATGTTTATATTTGTTTTTTATTACTTGACAAAGGAGAAAAAAGTTGATAGTTAGTAGCTGTAGTGAAACATTTCCCTCATTCTTTGCACTTTAGCATCAATAAAATACCCAACTGGTGAAACTCTCAATACTGCAGGATTTCATATTTGTGTGTAGTAATTTTGAATGTTTTTATTTTTGTTTTGAAGTGACGACTACAACAAAAGGGACAACAAAGGGCAATGTCAGTCCATTAATTCAGTCTTGCTTTTGTTGGAAAATGGTTGAAAACTTAGACATCTGAATCTGCAATTAGTTTTTTCAACAGCATTTGTGCAGAAAGTGTAGTTAAATAGTCTTATGGAGGAACTTTACAGAAATAATATAGGATTTTAAAATGTAATGTATTGAATTTGATGAAGTTTCCTGTTCTGCAGAAGGAGTCACTACAACAGTGAAAGCAACTACAACCGGGTCCACTACTGGCCCCACACCGGGTGAGTGAGGGCTTCTTTCCATATCTAGTAGCAAGACCAGTGACACAAGTTATCTTGTTTCAACAACTCCCAGACAGTGGAAGTCCATCACTTCACCCCTTGTAGATATTTAGCCCATTCCTTCCAGAGAGAAATAGTTGACAACTACACTATATCGATAAACCTAGTTCAGAGGCTGTGCGGAGGAGAAATGCTGTGTCCACGTTTGTGCCGCCTCTCCTCAGTTCCCTGACAGTGGAGTCTCTGATTACTCACTAACGCTTACTTAACTTTTTTGTAATATTTTATTGTCTTTTGAATGAAATGTACAATTTACAATTCATGTTGCTAGGGATACTCTGCATACTTTCCAATTCCAATCCAATCATTATTAAATCTTGTCAAAGGATGCTCGCTGACACGTTGTGGCTGTTAATATTATTCCCTGTTTTCTATTGTCCAGTAACTTGAAAGAGTTCTTTTGAAACACAACCAATTATGCAAATGCTGCTTTTTCAGTCTCGTGTTTATGTTTGCACTTTAGTATTTGAAGTAAGGAGACCTAGTTAGTAGCTGTAGTCAATAATTTCCTCATTCTTTATGCCCGTTTCTCAATAAAATAACCTAGTGGTCAAACTCTATTAACACTGCTGGATTTGCAGTCGGAATGCAGCGGTTTTAAAATATTTTTTTTCTTCAGAAGTTACGACTACAACAAAAGGGACAACAACCACAACTGTGTCTACTGCCAGTTCAACAACTGGTAAGTGATGGTTTCTTTCATTATAGACTAGCAAGTCCTTTGACACAAGTGTGCTTTTTTCAACTTTGGCGAAGAAAATGCCAGCCCATCAGTTCAGTCCTGTAGACCTGTAGCCCATTCCTTTGGGATGGAATTACTTGAGAAGTTCAGAACATCTCAATCTGCAAGCAATGGCACTTTCACAAGAATTACAGAAGCAGTTTTGTGTAAACCTCTCCCCTGACAGCTTGTCCCAGGCAAAGAATAAAACAGTTAGGTTTGAACAGTTGCAACTGTAAAATTCCTCTCTTCTGCCCACCTCTGTCTCATTTAGTCTCCACTTATTCTCACACTCAAATTTTTTACGATATTTTTTCGACCTGCTAATAAAATATAGAATTTGTACGTCATGCTGATGCTCGTGGGCTGCATACTTCTAAATTCCAATAGCATCATTGGCAAATATTGACAAATGTTGTTCCCTTGACATGTTGTGGTTGCTAATATTGTGACTATTACTGTTTTGGTCCAGTAGTATGAAAGACTTCTTTTGAAACACTCTGCAACTGCTGCCTTGCTGCTCTCATATTTATGTTTCCTATTATTGGTTGGATCATGAGGGTCTAATATGTTCTCCTCCTTTTCTGTTACAGAGGTTGTCTGCCATGGCAAATGGTCCCCCTGGTTTAATGAACACACACCTTCTATAGACAGCCCGGGCGATTCTGAATTACTAGACCACCGAAGCAATAAATACTGTTCTTCCCCTTTTGATGACATTATTAACATTCAGTGTCAGTTTGTTGGTGAACCTGAGAGGCCAATAAGTGAGTCACCAGACAATGTGACGTGCGACAAAGACACAGGGCTCATCTGTAGAGTCTCGGAAAGTGCTTTGGAGGAGTCCAAGTTTTGTTATGACTACAAAATTCGAGTTTGCTGCGAGATAGGAACACCAGCGACCACAACAACCAGCAGCAGTACAAACACGGCTTCTGGTAAATGAGAAACTTACGTACGAGTTAATAATGTCTCCCATACGTTAAATCAAAGCTGACTTTTTACATCAAGCAGTCAAAGGAGTTAATATATCTACTTAGTAGCTGTAATTAACAATTTCCTCATCATTTGTGCCTTAGTATCAATAAAATAGACTAACGGCGAAATTCTCAATATTGCAGGATTTGAAATTAGAGGTAAGAGGTTTTGAATTTTTTTTTGTTTTGTTCACAAGTGACGACTACAACAAAAGGGACAACAACCACACCTATTATTGTTGAAACTTCTACAACAGGTAAGTGATGCCTGCTTTCAATGTACACCAGCAAGTCTGTTCACACCAGTGTGCTTTTCTCAAATTCAGCTTTCAGACAATGTCAGTCCATTAGTTCAGTCTTGTAGACCCTTGCTTTAGGGTGGAAATGCTTGAAAATTTTAAGACATCTGAATCTGCAATTAGTGTTTTCAACATCACTTGTGCAGAAAGTGTAATTAAATAGTCTTATGTTGGAAATCTACAGGAATACTATATGAATTTAAGTTGTATTGAAGTGGTTTTGATGATATTTCTTGTTCTTCAGAAGGAATCACTACAACAGTGAAAACAACTACAACCGGGTCCACTATTGGCTCCACACCGGGTGAGTGAGGGCTTCTTTCGATATCCAGTACTAAGACCAGTGACACAAGTTAACTTGTTTCAACAGCTCCCAGACAGTGGAAGTCCATTACTTCACTCCTTGTAGATATTTAGCTCATTCCATTTAGAGGGAAATAGTTGAAAACTTCACTATATTGATTAACCTAGATCAGTGGCTGCGCTGAGGGGAAATGTTGTGTCTATGTTTGTGCCGCCTCTGTCTCTCTTAGTCTCTGCTTCCTCACCAACATTTACTCAGATTTTTGGCAATAATTTCCTGACTTTTGAATGAAATGTATAATTTCATGTTGATGGTGGTATTCAGCATACTTTCAAATTCCAATAGAATCATTATCAAATATTGTCAAAGGATGATCACCTTGACATGTTGTGGTTGTTAATATTCTTCCTTTTTTCTATTGTCCAGTAACTTGAAACAGTTCTTTGAAAACACTAACAATTATGCAAATATTGTCTCGCCATTTTCATGTTTATATTTGTTTTTTATTACTTGACAAAGGAGAAAAAAGTTGATATAGTTAGTAGCTGTAGTGAAACATTTCCCTCATTCTTTGCACTTTAGCATCAATAAAATACCCAACTGGTGAAACTCTCAATACTGCAGGATTTCATATTTGTGTGTAGTAATTTTGAATGTTTTTATTTTTGTTTTGAAGTGACGACTACAACAAAAGGGACAACAACCACACCTATTATTGTTGACACTTCTACAACAGGTAAGTGATGACTGCTTTCGATATAAACCAGCAGGTCTGTTCACACCAGTGTGCTTTTCTCAAATTCAGCTTTCAGGCAATGTCAGTCCATTAATTCAGTCTTGCTTTTGTTGGAAAATGGTTGAAAACTTAGACATCTGAATCTGCAATTAGTTTTTTCAACAGCATTTGTGCAGAAAGTGTAGTTAAATAGTCTTATGGAGGAACTTTACAGAAATAATATAGGATTTTAAAATGTAATGTATTGAATTTGATGAAGTTTCCTGTTCTGCAGAAGGAGTCACTACAACAGTGAAAGCAACTACAACCGGGTCCACTACTGGCCCCACACCGGGTGAGTGAGGGCTTCTTTCCATATCTAGTAGCAAGACCAGTGACACAAGTTATCTTGTTTCAACAACTCCCAGACAGTGGAAGTCCATCACTTCACCCCTTGTAGATATTTAGCCCATTCCTTCCAGAGAGAAATAGTTGACAACTACACTATATCGATAAACCTAGTTCAGAGGCTGTGCGGAGGAGAAATGCTGTGTCCACGTTTGTGCCGCCTCTCCTCAGTTCCCTGACAGTGGAGTCTCTGATTACTCACTAACGCTTACTTAACTTTTTTGTAATATTTTATTGTCTTTTGAATGAAATGTACAATTTACAATTCATGTTGCTAGGGATACTCTGCATACTTTCCAATTCCAATCCAATCATTATTAAATCTTGTCAAAGGATGCTCGCTGACACGTTGTGGCTGTTAATATTATTCCCTGTTTTCTATTGTCCAGTAACTTGAAAGAGTTCTTTTGAAACACAACCAATTATGCAAATGCTGCTTTTTCAGTCTCGTGTTTATGTTTGCACTTTAGTATTTGAAGTAAGGAGACCTAGTTAGTAGCTGTAGTCAATAATTTCCTCATTCTTTATGCCCGTTTCTCAATAAAATAACCTAGTGGTCAAACTCTATTAACACTGCTGGATTTGCAGTCGGAATGCAGCGGTTTTAAAATATTTTTTTTCTTCAGAAGTTACGACTACAACAAAAGGGACAACAACCACAACTGTGTCTACTGCCAGTTCAACAACTGGTAAGTGATGGTTTCTTTCATTATAGACTAGCAAGTCCTTTGACACAAGTGTGCTTTTTTCAACTTTGGCGAAGAAAATGCCAGCCCATCAGTTCAGTCCTGTAGACCTGTAGCCCATTCCTTTGGGATGGAATTACTTGAGAAGTTCAGAACATCTCAATCTGCAAGCAATGGCACTTTCACAAGAATTACAGAAGCAGTTTTGTGTAAACCTCTCCCCTGACAGCTTGTCCCAGGCAAAGAATAAAACAGTTAGGTTTGAACAGTTGCAACTGTAAAATTCCTCTCTTCTGCCCACCTCTGTCTCATTTAGTCTCCACTTATTCTCACACTCAAATTTTTTACGATATTTTTTCGACCTGCTCATATAGAATTTGTACGTCATGCTGATGCTCGTGGGCTGCATACTTCTAAATTCCAATAGCATCATTGGCAAATATTGACAAATGTTGTTCCCTTGACATGTTGTGGTTGCTAATATTGTGACTATTACTGTTTTGGTCCAGTAGTATGAAAGACTTCTTTTGAAACACTCTGCAACTGCTGCCTTGCTGCTCTCATATTTATGTTTCCTATTATTGGTTGGATCATGAGGGTCTAATATGTTCTCCTCCTTTTCTGTTACAGAGGTTGTCTGCCATGGCAAATGGTCCCCCTGGTTTAATGAACACACACCTTCTATAGACAGCCCGGGCGATTCTGAATTACTAGACCACCGAAGCAATAAATACTGTTCTTCCCCTTTTGATGACATTATTAACATTCAGTGTCAGTTTGTTGGTGAACCTGAGAGGCCAATAAGTGAGTCACCAGACAATGTGACGTGCGACAAAGACACAGGGCTCATCTGTAGAGTCTCGGAAAGTGCTTTGGAGGAGTCCAAGTTTTGTTATGACTACAAAATTCGAGTTTGCTGCGAGATAGGAACACCAGCGACCACAACAACCAGCAGCAGTACAAACACGGCTTCTGGTAAATGAGAAACTTACGTACGAGTTAATAATGTCTCCCATACGTTAAATCAAAGCTGACTTTTTACATCAAGCAGTCAAAGGAGTTAATATATCTACTTAGTAGCTGTAATTAACAATTTCCTCATCATTTGTGCCTTAGTATCAATAAAATAGACTAACGGCGAAATTCTCAATATTGCAGGATTTGAAATTAGAGGTAAGAGGTTTTGAATTTTGTTTTGTTTTGTTCACAAGTGACGACTACAACAAAAGGGACAACAACCACACCTATTATTGTTGAAACTTCTACAACAGGTAAGTGATGCCTGCTTTCAATGTACACCAGCAAGTCTGTTCACACCAGTGTGCTTTTCTCAAATTCAGCTTTCAGACAATGTCAGTCCATTAGTTCAGTCTTGTAGACCCTTGCTTTAGGGTGGAAATGCTTGAAAATTTTAAGACATCTGAATCTGCAATTAGTGTTTTCAACATCACTTGTGCAGAAAGTGTAATTAAATAGTCTTATGTTGGAATTATGCAAATATTGTCTCGCCATTTTCATGTTTATATTTGTTTTTTATTACTTGACAAAGGAGAAAAAAGTTGATATAGTTAGTAGCTGTAGTGAAACATTTCCCTCATTCTTTGCACTTTAGCATCAATAAAATACCCAACTGGTGAAACTCTCAATACTGCAGGATTTCATATTTGTGTGTAGTAATTTTGAATGTTTTTATTTTTGTTTTGAAGTGACGACTACAACAAAAGGGACAACAAAGGGCAATGTCAGTCCATTAATTCAGTCTTGCTTTTGTTGGAAAATGGTTGAAAACTTAGACATCTGAATCTGCAATTAGTTTTTTCAACAGCATTTGTGCAGAAAGTATAGTTAAATAGTCTTATGGAGGAACTTTACAGAAATAATATAGGATTTTAAAATGTAATGTATTGAATTTGATGAAGTTTCCTGTTCTGCAGAAGGAGTCACTACAACAGTGAAAGCAACTACAACCGGGTCCACTACTGGCCCCACACCGGGTGAGTGAGGGCTTCTTTCCATATCTAGTAGCAAGACCAGTGACACAAGTTATCTTGTTTCAACAACTCCCAGACAGTGGAAGTCCATCACTTCACCCCTTGTAGATATTTAGCCCATTCCTTCCAGAGAGAAATAGTTGACAACTACACTATATCGATAAACCTAGTTCAGAGGCTGTGCGGAGGAGAAATGCTGTGTCCACGTTTGTGCCGCCTCTCCTCAGTTCCCTAACAGTGGAGTCTCTGATTACTCACTAACGCTTACTTAACTTTTTTGTAATATTTTATTGTCTTTTGAATGAAATGTACAATTTACAATTCATGTTGCTAGGGATACTCTGCATACTTTCCAATTCCAATCCAATCATTATTAAATCTTGTCAAAGGATGCTCGCTGACACGTTGTGGCTGTTAATATTATTCCCTGTTTTCTATTGTCCAATAACTTGAAAGAGTTCTTTTGAAACACAACCAATTATGCAAATGCTGCTTTTTCAGTCTCGTGTTTATGTTTGCACTTTAGTATTTGAAGTAAGGAGACCTAGTTAGTAGCTGTAGTCAATAATTTCCTCATTCTTTATGCCCGTTTCTCAATAAAATAACCTAGTGGTCAAACTCTATTAACACTGCTGGATTTGCAGTCGGAATGCAGCGGTTTTAAAATATTTTTTTTCTTCAGAAGTTACGACTACAACAAAAGGGACAACAACCACAACTGTGTCTACTGCCAGTTCAACAACTGGTAAGTGATGGTTTCTTTCATTATAGACTAGCAAGTCCTTTGACACAAGTGTGCTTTTTTCAACTTTGGCGAAGAAAATGCCAGCCCATCAGTTCAGTCCTGTAGACCTGTAGCCCATTCCTTTGGGATGGAATTACTTGAGAAGTTCAGAACATCTCAATCTGCAAGCAATGGCACTTTCACAAGAATTACAGAAGCAGTTTTGTGTAAACCTCTCCCCTGACAGCTTGTCCCAGGCAAAGAATAAAACAGTTAGGTTTGAACAGTTGCAACTGTAAAATTCCTCTCTTCTGCCCACCTCTGTCTCATTTAGTCTCCACTTATTCTCACACTCAAATTTTTTACGATATTTTTTCGACCTGCTCATATAGAATTTGTACGTCATGCTGATGCTCGTGGGCTGCATACTTCTAAATTCCAATAGCATCATTGGCAAATATTGACAAATGTTGTTCCCTTGACATGTTGTGGTTGCTAATATTGTGACTATTACTGTTTTGGTCCAGTAGTATGAAAGACTTCTTTTGAAACACTCTGCAACTGCTGCCTTGCTGCTCTCATATTTATGTTTCCTATTATTGGTTGGATCATGAGGGTCTAATATGTTCTCCTCCTTTTCTGTTACAGAGGTTGTCTGCCATGGCAAATGGTCCCCCTGGTTTAATGAACACACACCTTCTATAGACAGCCCGGGCGATTCTGAATTACTAGACCACCGAAGCAATAAATACTGTTCTTCCCCTTTTGATGACATTATTAACATTCAGTGTCAGTTTGTTGGTGAACCTGAGAGGCCAATAAGTGAGTCACCAGACAATGTGACGTGCGACAAAGACACAGGGCTCATCTGTAGAGTCTCGGAAAGTGCTTTGGAGGAGTCCAAGTTTTGTTATGACTACAAAATTCGAGTTTGCTGCGAGATAGGAACACCAGCGACCACAACAACCAGCGGCAGTACAAACACGGCTTCTGGTAAATGAGAAACTTACGTACGAGTTAATAATGTCTCCCATACGTTAAATCAAAGCTGACTTTTTACATCAAGCAGTCAAAGGAGTTAATATATCTACTTAGTAGCTGTAATTAACAA
The DNA here is from genome assembly GCF_052327205.1 of Somniosus microcephalus. Taxonomy (NCBI): domain Eukaryota; kingdom Metazoa; phylum Chordata; class Chondrichthyes; order Squaliformes; family Somniosidae; genus Somniosus; species Somniosus microcephalus. The sequence goes on from NC_141003.1 coordinate 34,747,368, forward strand.
TTTCCTCATCATTTGTGCCTTAGTATCAATAAAATAGACTAACGGCGAAATTCTCAATATTGCAGGATTTGAAATTAGAGGTAAGAGGTTTTGAATTTTTTTTTGTTTTGTTCACAAGTGACGACTACAACAAAAGGGACAACAACCACACCTATTATTGTTGAAACTTCTACAACAGGTAAGTGATGCCTGCTTTCAATGTACACCAGCAAGTCTGTTCACACCAGTGTGCTTTTCTCAAATTCAGCTTTCAGACAATGTCAGTCCATTAGTTCAGTCTTGTAGACCCTTGCTTTAGGGTGGAAATGCTTGAAAATTTTAAGACATCTGAATCTGCAATTAGTGTTTTCAACATCACTTGTGCAGAAAGTGTAATTAAATAGTCTTATGTTGGAATTATGCAAATATTGTCTCGCCATTTTCATGTTTATATTTGTTTTTTATTACTTGACAAAGGAGAAAAAAGTTGATAGTTAGTAGCTGTAGTGAAACATTTCCCTCATTCTTTGCACTTTAGCATCAATAAAATACCCAACTGGTGAAACTCTCAATACTGCAGGATTTCATATTTGTGTGTAGTAATTTTGAATGTTTTTATTTTTGTTTTGAAGTGACGACTACAACAAAAGGGACAACAACCACACCTATTATTGTTGACACTTCTACAACAGGTAAGTGATGACTGCTTTCGATATAAACCAGCAGGTCTGTTCACACCAGTGTGCTTTTCTCAAATTCAGCTTTCAGGCAATGTCAGTCCATTAATTCAGTCTTGCTTTTGTTGGAAAATGGTTGAAAACTTAGACATCTGAATCTGCAATTAGTTTTTTCAACAGCATTTGTGCAGAAAGTGTAGTTAAATAGTCTTATGGAGGAACTTTACAGAAATAATATAGGATTTTAAAATGTAATGTATTGAATTTGATGAAGTTTCCTGTTCTGCAGAAGGAGTCACTACAACAGTGAAAGCAACTACAACCGGGTCCACTACTGGCCCCACACCGGGTGAGTGAGGGCTTCTTTCCATATCTAGTAGCAAGACCAGTGACACAAGTTATCTTGTTTCAACAACTCCCAGACAGTGGAAGTCCATCACTTCACCCCTTGTAGATATTTAGCCCATTCCTTCCAGAGAGAAATAGTTGACAACTACACTATATCGATAAACCTAGTTCAGAGGCTGTGCGGAGGAGAAATGCTGTGTCCACGTTTGTGCCGCCTCTCCTCAGTTCCCTGACAGTGGAGTCTCTGATTACTCACTAACGCTTACTTAACTTTTTTGTAATATTTTATTGTCTTTTGAATGAAATGTACAATTTACAATTCATGTTGCTAGGGATACTCTGCATACTTTCCAATTCCAATCCAATCATTATTAAATCTTGTCAAAGGATGCTCGCTGACACGTTGTGGCTGTTAATATTATTCCCTGTTTTCTATTGTCCAGTAACTTGAAAGAGTTCTTTTGAAACACAACCAATTATGCAAATGCTGCTTTTTCAGTCTCGTGTTTATGTTTGCACTTTAGTATTTGAAGTAAGGAGACCTAGTTAGTAGCTGTAGTCAATAATTTCCTCATTCTTTACGCCCGTTTCTCAATAAAATAACCTAGTGGTCAAACTCTATTAACACTGCTGGATTTGCAGTCGGAATGCAGCGGTTTTAAAATATTTTTTTTCTTCAGAAGTTACGACTACAACAAAAGGGACAACAACCACAACTGTGTCTACTGCCAGTTCAACAACTGGTAAGTGATGGTTTCTTTCATTATAGACTAGCAAGTCCTTTGACACAAGTGTGCTTTTTTCAACTTTGGCGAAGAAAATGCCAGCCCATCAGTTCAGTCCTGTAGACCTGTAGCCCATTCCTTTGGGATGGAATTACTTGAGAAGTTCAGAACATCTCAATCTGCAAGCAATGGCACTTTCACAAGAATTACAGAAGCAGTTTTGTGTAAACCTCTCCCCTGACAGCTTGTCCCAGGCAAAGAATAAAACAGTTAGGTTTGAACAGTTGCAACTGTAAAATTCCTCTCTTCTGCCCACCTCTGTCTCATTTAGTCTCCACTTATTCTCACACTCAAATTTTTTACGATATTTTTTCGACCTGCTAATAAAATATAGAATTTGTACGTCATGCTGATGCTCGTGGGCTGCATACTTCTAAATTCCAATAGCATCATTGGCAAATATTGACAAATGTTGTTCCCTTGACATGTTGTGGTTGCTAATATTGTGACTATTACTGTTTTGGTCCAGTAGTATGAAAGACTTCTTTTGAAACACTCTGCAACTGCTGCCTTGCTGCTCTCATATTTATGTTTCCTATTATTGGTTGGATCATGAGGGTCTAATATGTTCTCCTCCTTTTCTGTTACAGAGGTTGTCTGCCATGGCAAATGGTCCCCCTGGTTTAATGAACACACACCTTCTATAGACAGCCCGGGCGATTCTGAATTACTAGACCACCGAAGCAATAAATACTGTTCTTCCCCTTTTGATGACATTATTAACATTCAGTGTCAGTTTGTTGGTGAACCTGAGAGGCCAATAAGTGAGTCACCAGACAATGTGACGTGCGACAAAGACACAGGGCTCATCTGTAGAGTCTCGGAAAGTGCTTTGGAGGAGTCCAAGTTTTGTTATGACTACAAAATTCGAGTTTGCTGCGAGATAGGAACACCAGCGACCACAACAACCAGCAGCAGTACAAACACGGCTTCTGGTAAATGAGAAACTTACGTACGAGTTAATAATGTCTCCCATACGTTAAATCAAAGCTGACTTTTTACATCAAGCAGTCAAAGGAGTTAATATATCTACTTAGTAGCTGTAATTAACAATTTCCTCATCATTTGTGCCTTAGTATCAATAAAATAGACTAACGGCGAAATTCTCAATATTGCAGGATTTGAAATTAGAGGTAAGAGGTTTTGAATTTTTTTTTGTTTTGTTCACAAGTGACGACTACAACAAAAGGGACAACAACCACACCTATTATTGTTGAAACTTCTACAACAGGTAAGTGATGCCTGCTTTCAATGTACACCAGCAAGTCTGTTCACACCAGTGTGCTTTTCTCAAATTCAGCTTTCAGACAATGTCAGTCCATTAGTTCAGTCTTGTAGACCCTTGCTTTAGGGTGGAAATGCTTGAAAATTTTAAGACATCTGAATCTGCAATTAGTGTTTTCAACATCACTTGTGCAGAAAGTGTAATTAAATAGTCTTATGTTGGAAATCTACAGGAATACTATATGAATTTAAGTTGTATTGAAGTGGTTTTGATGATATTTCTTGTTCTTCAGAAGGAATCACTACAACAGTGAAAACAACTACAACCGGGTCCACTATTGGCTCCACACCGGGTGAGTGAGGGCTTCTTTCGATATCCAGTACTAAGACCAGTGACACAAGTTAACTTGTTTCAACAGCTCCCAGACAGTGGAAGTCCATTACTTCACTCCTTGTAGATATTTAGCTCATTCCATTTAGAGGGAAATAGTTGAAAACTTCACTATATTGATTAACCTAGATCAGTGGCTGCGCTGAGGGGAAATGTTGTGTCTATGTTTGTGCCGCCTCTGTCTCTCTTAGTCTCTGCTTCCTCACCAACATTTACTCAGATTTTTGGCAATAATTTCCTGACTTTTGAATGAAATGTATAATTTCATGTTGATGGTGGTATTCAGCATACTTTCAAATTCCAATAGAATCATTATCAAATATTGTCAAAGGATGATCACCTTGACATGTTGTGGTTGTTAATATTCTTCCTTTTTTCTATTGTCCAGTAACTTGAAACAGTTCTTTGAAAACACTAACAATTATGCAAATATTGTCTCGCCATTTTCATGTTTATATTTGTTTTTTATTACTTGACAAAGGAGAAAAAAGTTGATATAGTTAGTAGCTGTAGTGAAACATTTCCCTCATTCTTTGCACTTTAGCATCAATAAAATACCCAACTGGTGAAACTCTCAATACTGCAGGATTTCATATTTGTGTGTAGTAATTTTGAATGTTTTTATTTTTGTTTTGAAGTGACGACTACAACAAAAGGGACAACAACCACACCTATTATTGTTGACACTTCTACAACAGGTAAGTGATGACTGCTTTCGATATAAACCAGCAGGTCTGTTCACACCAGTGTGCTTTTCTCAAATTCAGCTTTCAGGCAATGTCAGTCCATTAATTCAGTCTTGCTTTTGTTGGAAAATGGTTGAAAACTTAGACATCTGAATCTGCAATTAGTTTTTTCAACAGCATTTGTGCAGAAAGTGTAGTTAAATAGTCTTATGGAGGAACTTTACAGAAATAATATAGGATTTTAAAATGTAATGTATTGAATTTGATGAAGTTTCCTGTTCTGCAGAAGGAGTCACTACAACAGTGAAAGCAACTACAACCGGGTCCACTACTGGCCCCACACCGGGTGAGTGAGGGCTTCTTTCCATATCTAGTAGCAAGACCAGTGACACAAGTTATCTTGTTTCAACAACTCCCAGACAGTGGAAGTCCATCACTTCACCCCTTGTAGATATTTAGCCCATTCCTTCCAGAGAGAAATAGTTGACAACTACACTATATCGATAAACCTAGTTCAGAGGCTGTGCGGAGGAGAAATGCTGTGTCCACGTTTGTGCCGCCTCTCCTCAGTTCCCTGACAGTGGAGTCTCTGATTACTCACTAACGCTTACTTAACTTTTTTGTAATATTTTATTGTCTTTTGAATGAAATGTACAATTTACAATTCATGTTGCTAGGGATACTCTGCATACTTTCCAATTCCAATCCAATCATTATTAAATCTTGTCAAAGGATGCTCGCTGACACGTTGTGGCTGTTAATATTATTCCCTGTTTTCTATTGTCCAGTAACTTGAAAGAGTTCTTTTGAAACACAACCAATTATGCAAATGCTGCTTTTTCAGTCTCGTGTTTATGTTTGCACTTTAGTATTTGAAGTAAGGAGACCTAGTTAGTAGCTGTAGTCAATAATTTCCTCATTCTTTATGCCCGTTTCTCAATAAAATAACCTAGTGGTCAAACTCTATTAACACTGCTGGATTTGCAGTCGGAATGCAGCGGTTTTAAAATATTTTTTTTCTTCAGAAGTTACGACTACAACAAAAGGGACAACAACCACAACTGTGTCTACTGCCAGTTCAACAACTGGTAAGTGATGGTTTCTTTCATTATAGACTAGCAAGTCCTTTGACACAAGTGTGCTTTTTTCAACTTTGGCGAAGAAAATGCCAGCCCATCAGTTCAGTCCTGTAGACCTGTAGCCCATTCCTTTGGGATGGAATTACTTGAGAAGTTCAGAACATCTCAATCTGCAAGCAATGGCACTTTCACAAGAATTACAGAAGCAGTTTTGTGTAAACCTCTCCCCTGACAGCTTGTCCCAGGCAAAGAATAAAACAGTTAGGTTTGAACAGTTGCAACTGTAAAATTCCTCTCTTCTGCCCACCTCTGTCTCATTTAGTCTCCACTTATTCTCACACTCAAATTTTTTACGATATTTTTTCGACCTGCTAATAAAATATAGAATTTGTACGTCATGCTGATGCTCGTGGGCTGCATACTTCTAAATTCCAATAGCATCATTGGCAAATATTGACAAATGTTGTTCCCTTGACATGTTGTGGTTGCTAATATTGTGACTATTACTGTTTTGGTCCAGTAGTATGAAAGACTTCTTTTGAAACACTCTGCAACTGCTGCCTTGCTGCTCTCATATTTATGTTTCCTATTATTGGTTGGATCATGAGGGTCTAATATGTTCTCCTCCTTTTCTGTTACAGAGGTTGTCTGCCATGGCAAATGGTCCCCCTGGTTTAATGAACACACACCTTCTATAGACAGCCCGGGCGATTCTGAATTACTAGACCACCGAAGCAATAAATACTGTTCTTCCCCTTTTGATGACATTATTAACATTCAGTGTCAGTTTGTTGGTGAACCTGAGAGGCCAATAAGTGAGTCACCAGACAATGTGACGTGCGACAAAGACACAGGGCTCATCTGTAGAGTCTCGGAAAGTGCTTTGGAGGAGTCCAAGTTTTGTTATGACTACAAAATTCGAGTTTGCTGCGAGATAGGAACACCAGCGACCACAACAACCAGCAGCAGTACAAACACGGCTTCTGGTAAATGAGAAACTTACGTACGAGTTAATAATGTCTCCCATACGTTAAATCAAAGCAGACTTTTTACATCAAGCAGTCAAAGGAGTTAATATATCTAGTTAGTAGCTGTAATTAACAATTTCCTCATCATTTGTGCCTTAGTATCAATAAAATAGCCTAATGGCGAAATTCTCAATACTGCAGGATTTGATATTAGAGTTAAGAGGTTTTGAATGTTTTTTGTTTTTGTTCACAAGTGACGACTACAACAAAAGGGACAACAACCACACCTATTATTGTTGACACTTCTACAACAGGTAAGTGATGTCTGCTTTCAATGTACACCAGCAAGTCTGTTCACACCAGTGTGCTTTTCTCAAATTCAGCTTTCAGACAATGTCAGTCCATTAGTTCAGTCTTGTAGACCCTTGCTTTAAGGTGGAAATGCTTGAAAATTTAAAGACATCTGAATCTGCAATTAGTGTTTTCAACATCACTTGTGCAGAAAGTGTAATTAAATAGTCTTATGGTGGAAATCTGCAGGAATACTATATGAATTTAAGTTGTATTGAAGTGGTTTTGATGATATTTCTTGTTCTTCAGAAGGAATCACTACAACAGTGAAAATACCTACAACCGGGTCCACTATTGGCTCCACACCAGGTGAGTGAGGGCTTCTTTCGATATCCAGTAGCAAGACCAGTGACACAAGTTAATTTTTTTCAACAACTCCCAGACAGTGGAAGTCCATTATTTCACCCCTTGTAGATATTTAGCCCAATCCTTTCAGAGGGAAATGGTTGCAAACTCAACCACTTTAATGAAGCTAGCTCAGATTCTGTGCCTCAGGAGTTATACTGGGGGAGAAATTCAGTTGTTAGCGCCTTAAGAGGGCGATAAGTGGGGCGCAATGCGGCTAGCGCCCGGGCGCGGCGAGACCTGTGCCTCTGGCGAAATTGAGCAGACATTTAGCGTCGGCGCAAAACCGCAATGCCCGCTCAGCTGCGCGCGCCGATCCTGACGTCCTTTCATGGTGCAACGCCCTTGGGGCACCCTGAACCGGAACTTCAGTGGTGCCCCCCTCCTTTCCGCCTGGCGCTCCCAGTGACTGGTTGACTGGAATGATTCCCAGTTACTGTGGGGCTGGGGGGGCACTATTTAAAGGGGTCTCTTCCTGGCTTCTTTGTGGTCGCCATTTTTGGACCACTCCTTCTGTGAGAGAGAGAGAGAGATTTGCAGAGAGACAAAGGGAGAGAGCTTTCTGCATTGAGTCAGCGCTCGCAGAGGTACTTCTGGCTTCGGCCCAGAACTTTGTAGTTGGTTTGATTTTTCACTGGCATAACCTTGAGTGGCCACATACTATGGGGGCTGCAATGGGTGGAAACGTTGGGTTTTTCCATTGCATTGAGAAGGCTCAGAGACGCCGAGAGAGAGTGCCAATCATGGCCAGACGGAGGAGGGCCAACAGGCATCGGCACAGGAGGCCTTACCCTCCCAGGGTATTCCGCCAACAGTTCTCATACCTCAACATGCCTGAGGAGCAGTGTTTGCGGAGGCTTCGATTCAGCAGGGAGGTGGTCACTGAGCTCTGCCACCTGCTTCAGCCAGCTCTGCAGCCTCAACTGAGGAGCAGGATGTCTCTGTCGGTGTCAGTGAAGGTGACAGTGGCTCTCAACTTCTATGCCACCGGCTCCTTCCAATCCGCTACTGGGGACATTGCCAATGTCTCCCAGTTCGCGGTGCATTGCATCTGCCAAGTCACGAATGCCCTCTTTAAAAGTAGACGTCAGTACATTTCCTTCCCCATGACCCTGGACAAGCAGCAAGAGCGCGCAATGGGATTTGCAAGAATAGCGGGCTTCCCCATGGTCCAGGGCACCATTGACTGCACGCATATGGCTTTGCGGGCGCCGCAAGAGAATGCCGAGGATTACCGCATCCAGAAGGGGTTCCATTCGTTGAACATCCAGTTGGTGTGTGACCACAGACAGCTGATACTAGCTGTCAATGCTCGCTTTCCAGGCAGCAGCCATGACACCTTCATCCTGAGCCAGACTTCTGTGGCAGACCTTTTCGAAGCCCCGGCTCACCCAGGAGGCTGGCTTCTCTGGGACAAGGGCTATCCTCTGTGCACCTGGCTGATGACCCCGCTCCGTGCGCCCAGCACCTCTGCTGAAGAACGATACAATGAGAGCCATCAAGTGACCAGGAACATCATTGAGCACACAATCGGCGTGCTAAAGCAACGGTTCCGCTGTCTGGAGCATTCCAGGGAGCCCTTCAGTACTCACCTGAGCGAGTCTCCCATTTCGTTGTAGTGTGCTGCATGCTGCATAACCTGGCAATCCTCAGGACTCAGCCACTGCCACCAGACATTGGAGCACCAGCAGAGGAGGAGGAGGAGGAGGAGGAGGAGGAGGAGCACCAAGATGGGAGGGAGGCACAAAGTGCAAGGGCCGTCCGTCAGCAGCTTATTGCAAGTCGGTTCTAGGCCCCTTCTGAGGGAATGGCTTGTGCCATTGAAAGAACATGAATGGAACCGTTCCGCAACCCCGAGCCGGTCAAGGCAACAAATAGTTCAAAGAGCAAACATGCACAATCTGAATAAAGACACTTCTTTATTTAACAAACTGTGTGCCCTTCCCGCATGACAAAGTAATAGAGAGAAACCCCCAAAAAAGCAGTCAGTCACAAAACTGGCTCTCACAACCTGGAGACAATGAACAAAAAAGTTAACAAGAAATGACCACGATCCTCGACCTTCACTAAAAAAATTAACAGCATTTTGCCACACCTACTTTTTGCCCTTCGAGGGTGATCTGCTTCGCTTGCGAGATTGGCCCCTTCCCACCCTGCAGCTCCTCCGCAATGGGACCCCAGTGGCTGCAGCAAGGCTGGGGGAAGGCTGCTGAGTGTCAGAAACTGAGTTGGCAGATGCCCTTGAGGGACGGCCTGGACCAGCTCTGGGCCTGGAGGGCCCGGCTGCTGACTGCTCCAACTCTGCATGGGCGGCAGCAGTCTGTCCTATGGTGGCAGCTGCAGTGGAGAAGTGACAGTGTTGGCAGCAGGAATGCTGCCATCCTGACAGAGGACAGCCACTCCCTGGTCAGACGACACACTGGCACTCCCACGGGGCAGCACTGCAGCATGCGGAGCAATCTGCTGAAGCACAGACTGCTGGCCTGCTGTGGCGCTGCGAGGGCTCCGGCAATTCATGCCCGATCCAGCGAGGGTGGCAGCAGTCAGTGCTCATGTGGCCTCAATCTGCGTCTGCATCAGACCAGCCACTGACTGCATTGCACCACTAAGCACTTGCGTGGAAGCCGCCTGTGCTGCACCGAAGTCCTGCAGACTCCTTCCCAGTGCTGCACCGAAGTCCTGCAGACTCCTTGCCTGTGCTGCACCGAAGTCCTGGACACTCCTTGCCAGTGACTCAATGGATTCGGGCATCCTTGCCACTGCAGCCATGAGCTCAGTGTGCCTCTGCTCCGCCTCGGTGCCCATTTCAGCGAGGAGCCGCACCTCTTCTGCGCTCACTGTAGCAGGACTGGAGGCCAGACTCTCCCTCCGGGGAGAAGGCCGCCGAGCTTCCCTACCCGCCCCCCGCATTGCTGCAGCCCGCTGGGCCCCGGAGCTTCACCCTCCTCAGACCCTTCCCCCCTGCTCCCCTCCAGGGAAGACGTGTCCCCATTATGGCCATGGGCTGCCTCGGCTGAGGATGGCACTAATGGTCCGGCTTCCTCTTCCTCCTCGCCTTCAGAATCACTCACAGTGGCAGCTTGAGGACCCGCATCCTCACCTGGCGATTCAGCATCTGAAAGCAGGGAGGTACAAGTGTTGCTTTAGTGTGAGGACAGGGCGGCAGCGAGGGAGGCATGAGTGCTGCAATGCACTGTATTGGTTCGATAGTGGCAAAGGATGCTGGTGTGAGGCACAAGTGGAAGGAGAGAGGTCAAAAAGGTGATGACCTTACCATTGCTGTCCAGAACGGGGTCGGCATCTCCAGTGGCGACAGGACCAATCATCTGGCCTGCCATAATGCGCTGGGCTCGCTGCTCCAGATCATTGAGGTCTTGAAGGTGAGGCCGGCCTCCCCCGGTCCGTTGCTGCTGCCTCCTGTTATGGGCCAACTTGACCTGCAAGAGAAAGGACGGGCTCTGAGTACAGTGTGAAGCCCTGATCTTGGCTGCACTGCCTCCCATGGTTGAATAGCCAGCACTGAGCAGACCCGACAGGCAGCGGCAGGGGAACCAATTCAAATCATTAGTGGTTTGTTTACAGCCACTTAACAATGCTTTTTCCCCCAGCTTTTTGGATTTGACAGGTTGCCCACTGGATTCCTGCTGTGCCTAGACCTTGTCTGTAAAATTGAGGCAGGAGGTTACTTGACATTGAATCAGCTGATGAGTTGACAGCTTCAAATGTCAAGTCAAAGCTCCCAGCTGATTGAGACATGTTCCCTTAACCACTAGCTTCTCTTAATTGCATTTCCACTGCAGATTCAGAACGCTGCAAGTCTTTACACAGGTCTCCATCCAGCCTGACCTCATTACCTCTCCCACCATTGACAGATCACTTCTGTCATGTCTACTTCACCTGCCATCTATTCCATCAGCATGGGTGCACTTTATACTCTCTCACCTTGGTCTTCAGAAGCTGACCATGATCAGCCGCAACACCAGCATCACCAGGCACACCAGCAACACCAACAACCACACCAACCTTCTCCGCAATCACCTGATGCTGCAGAGGACTGAGGGCATCAGCACCCGACCACATTGCTGCCCGGGACACCAGGGATGGCCTTGCCATGGCCAGATTTACTTCACTTGATGCTGCACACCCTGGCTGCCACATGATGTGCCAGGTTGGCACCACACCATCACCATAAAGCATCACTAAAATGCCCAAGCCATTCCTTTCACGCTCATCAGCATTGCGGGGGGCTACCGTTATGTCTCACCATTCACTGCAACTCACTAAGCCACTTCCAAAGGTGCATACAAATCTGTCCAAGAACGCAAAGAGTTGAAAATAAAGATTTCAATGTTTGACAGCACATTAACAGAAACTTCACATGAACATTGGCTAAAACACACACGTGCCTACCCTTGTGTGTTGTTAGTTGGTATGATTGGACTAGGATGAGGGTGAGTGTGAGGGGTGCTAGTGAGATGGGGAAGTGATAATGTAGATATAGAGGGATGGGTGGATTTATAAGGTAAGTTGGTGTGAGTGAGGATGTGCAGGAGTAGGGTAGGGAAGGCAGAGTGATGGGGATGTGAAGAGTGGCACAGCAGGATGAGGTTGAGTGTGGCTTTGCAGTAGCGTTTCGTGATCTACTGAGATCATTAAAAGGTTTGTGCCACTGCAGCTTGGTCCTCCTGACAACATCCCTGCTTGTGCCCTCCTGTGCAATGTGCAGCCAGGCTGCATTGGTCTCCTCAGGAGGTCTCTTCCGCTAACTGGAAGGGAAGGGAACCTCCCTGCGTGCTGTAACTCCCTCCATAAGCATATGGAGGGAGTTATAGGAGAGCCTAAGTGCAGCCATGCACCTCTGTGCAGTGCTTGTCAGTGTTTGCAGCACCGCAATGCTATAGAACACTGACAACACAAATGTCAAAGTAAATTTGCGCATGGTCCCTTTAAAGAAACCAGCTGATGACGCGTCATCAAATGATGTCGTCAGACCCGCTTCCTTCAGTTGGCCGGGAAACTCGCTGGGCGGGCTTAACAAGCCCAATTAGGGGAAAGTCATGTCAGAGGCCGGGATGGAGCCAGCAGCGAGGCCGCAACCCGCCACCGATCTCACCCGCCACGGACCCGCCGAGGTAGGAAAACCCGTAGCCAACATCTCTACTTTTCAAATCTATCCCTCTAGAAATAAACCCTAGTGCTTGGTTTGCTTTTTTAATGGCCTTATTAACCTGCATTTCTACTTTTAGTAATTTGTGTATTTGTACTCTGAGATCCCTTTGTTCCTCTACCCCATTTAGATTCTTATTTTCCAAGTAATATGTGACCTCCTTATTTTTCTTACCAAAACATTCTACCTCACAATTATCTGTGTTGAAATTCATTTGCCAATGATATGCCCATTCTGCAAGTTTATTAATGTCTTGTAATTTGTTGCCATCCTCCTCAGTATTGACCATTCTACTGAATTTGGCATCATCCGCCAATTTAGAAATTGTGTTCATGATTCCAAAGTCTAAATCGTTAATATGAATTGAGAACAACATTGGTCCCAGCACTGATCGTTGTGGGACCCTACTTACCAACTTCTACCACTCTGAATAGCTACCCTTTACCCCACTCTCTACTTCCTGTCTTGAAGCCAGCTAGCTATCCATTCTGCTACTTCTCCCCGGACTCTGCATACTCTGACCTTATTCATTGGTCTATTATGGGGCACCTTCTCGAAGGCCTTTTGGAAATCTAGGTAACTTGCATCTACTGCATTATCCTTGTCTACTCTCTCTGTTACCTCTTCAAAGAATTCAATGAGGTTGGTCAAGCAAGACCTTTCCTTTTGAAATCTATGCTGACTATTTATTATTATATTTTTGGTTTCTAGATGTTTTTCTATTTTCTCCTTTAGTAGGGATTCCATTATTTTTCCTGCCAGCGATGTTAAGCTGACTGGTCTATAGTTCCCTGGGCATGTTCTACCTCCCTTCTTAAATATGGGTATTACCCTTTTTCTAATGAATTATTGAATATGTGTACTAGTGTCTCTACTATCTCTTCCCTAGATTCTTTTAAAATGTGTGGATGTAATCTGTCCAGACCAGGGGTTTTATCCTCTTTGAGTTTGATTAGTTTATTTACTATTTCTCCTCTTTTTATTTTAAATGTAGTTATATCATTTCTATCATCTTCTGATGTTATGTCCACCTGAACTGTCTCTCTGGTAAATACTGAAGCAAAGTAATTATTTAATATTTCTGCCATTTTGCTATCGCTGCCTGTGATTTTATCCTATCCATCCTATGCCCATCCCAACTTTTCTTTTTTTTAATTTATGTGCCTGTAGAATATTTTTACTATTTTGTTTTATGTTCCTTGATAATTTAATTTCATAGTTCCCCTTTGCCTTCCTAATTGTTTTTTGACTTCTCTCCTAATCTTTGTATTATTCCTTGTCGTGCTCTCCCCTGCTGTCCATGTACTTCTTTTATGCCTCTTTTCATACCCTCAATTTTTCCCATATGTCTTTTGTGGTAAACCACTTTTATCGTTCACTATCGTTACACTATAGTTATCACTGTTATATCGTTACTCTATGGTTATCACTGTTCACACTGTTGTATCACTATACGAGGTCGCCTCTTGTCACGCTGCTATACCTGGGCTGACCACTGCTGACTCCGCCCATGACTCCACCTACCTGCCCAGGTATAAAGGTAGTCGACTGGCTGGCATTCCTCCTTGTTGTATCCGATCACCCACGAGGGTGGGCTCTGTTATTTAGCCAATAAAAACCTATAGTTACTTTCTTAACTCGTTGCTTTTCATTGGATGAATTGATAGGTATATCATCTTTATTCACCCACGTTGTCTCATTAGTGTTTAACTTGTTCTTGTTTTTTTATCGGAATATATTTTTCCTGGACTCTGTTGAACAACGTTTTAAATGTTTCCCATTGCTGTTCTACATCATTGTTTGCCAATATTGTTGTCAATTTTATTTTCCAAAATTCTATTCTCAACCCCTCAAAACTGGCTTTTCTCCAGTCTATTACCCTGGTCTTCCTCAGGCTTATGTCCTTTTAATTATTATCTTAAAGCACATTATATAATGGTCACTATTGCCTGGATGTTCCCCTAATTTTACATCTCTTATCTGCTCTGTTTCATTCCCCATTATTAGATCCAGTAGCGAATCCTCCCTTGTTGGGCTTCTTACATATTGGGTTGGAAAGGAGTCCTGCACACATTCCCTTATCCCCTTTACCTACCTCTTCTGGCCAATTAATTTAAGGATATTCGAAATCCCTCATGATTATTATTCTATGTATTTTACTCATTTCCCTAATTTGTTTGCATATTTCTTCCTCCACCTCCCTTCCACTATTAGTTGGTCAGTAGACTACCCCTACTAGTGTGATTGATCCTTTAATATCTTTTATCTCTAACCACATGGATTCTATTTCTGTCTTACTGATAGCTGTGTCACTTTTTTCTACGGCGATTATGATATCTCTAACAAATACAACAACTCCACCTCCCCTTTTTCCCTTCTATCTTTTCTAAATATACCCTGCCATTTTAATTCCCAATCATGATTCTTCTGTAACCCTACTATGTCTGGTTCCTTGCAATGTATTATTGCCTCCAGTTCCACTGTTTTATTATGGACACTGTGTGCAATACTGTACAGCCAGTGTACTGGCCGCGCTAGACGTGCTCCTATCTAGTTATCCAGCAAGTTAAACATTCTATTCAAAATAATTCTTCTGAAGCGGTTGCTGTTTTGAAGCTTTTACTTGAACAAATTTGTGAAACTGTAAACAAAGACAAAGTATGTTTTGTACATAAACTGAGTACTACACATTCGATATTACACAAGATATAAACATATTTACAACAGTAGAATAGACTAATTGTATAACTAACATACATTTGAACTAACTTCTGTAACTATTAAATATTAACCTTTTACAAACATAGTATTATCAAAATATTACTCTGACAACATTGCTATTATACTAAGAACTAAAGATACTCACAGATATTGCGTTTGGCCTAACATATGAAGTCAGATTACATTAGATTGTAAGTCCCTCATGGAATTCTCCATTACTTAAGTCAGGTTCTTCCTGGTAAAACTGCTTCCTGGGGTCAACAGGAAGAAAGGAACAGAGGCCAACTGACCTCTCACAGGAAGAAAGGTCAGATGACCTCACACAGGAAGAAAGGTCAGATGACCTTTCCAGCTTTCAAACTGTTAATACACAATAACCGCCACTAGAGGGTGCTATCTGCACACATAATGTTCATTGTCTCACAATGTGAATCTCACAATGTCAATCGAATGTCCATCGATCCAGAACACTCCCCGTCTGGGGTCATTAATGACTCCACATAGTCCGAACTCTACTTGTCACTGGAGTCCTCTGGCGACAAAAGAAGAACCACCTCAGAGACAGTCCGTTGGTTGTCGATGATAGGATGCAGCTTCCGTAGACTGCTGTGAGGGGGTAGGTTGCGTTCTGCTACGTACAGTTCGAATCTGGGTATGGTGAGGTCTGGCTGGTGCGCCAACTTGGCTCTATCAAAGACGAAGCCGATTTTGCTTTGTCCTTCTTGAGTGGTGACCTTCAGATAAGCCACACTTGCAGTGGCCTTAGCGGATGCATCTGCAAAGACACAAAGCTCTTTGAATTGGGCATTTAAGGGAGAGAAAGATGAATAGCAGCGAAGTATTCGGATCTCCTGTAAGTCTTGGAGTGAGTCTCTCCATCTGTCCCACTCTGCTTCCATCTCTTCAGGGAGAGGTGAATCCCACTCTTCAGCGCGTGTGGAGAGTTCCCTGAGGAGCAGCCTGCCTTGTATGGTGACAGGGGCTAAGAAGCCGAGAGGGTCGTATAGGCTGTTGACTGTAGAGAGCACTCCTCTACGTGTGAAGGGTTTCTTGGCGTCTAGGACTTGGAACGTGAACGTGTCTGTTGCTATGTTCCACGACACCCCTAGGCTACGCTGTAGAGGGAGGTCATCAGTGAAGAGGTCTAGGTCCTTGACGTCCTTAGCACGATCTTCAGGGGGGAATGCCTCCATCACTGCTGGTCTGTTAGAGGCTATCTTGTGCAGCCTGAGGTTGGATAGTGCAAGTAGTTCCTGGGCTCGTCCGAGGGTACTGATGGCCTCTGCTTCAGTCGGGAATGACTTCAGTGCGTCGTCGACATAGAACTCTCGTTCGATGAACCCTCTCACATCACTGCCAAAGTCATCGTCTTCTTCCTTGGCAGCCCTCCTTAGTCCGTATATGGCGACAGCAGGGGATGGGCTATTCCCAAAGACATGGACACGCATTCTGTAGTCCACAATGTCTCTATTGGGGTCATTGTCCCGATACCACAGGAAGCGGAGGAAGTCTCTGTGGTCTTCTCTCACCACAAAGCAATGAAACGTGCTGGATATCAGCAGTGATGGCGACGGGCTCTTTCCTGAATCTCATGAGCACTCCCAAGAGGCTGTTGTTAAGATCAGGCCCTGTGAGGAGTACGTCGTTGAGAGAGACGCCCTGATATGGTGCACTGGAGTCAAATACCACGCGGATCTGTCTACTGCATGGGGTAAGGTAGCTTGTACGACCATTCTCCAAGATGGAAGTCTTGAGTGTGCTCACCTGTGATGGCTTGTGAGCGCCCTTGAGGCACACATCTCCAACAACGACCCAGCCAAGGTCTACCCTTTGGGTGAAAGGGGCGTCATGTGGACCGTTGATCTGCTCCCTTATCTTATGTACCCTCAGGATGTCTCTTCCCAACAGAGGTATGCTTGCATCTGGGTCAAGAGGTGGGATCTCGTCTGCAATGCGTCTCAGATGACGGTGATGACGAGCTGCATTCGGAGTGGGAATCTCGGAACGGTTGTCGGGGACTTGATTACATTCGATGAGTGTAGGAAGGGGGAGACTAATCTTCCCGTCGACTGACTCAACAACGTAACCGCAGGCCCTCCTGCCGGCTGTCTCTGAAAGTCCAGCACACGTCTTCAGCGTGTAAGGCGACGGACTTCCTTTGATCTTGAAGATGTTGAAGAACTCGGATCTTGCTAGAGAACGATTGCTTTGTTCATCTAGTATGGCATACATCTTTTCAGATTCCTGGCGACATCCCGCAGGGTACACATTAACGAGGCATATCTTGGAGCATGCTCTTGCGCTCACTCCTTCTCCACACACCTCGGTGCACCGGGATGTAATCTCCGTACCAACAGCTCCCTCTCTCTCCCCGCCGTGCTCTGATGCGGGAGGAGGCGTTTCTGACTTCCAAGGAGCTGGGCCTGGGTGTAGTGCTGAAACGTGCCAATCACTTTCACATTCACTGCATTTTGCATCCACCTTGCAGTTCTTGGCGAGATGGCTCGTGGACGAGCAGCACCTGAAACATATAGAGTTCTCTTTAAGATATTGTTTCCGATCTTCCAGGGACATCTCCCTGAAGCCTCTGCACTTCTTTAAAGGATGGGGCATGTTGTGGATAGGGCATTGTTTGCTCATATCCTCAGGTTTCTTCTGAGTCTTTGTGTGCTCAGTTGAGGACACTTGCATTTTGTGGACAGATATTGGTGTCTTTCCATGTCTGTCGAACTTGTCTCTTCTGGCAAGTGCTGGTTGGGAGGAGAAAAAGTTGAAGCTGGGGTCGTTCCTGGCTTTGGCTTCTTTACGGATGAATTTAACAAACGCAGAGAATGGTGGGAACGCCACGTTGTGCTTTAGCTTGAACTTTGATCCAAACGTTATCCACTTCTCCTGCAGGTTAAATGGAAGCTTCTCAATGATGGGACTTACCCCTCTGGAAGTGTCTAAGTACGATAGACCGGGTAGGTAGCCGTCCTGCTTTGCGGCTTCGAGTTCCGTCAGCAGATCTCCAAGGTCGCGGAGCTTCTGGGGTACCTTACTCGTCAACCTCGGAAAGTTCGCCAACCTGTCAAAGAGAGCCCTTTCAATGGCTTCGGGCGAGCCGTAGCTATCTTCCAGCCTCACACAAGCCTTCTTCAACCCCTCTGGCAGCTGCCCCACATTGGCCGCTTTTATCCTGCAGGCCTGTCCGGCGGACTCTGGGCCGAGCCATTTGATAAGGAGGCCGAGCTCTTCTCCTGCCGACAGGTCTAAGCCCGATATGGCATCGTGGAAGCAGGACTTCCAAGCCCGATAATTCTCTGGCCTGTCATCAAACTTGATTAACACCGAAGACACCAGCTGGGTGCATGCAAGGTATTTGGCGAGGTCGTAGGTGCTGGGACCTGGGCCAGGGTTGCCTTGGCTGGGGGCTCTGTTGGGGGTCTCAAGGGACCGAGAGGGGATTTGCCTCTGACTTTCTCTATTCGGCGTCCTATTCCTTTGCACCGTGTCTTCCGTTCTGCTGGGGGAGACTCTGCGGCTTGAGGCACGCCGTCTGCTTTGACCTTGGTTGGCAACTTGTGGCATGTTATACGAAGTGTTTGCGTCTGTAGAGATGTGCGGGCTTCCATCCCTTTCTCCTGTAAACTGTATGTCGGCATGGTCGCTCACGTAATCTATGGTGCGCTGTCGTGGACTCTGCCATGGAATGGGAATTAAAGGTTTGTAAGCTGTCTCGGGATCAGCTCCCTCCCAAATTGCCTCGAATACTTGTGTCTCGGCTAATGCAGCATCTATCTCTTTTTGTTGCTGCAGAGCCTCTAATGTGGCTTGGAGACGGGCCTGCTCAGCCTGGCGTTCCACTTGGTGTCGGGCCTGTTCCGCTTGGAACCGGGCCTGTTCTGCTTGGAGCCGGGCCTGTTCTGCTTGGGGTTCAGCTAGGAGACGGGCCTGACTTACTTTTATTTCTATTTCACTTTCCGTATGCGCAGCTCTGGCTTGAGCTGCTACTAGTTTAGCCCGTGCTTTGGCGAGGGCTACGCTTACTCTAGAACCACCCGATGACCGTGAGCCAACTTGCGACCTGTAGTAACCGGTGCTTATAGACCGATTGTCACGTTCTACAGTTTCGTCAGCCTGTTTAAGGTCTTCTACTTGCTGCAAAGCATTTTCGCTATTATCTTCTGACATGTTGATGTGAGGTAGATGTGCTCTACGAGGTTAAGGCTTACTCTGGGTTCCTCCTGCTCCGCTCTTCACAGCTAGCCGTATTGCTATCTTTTCACTGTACTGGCCGCGCTAGACGTGCTCCTATCTAGTTATCCAGCAAGTTAAACATTCTATTCAAAATAATTCTTCTGAAGCGGTTGCTGTTTTGAAACTTTTACTTGAACAAATTTGTGAAACTGTAAACAAAGACAAAGTATGTTTTGTACATAAACTGAGTACTACACATTCGATATTACACAAGATATAAACATATTTACAACAGTAGAATAGACTAATTGTATAACTAACTAACATTTGAACTAACTTCTGTAACTATTAAATATTAACCTTTTACAAACATAGTATTATCAAAATATTACTCTGACAACATTGCTATTATACTAAGAACTAAAGATACTCACAGATATTGCGTTTGGCCTAACATATGAAGTCAGATTACATTAGATTGTAAGTCCCTCATGGAATTCTCCATTACTTAAGTCAGGTTCTTCCTGGTAAAACTGCTTCCTGGGGTCAACAGGAAGAAAGGAACAGAGGCCAACTGACCTCTCACAGGAAGAAAGGTCAGATGACCTCACACAGGAAGAAAGGTCAGATGACCTTTCCAGCTTTCAAACTGTTAATACACAATAACCGCCACTAGAGGGTGCTATCTGCACACATAATGTTCATTGTCTCACAATGTGAATCTCACAATGTCAATCGAATGTCCATCGATCCAGAACAGCCAGTTTAACTCATTTTTACTGTTGCCAAAGAATGTTCCCCTTGACATTTTGTGATGGTTAATATTCTTCCCCGGGATGAGAGGGTTGTCCTATGAGGAGAGATTGAGTTTAGAAGAATGAGAGGTGATCTCATTGACACATATAAGATTCTGAGGGAGATTGACAGGGTAGACACTGAGAGATTGTTTCCCCTGCCTGGAGAGTCTAGAGCTAGGAGACATAGTCTAAGGATAAGGGGTCGGCATTTAAGACTGAGATGAGGAGGAATTTCTTCACTCAGAGGATTGTGAATCTTTGGAATTCTCTACCCCAGATGCTGAGTCGTTGAGTATATTCAAGGCAGAGATCGATAGATTTTAGACTCTAGAGGAATCAAGGGATAGGGGGATCAGGCGGGAAAGTGGAGTTGAGGTTGAAGATCAGCCATGATCTTATTGAATGGCGGAGCAGACTCAAAGGGCGGTATGGCCTACTCCTGCTCCTAATTCTTATGTTTTTATGTCCTTCCCTTTTCTTCTTTTGTCCAGTACCTTGAAATAGTTATTTTGAAACACAACCAATTATGCAAATGTTATCTTGCCACTCTCATGTTTATGTTTGCTTTTTTTACCTGACAGAAGGAGAAAAAAGTTGATCTAGTTATTGCTGTAGTAAAACCTTTTCCTCATTGCACTTTAGTATCAATAAAATAGCCTACTGGTGAAATTTTCAGTACTGCAGGATTTGAAATCGGAGTTCAGCGGTTTTGAATTTTTTCTTTTGTTGTAGTCATCACTGCTGAACAAAAGGGGACAACAACCACACGTTGAAAGGATAATTACTAGTCCTAGCCCCTTTAGGGCAACCCCGGATCAGGCGTATTCCCCAGACGTTCATTTTCAACTAAAGTTTGAGGTAGCCAAATCCTAAAGATGTGCGGGTTAGGTTGATTGGCTATGATAAAAATTGACCCTTAGTGTTAGGGGGATTAAATATGTGGGGTTACGGGGATAGGGTGGGATATGTGTTGGTGTAGGGGTTACGGGGATCGGGTGGGATATGTGTTGGTGCAGGCTTGATGGGCCGAAATGGCCTCTATCTGTACTGTGAGGTTTCTGTGATTCTGTGAATTGGGTCTAAAGGTCCGGACTATCTCTCCCTAAAGGAAAGGAACAACCTGAAAATGTTACCATCCTCCAGATAGCACTTTTAATAAGTTTAGCTAGACTGTAGCGTTCTGGATATTATGAGGGTCTGGAAAACTCCCCCAGAATTCTGCAACTCCTCACCAAAGAGTATACAGAGATTGAGTTTGCGAGTTTGATACCAGAAGTATTATGTGAGACAATTCTAAAAATATATAGATTTATTAAAGAACCGACATATAATTTACAGTTGGTGAGTCAATCGCAACATTAACAGTTCCAAAAAGAGAGAGCTTTACAATTCTATTAGCAGAGAACCTACTCTCAAATCTTAACTTCGCTACAGTTTTACAGTTCTCAGTTTATTCAGGATATCCACCAAAATCAAATACAGTACCTTGATCCCCGAGGTACAAAGAGTTGAAGACTTACAGAGCTAGTCCTGAAGCCAAGAATCACTTTGCACCTTTAAGTGAGTCTATTATCCCATTTGAGAGTTCAATTTTTATACCCTTTCCCATTGGTATTTTATTTAAGGTTTTCTGCTGATGTAAGCTAATTATCTCTAGTCATTTTTCTGCTGACCCTTGCAGTTCTTACAGTCACCTCAGCTGGTAGTACTACAGAAATATGTCTCTTTAGGTGTTCTAAGTTTACCATAAAAAATGATGTAACTGCAGGTGTGTTTTACTTGATGTAATTTTCATGAAGGCAAATGTTTGTTACTTTTATGTGCTCCTTTACCAGGTGTAAATTAAAACCTTATACCGGGTAACTATTGTCTTATTCCCAAAGGTTTAGACTTCCAGGAGCCTCTAACCTTCTGTTTCAATAAGGTTATTGATTCAGTGTCAACAACTTATCTTACCTTAATAGCCAGAATGCTATCACAGCTTTTTCATTGTTCGGTTTCTAGATTTCCAGACCCAGTTTGTCATGTTCTGATAAGGCCAGAATTTTTCATAGAATGGTGTATTTTTCTGAATAGGTTATATTGCTTATTCCTTCACAACCTGTTATTGCTGACACTACTACACCAGGTAAGCAATGTCTTCTTTCAATATACACCAGCAAGTCTGTTCACAACAGTGTGCTTTTCTCCAATTCAGATTTCAGACAATGTCAGTCCATTAGTTCAGTCTTGTAGACCTTTCCTTTTGGGTGGAAATGGTTGAAAATTAAAAGACATCTGAATCTGCAGTTAGTTTTATCAACATCACTTTTGCAGCCAGAGCAATAAAATAACCTTATGGCGGAACTCTACAGGAACACTGTAGGTATTTAGGTTGAATTAAAGTAGTTTTCATTATTTTTCTTGTTCTTCAGCAGGAATCACTACAACAGTGAAAGCAACTACAACCGGGTCCACTACTGGCTCCACACCGGGTGAGTGAGGGCTTCTTTTGATATCCAGTAGCAAGACCTTCACACTTGTAGATATTTAGCCCATTCCTTCCAGATGGAAACGGTTGAAAACATAATTATTTGCATGAAACTAGATCAGAGGCTCTAACTGAGGAGAAATGCTGTGTCCATGTTTGTGCCGTTTCTGTCTCTCTCAGTCTCTGCTTCCTCATCAACCTTTACTCAAATTTCTGACAATATTTCTCCAACTTTTGAATGAAACGTACAATTTTCATTTCATGATGGTGGTACGCTGCATTCTTTCAAATTCCAATACAATCATTACCAAATATTGTCAAAAGTTGTTCCTCTTGACATGCTGTGACTGTTAATATTCTTCCTTTTTCTTCTTTTGTCCAGTAACTTGAAAGATTGCTTTTGACACACAACCAATTATGCAAATGTTGCTTTGTTGGTCTCGTGTTAATGTTTGCACTTTAGTATTTGAAGTAAGGAGACCTAGTTAGTAGCTGCCGTCAATAATTTCCTCATGCTTTATGCCCTTTTGTCAATGAAATGACTGAGCAGTGGAACTCTAGTAATATTGCTGGATTTGCAATCGGAGTGCAGTGGTATTGAATATTTTTCTTTTTGATCAGAAGTGACGACTACAACAAAAGGGACAACAAGCACAACTGTATCTACTGCCAGTTCTACAACTGGTAAGTGATGTCTTCTTTCAATATAGACCAACAAGTCTGTTCACATAAATGCACTTTTCTCAAATTCAGCTTTCAGCCAATGTCAGTCCGTCAGTTCAGTCTTGTAGACCCTTCCTTTTGGGAGGTAATAGTTGAAAAATTAATGGATGTCTGAATCTGCAGTTCATTATATCAGCATCACTTTTGCAACAAGAGCAATAAAATAGTCTTCTGGTGGAACACTACAGGAACACTGTAGGAATTTACGTTGTATTGTCGTGGTTTTGATGAACTTTCTTGTTCTTCAGAAGGAGTCACTACAACAGTGAAAGCAACTACAACCGGGTCCACTACTGGCTCCACACCGGGTGAGTGAGGGCTTCTTTCGACATCCAGTAGCAAGACCAGTGACACAAGTTATCTTGTTTCAACAACTCAGTAGACAGTGGAAGTCCATCACTTCACCCCTTGTAGATATTTAGTCCATTCCTTTCAGAGGGAAATGCTTGAAAACATTTGAATATTTGAATGAAGCTCAATCTGAGGCTGTGCTGAGGAGAAATGCTGTGTCCAAGGTTTTTGCCGCCTCTGTCTCTCTTAGTCTCTGCTTACTCATCAACTTTTACTCAACTACTACAACGGATAAGTAAAATGAAATCTTCTTTCAATATACTCGAACAAATCTGTTCACACCAGTATGGTTTTCTCAAATTCAGGATTCAGGCAATGTCAGTCCATTAGTTCAGTCTTGTAGACCCTTTTGGATGAAAATGGTTGAAAATTTAAAGACATCTGAATCTGCAATTTGTTTTTTCAACATCACTTTTACAGCAAGAGCAATAAAATATTCTTGTATGGTAACTCTATGGGAATACTATAGGAATTTACATTGTATTGTGGTTTTGATTAATTTTGTTGTTCTTCAGAAGGAATCACTACAACAGTGAAAACAACTACAACCGGGTCCACTATTGGCTCCACACCAGGTGAGTGAGGGCTTCTTTCGATATAAAGTAGCAAGACCAGTGACACAAGTTATCTTGAATAACAACAGAAAATGCTGGAAAAACTCAGCAGGTCAGGCAACATCCGTGGAGAGAAATTTGAGTTGACGTTTCGGGTTGGACCCTTCTTCAAAACTGGAAAGAAAAGAAACTAGATCGGAGGCAGGGCTGCGATCGGACAAAAGAATAAAAGAAACAAAAGAAGTAAAAGAGATTAGAAGCTAGACGAGATGGTAATAGGCTGGGATTAGGTGTAAAGTGTACTGGCAGGGCAAAAGATAGCTGCCAGTTAACACAAAGATAACACAAGTTATCTTGTTTCAACAACTCCCACACTGTGGAAATCCATTACTTCACCCCTTGTAGATATTTAGCTCATTCCTGTCAGAGGGAAATGGTTGGAAACATAGGCCCGTAATTTCCGATAGGAGGCTTCCTATGTGCGGATACCTCCTAGCGGAAAAAAATCTATGCACTTACTTGAGGGCTCACGAGGTCCGGACACTTCCGATCCTGGGCCTGCCCACAGTCGAAATGCGCAGGGTCTACGTATCCCAGGGGCGCAGGCGGTTCGCAAGCGTCCCTGGGATCACGTGGGCCAGGTGAGCCAATGAAAGAAGGGAATCCCCTTTCCTACTTTTGACAGATAGAACTGTCAAAAGTATGAATGGGGATCACTGAAAAAAGATACTAAAACAATAAATACATTTTTAAAAAGCCATCACGTTTTTAAAATGAGTTAAAATTACATTAAATTAAAGTTTTTTACAGGGCTAAAAATAAACTTACCTTTTTTAAAAGTATTTTTAAATTATAAATGAGTTTTTTTTTACTTTTTTAAACTCTTCTGCTGGTAAAAGCAGGCCTTACGTCTACTTTTACCAGGCATAAGATTTCTAAGTGTTTTCAGCGGGCGGAGGTTCTGCAGAAAGCGGAACTCTCCCTCCGCAGAGGCCCTTCTCCAGGGCAGGTGTGCGATTCTTGACAGATCGGAAATGCCAGTTTTCAGCACATGTGCTTAGCATGCCTGAAACCGGCATTTCCGATGTCCCGACACCTGTAGGCATCGGAAAATACAGGCCATTATCTATTTGAATGAAGCTCGATCAGTGGCTCTGCCTGAGAAGTGCTGTGTCTATGTTTGTGCCACCTATGTCTCTCTTAGTCTCTGCTTATTCATCTATTTTCCCTCAGCTCTATTGGCAATACTCTCTGACTTTTGAATGAAACGTACAATTTGCATTTGATGTTGATATTGGTTGTCTGCATACTTTCAAATTCCAATAGAATTATTATCAGATATTGTTAAAGGATCTTCCCTGACCCATTGTGATTGTTAATATTGTTATATTTCCTTCTTTTATCCAGTACCTTGAAAGAGTTGTGTCACAACACAACCAATTATGCAAAACTTGCCTTGCATCTCTCATGTTTGTTTTCTCTTTTTTACTCAACAAAGGGGGAAATAAAGGGATCTAGTTAGTAGGGTGTAGTTAAAACTTTCCTCATTCTTTGCACTTTATTATCAATAAAATTACTGACTGGTCAAACGGTAAGGATTGAATTTGAAGCACAGTAGTAGTTAATATTGTTCTCTTTTCAGAAGTAAGAACTACAACGTCAGGGACAACAACTACAACTGGGTCTACTGCCAGTCCTACAACAGGTGAGTGATGTCTTCTTTCAAGATACATAAACAAGTTGTTTGACACAATTGTGCATTTTTCAATCTCGGCTTCCAGGCAATGTCCGTCCATTGGTTCAGTCTTGGAGACCCTTCCTTTGGGGTAGAAATGGTTGAAAATTTAAGGATATCTGAATCTGCAGCTAGTACTATCAAATTTTAGTTGCAGTGTTGTGGTTTTGATTGCTTTTTTTGTTCTTCAGAACGAATCACTACAACAGTGACAGCAACTACAACCGGGTTTACTGCCAGCTCCACTACTGGTAAGTGTTTTTAAAAAAAATGTTTACTTCTTACAGTGACCAGATTGACAGGTGTGTTTTTTTTCCCTCCTACTTTCATCTTCGTCCCACCTGTCAGCCTGCTCATCGCACTCAACAGTTAGAAATGATTTTGATAGCTGTCTATTTATATTTTGTATTAAGTATGTCACTATCTTAACTTACAGAAGTGGTTTGCAACGGTGTATGGTCTGACTGGTTTAATGAAAATTCACCATCTATTTACAACAAAGGCGATTCTGAATTACTGGAGCCAATACGTGACAAATTGTGTTCCGTTTTCCCTTCTAAAATAAGCAAAATTCAATGTGAAGCTGTCAAATTTCCACAGCGTCCAATCAGTGAAACAAAGAACAACGTCACTTGTGATATAAAGAACGGACTGATTTGCAGTTACAATGAAGACACTTCTCAGAATGACATAATGTGCTTGGACTATAGAATTAGAGTCTGCTGTGAGTCTGTAACAACTTTAAGCCCGAGCACAGTTACTACAGTCTATTCAACACCGGCAGTCACCTCACCTACAAGTGAACCAGGATGTTATTGTGATATAAACCCACCGAGAAAGGTAAGTTCAAACTTCTTATTGCAAGAGTTCATACACTGTTGACAAGCCAAGATAAATGACATTGGATGGAAGCGATGATTTTTATTTTCAGCTTTAATGATTTTTGATCACTTTGGGGAAAATCTAGGTTTGAGACTCAAGAGGGAGATTTACAAAGCTATTTTAATAGAAGCAGAAGACTTTGTTGAAATAAATAGAAAGAAATTATTATAAGACAAGAAAGGGAAAGAAAGAGGCTATTAAATAGTGAGAGATGAAAACGCTGTTAGAAGGGCGAATTGATATGCAAGAATTAAGACAGGAAAGAGAATAAGGATCAATGTTCCAAAAAAAACCACAAAATTGGAGCGCTGTAAGCATTA
Source organism: Somniosus microcephalus (assembly GCF_052327205.1). NCBI lineage: Eukaryota > Metazoa > Chordata > Chondrichthyes > Squaliformes > Somniosidae > Somniosus > Somniosus microcephalus. The sequence continues at coordinate 34,774,100 of NC_141003.1, forward strand.
ATAACTATGGAGGAATATGATATAGTAACTAAAGCAGGAACATGGCTTACATTTGAACAGAACTGGGACCTTAATATTCCTGGATACAACATTTTCGGGAAAAACACGGAGGACAAAAAGTTGGGTGGGGTGCCAATGTTAGCGAAAGACTCTCGCAGCATTTGAACTTAAGGCTGTCCTGGGGGATTGCTGGAAGACAGATTCCGTGTGGACAGAGTTAGAAATAGGAAGGAAATTGGTACAAATCGTGATGTACACTAGAGGACACCATACAGTGGCAATGAGATAGAGGTGGAGATCTGCAAACGATTTACAGCTATATGTAAAAACAACAGGGCATTAACAAGGTAAGGCTTGAGAAATAATTGCTTTGGCGAGGCACCACAGGACTAACAGCACCTGTGAAATCAAACCACAACAGGAGCCACTATTTTTCAAGAGAAAAAGGGAAGGAAATTGGGGGGGACTAAAGTAATGATCCCTGACCTGAAAACCTCAAAACTACACAACCAATCATACACTTTTTTAGTTGCTTTTTAAAGTGGAATAGGTAACTGCCCTTGACATCAAGGCAGCATTTAACCGAGTGTGGCATCAAGGAGCCCTAGTAAAATTGAAGTCAATGAGAATCGGGGGGAAAACTCTCCACTGGCTGGAGTCATACCTAGCACAAAGGAAGATGGTTGTGGTTGTTGGAGGCCAATCAACACAGCCCCAGGACATCGCAGCAGGAGTGCCTCAGGGCAGTGTCCTAGGCCCAACCATCTTCAGCTGTTTCATCAATGTCCTTCCCTCCATCATAAGGCCAGAAGTGGGGATGTTCGCTGATGACTGCACAGTGTTCAGTTCCATTCACAACTCCTCAGAAATTGAACCAGTCTATGTCGCATGCAGCGAGACCTGGACAACATTCAGGCTTGGGCTGATACGTGCCAAGTCACATTTGCTCCACACAAGTGCCAGGCAATGACTATCTCCAACAAGCGAGAGTCCAACCACCTCCCCTTGACATTCAATGGCATTACCATTGCCGAATCCCCCACCATCAACATCCTGGGGGTCATAATTGACCAGAAACTTAACAGGACCAGCCACATAAATACTGTGGCTACAAGAGCAGGTCAGAGGCTGTGTATTCTGCAGCGAGTGTCTCACCTGACTCCCCAAAGTCTTTCCACCACCTACAAGGCACAAGTCAGGAGTGTGGTGCAATACTCTCCACTTGCCTGGATGAGTGCCATTCCAACAACACTCAAGAAGCTCAAAACCATCCAGGACAAAGCAGCCCACTTGATTGGCACCTCATCCAACACCTTAGACATTCACTCCCTGCAGCACCGGCGCACCGTGGCTGCAGTGTGTACCATTTACAAGATGCACTGCAGCAACTTGCCAAGGCTTCTTCGGCAGCATCTCCCAAACCCTCGACCACTACCACCTAGATGGACAAGGGCAGCAGGCGCATGGGAACACCATCACCTGCAAATTCCCCTCCAAGTTACACACTGTCCTGACTTGGAAATATATCGCTGTTCCTTCATTATCTCTGGGTCGAAATCCTGGAACTCCCTCCCTCACAGCGCTCTGGGAGTACCTTCACCACATGGACTGCAGCGGTTCAAGAAGGCAGCTCACCACCACCTTCTCAAGGGCAATTAGGGATGGGCAATAAATGCTGGCCTTGCCAGCGACGCCCACATCCTGGAACGAATAACAAAAAAGGTAAGTTAGCACTGTGCAATGCTAAACTGTGCCCCACTCCGGCTGCACTACTGAGAGAAGGCTGGGGAGTTCACCTACTATATGCTAGCAGCCTAAGACCAGAAGATCAGCTGGGGTCAGGGGTGCACCTTTGCACCCCGAGTTCACTAAAGTGGAAAATTCCTGTTCATTTCTTTACCCGTTTAGCATTGGCTGAGTTTCTAAGAGCCAATAATTTCAACAATATAAGGTAGAGATTTACCATATTCCTGCTTCTAGTACACGTCAGGAAATTGCACATCTCCTGCCCCTGCTTTTCCAACCTTTATGAACAATGGATGGCAAATCACAGGTTGGGACTGCACAATTTATTAGTTTGTGTTCCCATTGTGTGGAAAGGCGAGAGGGGTAGGGGGGCAGCGATGTTGGGGGGTGCAAAGCAGAAAATCTCCCTAATAATTTTCCAAAAGAATCAAAGCCCCCGGTTTTCCTCTCTGGGTGTTGTCTAGTGTGCATTGCAGTGCTCTGCCAGGACCTTTATCTCAGCGCCCCAACGTTCCATTTGGTGTTTCATTATTTATCATCAGCACACTTCAGATGCACCTAGTGGTGGACTATTGGGTGCCAGACTAGACAGAGGAGAAAGTTTGGGTGCTTAAAGGCACCTGCACCATTAAAGGGACAGCCCCATGGGAGAGCCAGAAGGGCTTGTAGCTACTGGGGCTAGATTTTTATCCGGACCCCTTCATATGAACAGTGGTATGTTTTTTAGTTAATGCATGCATGCCAGAAGCAGCGATTTGCAGGTCAGTGGTCTTCATGTTGAAGGTTACAGTCCCGTGAATGATCTGGTGCTGCTGTGTCATGGCAGGGATGGCAGCAGTTCCCCAAGCAGCCGTCTGTTTTAGAGGGAGCTGATAAGAGGGCGGTACTGTAGCGCCAAGCAGTAGATGGAGGAGCAGGGAAAACAAGGATGAGTATGAAGCATGATGGCACAAGTATAGGCAGAACAAAATAATTTATTTCAAGCAGAAAGATTTTTTAAAAATCGTAAACCAAACAGAAGCCACATCAGCTAATTTTGGTTATATATGATCAGTTATGTTCAGGCATTTTAAAAATACTAGTAAACAAAGATAACATAGTATTCAAATAGGCAGCTTTTTACTCTTGCTAATTAAAGTACCAGTAGAGACACGTGGTTTTCATGCTCACAAGTTATGTTTGATAATTAATCCAACTCAAAATTTACTTATGAATGAATTTCTTGTTCATTTTCTTTCTAGTGCAATGAAAGTTGGGAGGTAAACTGCTCCAAACATACTTGTTTGGGAGGAAGTATTTATGCGATAACAGACATCATTTGTCCACCACTGATTAAACCAACATGCGGTCGTGACATCGAGCCTGTGAAAGTCCAAACTAAAAATGGCTGTTGTGAGCAATGGGAATGTGATTGTTAGTATCATTACTCTGTTCAACAATTTAAGTTTAACAGTTATTTGGAAATTTGTAGCATTCTTGCTTTTCTACCATATTGAAATTCTATCTTTGTCTAATTTTAGGTGTATGTGAAATATGGGGAGATCCACATTATCTCACATTTAATGGCATACAATACGACTTCTTTGGGAATTGCACATATACTCTTGTCGAAGAACAAGTTCCAAAATACAATTTCAGAGTTCTAATTGACAATTATTTTTGCTTCTCCGGTATACCTAAATCTTGTCCAAAAGGGCTAGTTATTTTTTACAAAGAAACTGTTGTAACTATTTCAACTGGGGCTAAATATATGGTAAGTACCCTATGGTATTACAAATTATTAGTAATAGATGCTATCAATGAATTTATAGTCCAAACCTAACACACTTAGGAAGCCAACAATGCATTCATTTGTTGCTGCCCTTCCAACTGTTTCTGTAGAAATGGATGAACCAGCAAGCTATCTGGAACAGTGCATTTGTCATCTCGTAGGTAAGGGTGAAAATGGCCCCTTAGAACACCTTGGTAGCTTAATAGGTAAAGATACTGCCCAGTCTATTGCAGTGATACAAACCAGAAGATTATAAATCTGATCCCCTAGTGAGTTGGACTCAGCTGGGATTGTAACGGGGACTACAGAAGGGAAATGGGTAGCCAGTGTCCTGCTCCTGATTGTGTTGCACTCACAGTTAAGTAGCTTGCGAACACTCACTGACAGGATCACAAATTACAATGGCCACTTGGACAAGATATCAGAGGGCTACCGGTGCCTGTGGAACCATACTCTGGCATTATTTAATGCTTTCAGGAGTGGAGAGGAGAGAATTATCCAGTGCTGGAAAAATTACCATCTGATGACTGGAAAGGCTCAGTATCCAGAAATTAATGGTTGTTGACATTTTCACAGCCATAGGCAGAACAGATGGAATCTCTGAGGAATTCCATTAACTCATATATCTTGTATAGTACCTTCCGAGAAAGCCTGAACCAGCATAAACTCGTTTTCTGATAGGTCTAAGTATGACATGTGGGATCAATACATCCATTCCTAAGGGTAAGACCTTCTCCTGTGATCTTATACCTGTTCCTCAAGAAATAATTTTTTTTTGTTTATATGATGCCAAATCACATTGCTCAGAAACACCTCCAAGCACTTTTCTTAGTCATTTACTTTGAAGTGCAGTAGCTGCTGTTATGTAGGCAAACATGGCAGCTGTTTTATACATAGCAAGATTCTACCAACGACCAGAAGAGGAATGGCCAGTTAATTTACTATTGGATAAGGGAGGTATGCTGGACAGAACACAGGAGAGCTCACTGCTCTTCTTTGAATAGCGTCATGGGATGTTTAATATCCGCCTGAACCATTGGAACAGGTAGATGGAGCCTTAGTTCAAAACCTCATCCAAAGGAATGCAACTCTGACAATGCAACATTCACTCAGCACTACACTGATGTGTTCAGCTCAGATCGAATGACCGACAAATGATGAACAAACTTGTATTTATACAGTGCCTTTCATGACCTCAGGACATCCCAAAGCGCTTTATAGCCAAATGAAGTACTTTTGAAGTGTAGTTCACTGTTTTAATGTAGATTATATACTCAAATCACTCATGACACAAATTCCATGCTTCCTCTTGTTAAAGAACACTCTTTAAATCGCTTATCATTATTAAAACCTGGAGTAATGTGGATTAGCATTGGTATCATATCCTATTTTGAAATTTGAAATATACAACATGCGACATGGTTTCAGTTAATTTGATAAATCCTCCATGTTTTTAGTCCACTGGCATGAAGTGATTTCCACAATATTAAATCTATCACTGACTAAGCAAGTTGGAGTCAATGTTGTCCAAAATAGCCTTAACTTCTGGGCTCCCTTTAGGAGTCTGGGCATATTAAAAAGAGTACTATCATAATAGGGAACCAAGGATCTAGTGAGAAGGAGGAATTAAAGGAAATCAGTATTAGTAAAAAAATAGTGCTGGAGAAATTAATGGGACTGAAAGCTGATAAATTTCAGGACCTGATAATCTGCATCCCAGAGAACTAAAAGAGGTAGCCATGGAAATAGTGGATGCATTGGTAGTCATCTTCCAAAATTCTATAGATTATGGAACAGTTCCTGCAGATTGGAGGGTGGCAAATGTATAAGCTATTTAAAAAAGGAGGGAGAGAGAGAAAACGGGGAACTACAGACCGGTTAGCCTAACATCAGTAGTAGGGAAAATGCTAGAGTCTATTATAAAAGATATGATAACAGGACACTTCGAAAATATCAACGGGATTAGACAAAGTCAACATGGATTTATGAAAGGGAAATCGTTTTTGACAAACCTACTGGAGTTTTTTGAGGATGTAACTGGTAGAATAGATCAGAGAGAACCAGTGGATGTGGTGTATTTGGATTTTCAGAAGGCCTTTGATAAAGTCCCACATAAGAGGTTAGTGTGCAAAATTAAAGCACATGGGATTGGGGGTAATATACTGGCATGGATTGAAAATTGATTAACACAGGAAACAGAGAGTAGGAATAAATGGGTCTTTTTCGGGGTGGCAGACGGTGACTAGTGGGGTACCGCAGGGATCAGTGCTTGGGCCCCAGCTATTCACAATATATATCAATGATTTGAATGAGGGAACCAAATGTAATATTTCCAAGTTTGACGACGCGAAACTAGGTGGGATTGTGAGTTGTGAGGAGGATGCAAAGAGGCTTCAAGGCGACTTAGACAAGTTGAGTGAGTGGACAAATACATGGCAGATGCAGTATGACGTGGATAAATGTGAAGTTATCCACTTCGGTAGGAAAACCAGAACGGTAGAGTATTATTTAAATAGTGATAGATTGAGAAATGCTGATGTACAAAGGGACCTGGGTGTCCTTGTACACCAGTCACTGAAAGCAAACATGAAAGTGCAGCAAGCAGTTAGGAAGGCAAATGGTATGTTGGCCTTCATTGCAAGAGGATTTGAGTACAGGAGCAAGGATGTCTTACTACAGTTGTACAGGGCCTTGGTGAGACCACACCTGGAGTACTGTGTGCAGTTTTGGTCTCCTTACCTAAGAAAGGATATACTTGCCATAGAGGGAGTGCAGCGAAGGTTCACCAGACTGATTCTTGGGATGGCCGGACTGTCGTATGAGGAGAGTTTGGGTCGACTAGGCCTGTATTCGCTAGAGTTTAGAAGAATGAGAGGGGATCTCATTGAAACATATACAATTCTGATAGGGCTAGACAGACTGGATGCAGGGAGGATGTTTCCCTTGGCTGGGGGGACTAGAACGAGGGGTCACTGTCTCAGGATACGGGGTAGGACATTTAGGACTGAGATGAGGAGAAATTTCTTCACTCAGAGGGTGGTGAATCTGTGGAATTCTCTACCACAGAAGGCTGTGGAGGCCAAGTCACTGAATATATTTAAGAAGGAGATAGATAGATTTCTAGACACAAAAGGCATCAAGGGGTATGGGGAGAGAGCGGGAATATGGTATTGAGCTAGAGGATCAGCCATGATCATATTGCATGGCGGAGCAGGCTCAAAGGGCCGAACGGCCTACTCCTGCTCCTATTTTTCTATGTTTCTATAATGTTAAACCAACTGACCAATATAGCAAAGCACTAAAACAGTACAACAAATTACAAATAAGCATAAAGAGTGTTAAACATAGCAACAGCACCCTGTCATTACCCATCTGCTGAGTCTCTTTCACTTTATTTGGCTCATAAGCTCCAGTTAATGTAATTGTCCTGAAACATTATGGGCTAAAAATTCAGTTTGGGGCGCCCAGCTCGCCTGGGCGCCGGAATTACCGCTGCGCGCGGAGCCACTTGCGCCATCGGGATATTCAGTTTCAGCGCCCCAAGTGGAAGCCGGCCGCTAAACGAGGCTTCCTGCGCCCCGCTTGGGGCGCTGAAACTGAATATCGGCGCGCTAAGGGCCGCAGCGCCACATGCTGCGGCATGGCAGGCTGCGGTACTGCAGGCCTTCCTCCCACTGTTAAAGGGGAGGTGCCTGCAACAGCGCGATCCCCGCTCGCGAGTGCCGGCAAATGAGCCCGGCACCAAGGAGAAGTGCAGGGCTCTCGGGAAACAGCCGGCAATGCCGCGGGGGGGGGGGGGGGTGTAGGAGGCTGCGGACGGAGATGCGGGCAGGCGGCCGCCGAAAAAGCGGCCGGCCGCACCTCCACCTTAACTCGCCCCACTACCGCCACAGGTAGGCCCCTGTGTACCGGTCGCTATTTGCGGCTGGCGCGGAAGAGGCGGGCGTGACCTAATATGGCGCTCGGGGCGGTAGCGGGGCGCTGCGCACACCGATGACGTCATCGGTGGCGGCACAGCGCTACAGGCTAACGCCGCCATTAGCGCCCCGCTAAATATCGCAGTGGTTGTGGCCAGAGGCGCTAAAGCCTCTGAGTGGCCTCTTTGGGCGCAAACTGGTGGCGCAAGCAACTGAATTTCTAGGCCTAGATGTACTGCATTAATCAGATAGGTTGATATCATTTTCTTTCTTGTAGCTTGGAGATTTTTCTTAAAGTTCTATTTTATTCTTTCACAGTTAACTGTCAATCGAAACGATGTGAGTCTTCCCTATAGTTCAAATGGATTTAAGATTACTAAACAGGGCAGTAGGACATATATTTCTATTCCTGAAATTCGAACAAGCATTACTGCTTTTCTTAATGATTTTGCGATCAGAGTGCCAGAAAACTACTTCTTTAATAACACCCAAGGACAATGTGGTATGTGATATACATTACATAATAATATCATACGACTTTAAATCATGTCAAATGACTTGCATTTTATTCTATTGATAATTTTGCTGGTAATGTGAACTTTGTTTGGGACATAACATACTGCATCATTTTTGCTTATCTTAGGATCCTGCTCACACTCCCCAGCCCAATGCACAAGAAAGAATGGGACAGTCGAGCCTTCTGACTGTTGTCACCAAACTGCATATGATTGGAGAGTTCATGATCTCACTAAACCTTATTGTCAATCAACTCCTATTAATGTGCCTTGTACTCCAGTTACTCCTCCGCCAACATGCAAAACTGAGAAAACAATCTGTGATATCATTGAAGAAAAGTAAGTGAACTCATTCTTCCAATTTAATTTTTTCAAAATTAGTATCTGAAAGCCAATTTACAAATATATTAAATTACATAGCATTATATCGAGTCTGCAGCATGGAAACAGGCCATTCGGCCCAACTAGTCTATGCCGATATTTATGCTCCACACGAGTCCCCTCCCACGCCTCCACATCTAACCCTATCAGCATAGCCTTCTATTCCTTTCTCCCTCATATGATTATCTGGCTACCTCTGAATTCCCCTTAAATCAATTACGCTATTTAAATGATATCCACAGGGGTTTTGCAATTTGAATTCTTTCTGCATTTTGACTTCATCTTTATAAACACTGCTGGTGCAGTTGACTCCCAACAAATAACATCTATAATCCTACCGTAAAATGAAATTATTCTTCAAACAGTGAATAAACTTAGTGATCCATAAATATGCGTAGCAATTTTACACAGGACCTATCAAAAGAAATGTAGGACAAGGATCAGTGAAGGACTGCAACTGATTAAAGTGGTCAGTGTTCCTCCTTGTCAGTTATCAAAATCTCAGCAGTTAGAAAGACAATGCCCTGAATTTGCGGTCGGAGGCTTCCCGCGGGGAAATGCCTCCAATCCGCAAATAAAATACCCGCGTACTTGGTGGTCTTGGAGGTACGGAGACTCGCGGTCCTGGGCCTTTCTGGATACCCACAAAAAATACATCTACACATCAAATTAATGTTTTTTAATTACATATTTAAAATTAATTAAAATGCCATTTAATTAAATATTTTAAACAAAAATTAAATTTTTTGAAAAATAAATTTAAATGTTTTAAAGAAGCTAAAAATAACCTTACCTTATTGCACAGGTTTTTGTAATGTTTAAATGATTGAAAAAAAGGTATTTTAAAGTTTTTTTACAGAACTCTTACACTGGTAAAAGGAGGCCTTACGTCTGCTTTTACCAGGCGTAAGAATTACACGGGCATTCGCTGGGCAGAAGTTGGGCAAATAGCCCAACTCGCCGCCCGCGGAGGCCCTTTTCCCGGGGATGTGGATGATCTGGGGCCGCAAATTACGAGCCATTAAAGTTCTCGCTTTAAATGCCTGCCATTGTAAAGGTAATAGGTGCAAAGTTGTCTTGTGCTCAGTGTATCTCTTAGTGAAACATGCCTACATAGTAAAGTCTTGCATTGGGACACCTATGGGAGCTTGGAATTAAGAGGCTGAGAATAGAAATAGTCCTCACTTCAGCAGCAAATTTATTCTTAGGGTGGAATTATAGATGAAAGGTTGGTGTACACATTTGGCCTGCAGTTAACAAAAAAACTGTTTTTGGACAGATTCGGTGAGATATATTTAATCAGTGCTTAATTCTCAAATATTTAGGTTTCAGACTATTACATTATAGAACCATAGAATCTTACAGCACAGAAGGAAGCCATTCGGCCCATCATGCCTGTGCTGGCTCTTTGAAAGAGCTGTCCAATTGGTCCAACTATCCCGCTCTTTCCCAATAGCCCTGCTAATGTTCCCTTTTCAAGTATATGTCTAATTCCCTTTTGAAAGTTACTATTGAATCTGCTTCCACCATCCTTTCAGGCATTCCAAATCATAACAACTCACTGCGTAAAAACCATTCTCCTCATCTCCCCCCAGGTTCTTTTGCCAGTTACCTTAAATCTGTGTCTCCTGGTCACCAACCCTCCCGTCAGTGTAAACAGTTTATCCCTCTCCCTATCAAAACCTCTCATAATTTTGAACACCTCTATTAAATTCCCCCTTAACCTTCTCTGCTCTAAGGGAGAACAATCCCAGTTTCCCTAGTTTCTCCACATAACTGAAAGTTCCTCTTCCCTGGTGCCATTCTAGTAAAACTCCTCTGTATCCTTTCCAGAGCCTTGACTTCTTTACTCAAGTGTGTTTTAAACTATTAATTAATTAATAAGTTAACATTAATGTCAGTTTACGTAAATCCCTCCTCCTTTCAAAACTCGTACAGATTTAAGCATTTCCCTTGAAAATACTTGGGGGGTAAAATTCGGTTGCTTTGCGCCCGGGCGCGATGATGTTTGTGATGCTCGCGAAATTGACCAGACATTTTGCAGCAGCACTAAACACTACCGCCATGATCTCCTGCGCCCGCAGATCATGACGTCATTCAAGCATGCAATGCCCCGGACCGGATATTGAGTGGCGCCCCCTGTCTTCCGCCTGCCGCTAGCAACGACAGGTAGAGGGGAATGTTTTGCAGTCGGGAAGGGACTGGGGGAGCGCTATTTAAAGGTGGCCGCTTCCTGCCTTTTTTTTGTCTGCGACGTTTTTGCACCACGCATTCAGAAAGAGAGAGAGAGACTTCTGGAGAGCTTCAACGCTGTGTGAAGGAGTTTTGGGTACTGAGCAACACTTTGCAGATTCATTTAGATTTGACCTTCCTTGCATCGATTTAATAGAGACTATGGGGGCTACACTCTGAGCTTTTTCCCTGGGCCTCTCCATTGTTCTTTCAGCAGAATTGATGTACAGGTCTCTCCAGGCCAAGATTCAAGGCTGCAATGAGCAGGGTGTGGATGGAGAGCAAGATCGACCCTCCCCTTTAAGAACTGGCCGGCGCCAGTGTGTCTGTGTTCCATTGCTGACTGACATCGCATGAGCTTCGCCAGCGCTCTGATGTAGCGCCTCGCTCCTCGGTGTTCGTGCCTTAAGAGAGGTGTGTAGCACCTGATTTAGCGCTCAAATCACCTCCGGGGCGATAGTATCAAGTTTGCAGTTGGAGGCGATAATTAGCGCCAGGCGCTAAACTTTACACCCGGCCGATAATTGCGCCCCAAATGGGGCGATACTGAATTTCTCCCCCTTGTAGTCTTAAAAAGGTTACCAACATTGATGTGTAATTGCATTTAGAATCATTGAAATTGGACACCTGTTATATTTATGTGACCAATAAATGGCAGTTTACATCTGGGCAAAGCAGGGAAAAAAATGCCTTTTCAATTAAATAGTGACAGGTTGCAACAAGCGAAGCACCAGAAACCTAAAAATTTAAATAGGCCAACTGTTCTCACATGAACGAAACATATAGGAATTAATAGAAAATGGTCCATTCACAATTTTTAAGCACGCTTCTCTTTCCTACTATTCAGGCCATTTGATCAATGCAGAAAGAAGATCAACCTTGACAAGTACATCAAGAGTTGTCACTTTGACCATTGCCAGCTAAATTCAGCCGTTGACTGTACTAGCCTGGAAGCTGCTGCTACGGCTTGTGCAAATATAGGCATATGTGTCAATTGGAGGGCTTTCACAAATGGACTGTGCAGTAAGTATTAACAATATATATTAATGATCTAGACGAGGGAACTAGATGTAATATCTCCAAGTTTGCAGACGACACAAAGCTGGGTGGGCGTGTGTGCTGTGAGGAGGATGCCGAGAAACTCCAGTATGATTTGGACAGGTTGGGTGATTGGGCAGAAGCATGGCAGATGCAATATAACGTGGATAAATGCGAGGTTATCCACTTTGATGGCAAAAACAGGAAGGCAGATTATTATCTGAAAGGCAATACATTGGGAGAAGGGGAAGTGCAATGAGACCTGGGTGTCCTTGTTTACCAGTCGCTGAAGGTAAGTATGCAGGTGCAGTAGGCGGTTAAGAAGGCAAATGGTATGTTGGCCTTCGTAGCGAGAGGGTTCGAGTACAGGAACAAGGATGTCTTGCTGCAGTTGTACAGGGCCTTGGTGAGACCACACCTTGAGTATTGTGTGCAGTTTTGGTCGCCTTATCTGAGGAAGGATGTTCTTGCCATGGAGCGAGTGCAGCGAAGATTCACCAGGCTGATACCTGGGATGGCAGGAATGACGTATGAGGAGAGATTGGGTCAATTGGGCTTATACTCGCTGGAGTTTAGAAGAATGAGAGGGGATCTCATTGAAACTTATAAAATTCTAACAGGACTAGACAGACTAGATGCAGGAAGGATGTTCCCGATGACGGGGGAGTCCAGAACCAGGGGTCGCAGTCTAAGGATAAGGGGTAAGCCATTTAGGACAGAGATGAGGAGGAATTTCTTCACCCAGAGAGTGGTGAACCTGTGGAATTCTCTACCACAGAAGGCAGTAGAGGCCAATTCATTAATATATTCAAGAAGGAGTTAGATATATTTCTTAAGGCTAAAGGGATCAAGGGATACGGAGAGAAGGCAGGGACAGGGTACTGAATTTGGATGACCAGCCATGATCTCATTGAATGGCGGAGCAGGCTCGAGGGGCCGAATGGCCTACTCCTGCTCCTATCTTCTATGTTTCTATGTTTATATTACAAATCTGGAAAATGACTAAATATGAGGAGAGATTGAGTGGACTAGGCCTATATTCTCTGGAGGTTAGAAGAATGAGAGGTGATCTCATTGAAACATACAAAATTCTTACAGGGCTTGACAGGGTAGATGCAGGGAGAATGTTTCCCCTGGCTGGAGAGTATAGAACCAGGGGTCACAGTCTCAGAATGAAAGGTCGGCCATATAGGACTGAGATGAGGAGAAATTTCTTCACTCAGAGGGTGGTGAATCTTTGGAATTCTCTACCCCAGAGGGCTGTGGAGGCTCAGTTGTTGAGTATATTCAAGACAGAGATTGATGTATTTTTGAATATTAAGGGAATCAAGGGATATGGGGATAGTTCAGGAAAGTGGAGATGAGGTAAAAGATCAGCCATGATCTTATTGAATGGCGGAGCAGGCTCGAAGGGCCAAATGGCCTACTCCTGCTCCTATTTCTATTGTTCTTATGTACCTATTCTAAAAATAACAAAGAAGTACTTGTAAGTACAGGAGAATTATTTTGTGCGCAAAGGACAACTGCAGACAAAAGCCTGCTCTGAACCAGATCCCTATAAAATAGAAATGTTAGTGTGTATGTTAGCAACCTACAGGCCACAAATCTCCTTGCAAGTTCTGCCAGATTCCCACCATAATGCCAATGGGAGATGGGCAGAACGCATTGGAAATTGGCAGGTAACCAGGTGAGATAGCAGTCTCCAGTTGAGTGTCACAAGGGGAATCCCCCAAAGAATGGAATTTAAAAAAATGCTAGATTAGTGGAGGATGAGGATAAAGTACCAGAGATACGAGAAAAACTAAAACATAAATTAAGGGGAGGAACTTACTAGATTTAATATAAGTTAAAAAATGGCAATGGAGAAAATAATGAGAGAAACAAATCTCCAGGACCCGATGGTTTCCACCCCAGAGCATTAAAAGAAATAGCTGAGGAAATTGTAGCTGTTTTACTCATGATTTTCTAAAACTCTCGTGATTCAGGAATTGTCCCTTTTGGATTCAAAAATTGCCAATGTCACTCCATTATTGAAGGAGGGTAGGAATGATAAACTAGGATATTATAGGCCTATTAGTCTAATGTCTGTTGTGGGGAAGTTACTGGAATCTGTGTTCAGGTGAAGGCATGGGCATTCGTCACACCTCCATAATGGGCAGCTGCCAGATTTCCTGCCTCCATGGGCAGTTGGGCACTGGAGATATGTCCATACTGTCCTGTATGCCCCCCACCCACCCCGTCCCATGCAAATTCGGTGCCCTTCCACTGACCCTGCAAGCTCCAGCTTTTCAGCATTCCTGGTTAACACCTCTTAATGGATACAACTCCATTTTAATGAGCAGTGAGTAGAAAACTGAGGATAAAATCCCAGTTAACTGATGTTCCCATAACTAGAGTGTGCATTAGGTGGCCCATACTGCATACAGGTATAACCCCACTTGCACTCTACGCTTACAATTCTACTGCAATGCAGCTTGTTTACAGTACACTGCAATTATAACATAATTTCCTATGTTCACATGAAGTATGAACAACAAAGGACACAGCTCCATACCAGTAACTATAGTTTGTGATGTCAAATGACATCTTTAATAGTGAATGAGTTAAAATAGAACAATATGCTATGATAAAACACCTGTATCATTGCACATTCGTTTCTGACCTTAGCCCTTGTGATAATATACTAGAGACCTTAGTGCTGGTGATAATATACTAGAGACCTTAGTCCTTGTGATAATATACTAGAGACCTTAGTGCTGGTAATAATATACTAGAGACCTTAGTCCTTGTGATAACATACTAGAAAACCTATTTATCTCCCAACCCAAATGTCAAAAATTTAAAGTCCCTGGTGTCTATAAGTGGCCAACATTTCTATAGATGACAGGAAACAAAGAACATGGTGGCAAAATTGAAGGCTTCTGATTGATGCTGAACTAATGCTCCAGGCTTGGTAGACTAATAGTTTCTTCATTATAGATGCTTAGTGCATGTATGGCTGCCTTTCTATCACCTGCTTCCTGGTCTACATTAACAAGTGCAGTCACCTGTATCATTGCGGGTTTGTAAGTTTACCTGGGATTTGTATACCATTCTGCAAGAAATCGAAAGGAAATTTTTAAAGCACACCATTTCATAGAAACAAAAGAGGGAGCTTACCTATGACTACATAATTCTATTGCACATACAATATATAACAAATTGTGATTCTTTTAGCTGTTGGTTGAATGCTTTATACGATGGCTTTTAATGCATTTGTTTATGTTATTAAATTCTATACCTAATACTATTTTTAAAATTCAAGGTTTTCCCTGTCGTCAAGATTTTGTTTATAAGCCATGCCAGGAAAGGGAAGATGACCTTTGTGTGAACCAGTGAGTATATTCTCAAGTGTTCATAGACCAATTATGTGTTTCAACAATTCTTTTTAAAGTTGGAGCTTAAAAAAATATTTTTAATGTTACTGATAATCTTATAAAAAATGTCTTTTCGATTTTTAGCATGGTGGTACCTGGGTTAGCATTAATCCCCGGTACAGAAGGATGCTTTTGTCCAGATGGAAGGATGCTGGCAGGAAACACCACCAAATGTGTCGCCTCATGTGACAGTAAGTCAGTTTATCTTCAATTGGGATGGTATCATTTATTAATAATGTCTTAATAAGTGTCTTTCACTACAACAACAACAACTTGCATTTATATAGCGCCGAGGCTAGGGAAACCCAGCCAGCCAGAGTTAAATTTAAAATGGTGCTTCCAAATGAGGCACGGAGCCTGATTGTAATATTTAAAGTGCCAACCCGCCTCCTGGGAGCAGGGTGGCTGCCCATCCCGTCCCGCCTCTGTTAAAACCTGAAGTGGGCAGGTTGGAGGTGGGTTGGGGATGGGACTCATATTTTTAACACTTTAATCTCCCACCCGACCCCAATCCACCCGTTTTTTGGGGTTAAAATTCCCCCCAATGTCTCTCCAGCAATTATGTTTAATTTATGTCACACACCATCTCCTTTTCAACTGAGAGAGTGTGCAGGTACACCTCTCTGATTTTCTCACCTCTCATCCCACCCAAGTGGCAGCCCTGGGATTAAAAACAAGTCACATGGTGTGTTGGCTAATAATAATTCCCCTAACGGTGGAATTATGTTAAATATTTCATCATTTTCTCTCCGAAAGTGGTGTTGATCACCATGATTTATCCAGCCAGACCAGCAGGGTATTTAGTGATGTAGATCTCTTTAGAACTGCAATATAGCTGGCTGGTGGAATAAATAATTCTAGCACAAAGAGCAGATGTATGCCAACTTTGTATCCTCCACAAATAGAAATCTTATCTCCTGCTCAACTCCTTGTCAATAAAGTTATTTTGATCGCTATTATTTTGTGAATGAGTTGCTAACTTTTTTTTCCTTTGCAGAATGCAAGCCCAGAGCATTTACTGAAAGAATTGTCAGGGACAATTGTGAAGCAAATGTTGAAGTAAAACAATGTGAGGGGCAATGCTTTTCAATCACTAAGTAAGTAGATTTTTTTAATTACTTGTACTTAGCTTGAATAGCACAATACCTTGTATAATGCAATGCAAAAAGGTCTCTGATATCCTTTCAAACTACATGTATTCACAGCACAGAAACAGGCCATTCGGCCCAACAGGCCTGTGCTGGTGTTTATGCTCCACACAAGCTTCCTTCCACCTTACTTCATCTCACCCTATCACCATATCCTTCTATTCCTTTCTCCCTCATGTACCAACCTAGCTTCCTCTTAAATGCATCTATACTATTCATCTCAACTACTCCATATGGTAGTAAGTTGCACATTCTAACCACTCTCTAGGTAAAGAGTAAAACTGGTCACACATTTGCCTTTCTGGTGCTTCTACTCACATCCTATGTATGCACGGCTGGATGTTCACTGATTCATTCACTTTTTTTTGTTCACTGTGCCTGAATTGGTTTTATATTTGTACACTTTTGCCACCAGTTATTTCTCAGCACAGACCCTTAGCACTCATACAGCCAGCCACAGTAGCAGCATTCCACCATTTAGTCAGGCTTGATATTTCCATCTGTACTATATTCCCGTGTCTCTACAGGTCCTATTGAAAGTGTACTGGCCGTGCTACACGTGCTCCTATCTAGTTATCCAGCAAGTTAAACACTTATTCAAAATAATTCTTCGTGAAGCCGTTTGCTGTTTGAAGCCTTTACTTGAACAATTTTTGTGAAACTGTAAACAAAGATAAAGTATGTTTTGTACATAAACTGAGTACTATACATTCGATATTACATAAGATATAAACATATTTACAACAGTAGAATAGACTAATTGTATAACTAACTAACATTTGGACTCACTTCTGTAACTATCAAATATTAACCTTTTATAAACATATTATTGTCAAAATACTACTCTGACAACGTTGCTATTATGCTAACAAACAAAGATACTCACAGATATTGCACTTGGCCTAACATATGAAATCAGATTACATTGGATTGTGAATCCCTTATGGAATCCTCCATTACTGCCAGGTTCTTCCTAGAATTCTATTTCCTGGGGTTCTACTTCCTGGGTTACACAGGAAGAAAGGTACAAAGGTCAAATGACCTCTCACAGGAAGAAAGGAACAAAGGTCAAATGACCTCTCACAGGAAGAAAGGAACAAAGGTCAAATGACCTCTCACAGGAAGAAAGGAACAAAGGTCAAATGACCTCACACAGGAAGAAAGGAACAAAGGTCAAATGACCTCTGTTTCATACAAACACACTGCTAACACAATAACCACCACCAGAGGGTGCTACTGCATGTAAAAATGTCCAGAATGTCACTGCAATACGATAGCTACCACCAGAGGGTGCTATCTGCATGTAAAATGTCCATAATGTCCACATAATGTCCAGAACAGAAAGCTTTCCTGTCATTAAAGGCATTGTTAATAATTTAATGTGATTATTCTCACTTGTATTTATTGGGAAGACTTGTTATACAATATAATTATTTTTTTCCAGATTTAACTTTGATATAAACACCATGAAACATAATTGTCAGTGCTGTCGTGAAAGGGAGACGGAAGAAAAGTCAGTGAAACTACAGTGTAAAAATGGAACTGCTAAGGCTTACAAGTACATCGACATCAAGTCCTGCACGTGCAAAAATTGTGAATAAAGGAATGAACAGCTGTTACCCAGCTAAATCTTATGAACTAAAGATCATGATTTAGCAGCTTACCTGGAAAGCTTTCTTAGTCTAGATTTAACATTTAATTGCTCTGTGAAATATTACCCAAAGGCAAGCTGAAAACCTCATTCGGCGTAAGCGCTCTTTTCAGTAATAGTTGGCAGCATCTTTACAGTGCAGCATTGCTACTGTATGAAATCTGTCAGCACTTGTACCATTAAAAAAAGTCAATCATTAAACTTACTTGCAAATAATCAATCTTTTATTCTGAGTTATAATTTATTTTGTCGCAAAATCAAACATGTAAAGATAATTCACAATTAAAGTAGGCAACAGGTATGTGGGCACGTTGCATGAAACCGTGGGAAGTTTCTGTTTACTAAGACTGATTTTCCAGTCCAGGCTCGCCCAGTTACCCTCAATGACACAGTTGCTGCCAAGCCGAATTTCTACCTTTACATTTGCTCCAATATCTTCTACTTCAACGTCCCCTTCTACTTCAGTGCCCATACAGTCATCTCTGGTGTTCCTTAGAGCAGGCGTGATTAAAAATCTGCAGCCTCAAGAAGGAGTTAGATATATTTCTTAAGGCTAAAGGGATTAAGGGATATGGGGAGAAAGCAGGGACAGGGTACGGAATTTGGATGATCAGCCATGATCTCATTAAATGGCAGAGCAGGCTCGAGGGGCTGAATGGCCTACTCCTGCTCCTATCTTCTATGTTTCTATGTTACGTGCCATCCTCCAGCCCTGGCAATAGATCCTTGAAGGCCGAGCAATTCCGTTCTATTTGCTCTACTATTGTTGATTAGTTGGTTTGTCTTGTTTGAATTTTGTGGGCCTGGAGTTTTGGAAAGAAGTCTTCTTAGCACTGTTATCTCCCTGGTGGGTAAAACCTAAATCAGTATCAACAACTCAATGGCAACATGGACCTAAACTTTGAGGTTCAATTTTTCCAATGCTCTGCTTGCAGTCTTCACCCTCCATAAACTACAATTCACTCAGATAAGCCACACTAAGTCCGACACTCCCATCACTCCTCTTCTTCCTAAGTCCCACTGGTTTTCTATGCCCCAGCTAATTTATTTCAGGATCTTTATCCTCACCTTTAGATCTTTCCAGAGCCTCGCCCAACCCTACCTCTGTGATCTCCTCCAGCTGTATGTCCCAAATGCATCCTCCATACTTCAGACACTGGTTTACTGCTCACTGCCTACCATCAGTGTCTGCTCTTTCAGCTGCATTATACCGGTCCTCAGAACTCCCTTCCTAAACACTTTTGTCTTACCACTCCTCACCCTTCTTTCAAAAGCTTCCTAAAAGCTTTCTATTTGACCATTTTTCACCACCTTCCAGAACTGAAGAAGACCACCATCTCCTCCAACTATGGCAGGGGACCAGGTGGTTCCAACCTTTTAATCCCCTCCTCTCTCTAGGTGCTGGCTCAAATTCCAGCACCTCCATGACATATGGCTACTATCCTGACCTCCAAGCATACTTCCCCATCTTTTTAATGGAATGAGCAACAGAAAGTGGGAAAGGGTGTAAGGTTTCGCAAGAATTTTGAACATTTCTACAGCCCTGAAGATTATTTTTTTGATTAAAGAAAACCTGGGTGGAATATACCTTAAAAACCCAGGGTATCAAAATGGCTGTCAGACCTCGTGGCAGAAGACAAAAGACAGTCTGCCTGTATCTCTTCAAGCACGGGCTGACAAAAGGACTTGAAATCACCAGCCTGTGTGAATGCATGAAGTACTTAAAACTGTCAGTCAACTGCAGTTTAGGAAATTTCACCCACAGGACAATGGATGTTTGTTTACAGAACTCTCTACAATGTTGACACAAAGGCTTATGTACTTAAAGCTGTCAATCAATTGTAGTTGGACTGACCACAGGACAATGGGTTTGTTTACAAACCATTTGAGAGTTCGAAACTGCACGGGGCTCTGGAGCAGCTCAGATACTTCTGACTGGCCAGAGACAGTAACCCCAGTATACCCCCCCATCCCCTTAATTTCTACAAAATGGCAACCGCGGCAGGACCGTCGGCAATGGTATGCGATGTAGCAGATGGTGGTTTGGGTCTGGAGAGAGCAGCAGTTATTGGGTTTCTTTTTATCCCACTGATCTGTTTGTGGTTAGGTTCCCACAGGCTTAGGGAAGTTAGAGCAGAGAGTTGGGATAAGGAAAGGGAGATTGAAGAATACCAGGCCAAGACAGAGCAGCTGGTGGTCCAGTTTAGTGAGGGCAAAAGCCACACGAGGCACGAGTCAGAGTACCTGACGTGCCCAGTTGCAGAGGCCAAGAGCAATGAGATGAGGGTGCGGGAGGAGAACGCCTGCCTCATACAAGAAGTAAAAGAGCAGGAGGTAAAGGCAGCATATAAGCTGGCCTGCGAGCAAGGGTTTGAGGAAGCAGATCATGGTCCCTGTAGGGAAGAGATAGGAAGCTTGAATATGGCTTTAAAGAGGGCAAAGGGGATGATATGTCTGATCAGCCCGAAGGCAGGTCAGTCAGATTTTGCCGGCAACCCAAATAAAACCGTCCCACAGGCAACACCCAGGAAAAGGTTGGTCAGGGAATCAGAGGTCCCATGACCGCCACCCACAGCTCTGAGCTTTCAGGAGCTCTGGCAGCAATGGGGGGTGGAGGATGAGGTGTTAGAGGAAGCACAGCAGGCCCCACTAGATAGACCAGGACCAGTGTACCCCCTCCGACAACAGAGGTACGGTCTGCCCGTTGATGAAGATGACGCAGGGGCCATCCAGAATCAGTTTGTGGTGCTGTATGGCACCCACCAGCTCAGGGACATGGTTAACCACATCCCCAAGCTCACTAAAAAGGGAGACCCCTCACTGCACTTCAGGGAGATAGAGCAGACAGCTTGTGTTAATGGCTGCGATGATGCAGAGCAAGCAAAAATGCTGTTGTTTTCCCTGGCAGGTGATCTCCTCCAGGCCCTATCTGGTGAGTGCAAAAGGGGGCAGAGGGATTATGAGGGTCTGAAGAATGAGATATTGGAGGCCATGGGACTCAATGATGGTAGTCCGTTCGCCCGGGTAGAAAGAACGGTGCAGCTCCCAGGGGAGTCCCCGCAGGCATTCGCAGACAGGCTGTGGCCAGTCTACCGGAGCACATGCCCAGGAATGCCTGGGCGGGCAGCACTGAACCCAGTCCAATTGACTCACTGGCTCCGTTGTCTTATGACAAGCAGCCTACCCCAGATCCAAGCACAGGTCGCGGCTTTGTTTGACCCACGAAACCCCCAGACCACCGAAGAAGCGGTGATCCACCGGCTCACAGTAGCCTTTAGAAACCTGAGGTGTATCGAGACGCCCCAACCCAAGGGAAAAGTCCATGAGGTTAAACCTGGGAGCCAGAGCAAGAAAGAGTGGCACCAGGAGGGGAACTGTCCCTCCCAGCCTAGGTTAAATTGTTATAGGTGCGGGAAAGACGGTCACTGGAGAAAAGACTGTAAGAATCCCTGGAAGGACAAGGGAAAGAATCCCACAGCCCCAGCTCAAAAGGCAGGGCCAGATATCCCTCCCGCTTCGATCGAGTCATTTTTACAGTCCCTACGGTCTCTTCTGACTGGCCAGGGGAGAGTAGCAGCCACCAACGGTGCTTTGGTCCCGTCTGCCCCATCCCACTCTCAGCAATGACTAGAGCCAGTGCAACCGGTTGACCTGTGTCTCCGTGAAAATGCTGAGGGAAGCAGGCCCTATGTTAAGACGGGGGTGAAGACGGGGCAGGGGAGATATTTGGTGGACACTGGAGCTTCCAGCATGGTGGTGCACTCGGAAGACCTGACCAATTCACCCCGGTCTAACAAGGTCCCATTTAACTTAATGGGACCCACAGGGAAACAGGCAGCTGGGAGTGAACCTGACGGACTCCACTTGGCCAGTGCTGGGACTAGAGTCCTGGCGAATCATATAACTAGGGCTGTAGAGAGGGCTTTAAACTAATTAGTCGGGGGGGGAGGTTTCTAGAGAGCAAATAACAGAAATGACAACGGAGAAGGTCATAGACTTGGGTAGCAGTGGGGAAATTAAAAAACAGAGCGTGTCAGGAAGGGACAGAAGGTATGGAGTAAAAGGTAAAGTAGTAAAAGGGGAAAAAACAGGAACTAAGTGTCACAAAACATATTTGAAAGTTCTATATCTGAATGCGCGTAGCATTCGTAACAAAATGAATGAGTTAATGACACAAATAACTACATATGGGTATGATCTTGTGGCCATTACAGAAACATGGCTGCAGGGTGACCATGACTGGGAATTAAACATACCAGGTTATTTAACAATCAGGAAGGACAGGCAGGAAGGAAGGGGAGGTGGGGTGGCTAATAAAGGAAGGAATCACTAAAATACAGAGAAATGATATTGGGTCAAAGGAGCAGGATAGTGAAACAGTTTGGGCGGAGGTAAGGAATAATAAGGGGAAAAAAACACGAGTGGGCGTAGTCTATAGGCCTCCGAACAGTTGCAACTCTGTTGGACGGAGTATTAATCAGGAAATAGTTGAGGCTTGTAATAAGGGAACAGCTATAATTAGGGGGGATTTTAACAATCATATTAACTGGACAAATCAAATTGGGCAGAGCAGCCTTGAAGATGAGTTCATTGAGTGTATTAGGGATGGGTTTCTTGAGCAGTATGTAACTGAACCGACCAGGGGGCAAGCAACCTTAGATTTGGTCCTGTGTAATGAGACAGGATTAATTAAAAATGTCCTAGTAAAGGATCCCCTTGGAATGAGTGACCATAACATGGTTGAATTCCATATTCAAGTAGAGGGTGAGAAGGTTGGATCTCAAACAAGCGTGCTGAGCTTGAATAAAGGAGACTATGATGGTGTGAGAGCGGAATTGATTAGAGTGGACTGGGAAAATAGATTGAAGGGTAAGACGGTACATGATCAGTGGTGTACATTTAAGGAGTTATTTTACTACTTCCAAAAAATATATATTCCACTGAGGAAAAAAGGGTGTAAAAGAAAAGATAGCCATCCGTGGCTAAGTAAAGAAATTAAGGATAGTATCTGACTAAAAACAAGGGCATATAAGGTAGCCAAATCTAGTGGGAGGATAGAAGATTGGGAAGTCTTTAAAAGACAGCGAAAAATAACTAAAAGATTGATTAAGAAAGGGAAGATAGATTATGAAAGTAAATTAGCAAAAAATATAAAAACATAACAAAAGTTTCTATAGTTATATAAAAAGAAAAAGGGTGGCTAAAGTAAATGTTGGTCCCTTAGAGGATGAGGCCGGGAAATTAATGGTGGGAAACATGGAGATGGCAAAAACGCTGAACAAATATTTTGTATCAGTCTTTACGGTAGAGGACACTAAGAATATCCCAACACTGGACAAACAGGGGGCTCTAGGGGGAGAGGAACTAAATACGATTAAAATCACTAAGGAAGTGGTACTTGGTAAAATAATGGGACTCAAGCCGGATAAATCCCCTGGACCCGATGGCTTGCATCCTAGGGTCTTGAGGGGAGTGGCGGAAGGGATTGTGGATCCATTGGTAATAATGTTCCAAAACTCCCTGGACTCAGCAAAGGTCCCGGCAGATTGGAAAACTGCTAATGCAACACCCTTATTTAAAAAGGGTAGTAGGCAGAAGGCTGGAAACTATAGACCTGTTAGCCTAACATCTGTGGTTGGTAAAATGTTAGAGTCCATTATTAAGGAGACAGTAATGGGACATTTGGATAAACATAATTTAATAGGACAAACTCAGCATGTTTCATGAAGGGGAAGTCATGTTTGACAAATTTGCTTGAGTTCTTTGAGGAAGTAACATACAGGGTGGATAAAGGAGAACCAGTGGACGTAGTGTATTTAGACTTCCAAAAGGCATTTGACAAGGTGCCACACAAAAGATTATTGCTCAAGATAAAAAATCACGGGATTGGGGGTAATATTCTGGCGTGGGTGGAGGATTAGCTCTCTAACAGAAAGCAGAGAGTTGGGATAAATGGTTCATTCTCAGACTGGCAATCAGTAACTAGTGGTGTTCCGCAGGGGTCAGTGCTGGGTCCCCAACTCTTTACAATCTATATTAACGATTTGGAGGAGGGGACCGAGTGTAACATATCAAAGTTTGCAGATGATACAAAGATGGGAGGGAAAGTAGTGAGTGAGGAGGACATAAAAAACCTGCAAAGTGACATAGACAGGCTAAGTAAGTGGGCAGAGATTTGGCAGATGGAATACAATACTGGAAAGTGTGAGGTTATGCACTTTGGCAGGAAAAATCATAGAGCAAGTTATTATCTTAATGGCAAGAAACTGGAAAGTACTGTAGTACAAAGGGATCTGGGGGTCCTGGTGCACGAAACTCAAAAAGTTAGTATGCAGGTGCAGAAAGTGATCAAGAAGGCCAATGGAATGTTGGCTTTTATTGCTAGGGGGATAGAATATAAAAACAGGGAGGTATTGCTGCAGTTATACAAGGTATTGGTGAGACCGCACCTGGAATACTGCATACAGTTTTGGTGTCCATACTTAAGAAAAGACATACTTGGTCTCGAGTCAGTACAAAGACGATTCACTAGGTTAATCCCGGGGATGAGGGGGTGGTCATATGTGGAGAGGTTGAGTATATTGGGACTCTACTCATTGGAGTTCAGAAGAATGAGAGGCGATCTTATTGAATCATATAAGATTGTGAAGGGGCTTGATCGGGTGGATGCGGTGAGGATGTCCCCAATGATGGGTGAAACTAGAACTAGCGGGCATAATCTTAGAATAAGGGGCTGCTCTTTCAAAACTGAGATGAGGAGAAACTTCTTCACTCAGAGGGTGGTAGGTTTGTGGAATTTGCTGCCCCAGAAAGCTGTGGAAGCTACATCATTAAATAAATTTAAAACAGAAATAGATAGTTTCCTAGAAGTAAAGGGAATTGAGGGTTACGGGGAGCGGGCAGGAAATTGGACATGAGTCTAGGTTCGGAATGGTCATGGCCCTGTGGGTAGTGGAGTGGGCCCAGGGGCCATGTAGCCTGGTTCTGCTCCTACTTCTTGTGTTCTAATTCTGTGTTAGATTTCAGGAGATGGTTTTATTCCTGTTCCTGGCTGGGGTGGAGATCGCCTTTACAGAAGGTAAGTACTATAGAAAATGTAGGGACAGAGTGATCTCCTGGACGAGTTTCGATCGCCTAGATGGGTCGGAGAGGAATTTCCCAGATTTTTTCTCCCAAATTGGCCATTGGGTTTTTTTATCTGTTTTTTCGCCTCTCCCAGGAGATCACATGGGTTCGGGTGGATGGAGAGTGATAGAAGATTTGAGGTTATGATCAGATCAGCCATGATCTTATTGAATGGTGGAGCAGGCTCGAGGGGCCGATTGGCCTACTCCTGCTCCTATTTCTTATGTTCTTATGTTCTTAGGTCAGAAATCCTCAGCCCGCAGCGGGTACAAGCTCACAGGCTGCACACGCAGGCGCTGTGGCTTGTGTTAGGGCAGGAGCCAATCATGACCAGTGTAAGTTGTTTAAGCAGGGGGACAGGGAAGGAGAGTTCTGGGACACCTGTAGAGCAGGTCCGGTAGCTGCAATCCGGGACAAGGGAGGCACACGGGAGAGTTTTGGTCCCAGACCAAAAGCAGGTCCAGGCCCAAGATTCCGCCTTTAAGGCCACCCTGGTAAGGGAAAAGGATTTAGAACAGGATTACTGGCAGGCTTCCAGTTATATTAAACAATGCAGGTTGTTTGAGCTAGGGGCAGGGAAACAGGCAGCTGGGATTGTACCTGAGATTAGAAATCCTCAGCCTGCAGCGCGTACGCTCACACAGACTGCACACGCAGGCGCAGTCGCGTGCGTGAGAGCAGTTCCCCAGCACTTGGCCCGAGCGATTCCCCGTCTCTTGTGGGACTCCGGGGAGGAGCCTGAACCAGGTGTTAGACCTGGAGGGAAGACTCTCAGCCACCGGCAGCCGGTGGCAAGGGATTGCCTGTCCCCAGCCCAGGTTTGGGAAGGGAGGGAGCTGAGGGAGAAGGTCCGCAGCCAGCAAGGACTGTGACCCGAGCTAAGGGTCCGCCCGCCAGGGTAGCCCCACCAGTGATGTATTGATTTCTTTGTGGGTTCAATGACGAGACATTTATGAAAGAGAATGAGTTTTAATCTAAAGTCTGTTCAACTCTTTTATACAGCTTTTACAGGAGACACGATGCTGTGATGCATCTAGAACGAAACTGAAACTAAACTCAACTGCCTTGCTTGTCTCGGTCACATGACCTCTGCTGGTCAGGCACAAGCAATCAATACCTGCAATCATGCTGCTAAGGCATCATAATCGAACAGGCAAATACCATCTCTATTTGCTGATATCATTACATCTCCTTTCCTTAAAACAAAAGTATTTTACTTTTAACTAACAACATGTTTTCTTTGTATTAATCTGCATTTTAACTGTAACACTTAATGGACTTACATTATCATTATCATGATCAAGTTTTTTTAACCTTGCTTTGTGTGTTCACATGAAATATGTCAATACACTAGAACTTGAAGAAAGAATAAGATAACATTACTTCCTTCTATAACAATAGTCCTTAAATTTGCTCAATGAGTCTCTCAGGAGGCTTCACGTGTCTTGAGGATTTTCTGATTGACTGTCCTTGAATCTGAGTTGCTGCCTCCGATGATTGGTTCTCAGCTGTGTGATCAGGTTGTTCAACAGTATCAGTCTCTTGACCTGCTGTGGCTGGTCCCATGAGAAGATCTCGACGATTTCTTCTCAGAACAGCACCCTCATCTGTCTGAATGGTGTATGATCTTGGTTGAACTTCACTCAGGACAGTTCCCTTCTCAGTCCATGTGTTTGTTTTGTCTCTCAACCTTACTTGGTCACCAGTGTGGAGTTCAGGTAGGTTTTGTGTTCCTCTGTCATAGTAGTACTTTTGCTTTTCTTTCTGTTGCTCTTTGAACTTCCTCACTTTCTCCCCCTCTTTTGTTTTCAGGAGGTTCTCCGGGATGAGTAGGTTTGACCTCAGCCAACGTCCTATCAGGAGTTGGGCTGGTGACATACCACACTCGAGCGGCGTTGTGCGGTATACAAGCATGCTCTGGTAGAAGTCAGTTCCACTGTCTTTTGCCTTGTACATCAGTCTTTTCACTGTCTGGACCGATTTTTCCACTAGTCCATTGGACTGTGGAAAGTGAGGACTTGACGTTGTGTGGACAAAGTCCCACTCTTTGGCAAAGTGTCGGAAACTTGCATTGTAAAACTGAGGTCCGTTGTCTGTGAAGACCTCGCTTGCCAGGCCATGTCTGGAGAATATGGCTTTCATATCACAGCATCTGCAGTGGTGGTGTGCAGTCTACAAACCTCTGGATACAGGGAGTAATAGTCTGTGACTACAAGATAGTCCTTCCCTTGACATACGAATAGGTCAGCGCCTACCTTCTGGTAAGGTCTGTCTGCTGCTGGGTGTGGCTTTAGTGGTTCTACCGGATTGCTTGCTCGATATTTCAGGCATATTGTGCAGTTTGACACCTCATTTGTCACATCTTGCTTGATTCGTGGCCAGTACATCACCTCTCGTGCTCTTTTCTTACACTTTTCGATTCCCAGATGTCCTCCATGGATCGTTTTTAGCATCTCTCTTCTCAGACTCTTTGGGATAACTATTTTACTTCCTTTGTAGATGATGTCTTCGACCACTGATAGTTCCGCCCGGCAGTTCCAGTACTCTGCTATATCAGGTGACCAGTCTTGCTTCGTGTTGGGCCATCCATCCAAGATGCTTTTTCTCAGTCGTCTCATTGTTTCATCTTTGTTTGTCTCAGTCTTTATGAGCTCCATTTTTGCATCTGCTATGGGCAGTGCACTTGTGATCATGTCCACGTAGGCGTTCACTTTGTCATCCATTGTGGTGTTTGCGGGCTCACGTGGGTCTACAGCTCTGGACAACGTGTCTGCTGTATACATCAGCTTACCCGGTGTGTACGCAACATTCAGTGTATAGCGTTGCAGCCTGATCATCATTCTTTGTATTCTAAGCGGACAGCTATTTAGTGGCTTTTGGAACAATGCAATCAAGGGCTTATGGTCAGTCTCTACACTGATTGCTTGTCCTGCCACAAACTGGTGAAATCTTTCACAGGCGTATGTGATGCTGAGCAGCTCCTTTGCTATTTGAGCATATCGCGTCTCCGCGTCTGTCATTGAGCGCGATGCATATGCAATAGGTTGCCAGTAGTCATATTGTTGCAGAAGAACGGCACCGAGCCCACTCTGTGATGCATCTGATGATATCTTGATGGGTCTCGCTGGGTCATAAAACCTCAGAACTGGTTCCTCTGTGAGCAGTTTCTTTAGATCGCTCCATGACTTCTCATGCTCATGATTCCATTCCCATTCTATGTTCTTTTCAGTTAGTCTTCTCAGTGGCGCCATCTTTTCTGAGAGGTTGGATATGAATTTCCCCATGTAGTTGATCATTCCATTAAACCTCTGCACGTCCTTTTTGCATTGTGGCTTTGGCATATTCTCAATGGCGGACACCTTTCTGGGATCTGGTCTGATGCCCTCACTGCTAAGGATATCTCCCACGAATGTCAGTTCTGTCACCCCGAGCTGGCATTTCTCTCTATTCAGCTTCAGGTTTGTTTTCCTTGTTGCTTCCAGCACTTTTTTCAGTCTCTTGTCATGCTCAGTTCTCGTGGTTCCCCATACTATGATGTCATCCATTGATGTATCAACTCCCTCCAGGTGCTCATAGATCATATGGGTAGTCTTGTGATACACTTCAGGAGCTGAGGCAATGCCAAATGGTAACCTTAGGAATCTGTATCTGCCAAATGGACTGTTGAACGTGCACAGTCTTGAACTTGCCTCGTCCAGCTTCATCTGCCAAAATCCTGATGATGCATCTAACTTGCTGAAATATTTTGCATTTGCAAACTGTGCCATGATTTCCTCATGTGTAGGAAGCTTGAAGTGCTCTCTCTTTATTGCTCTGTTTAGATCTCTTGGATCCAGGCAAATTCTGAGCTTTCCATTCTTTTTGTCCACTACGACGAGGGAACTCACCCACTCAGTTGGCTCACCTATCTTCTGAATCACGTTCAGGTTTCCATCCTGTCCAACTCTGCCTTCAGTTGCTTTTGAAGAGCAAACGGAACTTTTCTGCATGGATGTATGACCGGTGTCATACTTTTATCTACTCTGATCGTGTGTTCTCCTGGAATGCAGCCTAGACCCTTAAATAGGTCTTTGTACTCTTTCATGAGTTCATCATAGACTGTCTCTCCTTCGCTTTCCACAACGAGGACTCTCTTTACCAGGTTCAGTCTCTCACAGGCTTTTAAACCTAGTATGGCTTGCACCTCCTTTGGCACCACGATTAATGCTAACGTGTGCTCTCTGTCCTTGTGTGTCACTTTGACAATGCATCTTCCTTTCACTGGTATTTCAGTACCTGAGTATCCTGTCACTTTCACTTTGATTCCATGTATCTTTGGTCTGGGTCTAATTTTCTTAAAATCAGTCTCTGATATCACATTAACTTGTGCTCCAGTATCCAATTTAAATGGAATATGTATGTCATTCACTTTTAGTGTCAACATCCAGTCTCTTTTTTCTTCTTTGTTTTCAGACACAACATCTACATTGAACTCCTCTATCTCGCTTTCATCTACTGTATGGACCTTGCTTTGTTGCGCTTGGTTCTTACAGCAACGGGCATAATGGTTGTTTTTGTTGCAACTATTGCATGTTTTACCATATGCTGGACACTTTCTTGGTGTATGCTGTGTACCGCATCGACTACATGACTTTCAATTTTCCCTTTCATTTTCATTCGCTGGTCATGCCTCTTTTTTCACATTGGCGCTCTTTTTGTTAAACGGTTTGTGTCCGTTCTTACTCACTGCATCCACGTTGCAGTGACTGTCACTGAACAGCTCCTTTGCCTGCAACTTCACAGTCTCTGTAGCCCTACACAGTGCTACGGCTTTTCCCAGGTCTAGATCTTGCTCTCTTAGCAGTCTTTCCCTTAGACCATTATTCGGAATACCACACACCAGTCTGTCTTTTATCAGCGAGTCTGCCAGTCCCCCAAATTCACATGTTTTGCTTCGGTTTCTCAGTTCAGTCACATACTGATCAATAGTCTCACCCGTTTTCTGTACACATGTGAAAAATCTGTGCCTCTCAAACGTCACGTTACGTTTAGGTATGCAGTAGGCCTCAAACTGTTCCATTATTTTATCTAGCTTCATTTTGTCTCCATTAGCAGCGAATGTGAAGTTATTATACACTTCCAGCGCTTCATCACCCATGACATGTAAGAACAGTGACGATTTCCTTTCATTACTTTTCTCGTCAGCTCCGATTGCTGATAAATATAACCCTAAACGTTGTTTGAACCTCCTCCAATTTTCAGCCACATTACCTGTCAACTGAAGCGCCGCCGGTGGGTGTAAACCTTCCGTTTTTTCACTTTGTTAGCTATTCTCCAATGGTAAGCAACGATGTTCTCTTTTGGCTTGCTAATTTGTGGAGAGCTGATTTAACTTCAGATATTTTCTCTTTAAATTTTATATTGCAATTCGGTAGTGTTAATTATTAGAGTATAAGTTTTAAGTATGGTACCATTCCAGAAGTTATATTATGTGAGCCAAGGTCACAGGACCTGATCACACTCCCCTGAGCCAGGGGCCCTGGCTAGATGTTTTTTTTTAGTCTTTTTCAGTGTTCCGGAAGGTACAGAGGACCATCGTGTCTTTGGATGCTCAAGGAAGGAGCACCCCTAGCCCACAAAGAGAGGGGTCTGCAGGAGGCAGATGCCCACAGCATTTAATCTGTTATTGGAAACCCAGATTAAGATTAAGAGTTTACAAAAGCTTGTTAATTATTTTATATTTTGTATTCTGTACTGGTCCCAACTTTAAAGGAAATAATGTGTGAATTTATTTCCTAACTGTGAGATTGTACTACTTGTTTAGAGTTAATTGAACAAATAGGCATATGCCTATGAATTGTTGTGTTTGTAGATTGTGAAAGTTTGAAAAACATTTATTAAAGTGTCAGGCAATTGCATTTTTTTTTAAATGGGAAGCTCATTTTCTTCCATTTGTATTTTTAACAGATATGTTTAGGCTTGGTGGTAATCCCACTGAGGATGTTGTATCGTGTTAAAACTATGTCACAAGTGGTGCAGGGGCATTGGCCCGCTCCATGCTTGAATTATTGTGAATACTCAGTGGTGCTGGGGCATTGGACCCCCTCCGTGTTTGAATTATTGTAACTAATCTTGTTTTTCTGTCGATAGATGCCTACCATGTACTGCAATTCTCTCTGGGTAGGGGAGATGGAGGTGTCGGGGGATCAAAGATAGATATAGATAAGTATAAGGAAAGGTTGTTTGTGGGGGGTCAGAAATTATTGCTCACCTTTGGACAGGATACTACAAGCAAGTTTTAGTATCCGATGGGG
Organism: Somniosus microcephalus; assembly: GCF_052327205.1. Taxonomy (NCBI): domain Eukaryota; kingdom Metazoa; phylum Chordata; class Chondrichthyes; order Squaliformes; family Somniosidae; genus Somniosus; species Somniosus microcephalus. Next base: position 34,805,333 of record NC_141003.1, read on the forward strand.
GACTGTAAGGTTTCGCAAGAATTTTTAAAATTTCTACAGCCCCGAAGATTATTTTTTTGATCAAAGAAAACCTGGGTGGAATATACCTTAAAAGCCCAGGGTATCAAAATGGCTGTCAGACCTCGTGGCAGAAGACAAAAGACAGTCTGCCTGTATCTCTTCAAGCACGGGCTGACAAAAGGACTTGAAATCACCAGCCTGTGTGAATGCATGAAGTACTTAAAACTGTCAATCAACTGCAGTTTAGGAAATTTCACCCACAGGACAATGGATGTTTGTTTACAGAACTCTCTACAATGTTGACACAAAGGCTTATATGTACTTAAAGCTGTCAATCAATTGCGGTTGGACTGACCACAGGACAATGGGTTTGTTTACAAACCATTTGAGTGCTGTTGACTCAAATTCAGTAAGACATTTAAACTGAGCGAATACCAGTCAAATGAATGGGGTAATACATTCAAACCCATTGCAGTCAAAGGGGACAGTTCGACCCCTTTTGTATAGCCCAGATACATCCGGATTTGGGCGCGAAGATTACGGCTCCCAATTGGGGTATATAGATAGCCTCTCAGGAAGCCATCTCTTTCTCTCTCTGCAGCCTCGCCTCCAGTGCCCTGCCTACAGGAAGAACAGCTCAGTAGCCCGCCTAAAGAAGTGGAATACCAGCAGTTACTTTTGAAATACTGGGATATCTCCACTTCGGGGCGGTGAAGAATCCAAGATAGACAGCAGGGGCACAGAGCAGGCGTTCATTGGTGAGCATAGATTTTCTGGCCCATTACAAGGCAACCTAGATAGGTATTAGGGGTGGGAATTAAGGGGGATTTTTGTTAAATTGTAATTTTAGTCAATTTTCCCTCGATGTGTCCGTTTTCTCCTCCCCTATTGAGCAAAGGTGTGCTGTATTAAGTAAAAGTGCTGTATTAAGTAAAAGTGTGCTGCAATAAGCAAAGGCGTGCTGTAATAAGCATAGAGTGCTGTATTAAGCAAAGAGTGCTGTATTAAGCAAAGTTGTGCTGTATTAAGTAAAAGGGTGCTGTATTAAGCAAAAGGGTGCTGTATTAAGCAAAGGTGTGCTGTATTAAGCAAAGGTGTGTTGTATTCATTATTTTCGCTGTATAGCAATTTATTCTTTATTTTCAATAAATACTGGTCTTCTTTGCACCCAACCACGAGTCTCGTTTTGTCTACATCGCTACTGAAATAAGTCCGGCGGTCAGGACCAGAAAAGGGGAGCGATTCGAAACCGCACGGGGCTCTGGAGCAGCTCAGATACTTCTGACTGGCCAGAGATAATAACCCCAGTAACCCCCCTCTTTCTACAAGGGAGAAACTGAGAAGGGAGAACTTCATCAGGGAAGGCCACAAGGACATCCCTGGATCCAAGCTCAGCACATATTTATTTGGAAGGTTGCGTAAATTATCTTCTTCAAATAGCGTTGCTCCTGCCTAATCCCACTCACAATAAAAACAGAGGTAAAGAAGGCTATTGAAAGTTAGGGCTACAGATGAACCCAATGGTAGCTGGGATAACCCCATGCTCCAAAATCATTCTCAAACTCTCTTGCTACAATTATGAAAGCAGGCATGACCAACAACATTTTACATGGCTGACAGCTTGATGAGAGACTCCGAACTACAATGAGCACTGGGAGGAGGGTCAGAGGTACATTGGGGTGCAATGAGTGGGAGGTAGAGCACAGTAGCTCAAAGGCCTTACATTGAGTGATCCTAATCTGGACCTGACGGTGCACCTCTTACGTACATCTTACATGCACAGATCACTATATCACATGACATTTGCCTGCATCATATTGGCCCTGAAATTAGGATCGGGAGCTTGCCGCGCGTGCAAGCCCCCGATGTGCACTCACCCTGCGCGCCGACATCTGAAGCCCGGGCCTGCTTGCATTTCCTGTCACTGGCCCGGTTCAGATGTCGGCGTGATGTGCTTACCTGATCCAGCGGCGTAGTTAGTGCGATGTGCCGGCTGGGATCAGGTGAGCACTGTGCAGCCAATCAGGGGAGGGGAAACTCATTCATGAGTTTGACAGTAAGAACTGTCAAACTCATGAAAAGTATGGGCTGCCAAAACACTACTTAAACTTTAAATAAAATTTTAAAAAACATCCAACTGATTATATTAACTATAAATAAGTATAGAAAAATGTTTTAAACAATTAATAAATTTTTTGAAAAAAATAATTTTTTAAAAATAGGGTCTAAAACTAAACATACCTTACTGTAAATTCTTTAAAAATAATAAACCTGTGGAAAAAAAAAATTCTAAATTGTACTAAAAGCCCACTTACCTGTAAAACTAAGTACTTAGTCTGTTTTTTCCACGCGCCTTTAGACTCGGGCAACTTTGAAAAAAAAAAGGACTGCCTGTGCAGTCGCACACGTTCTGCCTCTTAACCCCTCGGGTCAGAGGACAGGAAATGCCGGTTTTCAGCGCATGCGCTGTGCATGCTGAAAACCGGCAATTCCTCCGGTCACACGCGTGAGTACCCCGTCCGTACTCACGCGTTTTGACAGGAATTACTGGGCCAATATTTATCAGAACAACCATTGTCCTCCTGCCACTGTGAATCTAACTCAATGTTCTGCTTCAACTTTCTATGGTGGTGATTTTCAGGTCACCACACTGTGATCTGCATACTTGTACTTACTCGAAGCTATTTCTTAATGGATTTAATTGGTAATATTTATCTATAAATTTGTCTGTGATGCTGATATTTCTAAACTACAAGGGCTTTCTTTGTTTAAGTCATTTTATTCCAGATTACTGGAGCATTAATGTGAACATTAGAACATTACACTCAAAACCTAAGAAAAACAATATGAACATAGGAATGTACAGGACCACACAAGTCCACTGCAGTCTGACTGGGTGGTTCCATGAGACAGGATAAAATTGTGATGTTTGGTTGCAACAATTTTATCCTAAATTATATTAATTGGCTACTGGCAGAATTCGCATATTTCTCCACTAAAACAAGTTTTAAAATAAACACTATTAACTACACATTTTGAATCATTGACCAATTTTCCAAAATCATATGTGTTGCTTTGGATACAAAGTACAGATAAATTATTGGCAGTAAAGTGCTTAATATTCAGATCACAAACCACCTCTCCATAACGACAAATGCAGCAAGTAAATCATTCATACAAGTCTCCAAAGAGGTCACATCAGGTTAAGCTAATCTGACAGTAGCCATTTTCCTTGGGTTTTTAATTGTTTCTGTAATTTGTTAAATAAGGATAAAATGGCATATTTTGAAATGTTTCTTTTAAAAAATAATGTTTTATTGCACGCTGAAATTTACCATTGTAGAAGAATGCAACACCCAACCATTGTATAAAGATGCACAGACATTTATATTAAAGACACAGGCCGCAATTTTCCCTACTTCGGCAGGTCCGTGGCGGGCAAGATCGGTGGCGGGTCGTGGCCTCGCTGCTGGCTCCATCTCTGCCCCCGACATGACTTTTCCCTGATTGGACTTGTTAAGCCCGCCCTGCATATTTCCCGGTCCAATTGAAGGAAGCGGGTCTGATGACGTCATTTGATGACGCATCATCAGCCGGTTTTCTTAAACGGCCCATGCACAAATTCACATTGACATTTGTGCTGTCAGTGTTCTACAGCATTGAGGTGCTGCAAACACTGACAAGCACTGCACAAAATGCACGGCTACACCCAGGCTCTCCCATGACTCCCTCCATGTGCTAATGGAGGGAGTCACAGCACACAGGGAGGTTCTCTTCCCTTCCAGTGGGCGGAAGAGACCTCCCCAGGACACCAACGCAGCCTGGTTGCACGTTGCACAGGAGGACACAAGCAGGGATGTCGTCAGGAGGACCTGGCTGCAGTGCCGCAAACCTTTCAATGACCTCAGTAAATCATGAAACGTTACTGCAAAGCCACACTCAACCTCCCATGACTCCCTCCATATGCTTATGGAGGGAGTGACAGCACACAGGGAGGTTCTCCTCCCTTCCAATGGGTGGAAGAGACCGCCCCAGGAGATCAACCTCATTCTACTGTGCCACTCATCACATCCACATCACTCTGCCTTCCCTACCCTACTCCTGCACATCCTCACTCACACCAACTTACCTTGCACCTCCACCCATCCCTCTCGATCTACGTTATCACTTCCCCATCTCACTAGCCACCCCTCACACTCACCCTCGACCTAGTCCAATCATACCAACTAACAACACACAAGGGTAGGCACTTGGGTGTTTTAGCCAATGTTTATGTGAAGTTTCTGTTAATGTGCTGTCAAACATTGAAATCTTTATTTTCAACTCTTTGCATTCTTGGACAGATTTGTGTGCACCTTTGGAAGTGGCTTAGTGAGTTGCAGTGAATGGTGAGGCATAACGGCACCCCCCGCAATGGTGATGAGTGTGAAAGGAATGGCTTGGGCATTGTAGGGAAGCTTTATGTTGGTGTGGGCTGGTGTCAGCCTGGCGCACCATGTGGCAGCCAGGGTGTGCAGCGTCAAGTGAAGTAAATGTGGCTATGGTGAGGCCATCCCTGGTGTCCCGGGCAGCAATGTGGTCGGGTGCTGATGCCCTCTGTCCTGTGCAGCATCAGGTGATTGCGGAGAAGGGTGGTGTTGTTGGTTCTGCTGGTGTGCCTGGTGATGCTGCTATTGCGGCTGATCGTGGTCAGTTTCTGAGGACCAAGGTGAGAGAGTATAAACCATACCCATGCTGATGGAATAGATGGCAGGTGAGGTTGAGATGACAGAAGCAATCTGTCAATGGTGAGAGAGGTTGTTCCAATGAGGTGACACTGGATAGAGAGTTTGCTCCAAACACTTGCAACCTGCATAAAGCTCAATCTGTCTTCCAAATGCAGTAAGCAACAGCTTCTGAGCTTGGAAAGTGATCAGCTGTGCGATGGGAGCTTTTATAGCACATTTCAAGCTGTCAAGTAATGAGATGATTCCATGGCCATTCAACTCCTGCCCAGCTTAACAGACATGATCCCTGAGCAGCGTGGACCCCGTTGGTGAGCTGGTAAATTCTAAAGGTGAGCTCAAAATTGTTGTTAATCCTCTGTTAACAAGGTCATAATGACCTGAATTGCCTCCCCCGCCGTGTCGCGTCTGCTCGGCACTGACAGACCTGACATTTGGTAAAGGCACGTGGCGGGGTTTGACCGCGGGGTCCCGACCTGCTGTCAAAAAATCCCACTTTCCCACCCGACCCACCACCGATCGCACCCGCTGACCCCCCTGCAAAATTCCTCCCACAGACATTAAATACTGCAGATACATTAAAAACAGGTATTGTTGGTCAACATGCCACATCCTTGCCTTTACAACAGTAGCCAGACTAACTGCAGCAATAAATGACATCATTCATGAGAAAGGCTCCCCCATTGGCTTGGGGAGTTTAACCAGTGAGTTGCTGACCAACAAAACTCGAGGAACATCACCTCATCTTTCGATTGGGCACTTTACAGCCTTCCGGACTCAACATTGAGTTCAACAATTTCAGATAATTATCCCTGCCCCCATTTTTCATGCTGTGTGATTTTTGCCACTCCTACTGCAACATTGTATCTTTCCTGCCTCTTACAAAAGTACAGGATGTTCTTTCAATTCCTTCCTCCCCTCCTAAACCGCCCCCCCCCCGTCTCTGCACCTGCTTAATATCTGTTACATCTCCAGCTTTTTCCAGTTCTGATGAAGGGTCCCAGACCTGAAACGTTAACTCTGTTTCTCTCCACGGAAGCTGCCTGGCCTGCTGAGTATTTCCAGCATTTTCTGTTGTTATTTCAGATTTCCAGCATCCACAGTATTTTGCTATTGAACAAAAAAACCAGGAAGGTCCCAGAATTGACTCCAAGTCTATGCTGAGTTAGCTGAATCTCGGCCAAGGTGCAATTACAGTTGGCCTCAGCACCCCTTGGTTAGAGAATGAAGAAGAGAAAAAGAAAATCAGTGGGCTGGATTTTCCCATTTCCGACTTGCCTGGAGCTGGGTGGGGGGGGGGGGGGCGCAGCCAGGGTGTACAGCATCAAGTGAAGTAAATCTAGCTATGGTGAGGCCATCGCTGGCCTCTCAGGCAGCAATGTGGTCAGGTGCTGATGCCCTGTGTCCTGTGCAGCATCAGGTGATGGCGGAGAAGGTTGGTGTTGTTGTTGGTGTGCCTGGTGATGTTGGTGTTGGGGCTGATTGTGGAGGGATTCAGAGGACCAAGGTGTGATTTTTTCAAGGGCAGTGATGTTGCTGGAGTAGATGGCAGCTGAAGTTGAGATGACAGAAGCGATCTGTCAATGGTGAGAGAGCTTGCTCCAAGGAGGCGACAGTGGGTAGAAAATTTACTCCAAACACTTCCAAACTGCATAAAGCTCAGAAGTATCTTCCAAGTCCTGAAAGCTCAGGCTTCTGACATTGGAAAGTGACCAGCTGTGAAATGGTAGTTTTCATACCACTTTTGCTGCTGTCACCTATTCACAGCAAAGGGGAGGCAGAGAACCCGACCTACTTAGCTGACATGATCGCCGAGGGATGGGAACCTCGTAAAAAAAGTGGTAAAATAGAAATAGGCTGGCAAAATTGTAGTTAACAAGCGTTTAACAAGCAATTAACTATCTTAAATGCCTCCCCCGCCTCTTGGTGTCGGATCTGTTCTGAAATCACAGACCCGACACTTTGGAAACTTACATGGAGGCGGGTTCAGCGCGGGTTCCCAACCCGGTGTCAATCATTCCGATTTTGACTGTGGACCCGCCTCCGAACCCACCCTCTGAACGCCGGCAAAATTCAGCCCATAATGTTTCCATGATCTAGTTCCACAGAAACCTTTGTGTTTCATAAAGTCCGCCTAGACTGCCCTGTAACCTTCCATCAACATAAGTCAAATACCAGCATCACTGTGGGGGTAAATGACTCGGAATCAACCTGGGAGTCGAACAAATAAATAACAAAATAAGTTTTAAAAATACAGCTTAAGAAAGGACCAATAATGCTCATTGTTCACCATACTCTGAATGATCTGGCTCCAGCGACCAGTGACTATTCATCTAGCAGCAGTTCTTCTTGATTCGTCATGTAAAACGACAATAACCACTGGCCTGGTCATGTATATGATGTGACTGCCATTGTTACATTTTGGCATTCAATTGGCTGCAACATTGCCTTTCAGAGCTGGTTTGCAGCTTGTTAGAAGTTACTGCCACCTCCAAAAAACTTCATTTTTTTTTAAAGAGAAAAAAGCTTTAGGACAGAATAGACAAGAAGAAGTGTTCACATTTGTATTTATGGTTCTGTTTTAGGTGTTTCTTTTTGTAGTTCAGGTATAATAATCAGCAGTAAAGCTATTCCTCCCTCACATCTGTTTATCTTTATCACTGTAAATTCGTTTTTTTTATGCAGCATCACAGTGTGTGAGCTGAAAAGTTAAGAAAAATGGCCAGGAGACAGCCATTATTCAGAACCAGCTGGCGGTCTAAGAGTTAAATGATTTTTATAATTTAATTTATGATTTACTTCCTTGAATGAATCTTGCATGAGGAACATTAAAAGTAAGTGTACGGTGATTAAATCAGCAACAAATTTTAAGTGAATAATATCAGAGAATAACTTATCTGATAATACATAGTAATTATGCTGCAGTCAGAACATAGCAAGGGGTAGTTCTATTGTTATTCCCATACTGATGTATGTTTAGCACAGCAGTAAACATTCACAATTAGTAAACATAAGTCAACAATGTAGCCTTACTTGGGTTAAAGTGTGACTTCGGTTGTGGGGTCAATCGTTGCGCCAATTTAAGCACATAATAGAGGCTGATACATAAATGCAGTACTGAGGGGCTGCTGCATTGTTGGAAGTACCATCCTTTGGATGATATGTTGAACTGAGTGCCTCTCTCACTCAGATGGATCCTAAGAGATATTATTTAAAGAGAAATCAGGAGCTCTCCCAGTGTCCTGGCCAACATCCCACTTCAACCAACACCACCAAAGACAAATCAACTGGTCATTCAACTCATTGATCTTTGTAGGTCATTGCTGCCACATTCAGCTACATAACAGTGAGTGCATTTCAGAAACATAATTCAACAGATGTGACATTGCTAGTGACATGATGAGGTGTTACATAAATGCAAGTTCTTTTCTTTCTTAGCTTTAGTTAGTCTAATGTTTTCTGATATTTTAAATAGCTATGTCACCAGAGCTATAATTTGTATTTAACACATGTTTTATTACCACCAACAGAATGGAGTCAACATGTTTAAGTTTATTCATGACAAATTTGTGATACAAAAATAAGTGCTTAATGTTTAATGGGTTATAATTCATCATGAAGCAATATGAAAAATGTGTCTATTGAGTGTCCATCATCTATTCACGATACACAATGGCCTTCTTCAAATTTAAACAGTGAGGAGAAGGTTTCAATTCCATTACTTTGTAAACAAAATAATCTTTATGTTGTAACTGGCACAAGCCAAGGAATGTTTAATGGATAAATCAAAACTGAGAAGACAAAAGTGCTGAACATGTCATAGAACCTTCCACAGTCCTTAAAAACTGCATGTAGAATGGTGAAGAGGTATCAGACTGCAGGTTTTAATTTGTATATTTGACAACTGGTGTAGCAGAGAAAACTGAACAGTGTACAAAGAGAAGCAAATTTCTTTGTGTAGTCAAATAACCTTGTCAAAGATAAATAAATAATTTGTCTATTTCTAAATGCCTGCCAGGGTTTGTCCACGCTCTGCATGAAGTGCCACATTTGCTATGGTGAACGTGGACACTGACCAACAATTCCAGGTGAATGGCTTTCAGAAGATTTAAAGGACTTCTGAGTGGCAACATCCTGGAGTTGTGGGGAACAGAACCATTGGTTTTTGACCAGTGTGGTGAGCAGGTACTTGAGCCACTGCTCTACCAACCTGTCCAACCAAACACAAAGTGATGCTTTGCGGCAATGCCATTGTCCAGCTGATTGAAACCCACATAATATATAGACGTTTTGAATAAGCTGGGGTATCAGATCAATGCGTTCCATCTATGTGGTTCGAATTATAATTGGGCTACCCACTGGACACAAAATTGCTCGGCTGTTCCACTGTTGTTACTCCACCAGGATTCCTGCAGAATGGCTGGAAACTCTGCTGGCACCTGGATATGTTGAGTCCCGGACTTGCGATGGAGTTTCCAGTAGCCTTGATTGAGGACGGAGCCTCTGCCACCCGACACAAAGCTACTGCCACTGAAAGTTCTGGAATGACGTCTGAGCCTTCCCATTTCCTCGTTCCTGAAGGGACCAGCGTAAGTTTGAGGCTAAGATGGGGTTTACCAGCCTCCTCAAGGATGCAAGTGGGCCTCCATCAAGGGGATTCAAGCCAGGGAAGTGGCTTAGACCCCTGAAGACAAGGTCAGTTTACATTTTTTTGAATTCATTCTAATTTCGGCCTCCTTTCAAAATTGTCTTTTGGGGTGGGGGGAGGGGAGGAGGGCAGGGGACCAAGCACCACACAGAATGGCAGCAGCCACCAGACTTTCTGGTCTACATGGGCTGCCGGCAACCAAAATGCAGTTCTGGAGCCCATCAGCAATACTTCAATAAGCTGACCTCCCACTGAGGCTGCATATGCTACTTTTGGGAGTTGAGGACAGGCAGAAGTGTACATAAAGGGCCCTCTGCCTCCAAAAGGGGCATCAGTAGGTCTTCCGCGTTGCACCAGGATGCAAGGCAGGGAACTCGGGCAAGTTTCTGAGCCCCGACTCCCCAGCATGTAGTCAGGGAGCGGCCGACCACCATCCCTGCTGGAGAAAGGGGAGGAAAATCCACGGCATCACTGGTAGGGATGGGGATCCAGAGGTGGACCTTCCTGCCCAATTTCCCTTGTTTTTCTGCAGCTACAGATGTCAGGTTGTATAGTGGAGGAAAATGCAGCACCAGGAGTAGCCTCATGACTCTTCTCTGAACCACCTCCAGGCCTCGGATGTTTCTCTTGTGCCTTGTTGGCTGGAACTAAATGCTTTACTTGGAAGCTTGGCAAGGACCCAGTAGCCTGTGGGTGCCAGAATGGTTGGCCTTGTTAAGCCAGAGAAAATTGTTTCCAGTGGAATACCTTATCATTTCAATCCATCTTTATCCCTGTGACCTGCAATCCTATTTCTAACTAGATAGTTAATCAGCCTCATTTTTAATTGAACCAATGTTAACTGATTTTGCTGAGAGACTGTTCATATCAATTATTCTTTAGAGGAGGAGTATATTTTCTTGAAACCTAATTTCCTTTAATGTCTTTCAGATCTATGCTCACAGTTCAAGTCAAGGAAATCAATAGCTGTCCCCATAATGAGGAAGAAATGTTCTTTTATTTGCTCTTGGTAATCGGTTTCTTGCCCATTCCAGTTAACCTGAGATTGTGCTGGTTGCTCTTCTCCTTGAGCTGCTGCAGTCTTTGCGCTGATGGTATTCCCATGATGACGCCGGGTTGGGAATTCCAGGATATTGACCCAATGATGATTATGAAAAGGTGGTACATGTTTCAGTCAGGATGTTGTGTGACTTGGAGGGGAACTTGCAGGTCATAGTGTTCCAAAGATCTTGCTGCTCTTATCCTATGTGGTGATAGAAGTCATAGGCTTGGAAATGCTGTCAAAGTAAGCTCAGTGAATTTTACAGCGCATCCTGTTTTCAGTACGTACTGCAACCACAGTGCACTAGTAATGGAGGGGGCAGATATTGAGTTCGAAGGCAAGGGTGCCAATCAGGTGGACTGTTTGTCCATGATTGTGTCAAGTTTCTTCAGTATTGTTGTGGCTGCACCCACCCAGAGGAGTGGTAAGTATTCCATCATACACCTGACTTAAGTCTTATAGAAGGTGGAGAGGTTTTGAGGATTCAATAGGTGAGCCACTCATCATAGAGCACCCAGCCTGTGTCCTGCTCTTGTAGGCATGGTGCTATGTGGCTGGTCCAGTTAAGCTTCCCCAGGATGCTAATGGTGGGGACTTGGCAATGGTGGTAGCATTGAAGGGGATTGGAATTCAAAAGTGAGGAAGTGATGCTTTAGTTGTACAGTGCCATGGTCAGACCCCATCTGGAGCACTGCATTCAGTTTTAGGCACCAACCCTCAGGAAAGATATATTGATCTTGGAGGGGCGACAGCACAGATTCACCAGAATTATACCAGGGCTTAAAGGGTTAAATTATGGAGACAACTTGCATAAACTTGGCTTGTCTTCCTTTGAATTTAGAAGATTGAAGGGTGATCTAATTGAGGTGTTTGAAATGATAAAGGGATTTGCTAGGGTAGAAACAGATAAACGATTTCTTCTCGTGGGGGAATCCACAACAAGAGGCATAATCTTAAAATTAGAGCCAGGCCATTTAAGAGTGAAATCAGGAAGCACTTTTTCCCAGAACGGGTAGTGGAAATCTGGAACTCATTCCTCTAAAGGCTGAGGATGTTGGGGGTCAATTGAAATTTTCCAGACTGAGAGGGATAGAATTTTGTTGGGTAAGAGTATCAAGTGATAGGGATCAAAGGCAGGTATTGAGGTACAGATCAGCCATGATCTAACTGAATGTTGGAACAGGCTCGAGGGGCTGTTCCTAGGTTTCTATGATTGGGCCTTTTATTGTTAGAGTTTCTCATTGCTTGGCACTTTTAAAGCACAAATGTTACTTGCCACTTGTCAGCCCAAGCTTAAATATTTTCCAGGTACTGCTGTAGGCTGCAGTAGACTCCTTCATTATTGGAGGAGTTATGAATGGAGCTGAACACTGAAATTGTCAGACCTCCTGTCTGTTGAGATTGGTCGAATAAAATGACTGAAGGGAAATGCTGAATGTGTGATGGAATACTCTCCACTTGCCTGGATGAGTGCAGCTCCAACAACACTCAAGAAGCTCGACACCATCCAACACAAAGCAGCCCGCTTGATTGGCACCCCATCCACCACCTTAAACATTCACTCCCTCCACCACTGGCGTACCGTGGCTGCAGTGTGTACCAGCTACAAGATGCACTGCAGCAACTCACCAAGGCTTCTTCGACAGCATCTCCCAAACCCGTGACCTCTTCCACCTAGAAGGACAAGGGCAGCAGGCGCATGAGAACACCACCACCTCCAAGTTCCCCTCCAAGTCACACACCGTCCTGACTTGGAAGTATATCGCCGTTCCTTCATTGTCGCTGGGTCTAAATCCTGGAACTCCCTCCCTCTAACAGCACTGTGGGAGTACATTCACCATATGGACTGCAGCGGTTCAAGAAGGCGGCTCACTACTGCCTTCTCAAGGGCAATTAGGGATGGGCAATAAATGCTGGCCTTGCCAGCGATGCCCTTATCCCATGAATGAATTAAAAAAAATGACAGTATACTGGTGAATCACGGGATATTAGATTATGTTGTACTCAATCATGTTGAGTAAGAGATATTCTTTATAAATTCAACAGTAACCTTGTCTTTGAGCTATCCTGTGTGTGGTGTATGTAACCTGTTCCACCTTAAGAGAACTACCTTAAGAGATGTACTACTTTCTCTTGGCTGCTGTATACTGTAATATCGGTGGTGACCACACCGGTATATAAGTGTTGTGTAGGGATTTGCTGGGCAGTTCAGCCCTGACCTCCGAATAGTAAAGACCTGTTAAAGTTATTCTTGTGGTCTGTGTCCAGTGATTTATAATAAGCATAACTGGGACACACAGACTTAACAGTGGCGACGAGTCCGATCTTACCCTGCGGCAGTTTTACATCCAAGGCAGCTTCGTCCTCAGAACGGGCGTCGAGAAGAGGCATCCGCCCTCATCATTCTGCTGAGCACCATCGCACGGGAGGCATCGAGAACCCAGGTTAAAAAGAAAAATTCTGACCACGAAGCCCTCCATCAGCGACAGGCAGTGATCATCCCTTCTACCACAGTGGTGGGTAAGCCGATCAGCGACACGAGCAGAAAGTCGGCCGCGTTGACTGTGGAGGGAGGGAAAATGGAGGAAAAAGGGTGGAGAACTCGACCACGGCCGGTGAAAAGGGCCGGGCTGCAATCGAGGCCGAGAGGCGCAGCGACTGGGTCAGCTTAAGGCACGAGAGCCGCGGAGAACTCAAACGCAGCCGGTGTAAAGGACCGGGCTGCATGCGGGGCTGAGAGGCGCAACAGCAGGGGAAGCGTGAATGCCCACGGGAACCGCGGGGGGAGTAAAAGCAGCGTCGGGGTATTGAGAACCGCTGGGGAGGCGAGAACGGCAGCAGCACGGCAATCGCCATTGCAGCCAGCGGGGGAAGAAGGCAAACGCAGGAATCCGCCATTGTAGTCGGCGGGGGAAGAAGACGAGCGCGGGAAAGACCGCCAAGCGCGGGAAGCCGCCATTTTAGTAGGCGGGGGAAGAAGACATTTTGAGAAAAAGAAAAATTTAAAAACTTGCAAGGATGCCTAAACATGGGAACATTAATACCTTTGATAGCGATATCGAAGATTGGACCACGTATGTAGAACGCATGGAAGTTTATTGTAAAGCAAATAAGGTACCAGATGATGAGAAAGCACTAACCTTATTAAGCTCAATGGGTGCGAAGACATACGGGCTATTGAAGCACCTTCTGTCACCAGATAAACCGGCGGATCAGACTTTCGCGAATATTGTTACTGTCCTGAAAAATAATTTAAACCCCACGCCGCTGATGATAGCGGAACGATTTAAATTTTACAGAAGAACGCAGCTGAAAGACGAAAGCAACGCTGAATTTTTAATTGAACTGCGTAAGCTATCAAAGTATTGTCAGTTTGGAACAGGACTAGCAGATGCGCTGAGAGATAAATTTGTGTGTGGATTGTTAAAAGAAGGAACACAAAAGCGACTGCTTGAGGAGAATGATCTTACGCTTGATAAAGCTGTCACTATTGCAGCATCGCACGAAGCCGCAGCGAGAGGCACTGCGGAAATGCAGCTACGGTCACCAGAACTCAGCACCAATCAAATGGTCTTGGGTACAGTAAAATGTTATCGTTGTGGAAAGACAACGCACGATCAGAACCAGTGCTGGTTCAAAAATCAGGAATGCAGAAAATGTGGCAGGCTTGGTCACATAGCTAAAGTATGCCGGTCAGGAAAGAAGACCAGCAACAAAAAGTCACCGCAGGAAAAGTACAGAAAGGTACACAAGGTGACAGAGAACAGTTCGAACGAACAGAAGTCAAATTCAGACTCCAGCAGTAATGAACTGGGTAGTCTAAGAGTACACAATGTTGGTAATGAAGCAGACCTCCAAACAATCTGGGTCACACTTCAGATAGCAGGAGTCCAAGTGAAGATGGAATTGGACACTGGATCGGCATTGACGGTCATGAATAAGCAAGATTACAAAAGGTTATTCCCACATATTCCCCTTCGGGATACGGAGATTGTATTGAAAACATACACAGGGCAAAGAGTATACCCCATCGGGAAGATAGAGGTAAAGGTGGTCCACAAGGGCAAAGAAAGCCGAGGAAAGGACTTATATGTGCTACCTGAGGGAGGTCCACCACTACTGGGACGGGAGTGGATTAGGAAAATAAATATGGACTGGCATTCCTTAAAAACACTAACGGTAGATTCCGGTAAAAAAGATGACAAACCTAAACGATTGTCCAGAATATTGGACGATGCTAAAGAGGTGTTCCAACAGGGACTGGGAACACTGAGAGGAATTACGGCAAACATCAAGGTTGAAGAACATGCAAACCCGAAATTTTTCAAAGCCAGACCGGTACCTTATGCGATGCGACCTGCTGTGGAAGCTGAGCTGGAAGGGCTAGAACGTTCAGGAGTACTGTCTAAGGTAGACTGGAGTGAGTGGGCCACGCCCATTGTCCCCGTCATGAAGCGTTCATCGAGCACCAAGCCGGGGGAACCGGGGAAGGTTCGCATCTGTGGAGATTTCAAGACCACTGTTAATCCGGTGCTTCACACGGTGCAGTATCCGCTTCCGTGGATTGAGGATATCTTCGCTTCGTTGTCTGGCGGGAAACACTTCACCAAGATAGACCTGGCGCAGGCGTACTTACAGATGGAAGTTGAGGAAGAGTCACGCCAGTATCTCATGATCAACACGCATAGAGGCTTGTACCGGTATAATAGACTGGTTTTTGGAGTGGCATCGGCTCCAGCAATTTGGCAGAGGGCCATGGAGCAGGTATTACAGGGAATTCCAGGCACACAATGTTACCTGGATGATATTCTGATTACAGGAGATGATGACGAGGAACACCTTGCAAATTTGGAACTGGTGCTCACCAGATTGAAAGAATATGGACTTTGAGTTAATCGCCAGAAATGTGAGTTCTTTCAGAAGCGGATCTCGTACTGTGGTCATGTCATTGACCAGGAGGGGCTTCATAAGTCTCCTGACAAGATCGAAGCTGTTGTGAAGGCTCCCGCTCCGGATAATGTATCCCAGTTGAGGTCGTTCCTAGGGTTGATTAACTATTACCATAAGTTTCTGCCAAATTTATCCACGGTGCTACACCCGCTGAACGCTCTTTTGCAGAAGGGAGTACCATGGAAGTGGAGCGAGGACTGTAAGAGGGCCTTTCGCAAAAGCAAGGCATTGATCACCTCAGAGGAAGTGTTGGCTCACTTCAACCCAACGCTGCCTATTCGTTTGGCTTGTGATGCTTCTCCATATGGTATTGGGGCAGTACTCTCACACAAGTTGCCAAATGGCCTGGAGAGGCCAGTTGCGTTCGCATCCAGATCATTGACCTCCGCTGAGCGCAACTATGCTCAGATAGATAGGCAGGCTCTCAGCCTTGTGTGGGGAGTAAAGAAGTTTAATCATTACCTGCCGGGCCAAAAGTTTACGCTTCTGACAGACCACCAGCTGTTGGTATCCATTTTTAACCCTAAGAAGGGTGTTTCGGTGATGACAGCACAGAGACTCCAGAGATGGTCCCTTTTCCTAGGGGCACATCAATATCAGATCGAATTCAAAGGTACAAAGCAGCATGGTAATGCTGATGGGCTGTCGCGCCTGCCACTACCTACAAAGGAGGAGGCACCGACGGTTGACCCTGTTGAGTTATTTCACTCGACCATCATCGAATGTTTACCAGTCACCAATGCAAGTATTGAAAGAGAAACCAGGAACGACCCGACACTGTCCCGGGTCTACGAAGTGACAGTGAAGGGATGGCCAGCACATGGTGATCCACTGTTACTGGCATTCTCAGCAAGACGAGAACAGCTGTCCGTCTGTCAAGGGACATTGATGTATGGAACAAGGGTGATTATTCCTCCTAAGTTAAGAGAGAGAGTTCTAAAGGAACTGCATGAAGGTCATCTGGGGGGAGTCAAGATGAAAAGCCTTGCTAGGGCTTATGTGTGGTGGCCGGGTATCGACCAACAGATAGAGGATCTGACGAAAAGCTGCTCAGGGTGCCAAAAAGTGCAAAATGCACCTCCGATTGCACCGCTGCATCCATGGGAATGGCCTTCAACCCCATGGCAACGTGTACATATTGACTTTGCTGGTCCATTCATGGACTCCATGTTTTTAATTGCGGTGGACGCACATTCTAAATGGCCAGAAGTGATTAAGATGACTACCACTACCTCGGAAAAGACGATCGCGGTGCTAAGAACGATATTTGCAAGAAATGGATTGCCAGAACAAATATGTTCAGACAACGGACCGCAGTTCGTGTCAGAAGAATTCCAGAAATTCATGAAGAAGAATGGGGTGAAACATTATACCTCTGTCCCATATCATCCGGCTACAAACGGGTTGGCCGAGAGATTTGTACAAACGTTCAAAAAAGCAATAAAGGCCATGAGCGAAGATCAGATTCCACTACAACACAAGGTGGACAAATTCCTACTGGCATATCGAAACGCCACTCATGCAGTGACAAACCAAAGTCCTGCCATGATGTTCTATAACAGGAGGTTGCGGTCCAGGTTGGACTTGTTAAAACCAAATGTGCGGAGGGAAGTTGAAAACAAACAGTTCCAGCATATAAATAACAAGACCACTCGGAGTTTCGAAATAGGACAGCCAGCGTTATCCCGGGACTATAAAAACGAGAAATGGCAATCTGGAACAATTCGGGCCAGACAAGGACCCCTGATGTACACAGTAGATATTGGTGAAAATGTAATACGGCGTCATGCTGACCAACTGGTAGAATCGAGAACAAGGGTCGAACCCATGGTTACGGCAGAGACAACCGTGGAAGAAGTTAGTGAACCTGAAGCATCTACCTCAGAAGTGAATGTACCTGATGATGATGTCCAATCCATAAGAGACCAACTAGATGAGTCACCCCAGCAACGAGAATCAGAGACCCCTGAAAGGCGTTATCCAACTCGAATCAGGAGGCCTCCTCAGAGACTGAATCTTTGAACTGTTTTGCATGAAGTTGTATATATATATATGTTATTATGTTATGTTAAATGGGGATATAACTGTTAGGCTAAAAAGGGAGGATTGTGGTGTATGTAACCTGTTCCACCTTAAGAGAACTACCTTAAGAGATGTACTACTTTCTCTTGGCTGCTGTATACTGTAATACCGGTGGTGACCACACCGGTATATAAGTGTTGTGTAGGGATTTGCTGGGCAGTTCAGCCCTGACCTCCGAATAGTAAAGACCTGTTAAAGTTATTCTTGTGGTCTGTGTCCAGTGATTTATAATAAGCATAACTGGGACACACAGACTTAACACTGTGGAAACCTAACATGACATAGAAAAACAAAGGATCAAAGAATATGACATGTTAAGGACAATGAATAGGTCATAAAGTTGTGAAGTGCTGAACCAACAATATAGACTGATAAGGATCCGTTGATGTCCAGTTGAATTCTACTATGAGAATTATCACCGGTACGCTTTTATCGACACCGACACCTTGGCTACCTGTGCTCGCAAACATCGCACCACCACACCTACGTCACAAATATGCAGTCTCCAGAGAATACAACCGCTACACCAGCAAAGACATGCTAATCCAGGCCGACTTGAACAACGTCTCAAATCTAGAAGGCCATTTTGGACCGCCGCCGAAGCCCTTCAGTGATCTCCCCTCAGCCTTGATGACCAATGGCGAAATGCTTGGAAGAACTGCGACATACGGAATGGATTCCTTATAGAGGACCCCACAGTACAACCTGAAGGATCAAACCTTCCTCGCAAACAGTGGACAACCATCAACCGTCTCAGAACTGGTCGTGCTAGATGCTGCCACCTTCTCCATAGGTGGAAGATTAAAGCATCCCCATTATGTGACTGTGGAGCTCCTGATCAGACCCTGGAGCACATCATTGCGCACTGCCCTCTGAGGAAATTTGCAGGCAGCCTACAAGATATCTACGCTGTTACACCAGAAGCTTTGGCCTGGATATCTGACTTGGATATTGACATCTGATTTGCTTTGCTACTACCATACGAAAGAAAGAAGAAAAGACTGCTAAGGAAAAATGCATTGAACCAAGGAACAGACTTAAATTATGTTAATTGTAAAAACAAAAGATTGAGATCATCGGACCCCTGACGCGCCACTGGCTGAGGCTGTGTCACCGATGACAGAGAACACATACCCAGAGACAGGATGGGATTGGTAGATTTGAACAACAACGCAAAGAGACCCAGAAACAAGCAGTGACAGAGTGGATATAAGAAGACCCTTGGGCCCACCTAAGTGCTAGCTGACGGTGGAGACAAAGAAACCATCGACGTGGAAGAAGAGGGCAGACTTCCCTCTTCTGAATGGGGGAACATCCAGAGATTGAAGGAGCTAATTACTTCTAGATTCTGGGTGCAGTGCAGTCCAAACAAAGATTGTATGTATTTGGCTACTGAATTTTATGTAAATTTAGTTACTATGTCTTGTATAACTCTATAGTAAAAATTGGGATTGTGTAGTGAGTATTATTTTTTTGTTTGAATAAAGTGAACAAAAAGGAAACTACTTGTGTCTGTGGCTAAGTGTATCAGTCGACTCAGTAGCTTGTTTAAGCCGAGCCTCACAGGGTTAATGAGAGAAATACTATTAACAGAAAATAAATTCCTTGATAAAGCATCTGAAGACGGTTGAGCCAAGGATCTGCCTGAAGGAACACTGGCAGTGACATCCTAGGGTTGAAATGATTGGCCTCAGACAACCACAATCATTATCCTGGATGTGGAGTATGACCACAACCACTGGAAGGTTCTCCCCTTGCCTTCCCTTGACCTCAGTTTTGATTGGGATCCTTGATACCATAATCAGTGAAATGTTGTCCTGGCATTGAGGGCAGTGACTTCCACCTCAACTTTAACATTTAGCTCTTGGATCCATATTTGAATCAAGGCTGTGATGAGGCCTGGAGTTAAATAGTGTGGAACCAGAACTCACCATTGCTGTGCAGGTTACTAGTGAGTACTTGATGCACTATTGATAATTACTTCCATCACTTTGCTGATTATTGTGAGGAGGCTGATAAAACAATAATTTGCTAGGTAACATAAGAATTAGGAGCAGGAGTAGGCCATACAGCCCCTTGAGCCTGCTCCGCCTTTCAATAAGATCATGGCTGATCATCGACCTCAACTCCACTTTCCTGCCTGATCCCCATATCCCTTGATTCCCTGATAGTCCAAAAATCTATTTATCTCAGCCTTGAATATACTCAACGACTGAGCATCCCCAGCCCTTTTGGGTAGGGAATGCCAACGATTCACAATCCTCTGAGTGAAGAAATTCCTCCTCAGCTCAGGCCGACCCCTTATCCTGAGACTGTGGCCCCTATGACTCTCCAGCCAGGGGAAACAATCTCTCAGCATCTACCCTGTCAATCCCCCTCAGAATCTTATATGTTTCAAATCATAAATTTGTCTTGCTTTTTCTGGATAGGTCATAACCGGGCAAGTTTCCACATTGTCACGTAAATGCAATGTCATAGCCAAGCTATTACAGTACATTTATGACACTTGCATCTACCTGACAATGTGGAAACTTGCCCAGGCATGACCTAGTACTTCCAGAACCAAGTGGCCCTTTCGCCAAGCTACTACAGTGCAATTAAGGGGGGAGCTGGTTCTGGTGTGCAGGTCTTCAGCACTACAATTGAGATGTTGTCAGAATCCATAGCACTTGCTGTGTCCAGTGCACTCAGGCACTTCATAATGTCACATGAAGTGAGGTGAATTGACCAGGCATTTATATCTATGGTGGGGACCTTGAGAGGAAGAAGGAAGGCTGAAAAGATTTGCAAGCATTTCAGCCTTCATTCTTGCACTCAGTTGCTGGGTTCCATCATGGTTGAAGATGGGGATATTCATGGAGTCTCCTCCTCCCATCAGTTGCCTAATTGCTCACCACCATTCTCAACTGGATGTGGTAGGGCTAGACAGTTCTGACCCATTAGTTGTGGCACTGCTTAGCTCAATCCATGGCATGGTACTGTTTGTGTTTAGTCCTCTGTAGCAGTTTCAAATAAAAGGAGAAATGTTCAAATTGTGCTAACTGCTAATTATTTTAATTGTAGCCCTGAATTGCATTGCTTAAAAGGAACACCCTTAAGCACATTCTGATGTCCTGACATATATTTGTCAATTATTAAAATGTGTAAATTACACAGAGAGAACAATGGCAAGGCAAATAGCCAAATACACATAGCCAAGTTCCTCCTTTCAATGAGTTGGCAGAGCCAGGAGATCCTTATCAGCAAGATATATTATTCTAGAAACAGATGCAATTAAACTGGCAACTATGCCTTATGATGAAATAAGTGGAGAGCATTGATTAAACTTATCTTTAAGAACAATGCTAACATTTCTTTCTGATGTGGCAACATTGGTGGGAAGGCCATATCAATAGGATCAAAAGCTTCTGAAAATTGAAAACGCCAAAAGGGAGAGTCCTATTCTGACCGAATGTTTAATTTCCCACATGTTAAAACAATCCCAGCAAACTCTTAGAGAAAACATTCAACATCGAGTACTTCTGGGAACTTATTGAGAGTTAATCTGACATTAAGGCCTGTCTCAGTCTCACAGGTAAATTCCTTCACTTACTGCTCCAGCATGAACACTGCAAAAATCCAGATTAACTTGTGTCAGATTAAGACACCCAATTAGCTTGCGGGCAAATCTTCTGCCACAAATAAGTATTTTACTTATGCTAAAACATGACAACAAATGTAAATGCATGCAAATGAATGTGACAGTATGTGGTTATAGAGGAAGGAAAGTTGCAAGATATAATGGGAAAGAAGACAGAGGTGACTGCTTTTCACAGACCCTGAACTGATACGTAATCTAGAGAAAACTCCAATGAAGGTGTTGAAGAAAACTCAGAGAAAAACTCATTTCCAGAGTCCTAAAAATCTGTTAATTGCAAAACGTATATTTTTGCTAAACAATCCTCAGAACATTAAAAGCAATTGTAAAGCAATACGCAATATATTCAGCACGCCCATAGTAGGTTGTAAAAATGTTTCTAAACATGCATAAAGCCCTTTGCAACTACTCCACTGGCATATTATTGCCTCGTAATATGGTGTCTGCAGTAGACAGTCATCTGTACCTCTGATGGGAGATTTAGGAGGGATGCATATAAAATACGTAGGCAAAGAGTTTGGTTAGATGTTCAGAAATGTTTCTTTTCACAAGGAGTCATTGCCTCCAGATCAAATTGCCCACACGTACGGTGGTTCCCCTCAGTCCTTCAAAGGGACTGGCCTAGTTCCTACGAGAGGAGGACATTGTAGATGGTGCCTATAAATGTAGCAGAGATCTTCATATCAATATAGTTGATGGACCCCATAAGAAATGTGAGCAAAATTGAACAGTGCAGTTATCTTTGTCTTCCTCCTGATACCAGCATATTTTTTCTTTACGGGGAGCCAGGGTACAAGGGACTTGGGTGACTGCATCAACTGGGTGGGCGACCTCCCTCAATACTTGCGCTTTAACTGCACCATGGGCTGCAGCCCCCAAATAGCTCCATCTCCTTTTGGAGCACCTCGCAGCAGAACATCCAGTCCTTCAGCATCAAACTTAGTGCTGCCCACGTGCGGCTGCTGTAGCATTGTGTGCAATTAAAAGTTGCTGCCTCTCCGGAAGTATGCTGCTCCCACCAAATGTCCTTCTACTTCATTGGCCAGTATTCTATTCAAATTAGGAGGTGGGACGCCAGTCAGAAAATTGGACATAGATGCCCTCTGAGCTGTCAGCACAGGCCAGTTGACTCAGCTCCACCCTAAATTGGGGTTTAAGTGCTGTGCTCTAATTATTTTAAAGCTGCTGTTGGGGATAACAATTGTACGAGAATCACTTGGCTTTTTTTAAAATTTTGTCTAACAGACCAAAGTGGGAGCATCTTTGCCCAATGTTTATTTTTCAGTTTTCCTATGATGTTTGATATTAAAAGTTCTGTCACTGTCATCTTAGAGCACGACAGTACTGGTGTAAAACCACAGCTTGGAAGCAGCACTTTCCATACTGAGAAAGCACCAGTAATATATACTGGGCCGCTAGGCATTGTATGGGTGAAAGTCATCACATGACTCTGGCATACAGTTGGCATAAGATAATTTGTAATTCTGGTCATGGAATACGGGATATACAGTCCCCACCGCTTATAGTGGGCACATTGGTGTTAACGCGATTAGCCCGCTATAAGCCTTGGCCGGTGTAGTCTTTTAGATGCACCAAAAAAGAATGGGAACAGAGAAGGAAACAAATAGCCGACTGGATTGCAATTCCACACCCCAGGTTATTTTTAACCGCATTTAACGTGAAAGGGGATCAACAGATGGATTGTGCAGTATTTAAACCAAGGCTTTTTCCAATGTTCCCAAATTACCAATTGAAGAATCGGGAGCTGGCAAAATCCAGGAAATGCAGAAGGGACAGGATTTCTGAGCCATGGGTGAAATTCTAGTTCAGAACAGGTGATTGTTAATAGTGAGATAGATCATGGGCTCAAACCAGATACAGAATGACCCATGGAGGGATTTAAATACAAGTATGATAACGATGTGCAAAGAACTTATTGAACTGCCCAAAATAGTCGGAATAACTAACATGTTATAACACGTTGTAATTGACTCCTATAGTAATGGCAAATGGTTAGCGCAATTTATCTAATATATGCGGCTGCTCATGATAAGCATGGATAGTATAAGTGGTGGGGACTATACCCCCAAATTCTTTACAGCAGCTTATATTTCTATAGGACTCCTTATACAGAGAGATGTCTCAGAGAAGTTTACAGAGTGGTGGACAACAAGTGCACAAGGGAGAAAGGGAAGAGAAGAATTGGCAGAGGGCAAAAGGAGGCTTCTGAAAGGAGCGAGGGAGTGACAAGTCAGAAGTGCTGAGAGTCAGAGGTCGACGTGTAGAAGCTGAAAGACTGGCCACCAATGTTGAAGCGTGGAGAGTGTACATGAAGGGTCATACAACTAGAGAAGATGCAGAGATCGGGAGGGGTGAGGCCAGATTACATGTTTATGCTATTTCAGGTTCATTACCAATAGTTTCAAGCATTGATAAAAGCTACAGATATTCAATCCCATGACATTAAATGCCACTGAAGCTTTTGTAAAAAATAAGAGAAACACTATGCTGGCCACCTGATTCCAGAACCACATGATAGGTTAACGTTCCTATAAATTAGTTAATTTTAAATGTGCTTACAACTGCATATTTGTGCCTATACTTAGTTCAGGTTTAACACTTAATTTACTGAAGTTTTAGAAATACATGTAAATAAGTTAATATTTAAAAAGCATGCTTTTTTATGGATATTACAGTTCATTATTTCATAATCAATTCTTTGTTTATAAAAGAGGAAGTGAATGGAACAGAACAATCAATAAAACTTGAGCTTAAAAAATGTTGTAACTTTTCTTTCAACATAATCAAGATTCCACATTGCCCAAAAAATCTTATTTCCTCATATTCCTTCATTGTAATCGTAAACTTTAATTAATTCTGATTCAGTTACAATTAGTTAATTATTAACAGACAGAATTTCATTTTAGCACTGTGGTGATTATTTCCTATGTTTAATAAGAAGTATTGTGATTGGTGAATGGGGTGGTTGTTCTGTGTTAGTAAGAAGTATTGTAATTGGTTGTTTGTTTCTACCTTGAGATATATGTTGTAAACTCATTGGTAGTGGATGTCAGGTGATTTGTGGTGGCCATCTTAAATTCAGTTCTCTCCAGTCATGGTTGGAGACTGGTGTTGAAAGATGTGCTACTGGATTTTTAAAGTTAATAAAGCCTAGATTAGAAAGGCAAATCTATTCTTTATTTCAATTTATTAACTTTTTATCAGAATGGAGCGATATCTTCAACCAGAACGATTCAATGCTGACCCTAATTCTGCAGGAGTGGATGATAAATGGAAACATTGGTATTGTACATTTACAAACTTTTTGGGTGTGTTGGAACAAGAGCCTCTGAATAAGCTGAATATGCTGATCAACTACATTGCTCTGGATGTGTATAAGTATATTTTGGACTGTAAAACTTACGAATTGGCTATTTCTACATTGGAGAAGATTTTTGTTAAACCAAAGAATGAGGTATTTGCACGTTATCTTCTATCTGCCCGTAGGCAGCAGGTGGGAGAATCTTTGGATACTTATTTAAAAGCACTTCGGCACCTTAGTGCTAACTGTAATTATAAAGCCGTGACGGCCAAAGAATATAAGGAAGAATCGGTACGGGATGCTTTTATTAATGGACTACTGTCTAGATCAATTCGTCAGCGGTTGTTAGAAAATAAGACTTTGGATCTCAAGAGTGCTTTTGAGCAAGCTTCTACATTGGGTATGGCTCAGAGAAGTTCGGATTCTTATGCTCTTTCTAATCGACCTGCGACTGTGGTTTCGGCAGTTCCGGATGAAAAAGAATTAGCTGGACTTAATGGGAGTGGTTTACTAGATTCTGAAACAGTTTCTACTTCGGCGGCTGTTGCCTCTAGGATTCAAAAGTGTTATTTTTGTGGGAACGTCCGGCATCCTCGTTTGAAGTGTCCTACCCGGGAGGCTGTGTGTAGTAAATGTGGAAAGAGACGTCATTATGCACGTGTTTGTAAATCATTAGGTTCAATTACCTCCTCTTCTGCGACTATTCAACCTGTAGAGAGGGCATTTATTGCATCAATTTCTGCTGCATTTGCTCATGGCCTAAACAAAGCTATAGTTATGGCCCAAGTTAATGGGTTAGAAGTGAAGGCTCTCATAGATACCGGCAGTACCGAGAGTTTTATAAGTCTTCAGTTTGCGAAGGAAAAGTGTTTGAAAATCTTGCCTGTTACTTATCAGGTGTGTATGGCTCAGACGACCCTTACTTCACAAGTAACTGGTTGTTGCCTTGTGAAAATGATTCTTCTAGGTAATACGTATACTGATATACGCCTATCTGTTTTGCCTAATCTTTGTGTGGATATTTTGATTGGTCATGATGTGCTTAAATTACACGAGTCTCTCAGTCTTTCGTTTGGAGGGACTAAGCCACCCTTATCCATTTGTGGATTAACTTCTTTATTCATTTCTCCATTATCACTTTTTTCCAATTTGATGCCGGATTGTAAGCCAATTGCTACCAAGTCAAGAAGGTATAGCAGTCAGGATAGAGAATTTATTAATTCTGAAGTCCAACGTCTTTTATTGGAAGGAATCATTGAACCTAGTTGTTCGCCTTGGCGGGCTCAGGTAGTTGTCACCACTAACGAGAGACATAAGAAACGAATGGTGATAGACTATTCCCAAACTATTAATAGGTATGCTCAATTAGATGCGTACCCTTTGCCTAAGATTGATGAGCTTATCAACAAAGTATCTCAGTATAAGTTTTTTAGCACTATTGATTTAAAGAGTGCTTATCATCAGATTCCTATTGTTAAGAGGGATCAACCATATACAGCCTTTGAGGCTGGTGGAAAGCTGTATCAGTTTTGCCGAATACCATTTGGTGTTACTAATGGTGTTGCTTGTTTTCAACGGGCAATGGATGCTTTTATAAGTGATAACTCTCTCTCTGACACCTTTTCATATTTAGATGATATCACGGTGTGTGGTAAATCAAGGGTGGAGCATGATTCTAATTTAGAAAGATTCCTTCAAGCTGCGGAAAAAGTTGGTTTAACTTTTAATAAAGAGAAGTGTATCTTTTCGACTACTGAGGTAAATCTACTGGGGTATATTATCTCGGGAAATAAGATTAAACCAGATCCAGAACGTTTGCAACTATTGATCGATTTACCTTATCCTACTAATTCTAAGGCTTTGCAACGAGTTGTTGGACTGTTTTCTTACTATTCTAATTGGATTGCAAACTTTTCGCAGAAGATCCGGCCCCTTATTCGGGTTACGACATATCCTCTATCATGGGAGGCCAGGACATGTTTTGATAATTTTAAAAAGGATATTTTAGGAGCAGTTGTGCATTCTATTGATGAGCAGGTTCCCTTTGTGATTGAGACGGATGCTTCTGATTTTGCAATTGGGGCTACTCTGAACCAGAATGGAAGACCTGTGGCCTTTTTCTCACGTACCTTGAACAATAGTGAAAAAAGACATTCTTCAATAGAAAAAGAGGCATATGCAATAGTAGAAGCACTGCGTAAATGGAGACATTATTTATCGGGGCGACATTTCACGTTGGTAACCGATCAAAAATCTGTGTCCTTTATGTTTGATGTTAAACATTTTGGAAAGATCAAAAATGATAAAATAATGAGGTGGAGGATTGAGTTGGCATGTTACCATTTTGATATAGTTTATCGTCCGGGGAAGGATAATGTTGCTGCTGATGCACTGTCGAGGGCTTATTGTTCTGTGATTCACGGAGATACGCTTATTAATCTTCACAATGCCTTATGTCATCCTGGGGTTACGAGGATGATACACTTCGTACGCAGTAAGAATTTGCCCTTTTCAGTTGAAGACGTCAAGCGGATGACTTCATCATGTTCTATCTGTGCTCGGTGTAAACCGAATTTCTTTAAGCCTCAACGAGCTCATCTTATAAAGGCTACTTCTCCTTTTGAACGTCTGAGCGTTGATTTTAAGGGGCCTCTTCCTTCAACGACTCAAAATCGATACATATTTACTGTTGTGGATGAGTTTTCAAGGTTTCCTTTTGCTTTTCCTTGCGCAGATGTATCAGCTGCTACAGTTATCAAATGTCTGACTCAACTTTTTGTCATCTTTGGGATGCCTGCATATATCCATTCGGATCAGGGAAGTTCTTTTATGTCTTCCCAGTTGAAGGAATACCTTCAGAGTCGGGGAATTTCTACTAGTAGAACTACCCTGTATAACCCCCAGGGTAATGGACAGTGTGAACGATACAATGGGGTGATCTGGAAGGCAGTTATGTTGGCTTTGACATCCCGGAACCTTAAGAATACACAGTGGGAAATGGTACTGCCTGATGCCCTGCATTCCATTAGATCATTGCTTTCAACGGCTACTAATGTGACCCCCCATGAAAGGCTCTTTAATTACCCGCGGAGATCTACTACGGGATATTCGGTACTTTCATGGCTCACTATGCAGGGACCTGTGCTGCTTCGACGCCATGTTAGATTGTCAAAATATGATCCTTTAGTGGAGGAGGTGGAGCTGTTGGAGGCAAATTCCCAATATGCTCATATTCGATTCCAAGATGGGAAAGAAAGTACTGTTTCAATTAAAGATTTGGCTCCTTGTGGTGGCCAGCCCTCTTCTGAGGATACTAATAATAGTCACGATTCAGATAATGTGGATGTTGTTATAGATACTACGAATATTTCCAATCCTACTGCAGATAATTATACTTCTATTAGTCAGCCTTTGATGGATGTTCATGACCGTCCCAGTTTACCTCCTGATGGGATTTCCAATCCGGAAACCGTTGATAATCGGGATATGGATAGCCTTCCTGCAGAAGATACTTCGGTGTCTCCGGGTGTGGGAGGGCAAGGAATTTCACCAAGGTTAAGAAGGTCGACACGAACAAGATATCCGGTCGACCGATTGAAAATGGACTTTTAAATTGATAGTAATGTTTTAAAATTGTTGAAATATTATATTTGTATTTTAGTTGTAAATAAATTAATTATAAATTGTAAAGGTTGTTTTAGGTTGGAGCATGTTTTAAAAGGAGGGGTGAATGTGGTGATTATTTCCTATGTTTAATAAGAAGTATTGTGATTGGTGAATGGGGTGGTTGTTCTGTGTTAGTAAGAAGTATTGTAATTGGTTGTTTGTTTCTACCTTGAGATATATGTTGTAAACTCATTGGTAGTGGATGTCAGGTGATTTGTGGTGGCCATCTTAAATTCAGTTCTCTCCAGTCATGGTTGGAGACTGGTGTTGAAAGATGTGCTACTGGATTTTTAAAGTTAATAAAGCCTAGATTAGAAAGGCAAATCTATTCTTTATTTCAAGCACAAATTGCATCTTGAAAGAAATCTAGTGAGGAATAATTAAAACAAGAAAATGTTGATAAATTCTAAAATACGTATATATACATTCATACACCAAATACATTATTTCCACATAAAACCCGAGCGATTAAAGAATTGAAAATTAGTTACAGATCAAGGAACTAAATCTAGTTTCACAGTTAATGATCACTAACAATCCAATTTACCTGGAAACTCCCTCAATGCATGACTAGCTACAACGTAAATCTCTTCGATTTCCTTCTGTGCTGTCATCTGGAACACTCAAGGTCACCTTTGGCTATTGTGAATTACGGCTGGAAAGAAAATTTATAACAAACAGCTTACACACCACAAAATAGATGAATAAAGATCTGTCTACTGATCAATTTATTCTTAAAGCCCCTTTATAGTCTTTTTTTCTTGCTTTCTGGAATATATATAGAAAATGGTGTATACTCTACTTGGGACTGGTGTCAAACCATGTTTTATATCCAAAGTTATCAAAATTAAGTTTGTTCAGATTAAAGTTCAATGCATCTATTAATGTAAAAACAGGTTGCTCACCTGTACTGATAAATCAGTCCTCTATACATGTACTTTATTTTTATCCACCTTATTAGTTTCTCCCCATTGTGACATAGGCAGACAAGCAACATAGTTGAAGCAACAGCAGCAGAGGACTTATTAGATGTTCACTTTTTAAATAAAAGTATGTCGTACTCAGTGAAGTGCCATTAAATCTTTGAAAATTTAATTGGTGTCACATCTGATATTTTGGCTACATCGACCAATGAATCAATCTAGAGAGGAAGAGATGGACTTTTATCTCTATAGCATCATGGTATTGTGCATCACTTTCTCAAACTAGGGTCCTCAGATCCCAGAAGGCTCCCAAGGGGATCAAAGAGAGATCAGCAGAATCCTGTCCAGCCATCATCAGATTTCTGTATTTTCCTGCAATGGCTGACTTGCTGGAATATTCATTTTGTTGCTGTGCACTAATAAAGCATTTTCTGGAATGATGACACCTTTGGATAGCCGACACTATCTTTCAGGGGTTAGGACAGGAGTGAGCCAGCATTGGCAGGTGTCCGCTCCACAAAAATGTATGAAAACCACCTGGGCCGTCCCTATAAGCATTCTGTGCTGAGTGAGAAGTGAACAGTAGTAGGAACAACGTACGTACCAATGTACGCATGAACCAAATTCCCTAATGGGTCTTGACAGCACCAGGACCTCCAGTCAGATCAAACAAATTCCCAATGGAATATAGGTGAGGATCCATCACTAGATGCCTGCCTCCACTGACACAGTATTGTACCCTCTCCGTTTGTGGGACATTGGGTGAACTGAAAAACAATGCCATTGGAAGTGTCACTTCAAGTGACATGGGCGGGAAATTCCGTCAGTGCCAGAAGTTGGGGCGAAACGGGCATTGGGCCTGGAATGTCCTCCCGAAGCTTTATATCTGTGAAATAATCCATAATATGACAAACATTTATTCCTACCCCCAACACTAAACGGACATTCACTCGATTGGAGCATCGCCACCACAAAAGTCAACGACATCACCAAGGTAGCTTGAACAGCTCAGCACTGTCAAAAGCACATGGACAATGTGTGCTGTTGGCCTTAACTCAACAAAAAAGTACTTTTAACCCTTAGGCTGCTAGCAGGTCCAGGGGTTTACAAACACGTTGGGAAGACACTTAAAAAAATATTTTCAACTCATAAATCACAATGTTAAAAGAGACCCCAAAATTACAGTAATAGTCAAAAGTAAAGGAGTAACTTTATTAAAGTGATATTAACTCTATTCTACAAAATATGTATAGATTTGAAAAACTTCAGCTGGAAAATCTGTGGCCCCTGCTGTGCCAATGGAAATGCAGGATTTCCAGATTCTGACAGCTACAGACACTGACCCCAAACCAAACCCCCTCTGATAGGGCTTTAAACTAATAAGTGGGAGGTAGGGTTCAGGTAAATTTATAAGTCTAAAGAGAAAAGTCAAGGCTGTAGAGCAGAGTAGCGATTTGGGTAAAATCAAGCAGATTGTGTCGGGGGGACAGAGAGTTTAACAAAGATAATAAGGCATCAGCGACTATGGCCACATAAGGGAAACTAGTAAAACATTGGGCTCGATTTTGTCAATGGGGAGCTTTTGGAGGCGGGACTCCCACTTGTTGGGTTTTAATCCCGCCTCCATCAACATGTGGCCAATCCACGCTATTTTCCCTTGATTGACCTTGTTAAGCCCGCCCAGCGGGCTCAGCAGGCCAATTAAGGGAAAGCCAGTTACAGGTGACATCAGCGAATGTCGTTTCATCTGTCAAGAGCTTTTGACAGATGAAATGTCATCGTTTGACAGCTCTGTGAAGCTGTCAAACTCTGACAATCTGTCTTCTAAGTTGTGCCTTTACTCAAGACTCAATTAGAAAGCCTTCCTGACCAGAAAGCAGAAGGCTGCAGCTTTTGACAGTTCAAAAGCCATTCTGTTTTCTGTGCCGGTGAGCTGAAGAGTAGTAAGCCTAATGATTGGGAAGGCTTTAAAAATCAGCAAATGATGACCAAAAAATTGATAAAGAGGGAGAAAACAGAATGAGAGTAAACTAGCAAGAAATATAAAAACAGATTGTAATAGCTTTTACAAGTATGTAAAAAGGAAGAGATTTGCGAAAGTAAATGTGGGTCCCTTAGTGGCAGAGACAGAAGAAATTATAATGAGGAATAAGGAAATGGCAGAGAAGTTAAAC
The DNA here is from genome assembly GCF_052327205.1 of Somniosus microcephalus. NCBI lineage: Eukaryota > Metazoa > Chordata > Chondrichthyes > Squaliformes > Somniosidae > Somniosus > Somniosus microcephalus. Next base: position 34,836,501 of record NC_141003.1, read on the forward strand.
AAATATTTTGTACCTGTCTTCACAATAGAAGACACAAAGTATATATGGGAAACAGTACAGAACCAAGTGACTAATGAGATTTAGGAACTTAAAGCAGTTAGTATTAGTAAAGGAAAAGTACTGGAGAAATTAATGGGAATAAAAGCTGACAAATTCCCTGGATCTGATGGCCTACATCCTAGGATTTTAAAAGAGGCGGCTGCAGAGATAGTGGATGCATTGGTTTTGATCTTCCAGAATTCCCTAGATTCTAGAACAGTCCCCATGGATTGGAAGGTAGCAAATGTAACCCTGCTCTTCAAGAAAGGAGGGAGAGAGAAAACGGAACTATAGGCCAGTTAGCTTGACATCAGTAGCAGGGAAAATATTAGAATCTATTATTAGGGATGTGGATTAGAAAATCATAATATGATTAGGCAGAGTCAACATGGTTTTATGAAAGGGAAATCATGTTTGACAAATATATTAATAGTTTTTTGAGGGCATAACTAGTAGGGTAGATAAGGGGGAACCAGTGGATGTGGTGTATTTGGATTTTCAGAAGGCATTCAATAAGGGCCCACACAAGAGGTTGTTACACAAGATTAGTGCTCATGAGATTGGGGGTAATATATTAGCATGGAGTGAGGATTGGTTAACGGACAGAAAACAGAGAGTAGTAATAAACGAGTCATTTTTGGGATGACTCAATGTAATGAGCGGAGTGCCGCAAGGATCAGTGCTTGGGCCTCAGCTATTTACAATCTATATCAATGACTTAGATGAGGGGACCGAGTGTAATATATCCAAGTTTGCTGATGATACAAAGCTAGGTGGGAAAGTAAGCTGTGAGGAGGATTCAAAGAGGCTGCAAAGGGATATAGAACAATTAATTGATTGGCAAGAAGGTGGCAGATGGGGTATAATGTGGGGAAGTGTGGTAGGAAGAATGGGGAAGCAGAGTATTTTTTAGAAAGTGAGAGACTAGTAAATGTTGGTATTCAGAGGGATTTGGATATCCTTGTACAGGAATCACAGAAAGTTAACATGCAGGTACAGCAAGCAATTAGGAAGGCAAATGGCATGTTAGCCTTTATTGGTTCCCCAGCATTTCTGGGAAGTTATTTGTGTCCTCTTCCGTGAAGACAGAACCAAAATATTTGTTTAATTGCTCTGCCATTTCCTTGTTCCCTATTATAAATTCTCCCATTTCTGACTGTAAGGGACCTATATTTGTCTTCACTAATCTTTTTCTTTTTACATACTTGTAGAAGCTTTTACAATCCGCTTTTATGTTCCTTGCAAGTTTACTCTCATGCTCCATTTTTCCCCTCTTAATCAATCTCTTGGTCCTTTTTTGCTGAAATCTAAGCTGCTCCCAATCCTCAGGCTAGTTACCTTTTCTGGCAACTTTATATGACTCCTCGTTGGATCTAATACTATCCTTAATTTCTTTTGTTAGCCGTGGTTGGGCCTCTTTTCCTTTTGTGTTTTTGCGCCAGAAAGAAATGTATAACTGTTGCAATTCATGCATTCGTTCCTTAAATGTTAGCCATTGCCTATCCACCATCATGCTTTTTAATGAAGCTCCCCAATCTATCATAGCCAACTCACTCCTCATACCATCAAGTTTCCTTTGTTTAGATTTAGGACCCTCGTTTCGGATTGGACTTCTTCACTTTCCATTTTAATGAAGAATTCGATCATGTTATGGTCACTCTTCCCTAAAGGACCCTGCACAACAAGATTATTAATTAACCCCTTCTCATTGCACAATACCCAATCTAGGATAGCCTGTTCTCTAGTTGGCTCCTCAACGTACTGGTCTAAAAAACAATCCTGCTACTTCTGCCTCCGCAAAAAATATAACTTTTAAAAGTTTTTGTTTGAGCAGCCTCTAGTGGTGCCCGATAAGGACCTCTGGTTATGCCACTCAGGACTTGGTACAGCTGGGCGGAGCTTGCGCAGCACAAGCTCCACCCATTTGTACTTGAAATCTGCTGGCATAGGGCCCCGATTTACACAGTAAAGCAGCCTTGCACCTGTTTCAGGTGCATGGGCTGCTCACCCATTCACAGGCCCACTGAATGGCATCAGGTAGGCCTTGTGCGTCCATGAGGTAGTCGAGGTGCCCCACTGGGATTTCAACTTCTGGCCACCTGTTTCTAAGGCATAAAACGAATGGCCCTGAATTGAACTTCTCCCCCAGAATATCATGGCCTAGAAATTCAGTGCCCTTAGCACCGATTTTGCGGCGCTAGAGGGCCTAGCGCTGCAATTGGCGCCGGTTCCTAAATTGCCTGGCGCCCTTCCACGGCGGTAGACCGGTAGCGCTGCGCCGGCACCGATGACGTCATCGGTGTGCGCAGCGTCCCGGTTGCCGTGGTAACCCGGCCCCAAGCCGAAATTCAGTTGCGGCCGCCTCGCCAGTGGCAGCCGCAACTAAGACTCCGGCAAACGAGTGTTGCCGGAGTCTGCGCCGGCGCTTTTAGGAGGCGCGGCGGCCGGCCGCTTTCCCGCCGGCCGCCTGCCCGCAGCTCCCTCCCCGGACTTCTCCCCCCACCCCCCCCGGAACAGATGCAAGCCCGGCACTTGTCCGAGGTGCCGGGCTCATTGTTGATGAGATTTGCGCGGGCCGCGGCCGGGTGCAGGCAGCTCCTCCTTAACGGAAGGAGGAGGCCTGCACTTCCTGAGCCTGCCGCACCGCAGCGGGCGCCGCAGCGCCGGAATAGCGCCGCAATGCGGCGCGTTGCGCCAGTTTTCAGGCGCTAAAACCCTTCAGTAGCGCCGGCAGCCGTTTGGGCGCGGCGCTACTGAATTTTTGGCGCGCGCAAAGGGCTTTAGCGCCGGCGCTAACTTCCGGCGCTAAAGCCCTGGCGCAGCGCAAACTCAATTTCTAGGCCCATGTCTTTGGTATTCATGTCACACCATCAGTCCACCTTCTAATTGGCTAGAATGCTACCATGCAGACTTCCAGCAAGTAAGTTCATAACATTAGTTGAAGGCCATCTTGAGGGTAATGCTGGACTGGAAGGCCATTCCATCATAGAGTGGCCCTGTGGGCGTATCTCCATAGCATTCATTCCAATGACCTTTAGATAATGATGTGAGACATCTGTATAATATATAAAATGTACATAGTGTTTGCAATATGGCTTTCACAATGTTATCATTTATCTATCTCACTGTTGTTGTTACATTCTAACATCTAAATCTTATCAGTTTGGATGTTGCACTGAACTACTTTAGCACTTAAAAATATTAATGCATTCGGTACATCGTGTATTTTAAGGCCACCAGTTATGTTGTCAATGTAATTAAACTTTCAAGGTGTTTACAATGTTTATTTCTGCCTATCAGTGAAGGTTTTCTCTTTTATTTGGGAAAATTGTTAGTACTGACCACTTCTCTGTCCTGTCTTTCGTTTCTTGGCCGGCACTGCTTTTGTTTCCACTTAATTTAAAAAATCGCACATGAGCTCAGCTTAGCAGCATCAGATCTGTTCTCGATGAGCTTCTGTATGTATATGTTTCCCATGTGGCCCTATTTTGTATCATCAATATACTATCCAGGTTTGTCCAGTTGAAACGATTCATCCTGTAGCTCTTTCTATGTAGCATGTCAATAGAATTGCATCTTTCACAAATGCGTATGCAGTATTGGGCATAGCCATTTCTGGAAGCACTTTTTCAGAGATGTTTTTTCATGTAACGTACTGAAACAGTTATAAGATTTGAGCACTCAACAATGCTACCAGGATAGTGAAAGACAATTGTATGGCATTGTGGATGTAGTGCTGTATTATGGAGAACAAACGCTGCTCCATTCTGTTTTGTAGGTGTCGCAGTTTTTTAAACTTACTGTATAAATTAAATTCTGCACATGGTGAAGGCTGTTTTGGGTCAGCCAGGTGTTCGAAATGTGCAGAAACACAGCACTGTGTTTATGGGTCTCCAAATCCATATACCATTTCCATTTGCAACAAAAACAGAAAATGCTGGCAAACACTCAGCCAATCAGGCAGCATCTGTAGAGAGACAACCTTTCAGGTCGATGAACTTTCATCATAACCGTTTCTATTTGACAGATTGCACACTAACTGCTGATAAGGACAAAGCTGTTTAAGCCCAGGGAACTCAAGCACAGGTTGGCAAAAGCCAAGGGTTAGGGATGCCAAAGTGTATGCAGAGGTAGTACTGGTATTCAACCAGCTTAGAACACTGCTATTTGTCTAGCTAGACTCATCTTACCCATTCCTTGAGTATAGAAGATTATGAGGTGATCTAACTGAGGTGCTTAAGATGATTAGAGGAATTGATAGGGTAGATAGAGAGAAACTACCTCCTCTAGCAGGAGAGTCTAGAACAAGGGAGCACAGCCTTAAAATTCGAGCTAGGCCATTTGGGGTGATGTCAGGAAGCACATCTTCACATAAAGGGTAGTGAAAATCTGGCACTCTCTCTTCCAAAAAGCTGTTGAGGCTAGGTCAATTAAAAATTTCAAAACTGAGATTGATAAATGTTTATTGGGCAAGGGTATTAAGGGTTGCAGAACCAAGGCGGGTAAATGGAGTTAAGATACACATCAGTCATGATTTAATTTACTGGCGGAACAGTCCCAAAGGCTGAATGGCCTACTCCTGTTCCTTTGTTCCAGTAGGTATTGGCTTGCAGAGTTATCTGGAACTGAGTTAGGAAAGTCCCAGCCATAGTGAAAGGTTTATGCCTGCCTATCAATGAACCAGGCTGGCTTGTTAATCATTTGGCCGGCGTGGACACGATGCGCCGAAATGGCCTCCTCCTGTGCTGTAACTTTCTATGATTCTATCAATGTCACTCTGAGGCTTATTCTCTGGAATCCCCTGTCTCAACCTCTCCACCTTTCTCTCCTCAGCACTCATCTCTTCAACCAAGTCGTTGGTCACCACCTTTTGGGGTGCTAACGTTGCGGGGGCACTAATTTTAGCACCCCAAAAACGTTAGCGCCCCTCCACCGGAAATTGAGTTGTAGCACCCCAAGCAGGAGTTGGAGCGCTACACTGGAAATGCTCCACCTCCTTCTTGGGGCACTACAACTGAAGATCGTGGCACTACGTGTGAAAGCACCACTCAAGAGGAGTGCCGGGCTGAGCGAATGCGGCCAGCGCCCCGAGAAGAAAAGGGGAAGGGGGCAGGTGCTGGCAGTCGGCCAAAAAAATATGGCCGCCCGACACCGCCCCTTTTAATAGCGCCACCGCCGCTGCAAAAACGCCCCCTGACCCTGTCGGGGCATATCGTCCGGCGATAGGTCAGGGGTGCAAGGGAAGTTTGTGGCCGGGGCACAAGCGGGGTGCTGCGCACGGCAATGACGTCATTGCTGGTGGCGCAGCACCACAGGGTGCTACCGGCTACCGCCGCCGCTAACCTCCCGCTGAATTTCACGGGAGGCGTTAGCAGCGCCGCGTCCGTGCATACAGGGATTTATGCCCCGTTAGCGCCCCCAGGGGTGCTAACGAGAGGCGCAAATCAACCCAATTTTTCCACCTTAATCTCTCCTTTCCTGACTTTAGTATCTGTTTTCCTTATGCTTATTCTGGGAAGCCCCTTTAATTTTTTTTCAATGTTAAAGTTGTTATTTAAATGGAAGTAGTGGTTGTTGTTGAAGTACTGCAGACCTGTGAAGGCTTTAGCTCTGGTTGATGACCTGGTTAACATACAATAAATGGATTTGCTTCCCCTCCCAATAATTGTTCAACTGACAGACTTTACAGAAAATGATTCTACCCAAGTAAACATTTGAAGGATAGTTTCTGCCCAACATCCTATTTCCCATATGCTGAAAAATAGTACAGAATTTTATAGATAGTTGGCAGGTTCTACCTACCAAATATGTAACCTGAAGCCGACTTAAATGTGCAAGCAATAGAAAAAGCTCTTCAATATATGGGAGCTGAATTTTAATGTTAATCAGGACTGGATTTTAAAGTCATAACTCAGCCCAGTGCTTGGCTATTCCATTTCCCAGGACACTATTACAATGTTATGTTAGAGAATACAAATTTGGCGTCTTCCACTTTGTGCAGTCCTGTTCATGATGTCAGAAGAATTCTATTCCTTCAGCTGGTTTTACTCAAGAAGTTACTTTAGAAAGGAAGGAAATTAACTGAGTTTAAAATAACTTCAGGTCTTTGGCTAAATTTTTGACTGTAACCAGAAATACACGCAGCTATCCACAATTTGTCCATGTACAGAGTTTACTTTTAGTTTGTGAGTGCTCTAAAATGTGTCTATGTATGTGAATATAACCCATGTTCACATGCACTGAGCTGGGTGCACTAACAACTATCTGAATTGTCAAATTAAAAGAAGCAAAGGTTTACGATTTACACCCAATCTAAGCCTCATAAATAGGGTTGCATTATTTATAACTGCTTTGAAAGTAGTACATGAAAAATATGGAACAGGGATGCCAAAAGATGATTTCAGAATATAATCACATCTTCATTTTCTACAACTGGAAGCTTTTGCAATGTTACAGATAAAACACTTTCTTAAGGATGCATTCACGGACAAGTAGAATCTGGAAAAGGCATTTTCAGAATTATTCCACAATAAAAATACTTCCCAAAAATGAACAATTGAAAGACAGATGTTCTGCTCCTTGTGAATGCTTTATGGTTATGGTTGGTATTGCAGCCAAACTGAATACAGAACTTAGGCAATCATGTAAGCCATGTCACCAGTAGGACACAATACACACATTGGATAAATCTGAACTCTGTGTGTAGTTGAACACTGGGGATCTAGGTAGATGCTCACAGCCTTAATTAACTGAAAGGAAAATATAATTTTCACCAAGAAATGTAATCAGTGGCTGGAGTAGAAATGTATCAGCTATCTCCAGGTCATTGGCTGAATTTTCCATTGGTGATAGTAATTCCTGTAGGTGTCCACAATCCGGCCAAAGGGAAACCAGGCCCTGTGTCTTTATTGGTTAAACGATACCTATAAGGCTTTTGGGTCAATTGAAATTTTTTAAAAATCTGTTTACTTTAGGTACATGATTAATTGACCACATTAAAATACCTATAGAGTGCAAATATTTCCTAAAGTTAGCATACCTTTATTTTTTTTAAACTTCCTCATTCTATTCAAATAGGACTAATGCATGCAGGAATATAAATGGTTGCAATAAGGAAGGTCTGTTAATGAGAATAAGTCATTGGAATGGAAATTTCTCCCTCAGTCTTCAACTAAGGCAATGAAATACTCTTTATTACTTGCTATTGTGGTTCTGCCCCTATTCAAAGGTAAGACATTGGGCCAGTAATTCCGGTCCCAACGCGTGAGTACGGACGGGGTACTCACGCGTGGGTCCGCATGCATTATTCCACACATTTCTGGGTTGCAGCAAAGAGAAATCCACAGTATGTGGGTGTTTGCTGATTATCAGGTAAGTGTATATTTGCGATTATATATGTGATATTGTAAGCATTTTTAACATTGCATAATATTTTTGTTAAAATATAAATTATTTTGTGAAAGCATCAATTTACTTAAGGAATTTTGATCTTGGCTAGATTGTCTTTCAGAAGTTACTAAGCTGAAACCAAGAGCCTAACCGTTTTACTATAAATTTACTTTGCTTTATACATTTGGTCAAGGCACAGAGGTTATGTCTGGACATTCTGAGATTCACATATCTTGTTGTCCTAATGTGATAGTGAAATAGGAATGTATTGAAAAAGTTACAAATGGAATACTAAAAAATGCTTAAAGTGTGCTTCATACTATAATTTTACAGATCAATGGCATATTTTAATTACATATATGTTTATATTCTATAATAAAGCATTTCTCATTTACGGAATATTAATCAAGCTTTGAATTGTGCTTTTATGTAGGTCCCTTATAAGATACAAAGTTTACAGCATTTTCATTTTTGAAGTGTATGTTTAGAACGTTTTCAATGCATTTCAAATGTTCTTAATGCTAACATATCTGGGTTTCGCTGCTATACATGATGGAACCATATTTTTGATAAATTTTTACTAAATGATGGTTCATTTTCTGTGCTTTTAGTGTAAATTTGTGTAAACAAAAGAATGCATTTTGTAAATAGGGAACAAAGAGTGTGAAATTTTACATGTAAAAGAATTTCAGCTGGGTTCACTGAATGATTGACTATTTTAGTTGATCAGGGAGGCTGCTGAGGCATGACTTTTAAGATCCTATTCTTGGACAATTTAAAGAGAAAAATAAACATTAAGATGGTAAATTCAAGTTAATATTAAAAAGTAAGAGGTTGGGTTGCATTTTTATATTAAAATCCTTTAAATTTTCGATTACATTTATAAATAAATTACATTTCAAAACTGGAATTCCTATTGATCTGAACTAGAAGTGACGTATGGTTTGTTTAAAAGTTACATATAGAGTCATAGGCCTAGAAATTGGCCTGAGGCGCCCAAGCGGCGCAAAGTTCGCCTGGGCGCTGGAATTTGCGCTGCGATCGCTGCATTAGCGATCGCTGCAAATTCAGTTGAAGTGCCCCTAGAGGGAGACGGGGCGTGGCTCGAGGCGCTCTTAGGGCGCTGAAAGTGAATTTCGCAGCACTACGTGCTGTAGCGCCACACGCTGCGGCACGGCACGCTGCGGTACTGCAGGCCTTCCTCCCACTGTTAAGGGGGAGGGGCCTGCAACAGCGCAAGCCCCGATCGCGAGTGCCGGCAAAAGAGCCCGGCACCAAGGAGAAGTGCCGGGCTCTCGGGAAACAGCTGGCAATGCCGCGGGGGGGGGGGGGACCAGGAGGCCGGGGACGGAGGTGCTGGCAGGCGGCCGCCGAAAAAGCGGCCGCCCCGCACCTCCACCTTAACTTGTGCCTCTGCCGGCGCAGCAAGGCCCCGTGAACCGGGCGCGGGTAGCGAACGGCGTTACAGCGGCGTTCGCTACCAAATATCACGATCGGGGCACGAATGGGGCGCTGCGCACACCGATGACGTCATCGGTGGCGGCGCAGCGCAAAAGGCTAACGCCACCATTAGCGCCCCTGCTGAATATCGCGGGAGGCGCAGCCAGTGGCGCTACAGCCACTGACTGCCTCTTTAGGCGCTAACAGGTGGCGCTACTCACCCAATTTTCCCCCCATAGAGTCATAACGGCACAGAAGGAGGTCATTAAGCCCATCGAGTCCATGCCAGCTTTCTGTAGAGCAATCCAGTCAGTCCCATTGCCCCACTCTATCCCTGTAGCCCTGCAAGTTTATTTCCCTCAAGTGCCCAGTCTCCCCTTGAAAACATTGAGTGTTTCTGCTTCCACCACTTCCGTTGGCAGTGAATTCCAGGTCATCACCACTCACATCCCCTCTGTATCTCTTGCCCAAAACCTTAAATCTGTGTCCCCTAGTCCTTGTACCATCAACTAGTAGGAACAGCCTTTCCCCGTCTAGCCTATCCAAACCCGTCATAATCTTGTACACCTCTGTCAAATCACCCCTCAACCTCCTTTGCTCTAATGAAAACAAATTCAGCTTCTCCAACCTGTCCTCGTAGCTAAGATCCCCCATCCCCGGAAGCATTCTGGTAAATCTCCTCTGCACCCTCTCATAGGCCTTCACACCCTTCCTAAAGTGTGGCGACCAGAAATGGATGCAATACTCCAGTTGTGGCCTAACCAGCGCTTTATAAAGGTTCAGCATAACTTCTCTACTTTTGTACTCAATACCTCTATATGCTTTGTTAACCACTCTCTCAATATGTCCTGCCACCTTCAGGGACCTATGCACAGTAACTCCCAAGTCCCTCTGTCCCTGCACACTCTTTAAAACTGTGCCATTAAGTGTATATTGCCTCTCACTCTTCCTTCTGCCAAAATCCATCACCTCACACTTCTCTGTATTAAATTCCATCTGCCACATGTCTGCCCATTCTGCTAGCCTTTCTATGTCCTGTTGCAGTCGATTGATATCATCATCACTGTTTGCTACACCCCCCAAGTTTAAGTATCATTTTTGCTGGATTTTGGCTTGGGTTTTCAACAGACTGCAACTAATGTGAGACCCACACAATGCAATACTGGCTCTGGAAATCCACTGCATTGCCAGCAGGCTCCTGTCATAACTTCAGCTGGAGTCTGCCAGAACGGAGAGAAACAAGGCTGGATCCTATTACATCAAGTCCCGGCCTGCACTAAAGCTTTCTGCAATGGCCTTGTGGGGAGGAGCAGTAGCCTGCCCCTGACAAGATCCACGACATAAGGGAGGCTTTCTTCGGGACCTAGCATCTGGTTGGCGTTGGTACACCTGCAGGAACCAGCAGGCCAGCTACCAAGGGGTGGATTTAGGGCCCAATCCGGAGGTTCTGGACCCAGATTCTGGGCTGAACCCCTGAAGATCTAGCTAGGCAGTGTCAGGTTCAGCAAAGGCTGCAAAGCAATTTTTTAAACAGAACGCAGTGAGGACAAGCTTTAGCCAGGCTCTGATATTTAGCATGCAGAAGGGTAGTTAGGAGCTATTTTGTTTCGCTCAAGTAAGATGGGCCACTACTGTGGGGAAACATAGCATATTCATTATTTTGTATTATTAAACAAAGACATGCAATACTGATTAAACTAAGTGAATCTGATTATGACTGCTATTCTGTATGTTGACTCAGTGTGAAATAAAGCAGCTTAACAATGCATGTCTGACCTTGTCTCACAAAGTATTTTCTCAATTGAAGAAGTGTACGTGTGAAAGATGTGACTGTCCAGTTCAGATCACAGTGGCATACTATTGTTCTACCCTGAGGCTATGCCATCACATAGTTAGATCATTGGCTGTACAGGCACCCCTCTGAATGCAAGATGCTTACAGGAGTACTAAGCACTGTTGTACCTGAGAGGATATCTAAGACAAGACCCATAGGCTTAGAAATCTGATAACACGGGACAATGGGTGGTGCCACTGTGGGGCGAGGTTAACTTGCACCCGTAAAAAGAGTGCAGGCAGCACTGTTATTTTGGTGCTGCCTGCTGATTTAAATGATTGGAGCACAGAAGCTACCGTGCGATGCACAGTTTCAGGCGGTACAATCAGCAGGAGGCCCAATGTAGCATGGCCGTAGCATCCCTGGAGCGAGGCAGCATTTTCTGAAATAAAAACAGAAAATGCTGGAAATACTCAGCGGGTCAGGCAGCATCTGTGGAGCGAGAAACAGAGTTAACGTTTCAGGTCAGTGACCTTTCCTCAGAACTGGAAAACGTTAGAGATGAAACAGATTTTAAGCAAGTGCAGGGGCAGGGAAAGGGGGGAGGGGAGGAAAGAACAAAAGGGAAGTTCTGAAAAGAGACAAACGGAAATCCCATCGGAGAGAAGAGCAGGACTTCTTCAATGTAAGCATTCCGAGAAGAGAAGTGTCAGTGAATTAAAAACTAATACAAAAGCAAAATACTGTGGATGCTGGAAATCTGAAATAAAAACAGTATTTTGATTTTGTATTAACATTTTCTTAAAGGTAGGCTGTCATTTTAGAAAGCAGTCTCGAGCCCTTAAAGGGGAACTGCTTTCTAAAATGAAAATCATTTAAAAATAGTCTTTAGCCCTTAGAGCTCAACTGCCTTCTGGGAAAAAAAACATTAAAAATAATTCCAAAATGGCAGTCTTCAGCTCTTAAAGCTGAACTGCCTTCTGCAGGTTAAAAAAATGGTACAAGTGTTTCAGCGCTAATGCGAATGACTCAGCAAACCAGGGAAGGGGCACCCAGGGTCTCGCACACAGCACTCCAGCTTTGTGCAGGGGATCAACACTGGAAGAGAGATCCTCTACCCACAGGGGGCTAGGAGGCCATCCAGAAAGAAGGATGTGGGACCACATCACTGAGGCCATCACTGCCAACAGTGTCACCCCCAGTACTTGGCTCCAGTGCCCAAAGAAGCATCATGACCTCAGACCAGTGGTCAAGGTCAGTGAATGCATCTTCAAAAGCCATCTCCTACTAACTGCACCACTAGCCTCATACACGTCTCAATGCACAACCCACCTCCCATCCCCGTCATCACTCACCTGCCAACAATCTCTGCCAAACACAAGACACACCTCACATTCCTAGCTTCACCTCACCCCCTTGGAGGAGACGGTGCTGGCCATTCTTGGCAAGAACATGGCTGAGCCCTTAGAAGAGGAAACATTAAAAAGTCACAAAGGTAGTGCACCATGGTAAGTCGAATTGATTTCTCAGCTAAAAAGTTCCAGAAACCTTATATGACTGCTGTTGTCATAAATATTGTTCTGACATTCGGTACGGTAGCATAGTGGTTATGTTACTGGACTAATGATCCAGAGACGCGAGTTCATATCCCACCACGACAGCTGGGGAATTTAAATTCAATTAATTAAATAAATCTGGAATTAAAAAGCTAGTATCAGTAATAGTGACCATGAAACTATCGGATTGTCGTAAAAACCCATCTGGTTCACTAATGTCCTTTAGGGAAGGAAACCTGCCGTCCTTACCCAGTCTGGCTCCAGACCCACTTGACTCTTAACTGCCCTCTGAAATGGTCTAGCAAGACAGTCAGTTGTAACAAACTCCTACGGCAAAGTCACTGTGGGAGAACCTTCACCACAAGGACTGCAGCAATTCAAGAAGGTGGCTCACCACCACCTTCTCAAGGGCAATAAGGGATGGGAAATAAATGCCGGCCTTGCTGGAAGCGCTCCACCTCCTTCTTGGGGTGCTACTACTGAAGTTCGCGGCACTATGTGCAACAGCACAGCGTCATTGCAGACCTCCTCCCCTGATTAAAGGGGAGAGGCCTAGCGCTGTGTGCACCAGGGCCCTACCAGACCACCAGGGAGCAGGGTGCTGTGAAAACTGCCCGGCACGCTAGTGGAGTGCCGGGCTGAGTGATTGCGGCCGACATTCGCATACAAAAGCAAAAGGGGGCAGGTGCTGGCCGTCGGCCAAAATAAAAATGGCCGCCCGATACCTGCCCTTTAACTTGCGCCGCCGCCGCTGCCAAACCACCTCCTGATCCTGTCGTACATATCATGCAGCGATAGGTCAGGGGCGCAAGGGAAGTTTGCGGCTGGGGCGCTGCACATGGTGATGACCTCATCGCTGGCGGCACAGCGGCGCGGGGCACTACCAGCTACCACCGCCACTAACCTCCCGCTGAATTTCACAGGAGGCGTTAGCGGCGCCGCGCCCGGGCACTAGGAGATTTGCGTGACCAAAAGGCAGCTTACCATCACCTTTGCAAAGGTAATTAGGGATAGACAATAAATGCTGGCCTTGCCAGCGACACCCACATCACATGAACGATTAAAAAAATCCAAATTTAGGACTTTACATCTGAGCTTGGGTCAAAGCTCCAAAATTAATCAGAATGTCCATCACCAGTGCAGATTTATACCTTTTATTTCTTGATGCTATTACATTAATATAATGGAGAGCATTTTCACTGTGTTAGTGGGCAGTGCACAAAGTTAAATGCACTGGCCTCAATCTATCAGCCTAAGGTGGGGGCAGGTTTATGCTACAATGTAGATAAGGCAGTCTCAATATGTGCTAAAGCACTGTGACATTGTGCTGTGCACTGGCCTCTGAAGCATTGATAGCTTCCTCTGTTATTCTGGAGTCAGCTCAGTGTAACCCCCACACCCCACCCCACCAGGGACATGGCACTTATTTGGCAGGTCCCATTCAAGAAAATACAAAACAGATTTAACTCTTAGACAGCCAGCATAACCAAGGGAATGACTAACTGCCAGAACAGCAGCTGGAGCTTTGCGATTGGCCTTGGCATTGAAGGGCGAGGATCATGGGATTTTGCTCATGAACTCCATTTTATTTTTGCTGCAATGGGATTAGGGCAAAAATTTAAATTGGAGAGGTTGTGCACAATAAGATTGATGAATAATGGAAGTAAAAAATAATCAATTAGAAGGGAGAGAAGAACAGCTACTCTGTGGTTCAGACACAGATCAAAAAAATATTATAAAAGATATTTAACCAAAGTGAAAAATTCAGCATTGTCTCTCCTATCTAGTTTAATTATATTCTGAAGGCCACTCTTACACTCTTGTTTGGTCAAGGATTTACATAGAGATTGGACCTCAAATGGAACATTAAGATTATTATGTTAGAGATACAACAACCAGGCCATCTACTTCAGTTATTTACTTTGGATATTCACATTTTGAATGCATTGACTTCAACAGAGTCATTTGTGCTGGTTGGTTTACATTTCCTATTGGATTGAGTCCACACTTGCTGATTCAGTGTGGAAGGAATAGCAAAATCCAGTCTTGTGGCTTTCATAATCAAAAGACTCTGAAGTATGCTTGATCCTAACGGGAACTATTGAGTGAGGGGCAATGAGATTTCACCAAAGAAATAGTTAACACTTGGATCGCTTCAGACAGATGTCATTAATTTTCAAACTGAGATGTATTTTTGTACTTTACATTCACAAGTTTAAATGTCTCATTTTAAATTAGGCTTGGATGGCTCTGTGCATTCACTTGTCCCCAGGTCTTTGGAGGATTCAACACCACATGGCAGCATTGGTTAGTGGCTATTATTCTTCTGATTAAAATATCTGTGTTACTGACTAAACCTCATTAAAGTAGACATCATTGCCCCAGTAGTATCAGAGATTCTTATTTCTCCTTTGCTTTCAGGAAGCTGTTACACATGGGGGAGAGGAGCATTCAGGACGTTCCAGGATCATTTTTTCTATTTCACGTCAAAGTGCAACTTCATACTGAGCCGCCAGTGCAAGGGTCCCGCAGAGGATTTTAACATACAGATCCGCAGAGGGTCAAATGGCAATCTGGAACGCATACACGTGAAAATCGAAGGCGTCTCTGTTATTATGGAGAATGAAACAGTTACAGTTAAAGATATGATGTAAGTTATATTCACATGATCGGTTGTGGGTTTGATTACAAGACTTTAATTCCAAATTTTTTATTCTTCAATATATTTCTATAAGGTTGTGATAGTCTTTCATATGAACATCAAAGCCTGGGAAATTACTATCATCCTGGGCTAGATGGGTTTCTAATCTTTCATTGAAATAGATACTAGTAATACAAAGCTACTCAAATTCAGGAGAGTTTTTATTACATAATACTAAATCCATAGAACTAAACCAAACACTTCAAACAGATTACCAGTTGCATGTATATCCCTGTTTATTGCAGAGAATGCCTTTAGGGACATTTTTAATAGGTCAGACTCTCTTTTAGCTTCTAATAAGTTATTGATTCCACACTTTTGTTTTGCAGAATAAAATTGCCATATGATGATAAAATCATTGCTATCCAGAAATATGGCGTTTACACACGCATTTCAAACAGGAAGCATACGATATCGCTGATCTGGAATCATCGCGATTCATTGTCGGTAAGATAATGCAAATATGCATTTTTATTGTGGTTTATATTGACACTTCAAGTAAAGGTTTGATAAACAACTTATTTAATAGCGACTTTCCGCCCTTCATATGTCTACCTTCCCTTATCTGAAGCACTGTGTCTTGCACGGTTCCACCGATGCTATCCTCTATTATCTCAATCAAATGCCTATTTTTCATATTTGAATGTAAACAACCAAGCTTAGCAGGGTACTTGAGGATGGAGGGCCTGAGCTTAACTTCTCACCCAAAGAACAACAATAGAGCAACAACAAACAACAACATACTTGTATTTATATAGCACCTTTAACATAGTAAAATGTCACAAGGTGCTGCACAGGAGCATTATCAAACAAAATTTGACACCGAGACGCATAAGGAGATATTGGGGCAGATCTTGGTCAAAGAATTTAGGTTTTAAAGAGCCTCTTAAAGGAGGAGAGAGCAGTAGAGAGGCAAAGAGGTTTAGGGAGGGAATTCCAGAGCTTAGGGCTGAGGCAGCTGAAGGCACCATCACCAATGGTGGAGTGAGTAAAATCGGTGATGCGCAAGAGGTCAGAACTGGAGGAGCGCAGATATCTCAGGGAGAACACCCTCAGTATCGCGCTGGAAAGTCAATTTATGTGTTCAAGTTGTGAAGTGACGATGGAAGCCAAAACCTTCTGACTCACAGGCAAGAGGGTTACCAACTGAGCCAAGTTAACAGTCAGCAATTATTAATAGTGGCAATTAATGTTCCCTCTAATTTTTTTTTTGGTGCCCGGTCCCTTTAAATTTGCCGCACGGCTGCTGCGCGGTATCTCTCCCAGCACCTGCAGCTGGTGAGCGGCCCAGGTGGGACCACCTGATTAGTGCGCGGTATCTCTCCCAGCGGCTGTAGCTGGTGAGCGGCCCGGGTGGGAGTGCGAGCAAGCACTGAGTGCGAGGTCAGCAGAGAGTGCTGTGAGTTTGGGTAAGTGTGAGAGTTCTTTAATTGTTATTTCTCTTTAAATCATTCTTGATAAGATTACTTAAGCAGTTTAAGTAAAGGGGAAAAGTTAAGTATTTGGGATTCTGTTGGTTTAAGAAGAGTAAAACAAGGTTACACTGCAGTTGGAGTAAATTGGCACAGCAGGCAGTGAAAACCAGTTTTCTAACCAATCAGCAGGGGTGACTCATTTGGCTGTAAACAAACAAACAGTATAAAAAGACCATTGCTAGTGCGAGCAAGCACTGAGTGCGAGGTCAGCAGAGAGTGCTGTGAGTTTGGGTAAGTGTGAGTTCAGGTAAGTGGGGTGTTAGGTGCTCTTTTCAAACTTTAACTTTGTGGGTTGTAGTTAATAAGGCCTTTCTGGTGCAGAGTGACTGTTGGTGAACCATTTAACTGGTGTAATTAGAGGGATTGATTTAATTTAAATCCAATAAATTAAAGGGGATACTAGCATCTATAATTGGGCAGAGGGTGTCCATAACTAACAATAAAAAATGTAATTAATTACATAGAATGGAGCAGGTGATGTGTTACTGTTGCGAGATGTGGGAGCCGGTGAACCCCATTGAGGCTCACGGTGATTACGTCTGTGACAAGTGTCTGCTGCTACAGGAACTCCAGCTCCGTGTTGATGAGCTGGAGTCTGAGCTTCAGACACTGCGACACACCAGGGAGGGGGAGAAGTTCCTGGACTCTGTGTTTCAGGAGATGGTCACACCTATGAAGTTAATTAATTCAGATGTAGCCCATGGTCAGGGACAGGACGGTGTGACTACGAGTGAGGCAGGTACGGGGATTCAGGAGGTAGTGTTGGAGGAGCCGGAGCCCTTGCTCTTGTCCAACAGATTCGAGGTTCTTACTCCCTGTGGGGACAGGAGCAGGGACTGCAGGGAGGATGAGCAACCTGGCCACAGCACCATGGAACGGGGGGCCATTCAAGAGGGGGGAGTAAATAGAAATGTTGTAGTGGTAGGGGATAGTATTATTAGGGGGATAGATAGAGTTCTCTGCAGCCGAGAGCGAGAGTCCCGTAGGCTGTGTTGCCTACCCGGTGCCAGGGTTAAGGACATCTCCTCTGGGCTGGAAAGAAACTTGCAGTGGGAGGGGGTGGATCCAGTTGTCGTGGTCCATGTTGGTACAAACGACATAGATAGGACTAGGAAGCCGGTTCTGTTAAAGGAGTATGAGCAGCTAGGGGTCAAATTAAAAGACAGAACCTCAAGGGTAATAATCTCTGGATTATTGCCTGAGCCACGAGCGAATTTGGCTAGGACAAATAAAATTAGAGAGTTAAATGCGTGGCTCAAAGACTGGTGTGGGAGAAATGGGTTTTGCTTCCTGGGACACTGGCACCAGTACTGGGGCAGGAGGGAGCTGTTCCGTTGGGACGGGCTTCACTTGGCCAGTGCTGGGGCTAGAGTCCTGGCGGATCATATAACTAGGGCTGTAGAGAGGGCTTTAAACTAACTAGTGGGGGGGAGGTTCCTAGAGAGCAAATAATAAAAATGACAACAGAGAAGGTCATAGACTCAGGTAGCAGTGGGGAAATTAAAAACCAGAGCGTGTCAGGAAGGGGCAGAAGGTATGGAGTAAAAGGTAAAGTAATAAAAAGGGCAAAAGCAGGAACTAAGTGTCACAAAACATCTTTGAAAGTTCTCTATCTGAATGCACGTAGCATTCGTAACAAAATAGACGAGTTAATGGCACAAATAACTACATATGGGTATGATCTTGTGGCCATTACAGAAACATGGCTGCAGGGTGACAATGCCTGGGAATTAAACATACCAGGTTATTTAATGATCAGGAAGGACAGGCAGGAAGGAAGGGGAGGTGGGGTGGCTATGTTAATAAAGGAAGGAATCACTGTAATACAGAGAAATGATATTGGGTCAAAAGATCAGGATAATGAAACAGTTTGGGTGGAGGTAAGGAATAATAAGGGGAAAAAAACACTAGTGGGCGTAGTCTATAGGCCTCCGAACAGTGGCAACTCTGTTGGACGGAGTATCAATCAGGAAATAGTTGAGGCTTGTCATAAGGGAACATCTATAATTATGGGGGATTTTAACTCTCATATTAATTGGACAAATCAAATTGGGCAGGGCAGCCTTGAGGATGAGTTCATTGAGTGTATTAGGGATGGGTTTCTTGAGCAGTATGTAACTGAACCGACCAGGGGGCAAGCAACCTTAGATCTGGTCCTGTGTAACGAGACGGGATTAATTAAAAATGTCCTAGTAAAGGATCCCCTTGGTATGAGTGACCATAACATGGTTGAATTCCATATTCAATTAGAGGGTGAGAAGGTTGGATCTCAAACAAGCGTGCTAAGCTTGAATAAAGGAGACTATGAAGGTATGAGAGCGGAATTGAGTAGAGTGGATTGGGAAAATAGATTAAAGGGTAAGACGATATATGATCAGTGGTGTACATTTAAGGAGTTATTTTACAACTTCCAAAAAATATATATTCCACTGAAGAAAAGGGTGTAAAAGAAAAGACAGCCATCCGTGGCTAAGTAAAGAAATTAAGGATAGTATTTGACTAAAAATAAGGGCATATAAGGTAGGCAAATCTAGTGGGAGGATAGAGGATTGGGAAAACTTTAAAAGACAGCAAAAAATAACAAAAAGATTAATTAAGAAAGGGAAGATAGATTATGAAATAAATTAGCAAAAAATATAAAAACAGATAGTATGAGATTTTATAGTTATATAAAAATAAAAAGGGTGGCTAAAGTAAATGTTGGTCCATTAGAGGATGAGACCGGGAAATTAATGGTGGGAAATATGGTGATGGCAAAAACACTGAATGAATATTTTGTATCAGTCTTTACAGTAGAGGACACTAAGAATATCCCAACACTGGACAAACAGGGGGCTATAGGGGGGAGGAGCTAAACACGATCAAAATCACTAAGGAAGTGGTACTCGGTAAAATAATGGGACTCAAGGCGGATAAATCACCTGGACCGGATGGCTTACATCCTAGGGTCTTGAGGGAAGTGACGGTAGGGATTGTGGATGCATTGGTAATAATTTTCCAAAACTCCCTGGACTCGGCAAAGGTCCTGGCAGACTGGAAAACTGCTAATGTAACACCCTTATTTAAAAAGGGCAGTAGACAGAAGGCTGGAAACTATAGACCGGTTAACCTAACATCTGTGGTAGGTAAAATTTTGGAGTCCATTATTAAGGAGACAGTAACAGGACATTTGGATAATCATAATTTAATAGGAAAAAGTCAACATGGTTTTATGAAGGGGAAGTCATGTTTGACAAATTTGCTGGAGTTCTTTGAGGAAGTAACATATAGGGTGGATAAAGGGGAACCAGTGGACGCAGTGTATTTAGACTTCCAAAAGGCATTTGACAGGGTGCCACACAAAAGATTATTGCTTAAGATAAAAAATCACGGGATTGGGGGTAATATTCTGGCATGGATAGAGGATTGGCTATCTAACAGAAGGCAGAGAGTTGGGATAAATGGTTCATTCTCAGACTGGCAATCAGTAACTGGTGGTGTTCCGCAGGGGTCAGTGCTGGGTCCCCAACTCTTTACAATCTATATTAACGATTTGGAGGAGGGGACCGAGTGTAACATATCAAAGTTTGCAGATGATACTAAGATGGGGGGGAAAGTAGTGAGTGAGGAGGACATAAAAAACCTGCAAGGGGACATAGACAGGCTAAGTAAGTGGGCAGAGATTTGGCAGATGGAATACAATACTGGAAAGTGTGAGGTTATGCACTTTGGCAGGAAAAATCGTAGAGCAAGTTATTATCTTAATGGCAAGAAACTGGAAAGTACTGAAGTACAAAGGGATCTGGGAGTCCTGGTGCACGAAACTCAAAAGGTTAGTATGCAGGTGCAGCAAGTGATTAAGAAGGCCAATGGAATGTTGGCTTTCATTGCTAGGGGGATAGAATATAAAAATAGGGAGGTATTGCTTCAGTTGTACAAGGTATTGGTGAGACCGCACCTGGAATACTGCGTACAGTTTTGGTGTCCACACTTAAGAAAATACATACTTGCTCTCGAGTCAGTACAAAGAAGGTTCACTCGGTTAATCCCGGGGATGAGGGGATGGACATATGAGGAGAGGTTGAGTAGATTGGGACTCTACTCATTGGAGTTCAGAAGAATGAGAGGCGATCTTATTGAAACATATAAGATTGTGAAGGGGTTGGATCGGGTGGATGCGGGGAGGATGTTCCCGATGATGGGTGAAACTAGAACTAGGGGGCATAGTCTTAGAATAAGGGGCTGCTCTTTCAAAACTGAGATGAGGAGGAACTACTTCACTCAGAGGGTGGTAGGTCCATGGAATATGCTGCCCCAAAAAGCTGTAGAAGCTACATCATTACATAAATTTAAAACAGAATTAGACAGTTTCCTAGAAGTAAAGGGAATTAAGGGTTACGGGGAGCGGGCAGGAATTTGGACATGAGTCTAGGTTCAGATCGGTCATGGCCCTGTGGGTAGCGGAGCGGGCCCAGGGGCTGTGTAGCCTAATCCTGCTCCTATTTCGTGTGTCTAATTCTGTTAGATTCAGGAGATGGTTCTGTGATAGTAGATTGGCGGTTAGGATCAGATCAGCCATGATCTTATTGAATGGCGGAGCAGGCTCGAGGGGCCGATTGGCCTACTCCTGCTCCTATTTCTTATGTTCTTATGGACCACCCAATTGGTGCGCAGAATCTCTCCCAGCGGCCTGGGTGGGACCGCCCGATTGGTGCGCGGTATCTCTCCCAGCGGCTGCAGCTGGTGAGCGGCCCAGGTGAGACCATCCAATTGGTGCGCGGCTGCCTACCTTAGGGGGATAATTGGTGGCAATATGTTTCCATACACGGAATTCATTGCTGAGGTAATAAAGACCATTTATGCTTTATTGTACACTTCTTGGAGAAGGAAACATAAGTTTTCTCTTGACTGTGTGCATGTATTTCTTAAAAGTGGACCTCTACCAAATTATGTTACTTTTCCTCGTAATAATGATGCCATTTTTTTGAAGTGAGCAGAAGGTGCTGAGTTGAGGGGAACAATTGCATCTACAATATTAATAATCGGGATAGAATACAACTCCAGTCTGGGCTGACTTGTCTAGCTCGAGACGTGCACTGTGAGCACAATGTTAACAGCCACCGTAAAACTGGTTTGCACAATGCTCTATGCTGCAAATACTTCATTTGCCCCTTCACTTAAAAGTCATTTTCTTCTTTTATATTCTGCTTGTGGCAAGCTCTGGCAAGGAGCCCGCCTCTCCCCCACCAAGTGAAGCAAAACGCTGTTGAATCCGTGATTCTTAAAGTATGATGTTTTCCCAATAACTAGACGGAGGCTGTAAATTAACAATCAACAGGTGTTTACTGGAGGAGGGTAGTCTAAAGACTAACAGTACAGAGGCATGCTCAAGGCTTATATACAGGTGTGGTCACTGCCGGTACTACAGTATACAGGAGCTGTAAAAGTAGTTCACTCTTAAAGGTACATACACTACAATTCCTCCCCTTTTAGATTAACAGTACCCATAACATTCAAATAACAGTTAACACTTTAACATGCACATTAAACTGAAATAGTCCATTTATAGATTCAGTCTTTGGGGCGGCTTCCTGATCCTTTCTGGATAGCGCCTTTCCTGAGGTTCTTGTTCTTGGTGCGGAGGCGATTCTGGCCCCCTTTCGTCGGTTAGTTCATCAGTTTCCGCTGCTACTGCTTCTGAGGTAGATGCTACCGGTATGTCGGGTTCATCCCCAGGTACGCGAGACATGAGGTTGACTCGTTCCTGTGACGCTAGGATCTGGTCGACGTGGCGTCTCACAATGTTCTC
Source organism: Somniosus microcephalus (assembly GCF_052327205.1). Taxonomy (NCBI): domain Eukaryota; kingdom Metazoa; phylum Chordata; class Chondrichthyes; order Squaliformes; family Somniosidae; genus Somniosus; species Somniosus microcephalus. The sequence continues at coordinate 34,858,663 of NC_141003.1, forward strand.
CCCGACATCCACTGTGTACATTAGTGGCCCCTGCCGTGTGCATATCGTTCCGGGTTGCCATTTCTCTGTTCGGTAGTCGCGGGCCAAGACTGGTTGTCCTACATTGAAGCTCCTTGTCGGCTTCACATTGATGTGCTGGAATTGCTTATCCTCAACATTCCTTTGCACATTTGGTCTGAGCAAATCCAGACGAGGTCTCAACCTTCGGTTAAAGAACATCATGGCCGGGGTCTGGTTGGTAACTGCATGTGTCACATTTCTGTAGGCTAACAGGAAATTGTCCACCTTATGCTGTAGTGGAATGTCATCATCGCACATGGCCCTTACTGCCTTTTTAAAGGTTTGTATGAGCCTCTCAGCCAATCCATTTGTGGCTGGATGATACGGGGCGGATGTGTAATGCCTTACCCCATTCCTTCTCATAAATTTCCGAAACTCTTCGGACACAAACTGTGGTCCGTTATCAGAGCAAATCTGCTCTGGCAAGCCGTTCCTGGCAAATATGGTCTATAGGACTGCAATCGTTTTCTCTGTAGTGGTGGAGGACATTTTGATCACCTCAGGCCATTTCGAGTGCGCATCCACTGCTATTAAGAACATTGAGTCCATGAATGGACCAGCAAAATCAATATGCACCCGTTGCCATGGCGAGGAGGGCCACTCCCATGGGTGTAGTGGGGCATGTGGTGGTGCATTTTGGACCTTCTGGCATCCTGAGCGGCTCTTTGTTAGGTCCTCAATTTGTTGATCGATCCCCGGCCACCACACATAAGCCCTAGCAAGGCTTTTCATTTTCGCACCTCCCAGATGGCCTTCGTGAAGCTCATTGAGCACTCTCTCCCTTAACTTGGGTGGAATTACCACTCGGGATCCACACATCACTGTCCCCTGGCATACTGACAGCTGTTCTCTTCTGGATGAGAATGTTGGCAACAGTGAGTCGCCATGTGTTGGCCATCCCTTCACCGTCAAATCATATACCCGAGACAGTGTCGGATCATTGCAGGTCTCCTTCTCTATATCCGCGTTAGTTACTGGCAAGCGTTCAATTATCAACGAATAAAATATTTCGATAGGGTCCACTGCTGGTGCTTCCTCCATAGTAGGCAGTGGCAGGCGTGAAAGCCCATCAGCGTTTCCATGCTGTTTCGTGCCCTTATACTCCATTTCATATTGGTTCACCCCTAGAAAAAGGGACCATCTTTGTAGCCATTGTGCAGTCATCACCGGAACGCCCTTCTTTGGATTAAAGATGGAGACAAGTGGTTGGTGGTCAGTCAGCAAGGTGAACTTCTGCCCATGCAGATAGTGGTTGAATTTTTTTACTCCCCATACTAGGCTGAGGGCCTCCATGTCAATCTGGGCGTAGTTGCGCTCGGCTGAGGTTAGTGACCGAGACGCAAAGGCTACTGGCCTCTCCAACCCGTCTGGGAATTTGTGCGACAGCACCGCTCCAATACCATAGGGTGATGCATCACACGCCAACCGAATTGGTAGTGCTGGGTTGAAATGGGCCAACACCTCTTTTGATGTGATCAATTCTTTGCACTTCTGGAAAGCTCGTTTACATTCGTCATTCCACTTCCATGGTACCCCCGTTTGCAGTAGGGTGTTCAGTGGGTGTAATACTGTAGACAAATTTGGGAAGAACTTATGGTAGTAGTTCACCAGCCTGAGGAACGATCTCAGTTGTGATACATTTTCCGGTGCTGGAGCCTTGACTACTGCCTCAATCTTTTCAGGGGACTTATGTAACCCCTCTTCATCAATGGCGTGGCCACAATACGAGATCTGCTTCTGGAAAAACTCGCACTTGTGGCGATTAGCTCATAGCCCATATTCCTTTAATCTAGTGAGCACCTTCTCCAGGTTGGCGAGGTGATCACTGTCATTTTCGCCCGTGACCAGGATATCGTCCAAATAACACTGGGTCCCTGGAATCCCTTGCAGGACTTGATCCATTGCCCTTTGCCAAATAGCCGGAGCCGATGCTACCCCGAACACCAGCCGATTGTATTGGTAGAGACCTTTATGAATGTTGATCGTGAGGTATTGTTTCGAGGCTTCTTCTACCTCCATTTGCAGGTACGCCTGGGCCACATCAATCTTAGTGAAGCGTTTACCTCCAGATAGTGAGGCGAAAATATCCTCAATCCGTGGAAGCGGATATTGTACCGTGTGAAGGACTGGGTTCACTGTCACCTTAAAATCCCCACAGATGCGGACCTTCTTTGGTTCCCCAGGCGTATTACTCAACGACCTCTTCATTACAGGAACGATGGGTGTAGCCCACTCGCTCCAGTCCACTTTGGACAGTACTCCAGAATGTTCCAAACCTTCCAGCTCTGCTTCGACGGCTGGTCGGATCGCATAAGGCACCGGTCTGGCCTTAAAAATCTTTGGGCTTGCATTTTCCTCTATTTTAATCATCGCTGTTATGCCTTTTAGTGTTCCGAGTCCCTCCTGGAACACTTCTTGTGCGTCAGTTAGCATTTTTGACAGTCGTCCAGGTGTGACATCGTCATCCTTTTTGGCCTCAACCTTCAGTGCCTGTATGGAATGCCAATCTAATTGTATCTTCCGGATCCATTGATGTCCTAGTAGTGGTGGTCCTCCATCTGGCAATACATATAGGTCCATTTTGGGTATTTCCTGGCCTTTGTATATCACGTTCACCCTTATTTTTCCTTTGGGGTAGACTTTTTGCCCCGTGTACGTCTTCAAGACAATCTCTGTAGCTTTCAAGGTTATATGTGAAAATAGCCGCTTGTAGTCCCTTCGGTTTATGACTGTTAGGGCTGATCCTGTGTCCAATTCCATTTTCACTTGGACTCCGTCTATCTTGAGCGTGACCCAGATAGTCTGGTGATCCTCCATTTTGATTACCTTATGTAGTTTCAGACAACCCAGCTCCTTGCTTCCGGAGTCTGTATCACTTTTCTGTTCGTCTGAACTACCATCCATCACCTTATGTACCTTTTTGTACTTCTCCTGTGGAGATTTCTTGCTGCTGGTTTTCTTCCCTGACCTGCAGACTCTTGCTATGTGTCCTGCTTTTCCACACTGTCTGCACACTTGGTCCTTGAACCAACAATCCTTCTGGTCATGTGTTGTTCTGCCGCAGCGATAACACTTCCCTGCTCCATATGACATTTCATTGGTGCCATATTCTTGCGGTCTCCGTTGTATCTCTGCAGCGCCCCGTGCGGCTGCTTCGTGTGAGACTGCCATGCTGAAAGCCTTGTCCAGCGTAAGATCCTTTTCTGATAGAAGCCGTTTCTGGGTTCCTTCACTTTGAAGCCCACACACAAACTTGTCCCTTAACGTATCTGCTAGTCCCAATCCAAACTGGCAGTGTTTCGATAGCTTGCGCAGTTCCGTTAAGTACTCAGCATTACTTTCATCTTTATGCTGGTTCCTTTTGTGGAACTTAAATCTTTCTGCTATCAGCAGCGGTGTGGGGTTTAAGTGGTCCTGTAGGATTTCCACTATGCTTTCGAAATCCTTATCCACTGGCTTCTCTGGGGTTATTAGGTTTCGCAGTAAGCCATAAGTTTTGCACCCATGGAATTCAACAAAACCAGTGCTTTCCTAGCATCTGGCACTTCATTCGCCTTGCAGTACAACTCAATGCATTCCACATATGTCGCCCAATCTTCGACTTCATTGTCGAACGCAGTGACACTGCCACTCTTCGGCATCCCTGGGTGTGGTTAAACTGTCTAAAATGGCGTCTCCCGCGCTCTCCCTTCTTCTCCGCTGTGGCTTCTAAAATGGCGTCTCCCGCGCTCTCCCTTCTTCTCCGCAGCTCAATGGCGTCTCCCGCGCTTCCTTTCTTTCCCCGCGGACGCCGCTCAGCCCTTGAGCCCTGGCTGTGCTCTGCGCGTTCTCCTGTGCGCCTCTCTCGTTGCCGCCGCTCGGTCCTGAACCCCGGCTGTGCTTTACCCTCTCTCTCTTTTTTGTTTTCCGTCGACGCCGCTCGGTCTTCAGCCCCCGGCTGCGCCCTGTGCGCTTCACCCTCTCTCTTACCCCGTCGACGCAGCTCGGCCTTTTCTGTGCCGTCGGTCGGCTCCAGCCGCCGCTGTCCGGGAAGGGTCTGCGCTGTACCTGTTGCCAGTCTGTTGCTGGATCGTCGTGGCTGGAGAACCAAGCCCAGCTCTCAACAGCCTCCCCTGCGATGTTCACTCTCTGCCAGATGACTGGGCGGTTGCTCGTGGTCGACGCCCGTGCTTCTGGCCTCGACTTTCTTCCACCGTCCTCCCGGAGCGAATCCTTGAAAGGAAATGCAGCGTTGCAGGTAGATTCGAATTGACCTCGTCGCCACTGTTGAATCCGTGATTCTTAAAGTATGATGTTTTCCCAATAACTAGACGGAGGCTGTAAATTAACAATCAACAGGTGTTTACTGGAGGAGGGTAGTCTAAAGACTAACAGTACAGAGGCATGCTCAAGGCTTATATACAGGTGTGGTCACTGCCGGTACTACAGTATACAGGAGCTATAAAAGTAGTTCTCTCTTAAAGGTACATACACTACAGGCGCTTTCAGACTGCATTCTGGCAAGATCAAAACTGTTTACATGAGCATTAGAAGATTCCGGGGTGGATATTAGTCTTGGGCAGCTGATGCGAGACCACACATTTTGCGCTACTTCCCATCACAAATCTCTGCCCACCGTGTGTGATTTTGTCATCAAAACATTTGTTTGCCTTTAAAGCTGCACGTGATGAAATAAAAGCCAAGATGATCTTCAACAGCAGCTCAGTTTTCCTGTGATCACAGTAGCTAGGTTTAGATCTGATCTAATATGACCTGACACAGCTACCGATTGCCAGAAAACAGGCATGTTTTACTACAGTCAAGAATCATGGTGCTGCAGCAGAAAATATACTTACCGGCACACCTGATCACAATTATATTTTTCACGTAGAGTGAGGGGTGATTCTCACAGACTTTAAATTAATGTTTAGAAATGTACCTAAGTAAAATAAAGACCTGCATTTCTATAGCAGCTTCCATGACCTTGGGATGTCCCAAAGCAGTTTACAGCCAATTAAGTATTTTTGAAATGTCAACACTGTTGTAATGTAGGAAAAAAGGCAGCTGATTTGCGCACATCAAGGTCCCCCAAACAGCAATGAGATAATAACCAGATAATCTGTTGTTAGGTTTTAATTGAGAAATAAATATTGGCCAGGATAGAGAGAGAGAAAGAAAGAAAGACTTACATTTATATAGCGCCTTTCACGACCAACGGACGTCTCAAAGCACTTTACAGCCAATTAAGTACTTTTGAAGTGTAGTCACTGAGGTAATGTGGGAAATGCGGCAGCCAATTTACGCACAGCAAGCTCCCACAAACATCAATGTGAAAATGACCAGATAATCTGTTTTTGTTACGTTGTTTGAGGGATCAATATTGGCCAAGACACTGGGAATAACTCCCCAGCTCTTCTTCAAAATAGTGCCATGGGATCTTTTATGTCCACTTGAGAGAGCAGACAGGGCCTCGGTTTAACATCTCATCCGAAAGACGACCCCTCCGCCAGTGCAGCACTCCCTCGGTACTGCACTGGAGTGTCAGCCTAGCTTTATGTGCACAAGTCCCTGGAGTGGGACATGAACCCATAACCTTCTGACTCAGTGGGGAGATTTCCCCTGCTCTTCTTCAAACTAGTGCCATGGGATTTTTATGGGTCTTGGTTTAATATCTCGTCCGAAAGACGGGACCTCAAACAGTGCAGCACTCGCTCAGCATTCCATTGGAGTGTCAGCCTGGATTTTGTGCTCAAGTCTCTGGAGTGGGACTTGAACCCACAGCCTTCTGACTCAGAAGTGAAGTGCTACCCACTGAGCCACAGTTGACACATTCAGATTGGTGGTGCAGTGATTTTATTTTATCACTAACCCTATCACCACGTAATTCTTGATGTCACACCCAGACAATCGGTCCACAAGATACATTACTTTGGTAATTATAAATTGTAGCTCATAGAAATATTTCTAAAAGGATTTCAGTTACCAAAACATGTATAAATGTTCATTAGCTATCTGGAATTTCTTATCTTTTATTCACAGATAACTCTTGATACTAAATACAAAAATCAAACATGTGGCCTTTGTGGGACTTTTCAAGAAGGAACTGGAATCAATCCTGGTAATTAAATCCACCATGATATAAAAGAATCAAACCGAATTTAAATATTGTACTCGCAGATCTCCTGTGATTTTATTCACAGTGAGCGGGAGGATAAGCTGCTTTAAAGGACAAAGAATAATGTATTGCAAAATGTATTATTCTGTGAGTAAGCTAGAAATATAATCAATCAATAAATGTAAAGTCGATTCCAGTGTGGAAAAAGAAGATAATTTAAAGCTAAAACTTGCCTTAAGAACTCAACCAAAGAAAAAGCAAGCTGACACAGTGAACCTTTTCAGAAATGGAGTCTGTACATTGAAAAACTGTGCATTGACCATCCAGGGGTCACATTGTGTAATTGCAGCCTGACAAGTTTACATACCAAAGCCCATAACAACAATAACAACAACTTGTATTTATATAGCGCCTTTAACATAGAAAAACGTCCCAAGGCACTTCATAGGAGTATTATAAGACAAAAATGTTGACACTGATCCAACATAAGGAGAAATTAGGGCAGGTGACCAAAAGCTTTGGTCAAAGAGGTCAAATTCCATAATGAATGTGGATATAGAATTCATAATGGGAAAACGTTTTCACAACAGTGTGATAAAGTGACAATAGAAAATCAGGTTGTATAGATAGGAAGTGTGTGCAGATACCATGGCCGGATTTTCCGGGGTCTATGACCGCGTACGCTGTCCTAAGTGCCCCGTAAGTTCCGGGTTTCCGCATGCGCGAAACCAGGTTACTTGCGATCTGTCAAGTTTCAGCTCGACAGATCATCCGCATGCGCAGGAAATGGACATTCGCTGGCAGAGAGTTGTGCTGTTTGCCCAACTACTGCCCAGCAAATGCCCACGAAACCCTTATGCCTGGTAACGGCAGGCGTAGGGGTCTTCTTTTACCAACGGGTGAAAATAAATATTGAAATAAAAATGTTTAAATCATTAAAAAAATTAGTTTAGGTTAATTTTGGCCCCTTTAAAAATGTTTAAATTTATTTTTCAAAAAACTAAATTTTTGTTTTAAATGTTGAATTAAATTGTATTTTTATTCATTTTAAACATTTTTATTTAGGTTGTGTGGAAGTGTGTTTTTTATGTCATTCCTATTATGCTTATGGGGATTCCGTAACGTAAATGGAATCGCCGTAAGCATAATAGGAATCCCACTTATTGATTGGTTTGGGCCGGCCCACGTGATCCCAGGGATACTTGTGAACCGCCTGCGCCCCCGGGATATGTGGGCTGTAATACGTAGGCCTGAAGGCCCAGGACTGCAAGAGTCTGAAGATACGGAGGCACCAGATGGGTGCGTACTTTTTTTGCGGATCGGAGGCATTCGCCTGCGGGAAGCCTCTGACCACTATTTCAGGTCCCATATTTTAAATCTATATATATAAAGCAGCTCTTCTGTCTGTCCCGATGTCTGTCTGTCCGTTCTCTATACGTTTGAAAGTTACAGAGCGTACCGACGCGCGCGTCGCCTCAAAAGAAAGCTTGCGATTCCGGACCGGTCATAGGTGTATTTACGTTTCGGCCGTACAAAAACCGCGCCCGCGGTATCCGAAAAACGTTCAGCCTTCCGCTCATTAGCATCTCATTAGCGACCGTGTGACGTCGAGGTCGACCAATCGGACGGCGGATTCCTTCCGACAGTTGAGTGTCGAGTGACTCGACGATTGACCAATCCTACGCTTCGGTGACCTGACCGGTCGACCAATCGGTGCGTGTGTGGGCGGGCCTTATCCTTCTGAACTGAGGTGAGTGGCCGCCATCTTGATTTTTCACAATTTTTTCCCCACACTTTCAGTGTGTTAGGGAAGTAAGGTAAATATTTTAATGATGTTAGGGAATTAAATAACAATTTAATAGGGGGGGGAGAGCCTCGGGAAATCGCGGGGGGGGGAGAGCCTCGGGAAATCGCGGGGGGGGGGGAGAGCCTCGGGAAATCGCGGGGGGGGGGAGAGCCTCGGGAAATCGCGGGGGGGGGGGTGGGAGAGCTGATGAGTTTAAAAAAAACAAGAGGCCGCCAGTTGCGCGGCCGCCTTGACGACGGCACGCATTCGCACGGCCCCCGTTACCCCGGCAACGGGGCACGCCAGCGGTCTTGCCTGCTCCCCGCGGGCCGCCTGCACTGACCGCGCATGCGCCGCCCGTACTGACCGCGCATGCGCCGCCCGCGAGAGCCCGCTCCCAGCGCCGGCCGCCGCTCAGCATTCCCGCTATCGCAACGGCACCGGACCTCAGGCGCTAGGCAGGGCGAGCGAGGGAGGGAGACAGGGGAGGGAGAGGAGGGAGGGAGGGGAGGGAGGGAGAGGAGGGGAGGGAGGGGAGGGAGAGGAGGGGAGGGGAGGGAGGGAGAGGAGGGGAGGGGAGGGAGGGAGGGAGAGGAGGGGGGGAGGGAGGGAGGGGAGGGGAGGGAGGGAGGGGAGGGGAGGGAGAGAGGGGAGGGAGGGATAGGACAGGACAGGGAGAGGGGGGGACACACAGGGGCAGGGAGACCAAGCGCCCCTAAATTGCCCTTGCAACGCGGGGCTCCCCAGCTAGTATAGTATAAATAGATAGATATAGATGATTTTTTAACGTTTCTAAGAAATATAACATTGCTGTTAGCGTTTCACAAATTTGCAGCACCTGTCATCTCACGGTATATTTCCTCCTTGGTTTGTGCAGATTCTAATGATGCTTTATATTACATTATGGTTGCAAATCAGCTGGATGTTCTGGGTCATGTATGTGTTAATGATCAACCTACACGTTCAACATGCACAGCAGCTAATGTAAGTTATTTACAATCAGATTACTTGTAAAACAATTCCTTCACAGATATGGTAAACATGTGCCATCTTTCCTTTCTGATTCTATTTCCAGTTATGAATATGAATGTAATAGAGTTGATGATCTACAACATATTTGGCCCTCACCTTGAATGCTTTCATGTGTGTTATTGTATGGCCTAAAGTGAGGCCCAGAACAGTGGGAGCATCCAAAGAATTTAATTTAATGTTTATTTGTGGGTTACACTGTAAAGGAACTATATACTGCTCAATTGTCAGTTTCCTGAGAACACTAAGTGTTACGTGGTCCTAGAGTCACGTGTTGGCCAGATAGGAGATGACAGGACATTAGTGAACTAATTGGGGTTTAATGACACTCCAGCAACATCCATGGTCATTTTATCTTATGCTCGTCCACAAATTACCAGATTTTTTAAATTAAATTTCACAACTTGCCAAGGTGAGATTTGAACTCACAACCTCTGGTTGCCAGTCAAGTACCACAGCCACTATGCTACTGTACTGGGCAGGTTTGATATTGCAACCCATGTCTTGGAAGAGCCAGCTAACTGCAGCACTTTCCTGTATTTGCATTTGTGTAACCTGTCCTCCTGTAAACTGACTGCCCTGTAGGGGCCCAACATTTCACACACAGGCAGATCAAACATGATATTTTGGCCACAGCACATGCATGAAATGGCAACATTATAACATGTGTCAACACCATGACGTTGCCTCCAAAGTGTGCTGCCGCAGCCAGAGCAACACATTTACTGGCCCCAGGAAGATCCAGCAATCTTTGTTCTCTCAGAACCAAGCTCCCCACAAATGGCTCTTCATTCTCTCAAAGAATGCTCCCAGGTCCCAAGATACCCTATCCAAGTATTCCCCAACCCCAGGTCTACCAGAAAAACCCTAATGATCCTCATTCATTCCCAAAGCCCTGCCCCAAAGCCAACACATTCATTACCTCTCAGCCCAACCCTCCACCCCATACACCAACACCAACTGCACACTCCACCCAACACTCGGCTGGGAATGTTCTCACAGCTGTTCTCCCTCCTCTGCCATAACTCTGCCAGAGGTTTAGCAGAAACCCTGCTTACTGTGAAATTACGGTGGCATCTCTGAGGACATTTCTGGCCTTTGTGTTTAGAGTTGCACTATGCAGCTGTCAGCCAGATGTTAATCTGAGTGCTTCCCTGCTCTTTAATGTCATTCAGCTCATTCTGTAGTGGCCAGACATCTAGTCTCCTGGCCAATTTCAATCAGGTAAAACAAACATCAGAACTCAGTGGCATAACTGAACACATTAGACCATCACAAGAAAAATGCACATAAAGATATTTCATCGCTGACAACTGAGCCCTTCACTTTTTTAACCTGTCGCAGGAGATCATCTATATTTGATAATTAGTTTTCAAATCCTATGCAACAAATGTTCTCACAGGGCACTCAGCAATTGGAGGAGTTATCAACATCCCGAATTTCAGGGTACTAGTACTGCTATTGGCTGGTCTATATGAGTATTTAAAATATAATAATGTAGTACCCTGCAATTTAGTGAAATACTTTTACATTGCTATTAAAGATACGTGAACACGTGTTGGTGAAATCAGTAGAACCTCCATTTAACGTTACATTGACTGCTATTGGCTGGTCTCTATGAGTTTGGCATAAAAATAAAACAAAAAAGGTGACTCAACCGTGGCTAACAAGGGAAATTAGGGATAGCATAAGATCCAAGGAGAGGACATATAAATTGGCCAGAAAAAGCAGTAAACCTGAGGATTGGGAGCAGTTTAGGATTCAACAAAGGAGGACAAAGGGATTAATTAAGAAGGGGAAAATAGAGTATGAGAGTAAGCTTGCAGGGAACATAAAAACTGACTGTAAAAGCTTTTATAGATATGTGAAGAAAAAAAGATTGGTGAAGTCAAGCGTAGGTCCCTTGCAGTCAGAATCAGGGGAATTTATAATGGGGAACAAAGAAATGGCAGACCAATTAAATACATATTTTGGTTCTGTCTTCACAAAGGAGGGCACAAATAACCTCCCAGAGATGTCGGGGAACATAGCATCTGATGAAAGGGAGGAACTGAAAGAAATTAGTATTTGTAGGGAAATGGTGTTAGGGAAATTGACGGGATTGAAGGCCGATAAATCCCCAGGGCCTGATAATCTACATCCTAGGGTACTTAAGGAAGTGGCCCTCAAAATAGTAGATGCATTGCTGATCATCTTCCAACATTCGATGGAATCTGGAACAGTACCCATGGATTGGAGGGTAGCTAATGTTACCCCACTATTCAAAAAAGGTGGTAGAGAGAAAACGGGGAATTACAGACCGGTAAGCCTGACATCGGTATTTTGTTGCCACTAAGTGTTGGAGCCGCAGAATGAAGGATGTGACACCGATTTCTCATTCTCTCTTGTGCTTTTCTGCTTTCAGAGCTGCAACTTCCCCATATCGATGTATTTTTCCATGTGTTTTGAGAACCCTACCTTTTATAGTAAGTACTTAAAATTATGCCAAAAGGATGTCTGTGCTTGTGGAAACAGGGAAGAGTGCGCGTGTGCCACATTTGAAGAACTATCACGGCAATGTACAAATCTACCTGTAATAAGGTAATTATTTAATTGGTGGTGTGAATAAACAATTAAAATAACAATTGTTGAAAGGCAGTCATCAAGGAAAACAATATTCTGTTAGTAAGACAGCCAGGCAAATAAGTGCCAGTGGTACCCGTGGTAACGGGTTATAACAGGCGTCGCTGTACGTCTGGAAGAGTGTTGTTAGAGTTGCCTCTATTGTTATGATTTTTGACAGCAGTGTTACGAGAAAGTGAATCTTTTTTCCCCCCCTTCTTTTCTGAAGGTGGTAACTCATGCATTTATACAGCTCCTCTCACATCCTCAGGGTCTCCCTGGTGCGTCACAGACAATTCATTATTTTTGGTCAGTCTCAGTCGCTCGGCAAACACAGCAGCCAATTCGCGCACAGCCAGGTTCCGCAAACAGCAGTCAGATGTTTGACAGTTACTGTGTTTTGGTTGAGGGATGAGTGTTGGCCAGGACACGGAGACCTGACTCCCTGCCGCAATTACCCACTGAACCCAGAAATAGGCTTTTTCAATGTAAACTTGAGGGAGTCATTTTTAGAAGAAGAAAATTAGTTCAACAATAATATAAACACTGCCTCACTAATTGGTTTCTTTAACAAAAATCATCGGAAACTGCAAATTAATGTCAGTAATGCGAGCATATAAATAATGCACTCTTATTGTATCACTCGATATTTTGATGAAGATGTTAACCTGAAATGTATTAAAATAGTGTAGAGAGGCATTTGATTCGAGTGTGTTAAAAGTACTTTTTTGATTCGAGTGTGTTAAAAGTAATTTTTTGATTTAGTAATGGGATGTGGGCATCACTGGCAAGGCCAGCATTTACTGCCCATTCCTAATTACCCTTGAGAAGGTGGTGGTGAGCTGCCTTCTTGAACCATTGCAGTCCATGTGGTGAAAGTACTGTTAGGGAGGGTGTTCCAGGATTTTGATCCCCTGCGATGAAGGAACGGCGATAGATTTCCAAGTCAGGATCGTGTGTGACTAGGAGGGGGGATTGCAGGTGGTGGTGTTCCCATGCACCTGCTGCCCTTGTCCTTCTAGGTGGTAGAGGTCGCCGGTTTGGGAGGTGCTGTCGAAGAAACCTTGGTGAGTTGCTGCAGTGCATCTTGTAGATGGTACACACTGCAGCCACGGTACGCCGGTGGTGGAGGGAGTGAATGTTTAAGGCGGTGGTTGGGGTGCCAATCAAGCGGGCTGCTTTGTCCTGGATGGTGTCAAGCTTCTTGCGTGTTATTGGAGCGGCACTCATCCAGGTAAGTGGAGAGTATTCCATCACACTCCTAATTTGTGCCTTGTAGATGGTGGAAAGGTTTTGGGAAGTCAGGAGATGAGTAACTCACCGCAGAATACTCAGCCTCTGACCTGCTCTTGTAGCCACAGTATTTATGTGGCTGGTCCAGTTAAGTTTCTGGTCAATGGTGAACCCCAGGATATTGATGGTGGGGGATTAGGTGATGGTAATGCCGTTGAATGTCAAGGGGTGGTGGTTAAACTCTCTCTTGTTGGAGATGGCCATTGCCTGGCACTTGTGTGATGCGAATGTTACTTGCCACTTATCAGCCCAAATTTGAATGTCGTCCAGGTCTTGCTGCATCCGGGCACAAACTGCTTCATTATCTGAGGAGTTGCGAATTAAACTGAACACTGTGCCACCATCAGCGAACATCCCCTTTTCTGACCTTATGACGGAGTGAAGGTCATTGATGAAGCAACTGAAGATGGTTGGGCCTAGGACACTGCCCTAAGGAACTCCTGTTGCAATGTCCTGGGGCCGAGATGATTGGCCTCCAACAGCCACAACCACCTTCCTTTGTGCTAGGTATGACTCCAGCCAGCAGAGAGTTTACCCCCTGATTCCCATTGACTTCAGTAGGGATCCTTGATGCCACACTCGGTCAAATGTTGCCTTGATGTCAAGGGTAGTCACTCTTACCTCGCCTCTGGAGTTCAGATCTTTTGTCCATGTTTGGACCAAGGCTGTTATGAGGTCGGGAGCCGAGTGGTCCTGGGGGAACCCAAACTGAGCATCGGTAAGCAGGTTATTGGTGAGTAAGTGCTCGATAGCACTGTTGATGACACCTTCCATCACTTTGCTGATGATTGAGAATAGACTGATGGGGCGGTAATTGGCCGGGTTGGATTTGTCCTGCCTTTTGTGGACAGGACATACCTGGGCAGTTTTCCACTTTGTCGGGTAGATGCCAGTGTTGTAGCTGTACTGGAACAGCTTTGCTAGAGGCGCAGTTAGTTCTGGAGCCAAGTCTTCAGCACAATAGCCGGGTGTTGTCGTGTCCCACAGCCTTTGCTGTATCCAGTGCGCTCAGCCGTTTCTTGATATCATGTGGAGTGAATCGAATTGGCTGAAGACTGGCTTCTGTGATGGTGGGGACCTCAGGAGGAGGCCGATAGGGCAGAAATGTTCTTGTGATAACATCGGCGACAGTAATTTCTAGACTATTAGAATCATAGGGGAAAAAATTGGACTTCGGCAGAAACCTGCCGATGTCACCGCGGCATCGGGTTTACAGCCGCTGAAAATGGACGCAGCACTACCGGGCAAAAATTCAGAATTGTAGCACAGCGCTAACTTACTGTGTAACGCCCTCCTGGTGGCGATAGTGGAGGCCTGCGACCTGAAGTTCCCATCCGGGAGCGGCGATGCAGCTTCTTACAGCCTCTGGGAGCGAGGCTGTGGAGTTCGCAATGAATTGTGGGCAATTTAAAGGGCTATGAATTAAAGGGGCACTGCATTCCCAACAAATTAAAATTAAAATCAAGTGGCAAAATGCATTTTTCAGCCCTTACTGCCTCCAAAAATAACATTAAAAATAAGTCCCAAATGACAGTTTTCAGCTCTTAAAGCTGAATTGTCTTCTGCACCTAAAAAAGATGGTAAAAATGCTTCAGCACTAAAACAAATGACTCAGCAAACCAGGGAAGGGGCACCCAGGGTCTCGCACGCTGCATCCCAGCTTTGTTCAGGGGGTCAACACTGCAAGAGAGATCCTCTACCCACAGGGGCCAGGAAACCCTCCAGAAAGAACAATGTGGGACCATATCACCGAGGCAGTCGCTGCCAGCAGTGTCGCCCCCACCACCTGGCTCCAGTGCCCAAACCACTGGTCAAGGTCAGTGAATGCAACTTCAAAAGCTGTCTTCTACCAACTGCACCACTAGCCTCACATACTATTTTATGCACCTTCACCCCCACAATCACTCACCTACCAACAATCTGTACCAATCACGAGGAACATCTCCCATTCCTAGCCTCACCTCACCCCCTTGGATAAGACGGTGCCGGCCATTCTTGGCAGGGGCATGGCTGAGCCCTTGACCAGTGGTGGGGCTGAAAGTATACAAGATGCCGGTATCCTTATACATTATCCTCCTTCTCACATGTACCTCTTGCTTTCTTGCCCTCCCCTCACAACTCCACCCTTGTGCCTCCCTCATTTCACACCCAAGAAATCCAGCCTGCCCAGCCAATGGTTGGCCAAGAAGAGGGAAAGGTGAGTGAAGAAGAAGATTGATTTGACACTCCCAGCCACCAGCTCCTCAAAGTCGACCAGCAAGGCCATTTGCAGTGTGCCCCACTGAAAGTCAGCAGCCTTCCACCAGCCATGCTGCAGCTGCTGGGGCATGACATCACTAGGACAGGCAAAGGCACACAAAAGTCATTCACTCAGGGAATGCGTAAGGGTGATGAGTTGATTTCTTGATGTCATATTGGATGGATAGATGTATAAAGTTGGATCGGAAAGTTTGCTTTGTGGTGGCTTTTATTTCAGCATTGTGGCCTAGAGGACGCTGTGATGGTCAGTAACAGAGGGAAGGTAAGGTGTGGGACTAATGTTGAAAGGGGAACTGGGGCTGTGGTCACTGGTACCGCAGACAGATCATTCCATCCCGGATATCTCGGCCAGAAAGGGGATGTGTGGGATGCATCCTTCCTTCTGCTTCCTCCTCTTCAGCTTCCTCCTCCTCAGCTTCTTCCTCTTCTGCTTCTTCCTCTTCTGTGTCTTCCCCTTCCCTCTGCGAGTGGATGCGGTAAATTTGAAATGACAGCATAAAATACTGGAAATACTCAGCTGGTCAGGCAGCATCTCAACCTGAGAAATTAATTGTGTTTCTCTCTCCATGGATGTTGCCTGACCTGCTGAGTATTTCCAGCATTTTCTGTCTTCTCAGAGGCCTTCCTTTACCACTCAAGGCCTTGCAAGCGTCCAGCAGCACTCTCTACACACTTAAAAAACTTTTAACATCTACTGCAGCGAGCCACTACTTCAATAAAAACAAAAAAATACCCAGTCCAAAAGTTTAAATGCAAACTTACCTGTAAGATGTGTGTGTCCCTTTAAGAGGTGCTGACATCGCCTCTGTCGATCTGCTTGCATGATAGGTTTCCCTGGAAGGCTTAGGACCCAGCGCTAGTGTCGAAGTTCACAGTGGTAACGTTAAGTTGGTGTTGCATGCCGACTGATGACACCAATCCTCATTTTTATTTGCAGGGCGCTACCTAAGAATGCCAGCGCTACAGGGACTTCCAAAATGGAGGACGCCACGGGACCCGCCACCAGCTTGCGGAAGAGTGGCGGCCACCGCTTTCTTTCCTTAACGCTGTGCTAATGGGTGGCGCTAAGGTCGGGAATTTCATCCCCACAGAATCTCTCAGCGCTGCAGTATGCCATTCGGCCCATCGTGCCAGTGCCAGCTCTTTGAAAGGGATATCCAATTCTCCCACTCTTTCCCCATTGCCCTGCAAATGTTTCCTTTTCAGGTATATATCCAAGTTACTATTGAATCTGCTTCCACCACCCTTTCAGGCAATGCATTCCAGATCATAACAACTCACTGCGTAAAAAACATTTCTCCTCATCTCCCCCCTGGTTCTTTTATCAATTACCTTAAATCTGTGCCCTCTGATTACCGACCCACCTGCCAGTGGGAACAATTTTTCTTTATTTACTCCGTCAAAACCTCTCAAATTTGAACACCTCTATTAAATTCCCCTTTAACCTTCTCTGCTCCAAGGAGAACAATCCCAGCGTCTCTTGTCTCTCCACCTGTTTTTGCAATTCATAGGCATGTGTTGATGGGTACCACTAGCTGCTGATCTCTTAAATTGTGCAGTGATTTCCTTCACTTACTATAAGCTCCAGTTAGTTACAGCCCTGAGTTCTGATAATCTAGATAAACAGCTAAAGGCTTCCCTGAATTGGAATTGTCAGCGGAATATGAACAAGAGCTTTTTGAATAACATAGTGTGGAAAAATGTCTGTCCCACTGTGCAGAATACCTAGTGTGGTGTTCCTAGGGTATGCAAACAAGCAGAGGCACACAGAAATCTTAAAGCTGGATGTGGTATGGATCAGCTCTAGTAGCTGTGCAATGTCATTATTTAAAAAAAATATCAGTGCAGATTCTATTTTCCTTTTTCACAACCCTTGAATCAACCCCATAGTATTATCGTGTACAAATGATAGAAATGTAATGAATTCTTAAAGATAAATACTTCACTCTTTCTCTGTGACTCATTTTATTGAAAATCTTTATTCTCTGCAGTGATGATGAGGAGGAAGTCTTTGGAATACATTGGAACGAATGGAGATCAAAAGTTAGTTGTGGTAAGAAATAACAAGAAAAAATTTAATCAAATTACTGAAATCTGTAGTTCCGTTCTTGAATAAATCTGAGATTTACACAGCTGTGTAACCTATATTTCAGTAAGTCCTGATTGCCCTGAAAATCAGTTCTACAAGGAATGTGGTGCTATGTGTGTTCCAACCTGCTCTGATCCAGAAACACAACAACGTGATCAGTGCGTGAATGCCTGCGAATGTCCAGAAGGTAATTATATGGGAGACACAGACATTCAGTCATTCGTTTGGTGGTACTCTTATGTATGAGTCAGGTGCGGTGCTGAGGGAGTGCTTTGATTTAAACTCTGGCCCATTTGTCTGTTCTGGTGGGTGTTAAGGTTTGGTAGAAGAGCAACCTCACTCAAAACAGATTAAGCTGTTGCTATTACTGTTTTTGTGCAAAATATAGACCATATTTGACTAAATAACAACAACGTACTTCAAAGTACAGCCCCCGCCACTTATAGTGAGCGCATTGGTGTCAACACGATTTGCCCATTATTCATGGTGGACACTGTAACCAAGGAAGCCCATGGAAATTGATAGGAAACAGCTCAGGACAAGAGGATATAATCTGTATTTTCAAACTAAACCATTTCAGTGAATCCAGTGTTGGGGTCAGGGTCCTGAATCCAGGTTTTTACTTTGCACAATATTATTTAACTTTAGCACAAGAATGTTATGTTCATAAATAAATAGACGTTTTTATTATGAACAGCTAGCTTGTGCTAGTCATTTATTCAGCCATGTTGACTTGTATACAGTAGCCATGTTGACTCTCTCAACCAGTGCCTCGTGTTAAACAAGACAACCCATATAGATGTAGCCCACTACTAAAACATACAGCTACACCTAGTGTACCATTCTAGAATGACATGTTACTGCATATCATTACAAAGAACACTATTGAAAACCAACTTTTCGGAAACTATATATTTGTGCCATAGATGTATTTATACTACAATACTCTTTTAAAGAGATCTGTTTGTAGGTTTGATGAATTGTAAACTCATTCAAATTTGCCCTTTGTTGTAATGACGCCAGGACAACAGAGGAGATGCATTTTGTTATTTATGTTATTGTGCTTCAGGTACTGTCCTTGATGACATAAGAGGCACGGACAAGTGTATCACCAAAACAGCATGTCCTTGTGAATACGGTGGAAAGATTTATGAACCTGGACAAATAAGAAACACTTCCTGTCATTCATGGTAATGATATCAATTCAGATCACGCACCTTTCAACAACTCAGCTGTCAAACCTTATTGAGTTATTCAGTTGCCTGTCTAATGATTGCATTTTCTTGCTAGTGTGTGTCGGAGTGGAATGTGGGAATGCTCGGATATCAGCTGCCCTGGAAGATGCAAAATTGAAGAAGGAACCCATTTTACAACATTCGATAATAAATATTACACATTGAAAGGAGATTGCTCTTACTACGCTGTTGTTGTAAGTGAGGTTTCATTACATTTACTACTGGAGAGAGACTGAAAATAAATTGAGACTATGAAGTGGCCAAAATTGGGTTTATTTGTAAATATGGTATTTTACCCAATTTGGATCATTTTGGGTAGAGCTTGGCATATCCTTTAAACAACAAAAAGGGGATAAATTTGGCACTTTTGCACTTCCGGTGCATACTGGGAGCACATATCACAAAGTTGCACACCTCCAGCCCATTCAGTTTAACTGTTAGAAAATCACAAACTAGGGTTACACAATTTTGTGATTGATCTGCAAAATTCCCAGCATGTGCCAGGGACACAGCAGCAGAAAATGTACCCTTTAGTGTATACGTGTTTTCATACATAAATAATCTGGAGAAAACCTCATTGGGAGAAAACAATTAATTAAGGGAATGCAAAACTAGGTCATAAATATAAGATAGTCACTAATAACTCCAGTAAGGAATTCAGGAGTAACTTCTTTACCCAGAGAGTGGTGAGAATGTGGAACGTGCTGCCACATGGAGTAGTTGGGGCAAATCGCATAGATGCCTTTAAGGAGAAGCTAGATAAGTACATGAGGGAGAAAGGAATAGAAGGATATGGTGACAGGGTTAGATGAAGTAGGGCGGAGGAGGCTCGAATGGACCAGCACTGACCAGTTGGGCCGAATGGCCTGTTTCTATGCTGTAATTTCTATTTAATTAATATTTTGACTTAAATCTATAAAGTGCAATTGTTCCTATGCTAATGATTGTTGTTCTATACCACATTTTATAACTCTGGAGATAAGACTGATGCACTATCAATTGCTACAAAAGACTGGAGATTGAGTAAGTAATAAACAGGCTTTTATTACCAAAGAACAGAGCATGCCTCTTGTGGTTGCCTGGTATCCAAAAGGGCCGGAGGCTTCTGAGCAGCGACCTTTATACCCAGCCATGAGGGTGGAGCCAGGGGCGGAGTCAGCTGAGGCATGCACAGACAAGTACAACAATATGCAAGAGTGAACAGTACTAACAGTGAACAACAATACTAACAACAGTGGTTTACCACATTCACCCCTTGTTTAGAATTGAGTCCGGCGGGGTGAAGTGCACTAAAAATTCGTGTACTGAAGTCTATCAGGAGGCCTTGTAAGCCGTCCTGAGCGTCGCAGCAGCGGCGGTGATGGTGCAGCATCCAACGGTGAACCCGGTGTCTCGTTCAGAGGAGGTGTAGCAGGTGGCGGACCCTGGGGCTGCTGCATGCCGTCTACAGGGGTCAGAGCATGGGTAATGGGAGGTAGCGATGGTGGTCTCTCAGAGGCACCCGAAGGTGCGAGGTCTCGTGCGGGGACTGTGTCCTGGGGGTAGGCAGGAGTAGCGGTGGGTGGCGAAGAGGGTGTTTCAGGAGCACCTGCAGGTGCGAGGTCTCGAATGGAGACTGTGTCCTCCCGCCCGTCCGGGTACACCACGTAAGCATACTGCGGGTTGGCGTGGAGGAGGCTCACCCTCTCGACCAGGGGGTCCGCCTTATGGGTCCTCACGTGCTTCCGCAGTAGGACGGGACCTGGAGAAGTCAGCCATGTTGGTAGCGAAATCCCCGACGTGGACTTCCTGGGGAAGGAGAACATTCTCTCGTGAGGAGTGGCATTGGTGGGTGTACAGAGCAGCGACCGAATGGAATGGAGCGCCGCAGGGAGGACCTCCTGCCAGCGGGAGGTCGGAAGGCCCTTAGATTTTAAGTTTAAAAGGACTGCCTTCCAGACTGTCGCATTCTCCCTTTCCACCTGGCCGTTACCCCGGGGGTTGTAGCTGGTGGTCCTGCTTGTAGCAATGCCTCTCGCGAGCAGGTACTGCCGAAGTTCGTCGCTCATAAAAGATGAGCCCCTGTCGCTATGGATATAGCTAGGGAAACCGAACAAGGCGAAGAGGTCATTCAGACATTTAATGACCGTGGTACTGGTCATGTCCGAGCAAGGGATGGCAAACGGGAAACGGGAGTACTCATCAATTATATTGAGGAAGTACACATTGCGGTCAGAGGAGGGGAGGGGCCCTTTAAAATCGATGCTCAGCCGCTCGAAGGGGCGCGTGGCTTTGATCAGGCTCGCTCTGTCTGGCCTATAAAAATGCGGCTTGCACTCGGCACAGATCTGGCAGTTCCTGGTCATGGTCCTGACCTCCTCGATGGAGTAGGGCAGGTTACGGGATTTGATAAAATGGAAGAACCTGGTGACCCCCGGGTGGCAGAGGTCATTGTGGAGGGTCTGTAGCCTATCAACCTGCGCGTTGGCGCACGTACCACGTGATAGGGCATCTGGGGGCTCATTGAGTTTCCCGGGCCGGTACAAGATATCGTAATTGTAGGTGGAGAGTTCGATTCTCCACCTTAAGATCTTGTCATTCTTGATTTTGCCCCGCTGCTTATTATGAAACATAAAAGCCACTGAACGCTGGTCAGTGAGCAGGGTAAATCGTTTTCCGGCCAGGTAATGCCGCCAATGTCGCACGGCTTCCACAATGGCCTGGGCCTCCTTTTCGACAGAGGAGTGTCGAATCTCGGGGCCCTGGAGGGTCCTTGAGAAAAAGGCCACGGGTCTCCCCGCCTGGTTAAGGGTTGCAGCTAGGGCAAAGTCGGATGCGTCGCTCTCCACTTGAAAAGGAAGGGACTCATCCACAGCGTGCATTGTGGCCTTCGCAATGTCTCCTTTTATGAGAGTGAAGGCTGCACAGGCCTCTGCTGTCAGGGGGAAGGAGGCGGACTTGATGAGGGGTCGGGCTTTATCCGCATAGTTGGGCACCCACTGCGCATAGTAAGAGAAAAACCCCAGGCATCTCTTCAGTGCTTTCTGGCAGTGGGGGAGGGGGAGCTCCATAAGGGGGCGCATTCTATCGGGGTCTGGGCCGATGACTCCGTTCTCCACTACGCAGCCAAGAATAGCAAGGCGCGTAGTACGAAACATACATTTGTCTTTGTTGTATGTGAGATTCAGCCGCTGGGCCGTCCGGAGGAATTTCTCTAGATTAACGTCGTGGTCCTGCTGGTCGTGGCCGCAGATGGTGACGTTGTCTAGATATGGGAAAGTGGCCTGGAGCGCGTTCTGGTCAACCATCCGGTCCATCTCCCGTTGGAAGACAGAAACTCCGTTGGTGACGCCGAAGGGAACTCTGAGAAAGTGATAGAGCCGACCGTCAGCTTCAAAAGCTGTGTACTGGCGGTCCTCAGCCCTGATGGGGAGCTGGTGGTATGCCGACTTCAGATCAATCGTCGAGAACACCCGGTATTGTGCTATCTGATTGACCATGTCAGATATGCGGGGGAGTGGGTATGCATCTAGTTGGGTGTAGCGATTGATCGTCTGGCTGTAGTCAATAACTAGGCGCTGTTTTTCGCCAGTCTTCACTACCACCACTTGTGCTCGCCATGGGCTGGTGCTACTTTCAATAATCCCTTCCTTCAGGAGTCTCGCTACCTCGGATTTAATGAAGCTCCTATCCCCAACACTGTAACGCCTGCTTTTGGTAGCGATGGGCTTACAGTCGCGGGTGAGGTTAGCGAACAAGGAGGGGGGGGGGACTTTAAGGGTGGAGAGGCTGCAAATGGTGCACGGCGGGCGATTTAAAAGCTGCTGGCTGCAGACTGTGAGTGGGGGGAGGGGTCCGTCATACGCTAATGTGACACTCTTAAGGTGGCACTGAAAATCCAACCCCAGTAGAACGGCAGCGCAGAGATGGGGCAGGACCAGAAGTTTAAAATTTTTGTATTCTGTGCCCCTTACTGAAAGGGTCACTACACAGTAGCCACCGACGTCCGCTGACTGGGCTTTGGAAGCCAAAGAGATCCGATGGCGCGTCGGCAGGACCGGGAGAGAGTAACTGCGCACCGTGTCGGGGTGGATAAAGCTCTCCGTGCTCCCGCTGTCAAAAAGGCAGGTAGTGGCGCGGCCGTTTACCGTAATATCCATCATGGACCTGGACAGTTGATGAGGGAGAGATTGGTCCAGCGTCACGGAGGCCAGCGTATGGTCGAGCGAGTCGATGTGGTCGTCAGATGAGGCGGTGGTTGAGTCCGGGTCCCCCGTGGTTGAAGTCGGAGGCGTCCAAGATGGCGGACAAAATGGCGGCGCCCACGGTCCCGATCCCCACGCGGCTGGGGGAGCCCAAGATGGCGGACAAGATGGCTGCGCCCACGGTTCGCACGCAGCGCTGCTGGCGTTAGCGGTCTTCCCTTTGCAGGCGCTAACGTAGTGACCTTTCTTCCCGCAGCCGGAGCAGGTAGCATTCTTCGCGGGGCAGCGTGCTCTAGGGTGTTTAGCTTGGCCACAAAAATAGCATTTTTGTGCCTTGGACATCGCTGCAGCAGTCGGAGGTGGCGGTCCCATGGCCCAAGATTGCGGCGTCCACGGCGCGGGGCGATGAGGGGAGAAAGCGTCCATATTTCTGTGGGCCGCGTCGAGCGAGAGCGCGAGGGACACTGCCTTTGTCAGGTCTATTTCACCCTTCTCCAGCAGCCTCTGCCGGGAGTAGTCGGACCTTAGACCCGCAACGAAAGCGTCTCGTATCAGTCCCTCCGCATGTGCCGCGGCCGATACTTCCTTGCAGTCGCAGCCGCGTCCGAGTACCCGCAGTGCCCGTAGGAAGGCTTCCACCGATTCCCCGGGCTGCTGTCTGCGAGATCTTAAAAGGTGCCTGGCATAGACCGTGTTAACCGGGCGTGCATACTGCCCTTTCAGTAGGTCGATAGCCGCCGCGTAGGTCGTCGCATCTTGGATTAAAGTATAGACTTGGTGGCTCACCTTCGAGGCCAGGATTTTCAGTTTATTTTCATCAAGAGTCACGGTCGAGGCTTCCAGATACGCCTCAAAGCAACGCAGCCATTGTGCGAATTTAGTCGACGAACCCGCTTCTTGGGGGTCTAGGTCCAGGCATGTTGGTCTGAGGGCTCGCAGCAGCGCCTGCTGCTCAGCGTTTTGCGCCATCGGTTGATCAGCATCCGCAGCCAACATTTAACTTTGGTAATAAAATTGATGCACTATCAATTGCTACAAAAGACTGGAGATTGAGTAAGTAATAAACAGGCTTTTATTACCAAAGAACAGAGCATGCCTCTTGTGGTTGCCTGGTATCCAAAAGGGCCGGAGGCTTCTGAGCAGCGACCTTTATACCCAGCCATGAGGGTGGAGCCAGGGGCGGAGTCAGCTGAGGCATGCACAGACAAGTACAACAATATGCAAGAGTGAACAACAGTACTAACAGTGAACAACAATACTAACAACAGTGGTTTACCACAAAGACCGAGTGAAAGTTGTTAAGGTATAGGTTTATATCAATTTGACTGAGCTACTGGAATTCCGGTTAGTTCTGATTTGAATTTCAGTGAGGTGCTAACTCCCACATGCCTATTTGACAGAGTTCAGACTCTTGTATTTTGTAACTTTTTATCCACAGACAAAAGAATGGACGGTAAAGATTGAGCTGCGGCCATGTCAAATCGCATTTAAACAGACATGTTTACAGCGTGTGGTGTTCACCAACAATCAGGTGAGAATTTGTAACACTCTTTATTCATACCCTTTTCTTTCAGTGGTATGTTTCAGCCAGCAACGATGCAAAGAAATATTCTTTATTCATCTCTTGTTTAGACCTGGTACCAATTCACTAACGATGGTAATATTTATTCGGAAGGGGATAAAGTTGGACTTCCCCTACTAAGAGGTAAAAGAAATAATCTCATTCTACTTAGTAAATAAATAAATAACAATGAAGTTAACCTGAATTTTTTTTCTTTTTACAGGTGATATAATAATATTCCGACAGTCTTCAATGTTCCTTCAAGTAGCAGCGGAATCTGGACTGAAAATGCAAGTACAGATATCTCCCATCATGCAGCTTTACATCTCCCTGCCTGAAGATGCCTAGGGAAGCATAAAAGGTGGTGTATTTAATGCCTTCAAGATGTACTTAATTAACTGCTTTACTAATGCATTAAACTAGTGGCTGTAAAACTACTAGAAAGAGCACTGGGCTACGCTCCAGATTTATGCTATTCACATTTCACTTTCATTTGTGGATTTACGCAGCATAAACATTTACAGTGGAAGTGGTTATCACATCATTCTCTCTCTCTTCTTAATACCCTCAGGCATCTGTCAGTTCTTTTATAATTCAAATTTGGATTGGCTTGTACAATGCGTAAAGCACACCAATCTATCATTCATAAGGTGCACCGCAATAAATGTCAAGTTTTATTGGTTTTTAGTGTGGCTTTATGGGTGATCATTTATTGTGCTGTATTTTATGAATGGTAAATTGGTGTGTTTCAATCCATTGTATATTACAAATTTGAATTGTAAACAAACCGACAGAAGCCTGAAGGTATTAAAAAGAAAAAAGACTTGGATTTTATATAGCGCATTTCATGACCGCAAGACATCCCAAAGCCCTTTACTTTTTTTAAGCATAGTCACTGTTGTAATGTAGGAAACACGGCAGTCAATTTGCACAAACAGCAATGAGATGATGATCATTTTTTTTTGTTACATGGTTGAGGGATAAATATTGGTCAGGACACTGAGAAGAACTGCCCTGGTTGTCTTTGAAATAATGTCATGGGATCTTTTACATCCATCTGAGAGGGCAGACAGAGCCTTGATTTAACATCTCATCCGAAACACAGCACCTCTGACAGTGCAGCACTCCCTCAGTACTGCCCTGAAGCATCAGCCTAGATTATGGGTTTAAATTTCTGGGATGGGACTTGAACCCACAACCCCCCTGACTTAGAGGCTGGAGTGCTACCAACTGAGCCACGGCTGACACCTTCAGTGCAAATAGAGAGTGGTATGAATTAATGACGAGGTCACATTAGCATGGAACAGGATTTTAAAAAAGGCAGATTGGTGCTTTCTTGTGATGATGTATATTTTCTGTTTCACAGGACTATGCGGCACCTTCAATGACAATGCAAATGACGACTTCCTATCTGCATATAACATGGTGGAAGATGCACCTCTTACTTTTGCTAATTCCTGGGTAGCTGAAAACAATTGCCCTGAAACAACCATACCTGTTCCATGTGTTAGTTCAGAAAATGGTAATACAACAAAGTACATCCCCTCTCAACTATAACAGAAATGGTTTTACTCTGTCGTGTTGTTGAAAAGAAATCTCGAGTGGACTTAGCCAATTTCTCTTCCTCCTTGAAGTAAACCATTCTACTGTCACAAACTGTTCCACCTTGAGGTCTGACTAAGTAGTGACAAGCCTACCCAATGGCCTTCCTTAAATGGATAAGTCAGTCTTTACTATTCATTTCATAAAATTCTCTCACAAACTATCCTGTTTGCATACATCGTCATTTACACGTTTTTCAGTCAAAATGTTTTCTGTCAGATCAAGTTGACTCAAAAGACGATCAGCATTGGGAATATGCCTGGTTCTCAGTATTTTGGCGCATTATTCTGGGAAAATAATGTAACATAGAAATTGACTGGTCAAACAGAGTGTTTTTTAAAGGTGACGTTATTATTCGTGAATTATTCCACATAAGGAATTTCAAGACATCATTGGCTAAAGTTGTATTACATCATTTTGTCACAAAATATGCAAATACTCTTGCCAGATTTATTTCCAATATCTGCAAATTAGTCAAATAAAATTTGCAAATTAAGTGTCAACCAATCCAATATAACAAAATTTATTTTGCAAAACAATCATATAAATAGGTCGATTGAAAATGACTTTAAAATAACTTGCTTGTAGTTTATTTCTTTACATCCCGCAGGATATATTTTCCTCTGTTTACGTGTTTCCATGGATATACCAGAGTTTGGGTGTGGGCAACCTACTATGAACACCACTCTGGGTCAATTGCTTGGAAGCCCACAAGAACCACCGCATGCCGATTCTCCCTCCATGGGGAAAAGAACTTGGCCTCCACCCAAAACCTCCTCATTATAATTTCAGCAAAGTGAGGGATTCTGTTTGATCTCATCATTCTGCAACACTGCGTATTGGTGTTCAAACAGGCTGCTCTGGCTTCTCTTTAGTAACTGTATTCAAATTGAATATCTTGATGCCAAAATTGGAGAAAAAGCCATGAGGAAAAAAAAAGGGGCTGTAATTATAGCGTGACAAGTTTACACAGGTAGTTTCCATTATTAGTGTGAACATAGGAATTTATAATATAAATAAGGACAGAATGTAAGACTTTAAAATGGGGACTGAATTCAGTCTATGTGCCCTGATCTAACTATCCGCCGCCCTCTAACCTGATGTCACCTGAAGAATGCACTTGGTCTTGACTCCCCGTGTGCCAGGCCACAGGAAATTGACCAATATATACACTGGTGGCTCTCCCGTGGTGTTGCTCCTGGCAAGTCAGACAATATGTTATATAATAACTGAGTGCTGTGGTCACCTATTGGAAACATAGAAATATAGAAGATAGGAGCAGGAGTAGGCCATTCAGCCCTTCGAGCCTGCTCCGCCATTCAATGAGATCATGGCTGATCATCCAAATTCAGTACCCGGTCCCTGCCTTCTCCCCATATCCCTTGATCCCTTTAGCCTTAAGAAATATATCCAACTCTTTCTTGAATATATTTAATGAACTGGCCTCCACCGCCCTCTCTGGCAGAGAATTCCACAGGTTCACCACTCTCTGGGTGAAGAAATTCCTCCTCATTTCAGTCCTAAATGGCTTACCCCTTATCCTTAGACTATGACCCCTGGTTCTGGACTCCCCGGCCATCAGAAACATCCTTCCTGCATCTAGTCTGTCCAGGCCTGACAGAATTTTATAGGTTTCGATGAGGTCCCCTCTCAATCTTCTAAACTCCAGCGAGTATAAGCCCAATCGACACAATCTCTCCTCGTACGTCATTCCTGCCATCCCAGGTATCAGTCTGGTGAATCTTCGCTGCACTCCTTCCATGGCAAGAACGTCCTTCCTCAGGTAAGGCGACCAAAACTGCACACAATACTCAAGGTGTGGTCTCACCAAGGCCCTGTACAACTGCAGCAAGACATCCTTGTTCTTGTACTCGAACCCTCTTGCTACGAAGGCCAACATACCATTTGCCTTCTTAACCGCCTGCTGCACCTGCATGCTTACCTTCAGCGACTGGTGTACAAGAACACCCAGGTCTCTTTGCACTTCCCCTTCTCCCAATCTATTACCATTCAAATAATAATCTGCCTTCCTGTTTTTGCCACCAAAGTGGATAACCTCACATTTATCCACATTATAGTGCATTTGCCACGTTTCTGCCCAATCACCCAACCTGTCCAAATCGTGCTGGAGTTTCACGACATCCTCCTCACAGCATACCCTCCCACCCAGCTTTGTGTTGTCTGCAAATTTGGAGATATTACATCCAATTCCCTCGTCCAGATCATTAATATATATTGTGAACAGCTGGGGTCCTAGGACCGATCCTTGCGGTACCCCACTAGTCACTGCCGGTACCCCACTAGTCACTGCCGGCCACTCGGAAAACGACCCGCTTATTCCAACTCTTTGCTTTCTGTCCGCCAACCAGTTCTCTATCCAAGTCAATACCTTGCCCCCAATCCCATGTGCCTTAATTTTGCACGCTAATCTCTTATGCGGGACCTTATCGAAAGCCTTCTGAAAGTCCAAATACACCACATCCACTGGTTCTCCCTTATCTATTTTACCAGTTACATCCTCAAAAAATTCCCCGCCTTTTCTCTACCACCTTTTTTGAATAGTGTGGTAACATTAGCTACCCGCCAATCCATGGGTACCGTTCCAGAGTCTATCGAGTTCTGGAAGATGACCAGCAATGCATCTACTATTTCTAGGGCCACTTCCTTAAGTACCCTGGGATGTAGATTATCAGGCCCTGGGGATTTATCGGCCTTCAGTCCCATCAATTTTCCTAACACCATTTCCCTACAAATACTGATTTCTTTCAGTTCCACCCTTTCATCAGACCCTATGTTCCCCGGCATCTCTGGGAGGTTATTTGTGTCCTCCTTTGTGAAGACAGAACGTATTATCAGGGCCACTGATTCAGTGATGAAATTTGTGAAATGGAATTAAAGTGAATGGTATTTTGTGACTTATAGCAATATTTTGCATATGAAAATGAGGAAGTCTGATTATATTTCCATGAAAATCCTAAACAATGGCCTCAATATTATGAAGCAAAATATTTATAAGTGCTCGAAATTCCGGTTTTGACCAAGGATGAAATGCAGTAGGTCTCTGGATTGGGGAAAACTGAGCAGAGCCTGGTTCTGCCAGGATTTCACCCAATTTCTTAAGTCGTGCCATCCTCTGGTCTGGGGAAGGTGGTGGGTGGGGGGTGGGTGGAGTTGCATAGCACATTCTCCACTTGTGTCGAGGGGAATTTTTGTAGGAATTCCTAGGCTACCCTGGGAATTCACTGCATGCTGCCCTCAGGGAAAATCTTACCAGCTGACACCCCAACACTTTACCATGGAAAAGTAATCAATCCCAGGGTGGACCGATTCATTTCTGCAAGAGTCCCACATGCTCCATTGGAAGCACAAGACAGAAGAATTGACATTTTGTTGGCCCCCATCCAGGGCCTTCTCGCCACTATCAAAGCAGCATGGCATCACTCCGAAATCCATGCCTGCTTGGTGATGTGGCCTCACTGGGGGCAGGTGTCACTGACATGTGACCCGTCCCCTGGCATATGTAGGTGAGTCCATCCCTGAAACTTGGACATGGTCTGAGCTTTGCCATTCAGTTGGATTTAGACTCCAGCCCACCACTCTTCTGCTGCTGGAGAGACCCCACTGAAATTTCGGGCCCTCAATGTTTGTCTCTTACATTGTTTAAAAATGAAGACACATAAAAATGTTATGAAGATGTTGACTGTCTTAGGTAGGTAGAAGTGGGAAGTAATAATGGGGCTTTTGAGATTTTGCAGTAGTGAGGGGTTTTTGTGTTTACCTATTCATGGAGCAGGTGTGGTAGAATTGGTGTTCAGTTTAGTTGACCTGGGAGGGATGCTGTTGGATTTGGTAATACTGAGAGGTAGTGTTGGAGCCAGGAAGTACTGTGGAGTGGAGGGGAGTAATGGCTGTGCAGGGCAAAAGAAGCAATATGTGGTAGGAGAGCGTAGGAATGAGGGAAATAAGGGTGATTAGTGCAGGAGATAGTTGGAGTGAGTGAAAGGTGTGGCAATACAATTGGGTATGCAGGATGAAAGCTGGAAAAAAGAGATAGGAGAGAGAGGGGATGGGAGAATGAATTGGTGTGTAGCCAAGAGGTGGTATAGGCAGTGGGAAGGAAAAGGAAGCATTGGCATTCAGAATGGAGTAGCAAATTGCAGTAAAATAGTGTGGGAATAGGCGATTCTGGTGCTGGAGCAGGAGGTAGTGAGCTTTGGGAGAGAACGTGAAATCAGGGGTCACAGGTTGTGGGAGTGGTGTGACGTATTGGTAGGAAGTTAGTGTTGGGATGTGGAAAACAGAGTGGGTGTATGGGAGCTGAGATTTTGGAAGTGGGCGTAGTAGGGACAGGGTTGTGCACTGTTTGTAAATGCCTCAATCCTTCTTTCTCTAGCTTGTGGTTTCTCCCTGATTTTTCTTTGTCTATTTAAACCGATGTCTGTTCCCCGTGTGAGTGTGTGTGTGTGAGTGAGTAGTCCCTTTCTTCCTGTGTTTCCCAAACTCTCTGGGACTCTGTCCTCCCAAACTCTCTGCACTATCGCCCAGTGCTTCTCTCTCCACTATATCGGTTTCTTTCTGCATCTGTCCTATCGCTCCCTAATCCCAATAATCGTAGCAAACATTTCTTCACCATGTTTCTGTTGAGGGAAAAAGCTCTACAGCATCATAAATGTTGCTGGAGCCGGGAGACAGAACTGAAGACATCCTGCAGGGAGGGTGAAACTACAGTATGACAAGTTTACCTGAGTGAATCCTGTTAGAAATATGAATGTAAGAATTTATAATGGGGAAAACGTTGACGCAAAAAGTATGACCAAAAA
This sequence comes from Somniosus microcephalus, assembly GCF_052327205.1. Lineage (NCBI taxonomy): Eukaryota > Metazoa > Chordata > Chondrichthyes > Squaliformes > Somniosidae > Somniosus > Somniosus microcephalus. Next base: position 34,889,276 of record NC_141003.1, read on the forward strand.
ATGATGAGGAAGTCAAGTGGTGCAGACAGGAAGTGCATGTAGACTAAAGGGGGGGAAAAAATCGGTATCGACCATTTTGGGGCGCTAACATTGCCTGGGTGCTAACTTTAGCGCCCAGAGCTAATGACCACAGAATTGAGTTTCAGCGCCCCAAGAGGGAAGTGGAGCACTAAATCAAGCACTCCACTTCCTTCTTAGGGCGCTAATGTCGGAGAGTGGGGCAGAGACTTCAGCAGTGCTGCACACTGGGCCAAGCAGCACTGCCACATTCAAAGGCTCCTTCCCTCCCTTAAAGAGAAGGGCCATCACTGCAGGCACTGTAATTTAATAAGTACCTACCTGGACCACCAAGGCAGCCATGAACCCATGTGATCAGCCCGGCTCTCAAGCAGAGTGCTGGGCTGATTGATCGCGGGCAGGAACCTGCGAAAAAAACTAGAAGAGGAAAGGCAAGTTTTTTTCCACTTACCACGGCCACCTTGCCTTTAATCATCACCCCCGAAGTGGCTGGCCGCACGATGCACGCCTCCAGCAGCTGTCAGTGTTTTCAACCGGCGCTGCTGCCGGGGGTGGAAGTCAATTTCAGGTCTGGGGCGCTACCGGGGCGATGCGCACGGCGATGGCATCATGATCTCCGGGCGAAGGAGATCAGGCGCAACGCCGTAGCACCGCTGCTAAACTCCTGCCGAATATGGCGAGAGTTGATGTCAGCGCCGTGCCCGAACGCAAAGCCCGATAGCGCCCCCCAAGGTTTTTAATATATTATTTTATTTTATTGCATTCATTACATTTGAATTAGGTATTCAAATCATATACTAATAAAAATAACTTGTTATTAAATTTGGTTTGCAGAACACTATGCCAAACAACATTGCTCCTACTTAAAATATCCGACAGGTGCTTTCTCCGTGTGTCACTCGACAGTGGATTACATGAAATATTATCAAGTAAGAATCCTCTGTAAGAACGAAAGTCTTCAAAACAATGTAAGGTCAGAAACTGTTAATAGATGCATTAGTAATGTGGTATTTAATTCATAAAATGTCTGTAACTTTTAGATTAAATATGACCTAATAACTTTTAAATTTGTATAACAGTACAATAAAGAAATATTTCTATACATCACAAATAGCTAAAAGCAGTACACTTAAATATTATCAATTTAAATCAAGGGTTTAACCAAAGGGAATATTCCATTCATTCCATTACTAAACCAAAACTCATCAAAAACAAACAAGAATAATTAACATCTTATTAGCCTTTATTAATGCACCCACCCTTTAAGAGTTAAAAGCAATATATTAGTAATTCAACATACAGACTATTCCTGCAAGGTTAAATACACAACCGAAGATGATTTTATTGAGATGTGTTTTAGCTGTTTCTGATGTATTGAAATACGCCTGTATTTTACCCCATTTCTCATAACAACCATTTCTGTCAAATTATGATTTGTCTGGTGAATTCATGGCTACTTGGAACTGTAGTCAGACCCCCCCTGCACTAAGTTCACTGAGAAGGGTTAAGGTTATCAAATAGGCTAGACTTTTATTGAAGCAGTTTTTGCCAGATTCAAACTCTGGTTCAAGGGGTGAAAGGAGATTATTTTAAAGTAAGATGTTTGAAGTTTTTGTCTTTTCCAGAGAGGTAGGCAGGCTACAAACCCTAATTTTGTATTTGGGAGGGCATGATACTAAAACTTCTCATCACCCTGAACAATATAGCTTTTGTATGTGAAAATTTATTTAATAATCTTACTTTTTCCCTCCCTTTTCTGTTGTAAGATTTAATATACAAAGTGCTTTTGTCTGGCTTGTAAAAACCATTAAAAAAAGTAAAAGAACTCATATTTATATAGCGCTTCATCACATCCTTGGGAAATCCCAAAGTGCTTTGTAACCAGTTAATTAATTTGAAGAGGGTTCATGTAGGCAAACTGAGAATCTAATTGTACACGGCAAGGTTCTACAAACAGCTAATGAACAAAATATCAAATAATCGGCATTACATCTGTGACAGGGCTTGGTGATGCAATACACTGTGGGTTTCATAGTTATATATCATGGAATCTCAGGAGCCACAGGTAATGTTTAAGTCTATAATCCCATTTCTCATACCAACCATTTGTGTCAAATTATAATTCATATGGTGAACTCATGGCTACTTGGAACTACAGTCACACCACCTGCACTAAATTCACTGAGAATATTTAAGGTTATCAAAGAGATTAGACTTTTATTCAAACAGTTTTTGATGGATTCAAACTCTGTTTCATGAATTTGCAGTTATTTCAAGCTGCTGATAATAATTTAGGATTTATCCACCAATCAGGCAATAATACTGAAAACAGTCCTTTCCAAACCTACAAGCACACACAGAGTACTTGGGGCAGCTAGCGACTGTTACTTAGGAATGTAGAAAAGCTGAAGATAAATCAGAGATAGGTTCCTGTGGGGGGCTGCAGCAAAGAACATGACAAACCTTATGGGGATTCATGACCTTGAGGAAACTGATGAATTGAAGGAATAAAACAGATCACCAACTGAATGTGTGGTCTGATAGCAAAATACTGCAGATGTTGGAAATCCGAAATAACAACAGAAAATGCTGGAAAAACTCAGCAGGTCAGGCATTTGAGTTGACGTTTCAGGTCGAACCCTTCTTCAAAACTGGAAAGAAAAGAAAATAGATCGAAGGCAGGGCTGCGATCGGAACAAAAGAAGTAAAAGAAACAAAAGAAGTAAAAGAGAGAATAAAAGGTATTCGAAGCTAGACGAGATGGTAGTAGGCTGAGATTAGGTGTGAAGTGTACTGGCAGGGCAAGAGATAGCTGCCAGGTGTGAGAGAGAAACAAAAGGAATGGGGGGGGTGGAAAAGAGTGGAAAAATTACAAGAAAAATGTAATAGGGGCCGAGGTTATGATCTGAAATTGTTGAACTCGATAATTGAGTCCGAAAGGCTGCAGAGTGCCGAATCGGAAGATGAGGTGCTGTTCCTCGAGTTTACGTTGAGCTTCCATGGAACAATACAAGAGGCCAAGGACGGTGAGGTCCGAGTGGGAATGGAGCGGTGAATTAAAATGACAGGCGACCGGAAGCTCGGGGTCACCTTTACGGACTGAATGGAGGTGTTCCGCAAAGCGATCACCCAATCTGCGTTTGGTCTCCCCAGTGTAGAGGAGACCGCATCATGAGCAGCGAATACAGTATACTAGATTGCGAGAAGTACAAGTAAATCGCTGTTTCACCTGGAAGGGGTGTTTGGGGCCCTGGACAGTGGGAAGGGGGGAGGTATAGGGTAGTAAACACGTAGACGAACAGTTAATAAAATGGGTTAGTATTAGTAGGGCATACACTATTAGGTAGATGGCTAAAGCTGTTGTGCTGGCGCTATTAGTAGGGAGAATAGAATAAATCTTAGTGAGGTTTTAATCGCGCTGAGGTCCTAGATACAGGTAATAGGAATATTCAAATAAGGTTTTAATAATCTTATTTGAGCATTTAAGCAAAAAATTTTAAAACGTTTTTAAAACACAAACACATCTCGTGTAACATTGTTTACAGTGATTCAGAAGATATGCTCCTTTATCAATATTAGTTTTATATTTGAGATTGCAGGAACTGATTGCTGTATTTATTTATTGCCTATTGAGCAGCTGTTACGGCAACAGGGAGCCGCAGTAATTTATTTATTTAGCGGCTTTATTTATTCATTTAAAAATGGATTTTGTATCAGTGTGAACTATTTGTGGTTTGTTAGACTAACTTCCTTAACTCCATTTTTCCAGATGTGTGTAGCTGCTACCTGTGCCTGTGAGAATATCGAGGACTGTCTGTTTGCAGGATTGGGAGCGTATGTTCATGAGTGTGCGGCTAATGGTGTCATCGTGAGGAACTGGAGGAGACATTTGTAGTACGTTACAACAATGCTTCTGTTTTTATAGAATTGTTCTGCAGTCTTAATGGTCTTAAACTTAATCTGACTGCAGTAAAATATATTAACATAAAGATATTGTAGTGCTTTCCCTCAGGTTTATTCCATTTCTATAACACCCACCATGTACATAAAGACTCTGTTAGCAAACAAAAGTCACAGGCTTTCTCTGGAACATTTTGCCCTTGGAAATAGTGAAAACAGTTAATGAGATGATTTGAATATTCTATATGTTGTAATATGATGTTGAGGACATTCTCTGCACGAAGGGACCATCCTCATTACGTCTTTAAAAATTAAAATTAACGTTCAACTTTTCAGCACGTGCAATGGCTGGATTTAAACAGAAGCCTACTTGTTCCTATTTTCAATCTATTTAGCCCTACCTCTATTGTGCCTCAGATCTACATTGTGCACAAGTAATAAAAGAAATAGCATATCTTGTTGATTATTCCTTTTAAAATTGATTTGTAATGATTTTGACACAGAACATCTGGCTTAAAAACAAGTCCTTAAACTAAGTGTGTGAAAATACTTTTAAAAGCCACAGGGGAAGATTTCCTATGCTGCGCTATTTGTAACAACATCATAAACATGTTTCTATAAAGTATTGTCAAAGATTCACATACAGAAAACAAGTAACCACATAAAAGGTCATACTGTGTCTGGAGAGACTTCAGTGGAGAGCCCTAATGGGATGGCCTCAACAATCACAGCCTCGTAAAGTCAAACCTTACATGCATTATTTCTTTTCAAAGATCTTTAGTTATCTGATTGCTTGGTTATTATCTGTGCCTAGGTAAATTGTGCAGTAGCTCTCAGGTCTTTGAGAGTGACATGAGAGCCTGTAACCGTACCTGTAGATCGCTGTCAGAGTACAATTACACCTGTGGAGTTAAGGATGTTCCAGTTTATGGCTGTGGCTGTCTTGAGGGAAAGTACATGGATGAAAATGGAGTCTGTGTGGACAGATCAGACTGCTCATGTCATACTAAAGGGCGGCTTGTAGAAAAAGGGCAGAGTGTTTACATGAATGGCAGACCCTGGTAAGTATTTTCTAATAATTTGACAAATGAGAAAAATAACTATTAAATACATGTAAAACATATTTTTATTATTATTTTACACTCAGCATTTGTCAAGATGGAAAATGTCATTGCTTCCAAATAACAGCAGAACCCTGGCCTCCAGGTAACAAATGTTACAACCTCTCCCCATAACATCAGTGCATGGATTAAGCTTCATACTACAGTAAATGAATGAAAGGCCATTTTCCAAGTTCTTTTTGCATATTGTTTTCTTTAGCTTGCCATAATGGGAAAGTATTCTTCATCTGTACAAATTAAGCTGTTTCTTCATCCGAATACTTGTGTGAGAAGGCGTGTCGAACTCTAAACATACCATGTGTGAGTGACTTTCACGGTTCCATCAATTTACAAGACTCACTTTTGTTTCAATTTATAGAATAGTGAATTGAACAATTACACAAAATTAGTTTCATATTAATAAATACAAATACCTAAATCACTAATTTAAAAAAAATATGGTTGTCATGCCATTTTGTCCTGATGTCCCATGAATTCTAGATTCATCGAGGAGGCTTGTGGTTAAAATCTGTGTGAGCCAATCATGGTATGCGGCAAAGATTTAAGCAGATATTAAAAATCCTATTAGCTGACACCTCAGAGAAAACTCTTTGACGCAAACAGTGACCTTTTAATCTTTTATAAAAGCAGAGTGCGTGTGTCCCTGGCTGTGTCTGTCCCCGTGGTCTGGTAGAAGATGACAATGGAAACTGCCCTTGTTTATTTAGTGGTGAGGTTTATACTGAAGGAAGAATAATCCAGAGGGATTGCAATAAATGGTAAGATTAAACAAACATCAACAGAAGTACAATTATATATTGAAAACCATGTCACTTTCTGTGTGGTGCTAAACAACATCATTGCACTGTGCCCTTCATATTGCAGCACGTGTCAGGGAGGGTCATGGAATTGCACTAAGAAGACATGCCCAAAGACTTGTGAGGTGTATGGCGATGGCCATTACCTAACCTTCGACGGGAAAAGATATGTCTATGATGGAAACTGTGAATATATTTTTGTTGAGGTGTGTATAGGTTCAAAATGTTATTTTCATACTTAACTGTGGTCATGATTTTATACCCATCAATGTAATTACCATTGTAAACATCATCAAAATCAGTCCAGTTACTCAAGCGCTACTCATGCACTAATAGTGTGGATGCAGAAATAAATTTGCACTGAAATACAAAAATGTTTTCCTCAGGCATTAGAGAGCGGAAAATAATCCAGGTGATTTGTGGCCTATTTCTATGAGGCCACACTGCACATGACATGTGCGCGCCACTCATTTATATTGTTTGGCTACATTAAAAATGTTATACAAGCCAAATGATTGGAAAGCAGATAGGCAAACATTTGGTTAATCAAGTTACAATGTAGTTGCCTTTTATAAGGAAACTTATCAACAGTGTTTGAGAAGCATATGTGATGAATCACCTGGGGAAGATAGAGCAAATATCCGAGCCAAGGGTGATTCACTGCTCGTTAGCAATGTAATACCCCAAACTGTAGTTTGATGCTAAAAATATGATTACTGTTGAATCAGGTCAGTAAATAAAGGTATGTGTCTCAGCAGTTTTTGATTGTTGAGATGGTTGCTGGTCAATAGGCTCAGTAGGTGACTTATGGACATAGTTACATCAGCGGCTGTTTTTCTGGCTACATTACTCTGCTGGAAGCAAACTGAATGACTATCAGATCAGATCATGGGTTTTGTGCTATTTAATTCCTATTTTGAATTCATTCTTAGGACCAACGTAATCATCGAGAAGGCACACTCCAAATACTCACAGAAAGTGTTCCTTGCTGTGAAAGGGGAATGACGTGTTCAAGAAATATCAGAATTTTACTCAAGGTGTTTTTTTCCTCTAATTATAATTGTACTTTTTTCTGTTTTGGAATGAGATTTTAAAAATATATTTACAACACCTAGGGGGAGAAATTGGGTGGAGCCGCAAACGGGGCGCCAAGCTCGCCTGGGCGCCAGATTTTGCGCTGCGATCGGAGCAGCAGCGATCGCCGGAAATTCAGCTTGAGCGCCCCAAGAGGGAGACGGGGCGAGGCTCGAGGTGCTCCGCATCCCTCTTAGGGCGCTGAAACTGAATATCGCAGCGCAACGTGCCACAGCGCCACACGCTGCGGCACGGCGCGCTGCGGTACTGCAGGCCTTCCTCCCATTCTTAAGGGGGAGGGGCCTGCACCAGCACGATGAGCGATCGCGAGTGCCGGCAAAAGAGCCCGGCACCGAGGTGAAGTGCCGGGCTCTCGGAAAGCAGCCGGCAATGCCACGGGGGGAGAACAGGAGGCCGGGGACGGAGGTGCTGGCAGGCGGCCGCCGAAAAAAACGGCCACCCCGCACCTTCACCTTAATTTGCGCCACTGCCGCCACAGGTAGGCCCCGTGAACCAGGCGCGATTAGCAAGCGGTGCTACAGAGGCGGTCGCTGCCAAATATCGCGATCGGGGCACTGCGCACACTGATGACGTCATCGGTGGCGGCGCAGCGCAACAGGCTAACGCCACCATTAGCGCCCCAGCTAAATATCGCGGGAGGCGTGGCCAGTGGCGCTAAAGCCACTGAGTGCCCTCTTTAGGCGCTAACTGGTGGCGCAGCCCACCGAATTTCTCCCCCCTAAACTGGAAGCGTATATTACTGTACACCTTCAACAGCATTCTATTTTAACATGTATTCTTATAGGGTAAGGAACTCATTCTAACTGACAACCAAGTGACAACAGTTGGGAAGTCTACAAATCAAACCCAGTGCACAGATAATTCCTATTCACTCCACACTGTTGGGCTCTATTTAATCCTTACATTTTCCAATGGGATCACTGTGATATGGGATAAAAGTACAAGACTTTCAATCACACTGGATTCAAGATGGAAAGTAAGTATGGTTAGAAATCAAAGTATTCATATTTATCCTTATTGATCATGGCAGAAAACACATTGAGGATACAAATGAGTCATTTAATCAACAAAGGACTTCTTCACAAGCCTACTTTTTACCAATGATTAGAAATCCAATAGGGAATTCAGAAGAAACTTCTTTACCCAAAGAGTGGTGAGAATGTGGAACTCGCTGCCACAGGGAGTGGTTGAAGTGAATAGTATAGATGCATTTAAGGGGAGGCTAGGCAAGCATATGAGGGAGAAGGGAATAGAGAGTTACGCTGATAGATTTAGATGAGGAAAGACGGGAGGAGGCTCATGTGGAGCATAAACGCCGGCATGGACTGGTTGGGCCGAATGGCCTGTTTCGGTGCCGTATATCCTATATAATCCTATGTACTTAGAACAATACTGTGGAACATTCTAGTAAAGACTATCATGAAGCACTGTATAAGCTACGTAAATGCATGTTTGTGCTTGCAATACGGTCAGAGAAACAGGAAATTCTAATTACTCTGTATTTGGATGTGGGTCAGCCAAGCTGCTCTCACCCTCAAAATTGTCAGAAGACCATATTTCACTCCGGAAGTTTAATGTATTCACAATGGTTACTTATTTCCAATGATTATCTATTTCCAACCATAAACTTGCAAAGCCATTATGAGTACTCAAAATTATTGCAAAGTAACAACTGTACATGCTGGCTGTTTCTAAAACTTTAAATAAATTTGTCTACAATGGTGGATTTGTAATAACATAGAGCTCTGAGGAAAATGCACATCTTTTCCATACAAATATGATAATGCTCCAGGTTTATTTTCATAATTTAATATTTTTATTACAGAACAATGTATGTGGGCTGTGTGGAAATTTCAATGATGATGTTTCAGATGATCTAACAACTAAAGGGAACTCCTTGGTGTCGAGTACAGTGGAATTTGGAAACAGCTGGAAGTCTATGACCTGCTCGGATACCGTCAATCAAACATCACCATGTGATAGAAACCCATATTGTTTAGCATGGGTTTCTATCACAGCCTCCAAACAGCTTTCCCAAGTGTCGGGTCTCCGATTTGCGAATGGTGAGTTTCAGAGCAAAGAAAATGTTGGTTACTGCATTTTTAAAACACTTACAGATTTCTTTAGCTTACAAGTTTTGAAATCCAACTATATGTCCAGTGCCACCTCATTGGGAGAACCTCTCACCAGTGACAGATCGCTTCTGTCACCTCACCTGCAGCTGCTACCTATTCCAGCATATGGAGGGAGTCATTGGAGAGTCTGGGCGCAAGAGTCAACTTTGTGCAGTGACTGTCAGTGTTTTCAGCACCTCAGTGCTGTCAAACACTGAGAAATCAACTGTCAAAATAAAATTGTGCATGGTCCCTTTAAGGAAACCGGCAGATGACGCGTCATCAAATGGCATCATCAGGCCCGCTTCCTGTTAATTGGCCAGCAAGCCCACCGGGCGGGCTTAACAAGGCCAATCAAGGGAAAATCACATCTGTGGAGCGGAGGCTGCTGGGGGCGGGACTGGAAGCCGGAAACCAGCTGTCCCGCACCCATCCCGACACCGCGGACAAAATCGCGGCATTAGTCTCTATTAACAATACACAACACAGCTCCCAATGAAAAAACCTAGGTCCAGAAAACCCATGGACCAGCAATCCCTGTAATTACGCCAGTGACTTGACCACCAGTGACCTTTGCTGCTGACCGCACCAAAGTGAGCAGGGTCAGGGAGAGGTCACCTAACTTAAATGCCCTCAGGAGGTGCCTGCCTTGTGCAGCAAGCTATAAATTGTGGCATATGTACCTAGGCCAAGAGGGCTGTCGGGCATACTCTAGAAACCTCCTGAGGGTCCAGGCCTTGATTCCAGTTTGGAACGCTGAGGCGAACCCCACAACTGTCAATGGAGTGGCCAATACACCACTTTTCACTGGGCTTCATGGATCCGCCAGGTCTTTGAGAGACCAAGGGCAGAGTTACTCTTTGCCTTGAGAGTCCTCAACCTTGCCGCCCCTCTGCCCCTCCCACCCACTTCTCCATTAATGGCTTTGTGTGGAGTGAGCAGATACTCCGCCCCTTACAAGGCCATCAGGGAATTCTGACCTTACCCAGAACCTGGGTACGGAATTGTGGCAGGAGTTTGCCTGAAGGCAGAGGGTTTTCAGTCCCCTATAATTTAGTTTAAAAGTCTTTTGCATAGAAATAAAAAAGTTACAGATAAATCACTCAGTTAACAAGCTTCCACAGACTGCCGAGACCCCCTCTGTCCATCTGAGTGTAATGCTCAAATGGTCAGATCTGTGTATCTTGCTATTTGGCAACATACCTATTCTACACCACTTCATGGGTGTAAAATATTTATAAAAATCTTTGGGGGAGAAATTCATGTCTTTAGCACCACACGTTAGCGCCACAAGGTGGTGCTAAAACGCCATTCAGAGCTCTACTGCCAGCTGATGGCGGTTCCAGCGGCACACACCATATCCATCTTGCTGGTAGCACTGCCGCTAACCTCAATCGCTGTGGACATCGCAATCGCAGACATCGCAATCACAGAGATCATGACATCAGTGAGTGTACAACGCTCACTTGACGCCTGATCTCCCAGCTTCGTTTTGGCCCAGGTTACCGGCTGGAGAAAGCGACGACAGGTAGCGGTGGTGTGCAGCAGCAGGAAGCCGGCTCCAATGACGATATTTAAAGGGATTATCACCAATCCGTCACACCTGTCAGGGTTTTGCAGTTTGAGTGGCTGTGTGCTACATCCTGCAACTGCAAGAGTTTTCTTTAGTTACTTCAAGGTTATTTGGTATTGGAATGTTCTGGCAAGTAGAAAACTCCCTCATTAATTTTGAGATGCTTCAAACTACAACACTTGCTCACAGTCATGGGGGCTGTACTGGCAGTCGACCTCGCCCTCCAGGATCTACTGGGGAGAGAGAGGAGTGTGATGAAATATTCTATTCATCACTCATCAGTATTTCTCTGCCTGTGACTGTGGTTGGTTTCAGTTTCATTTCCATTGTATTGTACTGTGTGTAGGGCTCCGCCCATACCTGGCTCCTATGTAAGCTGGCCCAGCCTGCAGCACATCCAGTACGGCAGACCTCTGGATGGAAGATACATTCTCCTCTGTGTGTTACCTTCTAAGTCAATAAAAGCCTTGTTTTGTTTCGCTAACATCGAGTCTCGGATTTATTGAGGCACATCAATTTTATTGACTTAATTTTCAACACAATGGATCAACTCTTGAAACCCGAACGTTTGGATTTGGACCAGCATGCTTCGGACGCATCGGCACGCTTCGGACACTGGTTTATGTGTATGGAATTCTTCCTGGACAATTCCGCGGCCGTCAAAGACGCTACGGATGCTGCGAGTATGAAACTCGGAATTCTGCGGAATTGGGTAAGCCACCGGGTTTACCCCCTCATCCAAGACGCCGACACGTACCCGGCCGCCTGCGACATCTTAAAGGCGCATTACCAGCAGCCTACGAATGAGGTGTATGCCAGGCATCTGCTCGCTACTCGCGCACAGCGACCTGGGGAATCGGTGGAGGAGTTCCTAGGCACCCTGAAAACGCTTGGCAAAGACTGCAAGTGCCAAGATGTAAAAGCCGCAGTGTACACTGACGAGCTTGTTCGCGATGCCTTTATCACAGGCCTCAGCTCCACTTACATCCGGCAGAGACTGCTGGAAAAAACGGGATTGGACCTGAAACAGGCTGCGGACACAGCACGATCCCTGGATGTGGCCCAGAGAAACTCGGACGCCTACTCTTCAGCCCGCGCCGTCCACGCCGCCACGTGTGCACCAAGGGCGCCGCCATCTTGGAAGGCATCTTCCCCGCCCGGCAGCCCGACACCGTCGGGGCCCCACTCTCCCCCCAGAAGCCCTACGACAGCCGCGACGCGTCGGGGACCCAACTGCTACTTCTGCAGGCAGCCGAAGCACACCAGAAACCTGTGCCCGGCGAAAGGCACCACCTGCTTTAAGTGCGGTAAGAAGGGGCACTTCAGGAAGGTGTGCAGAGGGAACCCCACTGGAAAACCCGCCACCGCCGCGTGTGCGCCGTGGGAGCGGCCATCTTGGACGCCATCTTGCCCGACCTCGTGGGGTCCGCCATCTTGTGAGCAGACAGCGTGGACGCCATCTTGTCTCGATCAGGGCCCTACAGTGGCATCGGTCACAGTGGACCAGACCAGGCCGCACCCGCTATCCAAATCAATGGTGGCCATCGAGGTAAACGGGTGCAGGGTTAAATGTTTAATTGACAGTGGAAGCACGGAGAGTTTTATCCACCCTGAACTGGTACAACAACTCTCCCTAAAGGTGGTCCCTACTCGGGGTACCATCTCTATGGCTGATAAAACCCAGACATCGACCATTATGGGTTACTGCACGGTACAATTGTCCGTTAACGGAACTGTATACGACAATTTTAAAGTATTAATCATGAAGAATCTATGTGCGAGCGTGATCTTGGGCCTGGATTTCCAGTGCTACCACCAAAGCATCACGCTCAATTACGGTGGGTCCCAGCCGCCCCTCACAGTGTGCGGTCTGGCTACCCTGAAGGTAAAGCCGCCTTCGCTATTTGCGAACCTTACCCCTAACTGCCGGCCAATAGCGACCAAAAGCAGGAGGTACAGCTGGGAGGACAGGCGGTTTATCGCGACCGAGGTAGACAGGCTCCTGAAAGAGCGCATTATTGAACGCAGCAATAGCCCGTGGCGCGCCCAAGTGGTGGTGGTAAGGGGTAGCGAGAAGAAACGGATGGTGATCGACTATAGCCAAACGATCAACAGGTACACCCAACTAGACGCCTACCCGCTACCCCGCATATCAGAAATGGTGAACCAAATCGCCCAATACCGGGTGTTCTCCACCATCGACCTCAAGTCAGCGTACCACCAGCTCCCTATCAGACCAGAGGACCGCCCGTACACCGCCTTCGAGGCGAACGGACGCCTCTACCAATTCCTCAGAGTCCCCTTTGGGGTGACGAATGGGGTCTCGGTCTTCCAGAGGGAGATGGACCGCATGGTCGATGACCACCACTTGCAGGCAACCTTCCCCTACCTCGACAACGTCACCATCTGCGGTCACAACCAGCAGGATCACGACTCGAACCTCGAGAGGTTCCTGAAAACCGCACAAAAACTCAACCTCACCTACAACGAGGACAAGTGCGTTTACAACACCACGCGCCTCTGCATACTAGGCAGCGTGGTGGAGAATGGGGAAATCGGACCAGACCCCGACCGATTGCGCCCCCTACGGGAGCTGCCCCTGCCCAACACTCCCAAAGCCCTGAAAAGGTACCTGGGGTTATTTTCTTATTATTCCCAATGGGTCCCCAACTACTCCGACAAAGCCCGCCCCCTCTTGAAAGCATCCTCTTTTCCGCTCTCTGCTGAGGCCCATGCCGCCTTCAAAAGCATTAAGCAGGATATTGAGCGGGCCACGCTACAGGCAGTGGACGAGAACACTCCCTTTCAAGTGGAAAGTGATGCGTCTGACTTTGCCTTGGCGGCCACCCTCAACCAGGCGGGGCGGCCCATAGCTTTCTTCTCGAGGACCCTCCAAGGGCCTGAGATCAGACACTCCTCCGTAGAAAAGGAGGCCCAAGCCATCGTGGAGGCAGTGCGCCACTGGCGCCACTACCTAGCCGGCAAACGCTTCACCCTACTTACTGACCAGCGGTCGGTAGTGTTTATGTTCAATAATAAACAGAGGGGGAAGATTAAAAATGATAAGATTCTTAGGTGGCGGATCGAGCTCTCCACCTTCGATTATGACATCATTTACCGGCCAGGGGCCCTTAACGAATCCCCCGACGCCCTCTCACGAGGGATGTGTGCCAGCGCCACCGGGGATCGGCTACAGACCCTCCACAACGGCCTCTGCCACCCAGGGGTCACACGGCTGTTCCACTTCATAAAGTCCCGCAACTTACCCTACTCGATTGAGGAAGTTCGGTCCCTGACCAGGAACTGTCGCACTTGCGCTGAGTGCAAGCCTCGGTTCTACCGCCCAGATAGAGCCCACTTAATCAAAGCTACACGGCCCTTTGAGCGGCTCAGCTTAGATTTCAAGGGCCCCCTCCCGTCCGTCGACCGCAATGTTTACTTCCTGAACATTGTGGACGAATACTCTCGTTTCCCATTCGCCTTCCCCTACCCAGACATGACCAGCGCCACGGTCATTAAATGCCTCAACAGCCTGTTCTGCCTGTTCGGTATGCTGAGCTACATCCATACGGATAGGGGGGTGTCCTTCATGAGTGAAGAGCTACGCCAGTACATGCTGTCCAGGGGGATCGCCACGAGCCGTACCACCAGCTACAACCCCCGGGGTAACGGTCAAGTGGAGCGAGAGAACGGGACAGTATGGAAAGCAGTCACTCTAGCTCTAAGGACCAAAGGCCTCCCCATCTCCCACTGGCAGGAAGTCCTCCCAGATGTGCTCCATTCGATACGGTCGCTATTGTGTACTGCCACTAATGCCACGCCTCACGAGCGAATGTTTGTCTTTCCCCGGAAATCCACCTCAGGCGTATCCATGCCGTCATGGCTCTCCACCCCAGGTCCGGTATTCGTGCGAAGGCATGTGAGGGGCCACAAGATGGACCCTCTCGTGGAGTCAGTGCACCTACTCCACGCCAACCCCCAATACGCGTATGTCCGGCACACCGACGGAAGGGAGGACACCGTGTCCATAAAAGACATCGCCCCAGCCGGTAACGACAACAACCACGACCACAGCAGCAACAACGACCACAGCAACTCTTACCCGCCCACTACTCTTTCATCACCCCCGGAAGAACATCGACCAACGGTACCCCCACCAACTACCCCTTCAACAACCCTGGCGGCACCCCCGGCAGAGACCCAGGAGGCCACCGGGGACACCCAGCCGACGCCTGCAGCACCACAACAGCCACGTCGGTCGCAGAGGACTATCAAACCCCCGAACAGACTAAATCTATAGAAGGGGTGAATGTGATGAAATATTCCATTCATCACTCATCAGTATTTCTCTGCCTGTGACTGTGGTTGGTTTCAGTTTCATTTCCATTGTATTGTACTGTGTGTAGGGGTCCGCCCATACTTGGCTCCTATGTAAGCTGGCCCAGCCTGCAGCACATCCAGTACGGCAGACCTCTGGATGGAAGATACATTCTCCTCTGTGTGTTACCTTCTAAGTCAATAAAAGCCTTGTTTTGTTTCGCTAACATCGAGTCTCGGATTTATTGAGGCACATCAAGGAGGCAGCAAGAAAGACGGGAACATGCACACAGAGGGAGGAGGAGGGCCATCAGGGCTCTCAACAGGAGGCTTTACCCTCCTAGGGTCTTCAACATCACTCCGCCTACCTTCAGTTAAGCGAGGAGCAGTGTATTAGGAGGCTCCGCTTCACCAAGGAGGTGATCACAGAACTCTGCCACCTCCTGCAACCAGACCTCCAGCCTCTGACCACAGCTCTCTCAGTGGCTGTCAAGGTCACCATTCAATTTCTTCACCAGCGGATCCTTTCAGTCTGCAGCAGGAGACATAGTTAACATTTCACAGTTCACTATCCATCACTACATCCGGGAGGTCACTGAGGCTCTGTACACCAGGGGAAGGGACTACATTGGCTTCCCGATCACCAGAGAGAAGCAGGACGAGCGTGCATGTGTCTTTGCCAGGATAGTGGGCTTCCCCATGGTGCAGGGCACCATCGACTGCACCCATGTGGCTTTGCGGGCACCGTATAACAATCCTGAGATCTTCCTTAACCACAAAGGCTACCACTCACTTAATGTGCAGTTGGTGTGCGACCACACACAGTAAATCCTCAATGTCAATGGCTGCTATCCTGGCAGCAGCCACGATGCCTTAATTAAGCGCCAGACCAGTGTGCCAGCACTCTTCCAGCCACCATGTCAAGCTCGAGGCTGGTTGCTCGGAGACAAGGGTTATCCGCTCTCCACCTGGATCATGACTCCCCTCTGCAACCCCAACACTCATGCCCAGCACTCATATAATGAGAGCCATGCTGCCACCAGGAATTTCATCGAGCAGACCATAGGCCTACTGAAGCAATGGTTCCGCTGTCTTGACCGCTTGGGAGAAGCCCTCCAGTACTTGGCTGAGCGGGTGTCTCATTTCGTGGTGGTCTGTTGTATGCTCCACAACTTGGCCATCAAGAGGGCTCAGCCCTTGCCACCAAGGATTGCAGGACCAACTCAGAAGGAGGACGAGGGAGAGGAGGATGAGGATGAGGAGGAAGAGGATGAGGAGGAAGAGGATGAGGAGCAGAAGGAGGAAAAGGAGGGAGGGAGGAGGCAGCCAGACAATCGGCCTTCCAGACGGGCTGTCCATGACCGGCTCATCAGACTCCGATTCGCATGAAGGAAACCCAAGATCCCCATAGCTCACCACATCCCCATCATACCATCCCTGTCACAGGCCATAGCACAGCATTCTGGGCACAAAGCTGAAATGAGAGACACCACAAAAGATTCCAAACACAATTAATACATTTATCTATAAATATAGTGACATAAATCTTGTAATTCATGTGGAAATGACTTATGAAATGATACTGGGTGGCCTGCTGGTGGCGCTGTCCAGGGAGAGTATAAATACTCGGGCATGGGCCCAGCTTGCTCAGGACATTCTTTAACAGGAACTAGTGAAGGACACAACTCGATCTCCATGTTGAAAAACAGTTGATTAAAGCCTTGTTTAATACTCAGACCGAGTGCCTAGTAGTTTTCTTACGTCACATATCACACATATTACATGAATACTATTAACTAATCACCCTTGTGCATTCCCTTAGTGCCTGTCATTCGTGTGCCTTTTCCTACTCTAGTGCTCCTACGCAGTGCGCCCCCAGTGGGTGCAGCACGTCAGGTGGAAGGCTGCTGAGTTTCCATGTGGGAGACATCAGGTGGCCTTGCAGGAGGCCCTCGACCAGCTGTGGACCTGCAAGGCCCGGCTCTAGACTGCACCACCTCAGCATAGGCAGCAGCAGTCTGGGCTGGCTGTATGACAGGCAGCGACAAGGGCAATGGCGGAGTGGCAGTGGTGGGAGCAGGAATGCTGTCATCCTGAGAGAGGACAGATGGTTCCTGCTCCACAGACCCACTGCCACTCCCCCGGGGCAGCACCTCAGCATTCTAAGCAATCTGCTGGAGTGCAGATTGCTTAGAAACACCGTGAAAGCCCCGGTCAATGGTGATAGATCCAGCTATGATGACAGCAGTCAGAGCTTGGATGCCACCAAGCATAGACTGCATTACAGCACTAAGACGTTGGGTCACTTCCGCCTGTGCTGCAATGGAAGCTGCGACATCACTCATCATGCGTGCCATCATGTCTGGGTAGCCACGGTCTCTCTGGGAGTGCACCAGAATTTCCAGACTGGAAATCCTGGGCTCCATGCTCTGCACAGAGTCCCGTGCAATGTTGGAGGCGGACTCCTCCACGCTCCTTGACATTGCCGAGAGGCTCTATGGCAGCCTTGCCATTGCACCTATCATTTCCGTGTGCATGCCCATCACCCTTCTTCTGAAGGCCTCCCTATTGAGGTCCTCATATGAGTCCTGTGCAGCAGAACCTGTGCTCGAACTTGCCCTGCAGGGAGCTGGCCCTCGAGCTACCCTTTGCCCCTGGCCTTGCTGCTGCCCACTCATGCCCGGTGCCTCACCCTGTGCTGATCCCGCTATCACACTAGCCTCTAAAGAGCACGCAGTGCTCGTATCTGAGCTGGTGTCTGCGAGTGACAGATGTAGTGGCACAGTGTCTTCTTCTTCCTCCTCTTCTCCGCCCTCACTCTCATCGGTGCCCTCGGAGACAGGCTGCTCTGGTGCTTGCTGATTATCTGATAGCAGAAAAGCAGAAGAATCTGGTTATGTTGAGGGGGGTGGCAAAAAGATTAGGAATGAACATACCATTGTTGTCCCCAAGGAGGTCGATGTCGCTGGTGGCCACAGTGCCAATGACCTGGCACCCAATGATCTTCAGCACTCTCGTCTCCAGCTGGCTCAGCTCTTCAATGTCGGCTTGGCCCCTGCCTGTCCGCTCCTGCTCCCGGCGATTGTGAGTGACCGTGGCCTGCAAGAGAAAGGGAAGTGGGTCAGTGAGTGCGGAGCAATGTGTTTGGGTGATGTGTCTGCCATAGTTGAGTAGCTGTCATTGTGTGCAAGTTGTGAGATGTGGGTGTGAGTGTTGGTAGGTAGAGATTGCTGGTGAGTGAGTGCTGGGGGTGTGGTGCATTGAGCAATGTGTGAAGCTTGTGGTACAGATGATGGTACGTAGCATTTGTTGAAGCCTTCACTCACCCTGACCACCCGTGTCAGCTCGTTAAACTTCTTCCTACACTGTGGGGGTCCTGGGGACCACAGTGCTGCCCGTGACGTGGTGTGCCACCTCCCTCCACATGGTGTGGCAGACTTGTGGTGAAGGCCTCCTGCCAGTTGGTGGGTACAGGACCATTCGCCTTCTCTCTACCGCAAAAACCAATGCCTCCAGAGCTTCATCTGAGAACCTCCGGGCTCTCTCCCTGGGGTGACGATCTGCCATTGGGACTTGTAAAGAACTCTTCCTTCTCCTTGACCACCTTCTTATGGTTGTTGGGGCAGCTGCACACCCAACAATGCTGAGAATGAGGTGCTGCAACATCATGAACCTCCCCTTTAAGTAGTGAAAAAATCCTGTGGCAATCATGACTTCCAATTAGACTGCCCCCGATATTGGTCCATCTTTTCAGTGCAATGCCAATGTGGTTGAGTTTTTAGACTAGAATCATGACTGCAATCATTTTAATGAGGAGTGAGCATCCTAGAAGCGTTTCAGGTGGCGCAGCTTAACCTTTTTTAGTCTAAACACTGCCCATTTCTTGGCTATAACGAATTACTAGCCCATTATATTTTGAAAATCCTTTTCTCTACCTTTAAGTCCTGAATTAATAAGCACTTATAACACCCGTGACAAGAAGATGGTTCCTTTATGGAAAGATGAACAGGACTTCAGCTTTGAAAGTACTTTCTTTTACATAGCAGCGTGTATTTTATGCCAGGATTCTTAACTGTCGCTATATCCATGAATAAGCTGTTGACTGATGGAACTTTTAGCAGTGCAAAATATTTCCAATCTGTCTTTTTACAAAAATCATAAATCCCCCTAGTAGTTGACATACCCTGAGCACTATGCTTCTTATTTAGTACAAGTTAGCTACCTTGCATAATATTCGGATCCTGCTATCACGGAGCAGACAGAATAATCAAACATCCATTCAGACATTAAATGTAGATGCTGGAGAACTGGTGAAACAACAGCGTCAGGTTACAAAATAACCAAAAGGTATTTTTATTTTAGGATGTGATACGCTAATTTATGCTCAACGATTGTGAAAGAGTCTATTCAGTTTTTAATCACACTCAATGGCGGTCAGTGGCACATATTTCAAGCAGCCCAATGCGTTCTGCATCATTTTTCAAATAATCCAATGATGCTGGAAAAGATTAAGTGGCCAAAACATAGCATTTTAGAAAGCTTGAAATCTTTTGAATAGCATATATGACAACCAGCAAACTTGGATATAATTCAAAGAAGAAAATAGAAAATATTGGAAAAGTACAGCAGATCAGTTGACATCTGAATCAGAAATTGTTTCATGTTTCGGATGGGATACTTTCATCAGTTTTGTTTCAGATTGCCAACATTCGCGGGTTTTCTTTTGATTTCTGATATGATTCAGTTGGGACTATATAGCGGGAGTGTTAGTGCCTCACATTGATCTTGTTACTTTCTATTAAATATAGGTTGTTATGCAAAGTGCCCAGAGTGCGCTCCATATCTGGACGAAAACAAAATGAAATGTGTGAACTTGTCTGAATGCACTTGTTATTATAACGGGAAAATACTGGAACCCGGTGAACAAAGCAATGACTGCAGAAATTGGTACGGTAACCATCCAGATATATTTTGGACAATACATTGATGTTTCTTGTTACAATATTGGAAATTTAATGAAGCTGACTGACGGATAGATAGACAGAACAATTCAATTGTAAAAGCTGCCTGAACTTTATAAAATGAAAAGTATGGGAAATAATTGAAAAGATGCTCTTCACTACAGTAATTTGAACATAAGTTGGTTTAAATCCACCCCAGCCTGGTTATAAGAGACACCATTAAATATGGGTGATCATACAGAAATGTCAGTAGTCCTAATTATTGCCATCTCCTCACATAAAGGTCCTGTCTGTGGGCACTGACCTATCAACACCTATTACTGACATATACTTACCAGCAAAAATATCCTGCAGTGTCATCACAGGGGCGGCAGGGTATTTTATTATTTTAAAGACGTTTCTCTCTTCTTCTCCAAGGAATTTTAAAAAAAGACAATGAGCCGTTATATTTGGCTCCAGCAGCTTTTCTCAATAGGAGTCAAGCAAGACAAACTCCTATTTAAAGAAATACTGTCGCTTGAATTTAATTATCCTGCTGATAACTTGCTGATTCTGAAACTATGGTACTTAAGAACTGTTTTTGTTACAGTGTCTGCATTGATGGAAATATGAACTGTACAGGTAATTATCTTTTTAAGTAAGTCTGCAGCGTAATATGTGAATAGTTACACAATGATATTATTGTTACTAATCTTTCAGTCTCTTTCTTTAGCACAACCTTTTGATGTTCGAAACCACACAAGGAGATAGAGGTTACAGCACTGTTGATATTGCACATGGTTTAATCTAGATGGCAAATTGTCAATCTAAGCAGTACTGTACGGTGTAACCACTGATGGCTCAGCAGATTTAAACAGTGAATAACTAAGCCATACAGATAGGGAGGCTGCCAGGTCAATTCCTGACCTATGCTGAATGAACTGAATGCCGACAACAGGGGCACTGGATTTGGCTGCTGCACCATAGGCAGGGGAACCTAGCTCCTCATTGCTATCCACCAACAAGCATTGCTGGACGTGCATGTGTGGTTATACCAAGCGAGGACACTTACTGACCAGGTTTACAAATTGTGGTGAGAAAGGGTATTCCATGGAGGGGAATGAGCAATTCTACTTTTTCTAAGGTTTAAAATTCCCCAGACAACTATTAAAGGAAAGCACATAAATAAAGAAGGTAACTTTGGCACCCTACTTGTCTGATGTGCCATGGACATCCATATTTAGAAATGGACTGACTGCTGCCAACAAACCAAAAGCTACCAGAAGCTGTGCAGAAGCATTCTGCGCATAAATGTCAGGCCCCAAATATGAAAAAGTAACGCTCACCACAACAGACAGAGGAGCTGATGGTGATAAACACACCCGGCGAGAGCACAATAAAACTCTCACAAGCTGACAACATCCTAATATCACCTTCAAGTCACATTTCCTCGTTAAATTGTACTGGAAGTTTTAGCAGTTCATTCTGATGAATTAGTCACATCGCTGCCACTCTCTCTTCTCGCGTTCCTTCTCCGCCCTCCCTTTCATTTTCCTCCCCAGTCTCTTTGTCTAGCACTCCTCTCTCTATCTCTCCGCACTATCTCTACTCTCTTTCTCAATTATCCTTTTCCTAGCCGATTAAATCCTAACATCCTGCGCCAGCCGTGTGTTCAAATCACGACAGACAGAGGCCCCGATAGCGATAACCACACTCCGTGAGAATGCAATAAACTCACAAGCTGACAACATCCTAATATCACCTTCAAGTCACATTACAGACATGACAATACCTGAAATTTCCACCCCTCACCTTTCTCTCTCCTTAATCTGTCGGAAGTCCGGCGAGAATGAACAAAAAAAACCACTGGAACTGCGCATGCGCAATTACTTTATGTCGTTGGCAGCAGTCGTGTCCATTTAGAAAATGTTATATTTTCAGGTGATATTGTGACAAAGGACAGACAATTTTCTCCTGTAAGTGGTCGATTTCTCCTCTCCCCTCTCTCAGGGGCACCGAGTCCAATCATTGTGCCCAGCTGGAGACTGAGCTCTTGGCATTTCTGGTCTGTATTGCTCTGGGCCGTGCCAACTGGTGCCACGACACATTGAGCCTTCTGCAGAGTCTAAGGGACTCCTTACTAAAATCTACAGTCACTGTCTAAAACCATGGATTATCAAGTTTCAACTTAAAGTTTAATTCTTAATCACAAATATAACATTGCAATAATTCGAACTTGACATTCTTTTACCTTCAAACTCTATTCAATAAAATTGACTTTGTGTTTACTTTACTCTATTTACACTTGGAGGCACTGCAAAAACATTAGGAGTTAATATTTGTTGAACTATTGAACTTACTGTTGCCCACAAAATTTACATTGTGTCTGTCCAAAGAATAGACTACAAACTATTACCGAAAGCACAAGCAACAAGCGCTTAAATACTGTTAAAATAATCTTCAGGATCAGCAAATAAACATTAGGTTAATGTCCTTAATTAAAGAGTTGCATTTTTACTGTTGAACTGTTTCCATTCAACAAGCAACCTTTGAGGCAGCTATTACAATCCTTGTAATAGAAATTCATTTTAATATAATTCTTTGGGGAAAAGTTGGCATGTAGCTTAATCTGATTCATAAGGTCTACAGTGATGATGTTATTATGTTGTACCTTCAAAGCAAAATTAAATCAAAGGGAAGTTACACTAGTCCTAGCTTTCAGTACAGTATATTAATGTACAACGTATTTGAGTTAACCTTTCAGTTGTGGATAAATGTTCAAATAGTGGCCATCTTGACTGGGCCTATTGGTAAAAGCAAGTAAGACAATTTCAGTATGTCATTAATCAATTACAGAGAATTAGGGGAGTATTGTCTTGGCATCAAAAAGTAGGAAAGGTAAGTAATTAATTTTCATTGTATAAATGTAACATTATAGATCAATGGATGCTGGAATTAGATGTATTAGATGTGGCAAGAGTTTCAGTATGCAAGCCCCTCAACTGAACCATGTGCAGTGAGGAAGGCTGGGAGTAGGCAATCTACAAACTTGAGCTTTAACTGATGTCAGGAGTCTTAACAAATGGCAGAATTATCTTTTATACTGCATATTAATTTCTGGCATTGGTACGTAAAGCATCACAAGGCCTTTCATAAGTGCTCTTCCTCAAGGTAACACCCCAAGTTTAAAACATATGCTTAGGCAATGAACCCAACTCTTGCAATTATTGAAAGCCCAACACATTGGACAGGATTTTTTACTTTAATTATAGCACTTAGGTGGCAATGATAGGGAAGTCTGGAGTATAAAATTGCCCAGAAAGCCATTAGACCAGCTCCACATCACTTCTGAGTAGGTGGTAGTGATGAAGTAACATCAACCATCACATTTTATGTTGTTACTACCTTAGCAACAGTGGACACTAGTAACACCAGCATGTCATTGGCTTCCAAAGTTGCTAAGGACCAGTAGAGGGCTTTTAAAGTTTTAATCCCCACCTCAAGGAATGGAATTGTGGTAATCAATTTAATCCTTCAGCCACAATCTTTCTCTCATTAATTAATCTTCCAACATTTCTTCATTCAAAAGCTAGGAAAATAAAAATCCATAAAAAGAATGGTAATGTCTTTGACTAGATTTTAGTACTAATACATCAAGAAAGGTGTACAATGATGGGGCATTCTGAAGCCCTTGACACTGGCTTCTAGATATTGTGTGTGTACCTGTGAAAAAGGGTCAGCTACTCACCAGCAACTGATGAAAAATGATCATTTTATTTCCGTCCATCACTAGTTTTATTTAGTGTTAGAGAAACAAAGTACCTGGAAGGAAGGATTGTGTCTTGGCTGCTATTGCTTTGGTCACCTCTGAATACTTATACTGTACATGGAAAGTTCAAGACCCATAACACCTGACCTAGAGAGGAGGACATGGTGCCGGTGGCCAAGTTTGAAAGGGCCATCCATGTGCTGACAGGCCTTTAATCTAAAATGAACCAGATAGAAAGCAGAGATAGAATTTCCAGGAGAATCCTATTTCCTTCAGTTAAGGACAATGGTAAAATTATAAAGGCAACGAGTGCCGTAATTGTTAACTGACTGCTTGCTCCGTACACGGCTATATTCCATTTCTCCCTTTTTGAACTTCTAAATAAATGTCAGGTTGGCTAGGTAGTAGCATACTTACCCCAGGGACTAGACAATTGTGCTCACTCCTGGGACTAGACAATTCCGCTCATTCCTGGGACTAGACAATTCCGCTCACCCCTGGGACTAGACAATTGTACTCACCCCTGGGACTAGACAACTGCGCTCACCCCTGGGACTAGACAATTCCGCTCACCCCTGGGACTAGACAATTCCGCTCACCCCTGGGACTAGACAATTGTACTCACCCCTGGGACTAGACAACTGCGCTCACCCCTGGGACTAGACAATTCCGCTCACTCCTGGGACTAGACAACTGCGCTCACCCCTGGGACTAGACAATTGCGCTCACCCCTGGGACTAGACAATTATGCTCACTCCTAGGGGGTGACAGTTGTGGATTTAAGCCACATATCAGGATTTAAGTGCATAATCTGGGCTGAGGCTGAAGTGCGGTTCTGAGAGAGTGCTGCATCGTTGGAAGTACTGTCCTTCAGTTTAGATGTTTAATTGAAGTCTTGCCTGCGTGTTGCAGCTGCAAATGAGAAGATGATAGGGTTGTTATTGTGGAAGGTTGAGATGAAGTGGGCTGTAGGACCTGTTTCATCCAAACCAGTCTTGTGGCTCCTAAAATAAACAGTGGGGTAAAATTTCCACTTCTACGCTCCGTCCCCGACATTCACGCTCATGGGTGGACAATCGCAGGCTGGCGAGTGCAGAAATAATTTTTATTTATCCTCTTTGCTGCTTCATTTTTTTAAATTGAAAAGGCGGATTCATATTTTAATTTTCTTTATCTGTAGAATCAAACTGCAGTAGAGACAGAAACTACAACTTATCCCAGCACCAGTGTTGGTACATTAAAGTTAATCTCCTTTCTCTTCAAGATAAAACAGCAGACCTGATTATAGAAAGTTAATGCTTTTTAAAATTTTATTTAAGGTACACCAAACGGAACAACAACTACAAGTATGCCCACCAGCAGCACTACAGGTTAGTAACTGATTTAGACTAAAGGAAAGGAAGGAGTAGGTTTTAGGGATTGAAGTTTCCGATACCAAGCTTCGCGCGACAGGCATGCATGCCTGAAACTTAGGCACGGCGATCAGTGCACCGCTCACAATTAACTTTCACGGGTGGAAAACCCTGCAGGATGTACTGACTCCAATGCCTGAATTCCCAATATGTGCTCCTCCATCAGAACCCCAATATATAAAATCATTCCCATAGTCTACGTCCATCCAATAACAACAGAACATGTTGGAGTTACAAACCAGGTTCTTCAACATTTAAAAGGAAAAATACAAGAGTTAATAATAATACTGTAGAGTCATTGGATTTACTCTTTTCAGATGCTGACAGACACCTTTTTATTTTTGTTGTTATTTCATATTTTCTGCAGAAGACAGTTTTTCTGTTTATCTACAAACTCTATGTACCCAATTCATATTTTATATGACAGTGTTCCTAGAAATGAGCAGAGGGTATGATGGCCTAGTAGTTATGGTACTGGACTGGCAACCCAGAGGTTTGAGAGTTCCAATTCCAGCAGCTTGAAAAACTGAACTCAACAAATCTGCAAAATCTGGGGTTTGTGCTCAGTTCTGGGTCAAAAAAGATATCAAATTTGCATAGTTGAGCCTGAATAATGTTTGCTGGTGTGTGAGAGAGTGGATGAGTGACTGAATCGGAAGATAAGGAATAAAAAGCAGAGAATACCAGCCACAAGCTTGGGAAAAGCCTCAGACTTCACTTGCCCCCAGTCGCTCTGTTGCCGCTTTGCCGATGATCTCAATCACCTCCCTTCATAAGAAGTCATTCAGTGCTGCTTTGGCAACCACCCTCCTGTCCGCATGTGCTGCCTCCTGCTATTGTGCAGCTTTCCCCTGGGAGCAGATGTAAAAGAACACATGCTGGAAAGAGGATTGTGAGAGAAGGTGAATGAGCAGGCCAGTTCATTTAGAAAGTTCACACATTCTCTGTGACGGTGTACCAAGGTTATAGTGAAGATCAATAAAGGTGCTTTGTAATATTGTAGTATGTTTGCACACTTACCTTGGTAACCTTGCACAGCCCAAAATATTTCCTCCTCAACATGTCCTCTAAATATAATAAACTGATCTCACATTATTGGGCAAGGTCACCTCAGTGGGGAGTGGAATTATCGAGCCCAGAACATCAAAGAACTGCTATCCTGCAGTTTCAAAAGAAAAAAATACTGGTGTAACTTTTCTAACCCTGGAAGAATGTTTCTGGTCTTTAGGGAAAAGCTTTCTTATGAGTGAAGATAAGGGTTGTGTCCACTACCAACTATTGAGGTAGAACCTCAATTTTGGGGCAAAATTAGGATTGTCCTGGCCCAGCTCACGGACGCACGTGTGCAGATAGCAGAGGGTGGGACACACTGCATCTCGGGTTATAAACTTCACTTAAGGTAATAAACCTTACTTTGATTCAGCCAAATGCAAAGAAAAAGCTTGCCCAGAGAGTATGGTCTCTGTAATAGAGCCACCTGGTGGACTACTAATGTATATAATAATAAAGACACATGCAGCACAGTTCTTACTGGAAGCCATGTTGTGCTGTTTTATATATATGCTGTGTCCCAAGATATCACAGAATTGGCAATGAGGATGTGATTGCGGATTCCCTAGCTGAAATTTTTGTTGGAGGATAATCCTGCCAACCAACGGCGGGACTGTTAGAGGTTCTTTGTTTTGCAGAAAAACTTAAAAATCCGAGGTAAATTTCAAGCACACGTAGCTGAACTGTCGACCTTGCCAGAGTCCAGATGGCTGTGCCTATGGGAATAACAGGGCGCTTGGGTGAGTTCCATTGCGATCGAGAGACTTTTGGAGCGTATGTCAAGTGGCTAGAAATGTTTTTCACCGTGAATAGTATCGTCGAAATCCCCGATGATGCAAACTATAACTGGGTGGTTTTAGTAATGAAACGGGCTTTTTTTTTGACTGAAGCAAGCCCCGAGGTGTATGAAACCCTGAAAAATTTGCGTGTTCCCACCAAGCCGAAGGACACACCACTGAAGTAGATCCTAACCAAGTTAGAACAGCACTACAGTCCTGAGCCCCTGGAAATTGCTGAAAGTTATCATTTTGGAACACATGATCAATTAAATGACAAGGGTATCAGTGGGTACATTGTAGCTTTAAAAAAGCTATCCTTTCATTGTCATTTTGGAAACTTTTAGGACCGAGCTTTGCGTGACCGCTTTGTTTGTGGGTTGAAAAATGAACGTATCAGAAGTAAATTGTTGACAATCCCAACTTGACTTTTGACTTAGCTTGTCAGACACCGATGTCGATGGATATGGCCGACCGATACTCCCGAGAGTTCCGCGCCATTTCCAGTCATCAGACAACCGAGGTGAATCAGCTGCAGGCTAAAAGCAAAAGACAGTTGGGCCCCAAGGTCTCAGCAACTGGCCAAGGTAACAGTGCATTGAAGTCGTGCTATCAGTGCCTGGGACAACACATCGCTCAAAGCTGTCCATATGTGAAGGCAGAGTGTTTCTACGGCAAGAAAACTGGGCATCTTGCGAAGGCGTGCCGACAGAAGAGTAAACTGACTGGCAATGCTAGAAGGAGAAATCAGCAGACACTACATACCGTTGAAGAGAAGCAGCAGGCGAAGAGTTTCTGGAGATTCACATCCTCAGGAGCATGAAGGTATTTAACAGCGATTCGCAAGGTATCGTCATCCAAGTAGATGTCGCAGAAACCAGGATACCCATGGAAATCGACACTGGTGCGTCCGTGAGCATAGTACCGGAATCACTATATCGCGACAAGTTGCGTGACTATCGACTAGCAAAATCGAAGGTAGAGCTGCGAGGCTACTCAGGAGAGCAAATCCCTGTAGTAGGAAGTGTCATCATACCAGTGAAATACAAGGATCAGCGTCGGAGCTTGCCTCTCATAGTAGTGGCAGGAGACAAGCCTGCCGTGATAGGTAGAAATTGGTTGGGATCACTGCCGCTGGATTGAAAGTAGATTTTTCGCGTAGAAGCAAAATTTGCATCGAAAGATGATGTTATCAAGCAGTATTCAAAGGTTTTCAGCGAAACGGGCAGACCGATCCAAGATTTTAAGGCGAGTGTCAGAGTGCAGAAGGATGCAAGACCAGTTTACTGCAAGCCACGTCCCGTACCATACGCACTCAAGGAGAAAGTTGAGCAAAAACTCAAAAGACTAGAAACTGAGAACATTATCTTGAAGGTAGATCTGAGTAATTGGGCTACACCCATTGTTGTTGTACCTAAGTCAGATGGTAAGGTCAGGTTGTGTGGTGATTATAAGGTAACTGTAAACCAGGCTCTAGAGTGTAATCTACCCAATACGTTGCCAAATGTGGAGGATTTGTTCACAACGCTGACAAGTGGCCAGATCTTTTCGTAGTTAGACCTAACAAATGCCTACCTACAACTTGAGTTAGATGAAGAGTTCAAGTCATGCTTGACTATAAATACACATCGAGGCCTATATCAGTTCAATAGGCTACCATTTGGAGTGTCTTCTGCCCCCGACATATTCCAGGGGGTGAGGAACCAAATTTTGCAAGGGATTGAAGGGGTTGTGTGTTAATTGGATGACTGTAGAGATTCACCTCTCTCTAGTAAACAGGATCGAGTTCAAACCAATATGGTGGGTATATTGTGTTTAATTGGAGTTTAGGATGGAATATAACACACTAGTAATACAGCAAAAACATACGACCGTGACAAGCAGCTGGTACCGGACCCAATCAGACAGGCGGCTGGCTTCCGGCCTCTCTCTCTCTCTCTCTCTAGAACCTCAGATGGTGAGCGTGGGATCACTCTCAAAAGAGCGTTTGACCAGCCCAACTTCTCTTTGCAATTTCTGTTCGGCTCTCCCCTCCACCGTCTGTGTGTGCAAGCCCTTGGGGTGTCACTTTTATTCTCATTTTAGGGGTGGGCCTGAGGCCAAGTTATTGACAAGACCATTTAACCTATAGAGGTTCCTCTAAAACCTCATCAACCAATGGAGCGTCGAGTTCCTTGTCTCAATTCTTGGATGCAAGCCCTCCCCAAAAGGGGGTCTCATTATCTCATCCAATTTATCTTTCTTGTTTTTACATTTTGAAGGTTCCTCCATTGGAATTCAGCTTATCTCTCTTGACTCTATCCTCCTTGACCCAGCAAGTACAAGGCCCGACCTTGTCCCTCTTAATCATGGCCCCAGCCAGAGCTGTCGCACGTTAGCCAGTCACTATCTCACCTTCATCTAGCAAATGGCCCATTCTAAGATGGATACCTTAGCCTCCTCAAATTCCTTTCATTCTATGTCTTTTCCTAATTAACTTTTAATTATCTTAGCAAGCAGTTCTGCTAAACAAACTCCAAATTCTATCTGTAGAGATTATAATATGGTTATTAGTAATAATGGAAGAAACATAGGTTGGGCCTTCACTGGCCAAATTAAAGATACATTAACAAAGTCAAAACCCTAACTTACAAACAACAGATAACTAGCCTGGCAGTACCATCCTATGGGCCCCTGTGTGGAATGTTTATGTTTCACCTAATCTAACTGATTAAAAAGACTGTCTCAAATTCTAATGCAAGCTTTCCAGGAAAACAAAACTTATCATTTACACACAGTATTATTCATGTAGCCATATACATTTTTAGGCACCCCTAGTTTCTAACATGACATACTCATTTCAGCACCAAACAGGCAAATCCATGATGAGGTGTTGAATGAAGTGCTCAAATGGCTAGAGAAGCACGGAGTACGAGTGACAGCTCACAAGTGTGAGTTGTTTCAAAACTCAGTGGAGTATTTAGGGCACAGAATAGACAAAGATGGAAAGGGAAAGTTGGATGCAATCAGAAATGCACCCACTCCCAAGAATGTCTCTGAACTTCGATTATTTTTGGGTCTTTTGAATTATTACGGAAAGTTCCTCCCAAACTTGGCTATATTGTTACATCCACTGAATGAGCTGTTGAGAAAACAGGTCCCTTGGAAGTGGTCAAAATAATGCGACACAGCATTCAAAGAGTGTAAAAGTTAGTTAGTAGAGAGTACCATGTTCGTTCACTATGATGATCTAAGGCGATCAAGCTAGCGTGTGACGCTTCTCCGTACGGATTTAGGGCAGTGGTCTCTCATGTACTAGATAGTGGGGAGGAGAGACCAATTGCTTTTGCTTCACGCACTCTCAGTGCCAGTGAACGGAATTATGCACAGATCGAAAGAGGAGCTTTGTCATTGATTCTTGGGGTCAAGAAGTTTCACAGATACTTGTTTCGTCATAAGTTTACCATAGTTACTGACCATAAGCCCCTGACAGCAATCCTCCATCCAAAGTCCTCTGTTCCAACCTTAGCTGCAGCCCGAATGCAGAGAAGGGCTTCGATTTTGTCAGCGTATACATATGACATTGAGTACAGACGATCAGCTGATCACAGTAATGCTGATGCTATGTCCAGGTTGCCATCCCCATCACAAGTTACACCCAATAAGGAAGAAGTGTTCTATTTCTCATACACTGATGAGCTGCCAGTCACAGCTGAAGAGATTGGTAGGGCAACCAAATGTGACCCAATTATGTCAAAGGTGTATGATTACATAACAAATGGATGGCCATACCAGGTATCAGAGAAAGACATCCATCCATACTTCATTCATAGGAATGAATTGTCCATTGATAAAGTTGTATCATGTGGGGAGCAAGAGTGGTTATCCCAAATAGGTTCAGGTCTAAATTGTTAGGAGATCTTCATGACCAGCACCTGGGAATGTGCTTGACCAAGAGCTTTGTGTGGTAAACCACTGTTATAGTTATCACTGTATATTGTTCTCACTGTTCTCACTGTCACATCACTACACGAGGTCGCCTCTTGTCGCACTGTTATACCTGGGCTGACCACCTCCGACTCCGCCCATTACCTGCCCAGGTATAAAGGTAGCTGACTGGCTAGTATTCCTCCCTGTTGGATCGGATCACCCACGAGGGTGGGCTCTGTTATTTAGCCAATAAAAACCTTCAGTTACGTTCTTAACTCGTCGCCTTTTATTGGACTAATTGATAGGCATATCAATTTTATTGGCTAAATTTTAAAGATGTCTGATAATGAACAGCAACAGCAAGGAGCTCACCCAGCAGCACAGCAACAGCAGCCTCCAGACAACGGGCCACACCAGCCGGCTTGGCTGCAAGCCTTGAAACCACCATACCTGGATCTAAACCCACAGGCACCAAACTCAGCCAACGACTTCAAACACTGGCTGGACTGCTTTGAATCGTACCTGGAGGAAGCCGTCGTCCCTCAGAGATCCAAACTAAGAGTCCTGAAAGCCCAAGCGAGCCCGAGAGTATATACACTCATCCAGGACATGACTACGTACGACGACGCCATCAACCTACTGAAACAGCAGTACCGGAGCCCGGTAAACTACATGTACACTAGGCATCTCTTAAGATCTCGCCAGCAACAGCCAGGAGAATCGATAGCTGAATTTTCACGAGCGCTGAGACAACTCGGCAGGAACTGTGACTTTAAAGCGGTGACGGCTACTGCGAACATGGAAGACAATGTCCGCGACGCCTTGGTGAGAGGCCTACGTTCCGACTACACACGGCAAAGACTGCTTGAAGCTAAGGACATAGACCTGGACAAGGCCAAAGCCCTCGCCCTCACCCTAGAGGCCACCCAGCAAGACCAGGAAGCGTTTGCCAGGTACTATTCGCGACCCTGGGACTCGGGCCCGACCCCCACCCCACCACCCTTCACAGCGCTGCCCCCGGGACCTACCTCAGCGTCTGCATCACGGATCCGACCGGGCCCGCTAGCCCCGGTACCGGCCCCGACATCAGGCAACTCCGATCGGGCCGCTGGCTGCTTCTTTTGCGGCCAGGAGAAGCATCCGAGGTCGCGCTGCCCAGCCAAAAACTCGACCTGCAAAACCTGCCTCAAGAAAGGCCACTTCTCCAAGGCCTGCAGAAGCAAATCCTCAGAAGCCAGCAGTGCCTCATGCGAACCCTGGGGGCGGCCATCTTTGTGCGGGGCAGCCGAAGCCTGCAGAGCCTCATGGGAAAACCAGGGGCGGCCATCTTTGTGCGGGGCAGCCGAAGCCTGCAGAGCCTCATGGGAAAACCAGGGGCGGCCATCTTTGTGCGGGGCAGCCGAAGCCTGCAGAGCCTCATGGGAACAGCAGGGGCGGCCATCTTTGTGCGGGGCAAACGATTTAAACAGAGCCTCATGTGAACTACGGGGGCCGCCATCTTCGCCGCCATCTTGTCATGACAACGACGCGCTCATCTACACCCTAGCTTCCGTGACCCTGGATCAAGCCCGCCCGCACCACCTGGCCAGCTCAATGATGGACATCAAAGTCAACGGCCACGCCACGACCTGCCTGTTCGACAGCGGAAGCACGGAGAGCTTCATCCACCCAGACACGGTGAGCCACTACTCCCTCCCCGTCCTGCCAACGCGCAGCCGCATCTCGATGGCATCGAGGTCGCACGCCACAGACATCAGCGGCTACTGTGTCGTGACATTGTCGGTTAAAGGGACAGAGTATAAAAATTTTAAACTCCTCGTACTCCCCCAGCTGTGCGCTGCCGTCATACTAGGGCTGGACTTCCAATCCCACCTCCAAAGTGTAACCCTAGCATACGGTGGACCCCTCCCCCCACTCACAGTCGACAACCAGCGAAAGTTAAACCGCCCACCGCGTAACACCTGCAGCCTATCCACCCTCAAGGTACCGCCACCTTCCCTGTTCGCTAACCTCACCCCCGACTGCAAACCTGTCGCTACTAAGAGCAGGCGGTACAGCGCTGGGGACAGAGCCTTCATTAGCTCTGAGGTGCAGCGACTCCTGAAAGAGGGCATTATTGAGGGGAGCAGCAGCCCCTGGCGTGCCCAGGTGGTGGTAGTCAAGACCGGCGACAAAAATCGCCTGGTTATCGACTACAGCCAGACCATAAACAGATACACCCAGCTGGACGCATACCCCCTCCCCCGCATATTGGACATGGTCAATGAGATTGCACAATACCGCGTATTCTCGACCATCGACCTCAAGTCGGCCTACCACCAACTCCCCATCAGCCCGGAGGACAGCCAGTACACCGCCTTCGAGGCGAATGGCCGCCTCTACCAATTCCTTAGGGTCCCCTTTGGTGTCACCAACGGGGTCTCGGTTTTCCAACGGGAGATGGACCGGATGGTTGACCAGAACGGACTACAGGCCACTTTCCCCTATCTCGATAACGTCACCATCTGCGGCCGCAACCGGCAGGACCATGACGTGAATCTGGAGAAATTCCTCCGTACGGCCCAACGGCTGAACCTCACCTACAATAAGGAGAAATGCGTGTTTAACACAGCGCGCCTTGCCATCCTTGGCTGTGTAGTAGAGAACGGAGTCATCGGCCCCGACCCCGAAAGAATGCGCCCCCTCATGGAGCTACCCCTCCCCCACTGTCCAAAAGCACTTAGGAGAACCCTGGGGCTTTTCGCCTACTATGCCCAATGGGTACCCAATTATGCGGACAAAGCCAGACCCCTCCTGAAAACCACATCCTTCCCCCTCACGGAAGAGGCGTGCGCGGCCTTCTCCCTCATTAAGGGAGACATAGCCAAGGCCACAATGCACGCAGTGGATGAGTCAATCCCCTTCCAAGTGGAGAGCGATGCATCCGACTTCGCCCTAGCCGCTACCCTTAACCAGGAGGGTAGGCCGGTAGCCTTCTTCTCAAGGACCCTACAGGGCCCCGAGACCCGACACTCGTCGGTCGAGAAGGAAGCCCAGGCAATTGTGGAGGCAGTACGGCGCTGGAGGCACTACTTGGCAGGCAAACGATTTACCCTCCTCACCGACCAACGCTCGGTTGCCTTCATGTTTAATAACAAGCTGAGGGGCAAGATCAAGAACGACAAAATCTTGAGGTGGAGAATCGAGCTTTCCACCTATGATTATGAGATCTTGTACCGGCCCGGTAAACTGAACGACCCCCCTGATGCTCTTTCACGCATTACATGCGCCAGCGCGCAAAGTGATAGACTTCAGACCCTCCACAATGACCTCTGCCACCCCGGAGTCACCAGACTCTACCATTTCATTAAGGCCCGCAACCTGCCATACTCCATCGAGGAGGTCAGGACCATGACCAGGAACTGCCAGATCTGTGCTGAGTGCAAACCGCACTTCTATAAGCCGGACAGAGCAAGCCTGATCAAGGCCACCCGCCCCTTCGAGCGTCTGAGCATCGACTTCAAGGGGCCCCTACCGTCATCCGACCGTAATGTGTACTTCCTCAACATCGTTGATGAGTACTCCCGTTTCCCCTTTGCCTTCCCCTGCCCAGACATGACCAGTAACACGGTCATTAAATGCCTGAACAAACTCTTCGCCTTGTTCGGGTTCCCGAACTATATACATAGTGACCGGGGCGCCTCCTTCATGAGCGAGGAACTCCGTCAGTTCCTATTGGAGAGGGGTATTGCAGCAAGCAGGACCACCAGCTACAACCCCCGAGGGAACGGCCAGGTGGAAAGAGAGAACGCGACGGTATGGAAGGCCACCCTCTTAGCCTTAAAGTCTAAGGGCCTCCCAACCTCCCGCTGGCAAGAGGTCCTCCCGATTGCGCTGCACTCCATCCGGTCACTACTTTGCACTGCCATTAACACCACCCCCCATGCTCGAATGTTTGTCTTCCCCAGGAAGTCGACTACGGGAACCACCCTACCAACCTGGCTGACCTCTCCGGGACCCGTCTTGCTGCGAAAGCACGTGAGGGCCCATAAAACGGACCCCCTGGTCGAGAAGGTGAACCTCCTGCACGCCAACCCCCAGTACGCCTATGTGGCTTACCCAGACGGACGGGAGGACACTGTCTCCTTACGAGACCTCGCACCCTCACCCCCCCCTCCCAACCCCCCGAGTCCAGCCGAGGTAGACGGCATGCCGGAACCCCACGAGCCTTTGCCGACTACGCAGACACCAGCTTTAACACCGGATAATGTAACACCGCCGCTGCGACGATCGGAGAGGCTAACGAAGCCTCCGGACAGACTGACATACCAGAGCTGGTAATACACTTCACCCCGCCGGACTCTAATCTAAACAAGGGGTGAATGTGGTAAACCACTGTTATAGTTATCACTGTATATTGTTCTCACTGTTCTCACTGTCACATCACTACACGAGGTCGCCTCTTGTCGCACTGTTATACCTGGGCTGACCACCTCCGACTCCGCCCATTACCTGCCCAGGTATAAAGGTAGCTGACTGGCTAGTATTCCTCCCTGTTGGATCGGATCACCCACGAGGGTGGGCTCTGTTATTTAGCCAATAAAAACCTTCAGTTACGTTCTTAACTCGTCGCCTTTTATTGGACTAATTGATAGGCATATCACTTTGCACACAGTTACTTATGGTGGCCAGGTTTAGATAAAGAGATAGAGTACATAGTCAGTCAGTGTACAACATGTCAATTGGTGAGCAAGAAACCACCATCAGTACTATTACAGCCATGGAAATGGCCTCCCCGGGTGTGGTAAAGGTTTCATGTAGATTTTGCTGAGCTAGAAAGACAGCAATTGTTCATAGTGATAGATAGTCACTCGAAGTGGGTAGAGGCATTTCCGATGTGGATAATAACAACAAGAAAATCACTAGACAATTTGCAAAGATTGTTTTCTTCATACGGCCTCCCAGAAGAAATTGTGTTTGATAATGGGCCGCAGTTTTGTTCAGAAGAGTTCACACAGTTCATGAGCAGAAATGGTGTGAAACATACCAAAGTTCCACTGTACTACCCTGCTTCAAATTGTGCAGCAGAACGCACAGTACAAACTGTCAAACATGCCCTCATCAAGCAAATGTTGGATCCAAATCCAAAGAAACATCAGTTGTTGTTGGACCACAAACTGGCAAATTTTCTGATTACCTATCAGAATACTCCTCATACCATTACTGGTAGAAAACCAGCAGAGTTGTTTCTCAAACG
The DNA here is from genome assembly GCF_052327205.1 of Somniosus microcephalus. NCBI lineage: Eukaryota > Metazoa > Chordata > Chondrichthyes > Squaliformes > Somniosidae > Somniosus > Somniosus microcephalus. The sequence continues at coordinate 34,925,303 of NC_141003.1, forward strand.
ACAGCCACAAACCAGGTTCTCGTTGTTAAAGTCAAATTTGGCACGGTCCGTAGTAGAGAAACAATCAAGGCAGAAGGAGAGACATGATAAAGATGGAGTCAGAGAGAGAAGTGTGAAGTTGAACCAGAAGGTTAGAGTGAAGAACCATCACCATAAACCTTTAAAGTGGTTACCAGGAAGAGTAGTGAAGATATGTGGCCCTCGCACATATTCGGTCAAGATGTTTTATCATGGAAAGGTTAGGTTTGTTCACATTGATCATATCTTACCTACAGATGTGGAAGGAGTTGAAAGCTGGGATGATTCAATTTATTCTGATGAGTCAGATAGTCTTGTTACGAGTACCAGTAGCAAATCCTGCATCAGACATACCAGAAACAAGTCCAAGACAAAGTCAGAATTTAAGTCTGAGCCCAAGTCAGGCAGACAAAGAATCTGAAAGTGTTGAAAGTCCAAATGTAGATCAAGGTCAGCCCTTGGCAAAAAATTCTCTGCAGGCTCAGCCTAGAATGAGTCAAAGTCCTACAACAATATCTGAAAGTTCTGTTCAAGAAAGAAGGTATCCTCTTTGAAACAGTTAAATTTAATCTGTAAATATGGAAAATAAGTTCATATCTTTTGTTTGTGTTACAGAATTCTATAGTAGAAATTGGAAATATAAAATGGGTTCCATTTGAGAAATATATACCAAGAGTTGTGTATAACATGCAAGTCATGTACAATGATTATTTGCTATGATTAACTTCTTCAATAAGGAGGGAGAAGTGTAATGGAGCCACCTGGTGGACATCTGATGTATATAAAGCCATGCGCAGCACAGTTCTTACCGGAAGCCATGTTGTGCTGTTGTGTATATATAGGCTGTGTCCCAAGATATCACAGTCTCCAGCACATTTGGGTGGCACATGAGCAGCTCGTAATGAGCTGCCACTCACAATAGAGGGGGAAATGGGATGGCAGGAAAATGGACTAATTGTTCACAGTGGAGGCATCCCTTTGTTGCTGAAGCGCAAGAGTTGTAACTTTTATGTATTTCTACATATCCGTTTCTTTATGGGTGTGGGTGAAGTTGTGCCTAAAATCATAAGGCTTAATAGATGTTTTATTAGGATGCTGACACATGTCTGTGACACGAGCCCCAACAACCCCCAGGTGGGGTGTAGTAGGACACGGACACATGGTGCCCTGGGCCCAATTTTGTAACGCATGCAGGCTGTGTGCAAGGCCCCTCCCGAGTGGAATGTAGCCTCACAGAATTGTGGCTATAAAATAGTAATGGAACCATTCATAAAACAAAGCTCTTCTTGATTATAAATATCAGAATTAGAGTTACATGCTATTGTTTGTTGAAATAGATTTCACATATGTAATATATTGGCAGGGTTGTCTGACATAGTTAACTCTGGAAAAGTATTTTGTAATCATTGTTTATTTTCTGATCATGTTTTTTTCTTTGTTTTTCATATCTTACAGAATGGCGTTGCGATAGTGAATGGTTTCTGTGGTTTAATGAAAATACACCAACTCTTCAAAACAGAGCAGACACTGAACTATTGAACCAAATGCACAGCCCTCTGTGTCCTTTCTCTCCTTATCAAATAAGTGCTATCCAATGTGAAGCTCTCAAATTTCCTCAGCGTCCGATAAGTGAGACGAAAGATAATGTGACATGTGATCAAGAAACAGGACTTGTTTGTACTTATAACCAGCAGACTTCCGAAGGTGGTTTAATGTGTTTGGACTACAGGATAAGAGTTTGCTGTCAGCCACCCTTAACAAGCACAAGTCGTACCCCACAAACAACAGCTATGACCACAAGTACCACAGTGCAGACAACATCTAGTTCCACAGTCCAGACAACACCTAGTACCACAGTCCAGACAACACCTAGCACCACAGTCCAGACAACACCTAGTACCACAGTCCAGACAACACCTAGTACCACAGTCCAGACAACACTTAGTACCACAGTCCAGACAACACCTAGTACCACAGTCCAGACAACACCTAGTACCACAGTCCAGACAACACCTAGTACCACAGCCCAGGCAACACCTAGTACCACAGTCCAGACAACACCTAGTACCACAGCCCAGACAACAGCTAGTACCACAGTCCAGACAACACCTAGTACCACAGCCCAGACAACATCTACAAGCACAAGTACCACAGTTCAGACAATACCTACCAGAACACGTACCACACTCCAGTCAACACCTACAAGCACAAGTACCACAACCCAGACAACACTTACTACCACAGCCCAGACAACACCTAGTACCACAAGTACCACAGTCCAGACAACACCTAGTACCACAAGTACCACAGTCCAGACAACACCTAGTACCACAGCCCAGACAACAGTTAGTACCACAGCCCAGACAACACCTAGTACCACAAGTACAACAGTCCAGACAACACCTAGTACCACAACCCAGACAACATTTACTACCACAGCCCAGACAACACCAAGTACCACAAGTACCACAGTCCAGACAACACCTAGTACCACAGCCCAGACAACACCTAGTACCACAGCCCAGACAACACCTAGTACCACAGCCCAGACAACACCTAGTTCCACAGCCCAGACAACACCTAGTACCACAGCCCAGACAACACCTAGTACCACAGTCCAGACAACACCTAGTACCACAGCCCAGACAACACCTAGTACCACAGCCCAGACAACACCTAGTACCACAGTCCAGACAACAGCTAGTACCACAGTCCAGACAACACCTAGTACCACAGTCCAGACAACACCCAGTACCACAGTCCAGACAACATCTAGTACCACAGTCCAGACAACACCTAGTACCACAGTCCAGACAACACCTAGTACCACAGCCCAGACAACACCTAGAACCACAGTCCAGACAACACCTAGTACCACAGTCCAGACAACACCTAGTACCACAGTCCAGGCAACACCTAGTACCACAGTCCAGACAACACCTAGAACCACAGTCCAGACAACACCTAGTACCACAGCCCAGACAATATCTACAAACACAAGTACCACAGTCCAGACAATACCTACCAGAACACGTACCACACTCCAGTCAACACCTACAAGCACAAGTACCACAGTCCAGACAACACCTAGTACCACAGTCCAGACAATACCTAGTACCACAGCCCAGACAACACCTAGTACCACAGCCCAGACAATATCTACAAACACAAGTACCACAGTCCAGACAATACCTACCAGAACACGTACCACACTCCAGTCAACACCTACAAGCACAAGTACCACAGTCCAGACAACACCTAGTACCACAGTCCAGACAATACCTAGTACCACAGCCCAGACAATATCTACAAACACAAGTACCACAGTCCAGACAATACATACCAGAACACGTACCACACTCCAGTCAACACCTACAAGCAAAAGTACCACAACCCAGACAACACTTACTACCACAGTCCAGACAACACCTAGTACCACAAGTACCACAGTCCAGACAACATCTAGTATCACAGTCCAGACAACATCTAGTACCACAGTCCAGACAACACCTAGTACCACAGTCCAGACAACACCTAGTACCACAGTCCAGACAACACCTAGTACCACAGTCCAGACAACACCTAGTACCACAGTCCAGACAACACCTAGTACCACAGTCCAGACAACACCTAGAACCACAGTCCAGACAACACCTAGAACCACAGTCCAGACAACACCTAGTACCACAGCCCTGACAACACTTACTACCACAGTCCTGACAGCATCTAGTTCCACAGCCCAGACAACACCTAGTACCACAGTCCAGACAATACCTAGTACCACATCCCAGACAACACCTAGTACCACAGCCCAGACAATATCTACAAACACAAGTACCACAGTCCAGACAATACCTACCAGAACACGTACCACACTCCAGTCAACACCTACAAGCACAAGTACCACAGTCCAGACAACACCTAGTACCACAGCCCAGACAACACCTAGTACCACAGCCCAGACAACACCTAGTACCACAGCCCAGACAACACCTAGTACCACAGCCCAGACAATATCTACAAACACAAGTACCACAGTCCAGACAATACCTACCAGAACACGTACCACACTCCAGTCAACACCTACAAGCACAAGTACCACAACCCAGACAACACTTACTACCACAGTCCAGACAACACCTAGTACCACAAGTACCACAGTTCAGACATCTAGTACCACAGTCCAGACAACACCTAGTACCACAGCCCAGACAACACCTAGTACCACAGCCCAGACAACACCTAGTACCACAGTCCAGACAACACCTAGTACCACAGTCCAGACAACACCTAGTACTACAGCCCAGACAACACCTAGTACCACAGCCCAGACAACACCTAGTACCACAGCCCAGACAACACCTAGTACCACAGTCCAGACAACACCTAGTGCCACAGTCCAGACAACACCTAGTACCACAGTCCAGACAACACCTAGTACCACAGCCCAGTCAACACCTAGTTCCACAGACCAGACAACACCTAGTACCACAGTCCAGACAACACCTAGTACCACAGCCCAAACAACACCTAGTACCACAGTCCAGACAACACTTAGTACCACAGCCCAGACAACACCTAGTACCACAGCCCAGACAACACCTAGTACCACAGCCCAAACAACATCTAGTACCACAGTCCAGACAACACCTAGTACCACAGTCCAGACAACACCTAGTACCACAGTCCAGGCAACACCTAGTACCACAGTCCAGACAACACTTAGTACCACAGTCCAGACAACAGCTAGTACCACAGTCCAGACAACACCTAGTACCACAGTCCAGACAACACCTAGTACCACAATCCAGACAACACCTAGTACCACAGTCCAGACAACACCTAGTACCACAGTCCAGACAACACCTAGTACCACAGTCCAGACAACACCTAGTACCACAGTCCAGACAACACCTAGTACCACAGTCCAGACAACACCTAGTACCACAGTCCAGACAACACCTAGTACCACAGTCCAGACAACACCTAGTACCACAGCCCAGACAACACCTAGTACCACAGTCCAGACAACACTTAGTACCACAGCCCAGACAACACCTAGTACCACAGCCCAGACAACACCTAGTACCACAGCCCAAACAACATCTAGTACCACAGTCCAGACAACACCTAGTACCACAGTCCAGACAACACCTAGTACCACAGTCCAGGCAACACCTAGTACCACAGTCCAGACAACACTTAGTACCACAGTCCAGACAACAGCTAGTACCACAGTCCAGACAACACCTAGTACCACAGTCCAGACAACACCTAGTACCACAATCCAGACAACACCTAGTACCACAGTCCAGACAACACCTAGTACCACAGTCCAGACAACACCTAGTACCACAGTCCAGACAACACCTAGTACCACAGTCCAGACAACACCTAGTACCACAGTCCAGACAACACCTCGTACCACAGTCCAGACAACACCTAGTACCACAGCCCAGACAACACCTAGTACCACAGCCCAAACAACATCTAGTACCACAGTCCAGACAACAGCTAGTACCACAGTCCAGACAACACTTAGTACCACAGTCCAGACAACACCTAGCACCACAGCCCAGACAATACCTAGTACCACAGTCCAGACAACACCTAGCACCACAGTCCAGACAACACCTAGTACCACAGCCCAGACAATACCTAGTACCACAGTCCAGACAACACCTAGTACCACAGTCCAGACAACATCTAGTACCACAGTCCAGACAACACCTATTACCACAGCCCAGACAACATCTACAAGCACAAGTACCACAGTCCAGACAACATTTAGTACCACAGTCCAGACAACACCTAGTACCACAGCCCAGACAACACCTAGTACCACAGTCCAGACAACACCTAGTACCACAGTCCAGACAACACCTAGTACCACAGTCCAGACAACATTTAGTACCACAGTCCAGACAACACCAACCAGCTCAAGTACCACAGTCCAGACAACACCTAGTACCACAGTCCAGACAACCACTCCATGTGTACTGGATCCTAAACCCACCTGTCAGCAATCTTCAAGGATTCTCGGTGAAAATGGTTGTGAGAAGTGGGATTGTTTCTGTAAGTATCATTCATCTTTTCAATTGATTACTGTTATTTAATACACTTTTTGAATTGTTAACTAGTCTGTTTTTACCCCAAACTTTATTATCTTCCAGGTCAATGTCAAGTATGGGGAGACCTGCACTATCTCACATTTGGTGGTACACAGTATGATTTCTTTGATAATTGCACCTATATTCTTGTCGAAGAACGAGTTCCAAAATACAATTTATCAGTTCTAGTAGATAATTATTTTTGTGTATCTGACCTGCCCATGTCTTGTGCAAGAGGGATAATCATGTTTTACAATGGAAGTGTTGTAACTATTACAACTGGGCACAATCCCCTGGTAAGTACAATACTACTAAACAACAATCAGCATTTATAGACCCTTTAATGTAAAATATGGTTCATGACGCATCACAAATAGGCATATGGAAAATGGATGCCAAACCAGGAAAGGAGGAATGACCAGAAACTTGGTCAAAAAGATGGGTTTTAAGGAGGAGGCTTTTAAAGGAGTATATGGAGATTGAGAATTGGAGAAGTTTAGGGAGGGATTTTAAGAGAGTAGGGCCCAGGTGGCTGAAGGCTATGTCACCAACAGTGGGGGCGACGGAAGGGGGTGATGCACAAAAGGGCAGAGATGGAGGAGCGAAGCTTTCGGAGGGGTGGGGGTTGGGGAAATGTAGAGAGAGGATGAGACAAAGCCATGGAGGGATTTAAAAGCTAAGATGAATATTTTAAATTGAAGGCACCGGGTGATGACGAACCAATGTAAGTCAGCAAGGATAGAGTTGATGGGTGAGCAGAACTTAGAGCAAGATAGAATACATGCAGCAGTACATGTTTCAATTACCAGAAGATATTATGTGCTGTTTATACTGAAATTCTCGAGTTATTTAAGAATGTTAACACATTGTTCACCTTTACAGATAACTTTTGATGGAGATGGTGTGACTGTCCCCTACAGTTTGAATGGAATTAACATACACTCCATGCATCAGAATATACATATTTCTATCCCCAGTATTCAAGCAAACATAATTGCTTTTGGAGATTCCTTTCGAATTAGATTATCACAAAAAAACTTTCTGAATAACACTCAAGGACAGTGTGGTATGTGTAATTTACGGCTTCAACCCTAATTATATTATGAAAGATTAAATAAGAATTGTGCGGTTGTAAACCGCTAAAATTTCATTATTCACTGTATTAGTAAGGATGTTGATAATAAGCAATTTCTGTCAGAACCACCACAGATATTTCTAACTGACAAAAGATTTTCTTTTTCTGAAAGGCTTTTGCTTCGATAATGCAGTTGATGAGTGCATGAAAAGGGATGGGGAAATAATGCCCCCAGACTGCTGCCACATTACTGCAAATGACTGGAAGGTTTATGACCCTAATAAGCCATATTGCCAATTAACTCCTACAAATTTATTTTGTCCTGGACCACCTTCTCCCCCTCCAACATGCCATCCAGCAGACACAGTGTGTGACCTACTTTTGGGAAAGTATGTGAATTTCTCCTTTCATATTTTAATTCTATCCAAATAAACACAAGGAAGTAAATTATAATGAACTATTAAAATGTAATTTACAGATGAATTCCTGTTAATGCAGTTGTAGCAACAATCAGAACTCTAAATATACATGAATGGATAACTATTGCATTGTAGCAAAGAAATGTTTCCAAACCTATACTAGAAACATGAATGTATATAGTGTAAGGCAGACTGGTTTGTGCTTGGGTATTTTGTACTTCAGAAGCTGCTGTCTCACTTATCCGTCAAGGCACACTTGACAGAGTTAAACTCCAATACTGGATGAGCTGGAGTATTAACTAGAGCACTCAATGCTCCAGCTTTAACTGTTAGTGCAGCTGATCCTGTTGCTCAAAATTCAGTTTAATGTCAAATCTCTTTAGGTGCTTCTAATTATGAGCTGTATCAGGATTCAGGTCCATTTGTATTACATCAAAAAAATCAGCTGATATGCTCCTACTAGCTATAGGTCGTGCTTTGCATTAGGGTCCCTACTGAAGTGTTGTTAAATATCCTTTTCCAATTCATTTGCTTAATTGTTTCCTCATTTTGTTAAATTTACCACCTTTTAAGTTACATCTCGGGCTCCTGTTCTTTAATATACCTGAATTCCAGATCATGTTAAGTTTAATCATTTTGGTCACAGACGTTCTTTAATTTCAATTTCCTGTACATTGTCAGGGTCAGGATTAATAACCAGTTTACAATACTAAATAATGTTTGTCTATTATGGGCATAAATTATTATTTTCAGAAAATTTGAATCAGCAAAAATATACATATTAAGTTGTGATACTTCTTACCATGCTATCATTTCCCCAAATGGGTTAGAAAGTCCATTTGGTAGGTAAAAATATTTTGCCGCTGATAATATTGATTGTAATGCCTTACTGCTGAAGGGACAGAATATAGTTATTAAAGTCAAATTATATTTTATTTTTTAATGTCAGCAGTGATTAAAAAGGCCCAACTCCTTTTGAACATTTAACTGAGCCATGTAAACCAGAAAGTCTTTGGCTCAATTTGCAATCTGTGCTAAGGTAGTTGACCTCAGCTGGGCTGTTATTAGGGGTCCTGTATTTGGCCTCAGATTCCCTACACTTGGGAGGAGATAGTCCAACTAAGTGTCTTGCTCCCATTCAAATCAGGAGTGACTCCTACAAGCTAGTGTGTAATGTTGACATCTGTTGATGAGAGAATCGCATTTGGCTGTGATGCCTCCAAGATAAAACATTCTCTCACTGGCTAGATTCATGCATGAAGATTACCCATTTGGGTGGGGTGCTGCCATGTGATTCGCACTTGATGAACCATACCTTGGGCTATAATCAGCACCTATAGTGGAGGGGAAAAATTGGTAAAGAAAAACTGTAGCGGGAGTCTTGTTCTCAGCAAGCAAGAACTCCAGACATATATTTAAATAGTACTTAACACAGAGAACAAAAAGGACAACTATGAAAAATATACTTAGGTTTTTGAATCTCATCCCCATTCATAACACAATTACTACTCGGAGATGAGATATTTTGTGGTGTGAAGGTCACTGGAATACCAGCATTTGAATATTTTAAGCTGGGAGGGTTACCAGCAACCATATGAAATGCACCATTCAATTGGTCGGCATATTTACCAATGTTCAAAAGGGAAATTTAACCTGCAGTGTGATGTAGTTTAGGGTTTATTATTGCTATAATTATCATTCTGGGAGAACAAATGTCCTTGTACTTTAATTGTCTCTTTAAATATTTTTATTTTCCACCACATAGACCATTTGAAGATTGCAGGAATCAAAATCACGAAGACCTTGACCACTATTACAACTCTTGTCTGTTTGACCATTGCAATACAAATTCCCCAAAATTTGACTGTTCCAGCCTAAATGCTTTTGCCATTGCTTGTAAAGATCGTGACATTTGCGTTGACTGGAGAAACTTTTCAAATGGATACTGTAGTAAGTATCATAAATCTATAATCATGAACCGAGAGGTTATACCTATCAGGAAAGATTGAACAGGCCGGGGCTCTTTTCTCTAGAAAACAGAAGACTGAGGGGTGAGCTGATAGAGGTCTTTTAGATTATGAAGGGGTTTACTAGGGTAGACACAGAGAGAGTGTTTCCACTTGTGGGGGAGACCAAAATTGAGGGCCATAAGCAGAGACTCTTGATGTTCTTTAAACTCCAGAATGTTAAGTGATGCTGGTGCTCACAGTATTTACATTTCAAATGAAAACACAAACCCCATTTTGGATGAGCATTTCATAAATCTGCCCTACTCCGCAAACATTCCAAAATTGCTGTATCGAGGTGGTTGGGAGTTGAGCATTTCAGATCTGTGTTATGGTGATTAAGTTTATTATTGCTGGCAGAATCTCTTAACACCAGAGTGCATCATAGGGTAAATTGTCATCTCTTACATTCCCAACACACAACTTTCTACACCAGGAGTGCATATTGGAATTTGAATACGCAGCTCCCACAGTTTTCCAGCCATTAATTTTAATGGGTGGAAAATCATGGGGTGCGCATGCCTGAATTCCTCATGTACACAAAGCTCTGTGCTTCAGCTAAAGGTCTTCCACTAAAGGTTAGAAACTTGCAGACATTGGTGCACTATAGCAGAAGAAGCCCAGAAAGGGTTACCTATGATATAATTAAAGATTAAATTATATAATAAATAAAATATTCAAATGACAAGATAGGATATTTTATGATTAATGATAGGATATTGGATGACTAAAAAATTATGAAGAGGGAGAAGATAGAGTATGAGAGTAAACTAGCAAGTAATATAAAAACAGACAGTAAGAGCTTCTACAGGTATATAAAAAGGAAGAGAGTAGCTAAAGTAAACATTGGTCCCTTAGAGGATGAGACTGGGGAATTAATAATGGGAAATAGAGAAATGGCAGATACTCTAAACAATTATTTTAGATCAGTCTTCACATATCCCAATAATAATAGATAATCAAGGGGCTATAGGGAGGGAGAAACTTAAAACAATGACTATCACTAGAGAAAAAGTACGAGGCAAACTAATGGGGCTAAAGACTGACCAGTCCCCTGGACCTGATGGCCTGCATCCTAGGGTCTTAAAAGAAGCGGCTGCAGAGATAGTGGATGCGTTGGTTGTAATGTACCAAAATTCCCTAGATTCTGGAGAGGTCCCAGCAGATTGGAAAACTGCAAATGTAACGCCACTGTTCAAGAAAGGAGGGAGACAGAAAGCAGGAAACTATAGGCCAGTTAGCCTAACATCTGTCATTGGGAAAATGCTGGAATCCATTATTAAGGAGGTAATAGCAGGACATTTATAAAATCAAAGGACAATCAAGCACAGTCAACTTGGTTTTATGAAAGGGAAATCGTGTTTGACAAATTTGTAGAGTTCTTTGAGGATGTAACAAACAGGGTGGATAAAGAGGAACCAGTAGATGTCGTGTATCTGGATTTCCAGAAGGCATTCGATAAGGTGCCACATAAAGGTTACTGCACAAGATAAGAGCGCACGGGGTTGGGAGTAATATATTGGCATGGATAGGGGAGTGGCTAACTAACAGAAAACAGAGAGTCGGGATAAATGGGTTATTTTCCGGTTGGCAATCTGTAACTAGTGGGGTGCCACAGGGATCGGGGCTGGGGCCTCAACTATTTACAATCTATATTAATGACTTGGATGAAGGGACCGAGTGTACTGTAGCCAAATTTGCTGATGATACAAAGATAGGTGGGTTAGCAAGTTGTGAGGAGGACACAAAGGACTCGATTTTCCAAGCCCTGAGGAGGCCGGTTTGGAGGCGGGAGTGGTGGGAAAATTGCAGAATCAGGGGGCAGGAACAAATAGCATGGGTTGGCCACAAGTCGATGGAGGCGGGACTACAACCCAAAAAGTGGGAGTCCCGCCTCCAAAAGCTCCCCATTGACAAAATCGAGCCCAAAGAGTCTGCAAAGGGATATAGATAGGTTCAGTGAGTGGGCAAGAATTTGGCAGATGGAGTATAATGTGGGAAAATGTGAGGTTATCCACTTTGGAAGGAAGAATGAAAAAGCAAATTATTATTTAAATGGATGAGACGACAAAATGCTACGGTACAAAGGGATCTGGGGGTCCTAGTACATGAAACACAAAAACTTAGCATGCAGGTACAGCAAGTAATCAGGAAGGCTAATGGAATGTTGGCCTTTATTGCAAGGGGTATGGAGTATAAAAGTAGGGAAGTTTTGATGCAACTTTACAGGGCGCTGGTGAGACCACACCTGGTGTACTGTGTACAGTTTTGGTCTCCATATTTAAGGAAGGATATACTTGCATTGGAGGCAGTGCAGAGAAGGTTCACGAGGTTGATTCCTGGGATGAAGGGTTTGATGTATGAGGAAAGGTTGAGCAGGTTGGGTCTATACTCATTGGAGTTTAGAAGAATGAGAGGTGGTCTTAATTAAACATCTAAGATTCTGAGGGGGATTGACCGGGTGGATGCTGAGAGGATGTTTCCCCTCGTGGGGGAATCTAGAACTAGGGTCATAGTTTCAGAATAAGGGGCCGCTCATTTAAGACGGAGATGAGGAGGAATTTCTTCTCTCAGAGGGTTGTGAATCTTTGGAATTCTCTACCCCAGTGAGCTGTGGAGGCGGAGTCATTGAATATATGATTGACAGACATTTGAACAACAAGGGAGTCAAGGGGTATGGGGAGACAGCAGGAAAGTGATGTTGAGGACAAGATTGGATCAGCCATGATCTTATTGAATGGTGGAGTAGGCTCGAGGGGCCGATTGGCCTACTCCTGCTCCTATTCCTTATGTTATTATGTTCTTATTTATTACCATTCACACACTGTAATTAAAGTTTAGAAATACCATTATTGTGTTTCACAATTTATTCATGATCATGCTAGCAAACTGTGATTGTTTAGTTCCTGGCTGATAGTTATAGGAATACTTTAATGCTATACATTTCCACACCTCACATTTTTGTTTGCTTTTCAAGATTATACCTGCCCTGAAGGATTCATTTATAAGCCTTGTGAACGTCAGGATAATGATCGCTGTGAGAATAAGTAAGTATTTTATACCGTCGGGGATGTACTGAGGGAACTGGCTGATGAGGCAAAGATCAAAAGTTGATGGCACTCAGGCATTGTAAAGGTTTCAATTTTAAAATTTGGATCAAAAAGTGTCTTCAATTGCATTTTGAAAAAATACACATGTATGATCACAGTTTTAGTAGCACAGTTAAGGAATTATGCACCCAAACTATTTCTCAGAAAAACATTTTAAAAAGAAATCTGTGTCTTTTATATTTAACTTGAAAAAACTGAAATGCCAGAGGAAATGCCCTGGATTTGGTTACACTTTAGGTCGCCATTTGTGTTTGCCAGTGAGGAAATATATCGATGGTGTACGTACCCGACATACAAATATGACTTTTACTAGGGCAGTGAAATTACACAGTCTGCCTATTTGACACTCTGGGTAAAGAGCTGCTCCCCTATGATGCATGCATAGATTTTGCTATGTAACTATGGCATGTGAGGGGTACACACATATACCTATAGTGGGTAAGGAAAACATTATTTATATGTTTTTGAAGATCCAATTACAAGTACTTACTTCACTGCCTGAGCATATGTCACCACTTTCCTCCCCAATACTTTCAGTGGTGAAGTGCCTCCCTCCTTGACTCCAACCCACCAGCAGAACACAAGACCCACCATGAGCAATGCCATTGGAGATCTGTTAGTTTAATAGGATGTTGATATGCTGGGTTCATTTAAAAAAATAATTAAACTTCATTTTAAGCACGCTGATCCATGGCCAGACATTGTACCCTCTGTCAGAAGGCTGCTTTTGTCCAGAAGGAATGATGCTTTCTGAAAACAAGACTACATGCGTTAGTTCATGTAAGTTGCTTTATTTTTTTAAAGTTAAATACGGCATGAACTACCTGATCGATAGTAAGCCTTTAATTAATGCAATACATATTTAATTAACAATTAAGTCAGTTTGTTACTTGTGGAAATATAATGCACGAATAGTAAGGTTGTATCCCTCATTTTTACAGGTTGCATTGATAATTCAGGAAATCCCAGAGATGTAAGTGTTCATTTACTGATACATGTACATCACTTCCATATTGTTACACTGATGATGCCAGTAGCTTAATAGATTGTAGACCACCATATCACAAAAAATTCTCATAGCTATTTTATTACCTTGAATTTATGACCTGCAGTTATTTTTACAATTACAACGTTGAGGACATTATTCCTCGATTGTGTTGCATCCAAATGGCCCACCAGCTGAATGGCCCATTTTCATGTTATAATTTCTTGGTAAATCTGTCTTCTACCATCCATGTAGCACACCAGGAACCACAACAGCACCTTGAACTCATGCTGTTTCTCACCTACCCTTTCGTAATATAATTGCAACCAAGACCACAGCTCCAGCTCCCACCACCCTTTGCACACAGTTACATAGACTTCTATAGCAGCAAATAGCCACTAGAACTCCAATGCAAGGCTATAAGGAAGTACACAACCAGAAAAAGTCCATTCAGCGCATCAAGTTCAATCTATACAATAGACCACGTACAATTGCTGTTTTATGGTGTCTTCCAGGGCTGGACTTTTACATAAAGTACTAAGTCAGATGTCTACAATATACAGGAAAGACAATTCTAAATCAACCTTAAAAAATCCTAACCTAGCAAGATGCACCCTCAGCCCATGCTTCCCTGCCATGGGTATTGATCAAGAATCTCACTGATAGAGGGTCTCCCGTGCTCTATTGGTTCCCCTACCACAAGTCAGTGCATTAGTTCTTCCTTTTCCGGAAGTATACTCCAAACTGGGCATTTTCTCATTACTACCATCACTTGACTTTGTACAAGAACATTTAGTTCCTTATTTTGGAAAACTAAAATTGCTTTACATTTCTAATAACCAGTGATATACATTTCCACACCGATGGTTAGTTATTTCCCTGTGGATGTGTGTGAAAGGTGCACAGTACAGCAGCGAGCCAAGGTCAGAGTTGAAACAGCGGGGTTTGTATTTTGATGAGGGTCAGTGGTGAAGATTTTGTGCATTTTCCCCATTTGAGCTCGATAAAGTAGTCCTGTTTTTATCTGTGACACTATATATATATACACATACACTGCAGCAGCTATTATATATATTAGGCTTCTAAATCATTAAATAGGGTCATGTGGTCCATTTGTTTATTCATTACAAAGTAACCTGACTCTTGTTCCCGCTGTCAGACAAAGGTGTTGGCATTACAACTGCACATGGTTAACAACTTTGACTTTTGCAAAGTGTCTCATGGTTCACCTTCAAAAGCAATACTCTTCCTCCAAATGGACAGACATCAACTAAACCATTCAAAAATATCACCCAAAGCTGAACATTTGCATGCAAGAAATTAATCTCCATGATAGTCATGGAAGTCTCCTGCTTTTGGCAGGTTTTGTTTTACAAAAAAATAATTTGTGTGTAGTTACCTCTACTGGCTGCCTTATCCAGCTATTGACAGAGTAAGACACAGAGTAAAATCCAGTCCTGAAAATTTCTATTCACAGAGTAAAACCGAGTAAAGACTTTTCTATTTGAGTCCCAGTCATAACTTAGATTGAGTGCATTTTAAGATTTAAAAGTACATTACTTCCTAAATCATTGGTATGGTTTGTCTAATGTGAAACCAACTTCTTATTTTTAAGCATTTTTACTAAGATTAATGGTAGAAAATCTCTCACTATGTCATCTCACCAGAAGAACTGATGCCGGGAGATTTTGCTGGATCTGCACCCAGGGGCCCTGGATCACCTGGATTTGGTGAATATTGGACAATCAGGAGGGTGAGAGTATCCACCTGTAAAGAAAGCTTCTGATTTTCCAATATTCTCTGCACTCAGGTGATCCCCAAGTGTAGACCAGTGAAATCCCTATGGCGCTAAATAGAAATGTTATTTTAATTTGTTTGTGAAAGATCAGTTTGGTTATTTATTATTATTTGCATGTTTCATTTCTAGGAAGGAGAAAAATGGGTTGATCCCACAGATAAATGTATTTCGTACACGTGTGTTAAATCTCAAGTTGTGAAATCAGAAAAACATGCCCTTATCTGGGCATTTGTACGGTTGGTGTAGCAGTTGTTTATATTTACCAGATGTCTCTTAATCTTGAGGGATGTTAACAAGTACAGATAAATGGTTCAATAAATATATTTAAAATTAAACTATTGTAAACATGATGGCTGTAATTCTGGGGTCCGTGCAGATCAGAATCGGGTCGGGTGGGAAATTTGAAATAAGTTGCAGTGGGTCGGGAACCCACCGCCATCCCACCCCCACATGCCTTTCCCTCGGGCGCATTTGCCGGTGTAGCAGCAACCTGACCAGCAAAGGCGGGGGACCTAATTCAAATCATTACCACCTTGTTGTCAGACCCTTAAGCGCCTTTTTCAGCCTAGCTTTTAAATTTCCCTGGCTGCCCATGGGATTCAAGCAGCTCAGGAATCACTCTGTCAGCCTGAGGCGGGAGTTGAGTGGCCATTGATCCAGCTGATTAGATGATAGCATGAAATGTATTATAAAAGCTCCCACCTCTCAGCTGGTCACTTTCCTCAGGTAGAAGCTGTTGCTATCTGCATTTCCAGCACACATTTAGCTTTCTACAGGCTGCAAGTGTTGGCAGCAAAATCGCCATCTAGTCTCACCTTATTAGTACAACCTATCACACCATTGACAGATTGCTTCTCGCATCTCTACTTGAGGAGCTTCGGCCTAAGAGTTGATGAGCTGGAGGCCAAGCTGCGGACTCTGCAATGCATCAGGGAGGAGGAAAGTTACCTGGACACTTTATTCCAGGAGGCAGTCACACCCCTTAGGATAGGGTCTTCTGATTTGGTCAGTGGTCAGGGACAGGAGGATGTGACTGCGAGTGAGGCAGGTATGGGGACCCAGGAGGTGGAGGAGCCTCAGCCTTTACAATTGTCCAACAGGTTTGAGGTTCTTGCGGCCTGTATGGATTAAAGCAGTGGCTGCAGGGTGGATGAGCAAACTGACCATGGCACTGAGGTAGAGGAAGCCATTCAAGCGGGGGGAGTTAATAGGAATGTAGTGGTAATTGGGGATAGCATAGTCAGGGGGATAGATACAGTTCTCTGCGTCCAAGAGCGAGAGTCCAGACAGCTGTGTTGCCTGCCCAGTGCCAGGGTTTGGGACATCTGCTCGGGGCTGGAGAGGAACTTGCAGTGGGAGGGGGAGGAGCCAGTGGTCGTGGTCCATGTAGGTACCAATGACATAGGTAGAACTAGGAACGAGGTTCTGCTGAGAGAGTATGAGCAGCTGGGGGCTAAATTAAAACGTAGAACCTCAAGGGTAATAATGTCTGCATTATTACCTGAGCCACGAGCAAATTGGCATAGGGTAAATAAAATTAGAGAGATGAATGCGTGGCTCAAAGCCTGGTGTGGGAGAAATGGGTTTCAATTCCTGGGGCACTGGCACCAGTACTGGGTAAAGTGGGATCTGTATCATTGGGACGGTCTTCACCTGAACCATGCTGGGGCCAGTGTTCTGACGAGTCATATAATTAGGGTGGTAGAGAGGGCATTAAACTAAATATTGCAGGCATGGGATCAAATTTGGGAAGATGTGGTCATTCAAAGATTAGAGACAAGGCAATAGAGAAAGGTATTAATATGGGAAATGATAAACAGACCGTGACAGGAAGGGACAGAGAGTACTAATCTAAGAGTAAATCAACAGATAAGGCTAGAGGTTACAAAAATAATAAAAGGACCAAACTAAAGGCTCTGCATCTGAATGCACGTAGCATTTGAAACAAAACAGATGAACTGATAGCGCATTTAGAAATAAATAAATATGATAGGATAGCCATTACAGAAACATGGCTGCAGGATGACATAGATTGGGACCTAAATATTGAAGGGTACATGACATTTAGGAAGGACAGGAAGGTGGGAAAAGGTGGAGGGATGGCTCTGTTAATTAATGATGGTATTAGCACAATAGAGAGGGATAACCTAAGTTCAGGAAACCAGGATGTAGAAGCGGTTTGGGTAGAGATGAGAAATAATAAAGGCAAGAAGTCACTTGTGGGAGTGGTGTACAGGCCCCCTAACAGTAACTGTTATGTTCATTAATAACTAGTCGTTTTCATTATGAACAGCTAGCTTCTAGCTAGTCACTTTATTCATGCCATGTGGACTTCTGTGCAGCATCCATCTTGACTACTGCCTTGTGGGTAGCCTAGTGCATCGTGGGTAGCCCACTCTTATATACATACAGCTCCACCTAGTGTACCATTCTAGAATGACATGTTACTGATCATTACATCCCCCTTTCTTTGAGGTTAAACAAAATCAATATCAATCAACTTTCAAGAAACACGATAAAGATGATATCAGTAACACTTTTGTTAGTGCTCTATAAACATAAACATTTTCACAACAGTCAACACATTTTCAAAGCTTTACGTTATACTCAAAGATTAAGTCTATCAGGCTTTTTTACTTCACGTGTGGATCTTCTCAGCACAGGTAAGTCTGATGTGTTTTCATGAGAGCCTGTATGTGTGTTTGTGTTAGACTGTTCTGGTGGTGATTGACAAGATTCATTGCGGCATTGTCATCAATTTGCTCTTGGATAGTCTCTTGTGTTTTTAGGCAGGAACGGCGGTGCCTCCTGAGAATCTGTCCTTCCTCAGTTCTAACAGTGTATGACCTTGGTCCTACTTCCTCAAGAGCTGTAGCTTTCCTGTTCCATGCATCTGGATCCTCAATCCTGACAACATCATCCCTTGCCAATGGTTTCAGAGTTTTGGATGACTTGTCATAGTATGATTTCTGTTTCAGCTTTAACAGTTGAAGTCTCTGTCTCAGTTCCTTACTCTGCTTTTCTTTGCACAGCAAAAACGTGGGGTTACGGGGATAGGGTGGGATATGTGTTGGTGTAGGAGTTACGGGGATCGGGTGGGATATGTGTCGGTGCAGGCTCGATAGGCCGAAATGGCCTCTATTTGCACTGTGGGGTTTCTGTGGTTTCTGTGGTAGCAGGGTAGCATAGTACGCAACTTGCGAGCCATTAGGAGTTCAGCAGGTGAAGAACCAAAGTCTAAAGGTGAGGCTTGGTAGCTCAGCAGGGTGAGATAAGGATCAGACTTGCTTTCTGTCGCTTTCTTCAGTAGCTGTTTGAGAACTTGAATGCCTTTCTCTGCCTTACCATTCGACTGAGCATACAAAGGACTGGATGTGATGTGCTGAAAGTCATACTGTGCTGCAAACTGTTGCCACTCCTTACAGTTGAAGCATGGACCATTGTCGCTAACGGCAATCCTGGGAATTCCATGTCTGGCGATGATGGATTTAACATGCATTATGACACTGCTTGCTGATGTGCTTGAGATCAGCGCCATCTCAGGATAGTTAGAATAGTAGTCAATCACCATTCGATATTCTTTACCATTCAAATGAAAAAGGTCCATACCAACCTTTTGCCATGGTGCTGTTGGTAAGTCAGCTACTATCATTGGTTCCTTTGTTTGTTTGTTTTGGTGTTTCTGACATGTCTCACATTCGCCGATCATGTTCTCAATGTCCTTATTTATGCCAGGCCAATAAACAGTGTCTCTTGCTCTCCTTTTGCATTTTTCAATTCCGAGGTGTCCCTCATGAATCCTTTTGAGCATGTCTTGAAGTAGAGCCTGTGGAATGACTATTCTTTTTAGTAACAGTCAACTTGCGACACTCAATTCTTACCTTATGTGATAATACTTTGGACAGGAACCTTTTGGCCAACCATGATGAATGTTCTCTATTATTGTTTGTAACACTGTATCTTTTACTGTTTCTTCTGCTATTTGCTTTGATTTTGTGTCTGACATGGGCAGCGCAGCAGTGACCATACTCACATGAACATCCACGTCTTCTTCAGTAGAGCTCACATAACTCATTGTGGGTGCTCGGGATAGTGCATCTGCTAACACTGTGTGTTTGCCTGGTGTGTAGGTCAGTTCAAAGTCATATCTTTGCAGCTTCATCATGAGTCGTTGAATCCTTGGAGACATCTCATTCAGGTTCTTTTTTATGATGGCAACCAATGGGCTGTGGTCTGTCTCAACTGTGAAGGTGGAAATCCATATATGTAGCCATGGAACTTTTCTAGTCCAACTACCAAGCCTAGACATTCCTTTTCAATCTGGGCATATCAACACTCAGAATCAGGCATAGACCTGAAGGCATAGGCAACAAGCTTCCAATCTTCACCCTCTGCTTGTAGCAAGACTGCGCCTAGGCCATCTCTTGATGCATCCGTTGACACTTTGATTCTCTTTGTTGGGTCAAAGAAGGTGAGTACAGGTGTGGTTGTCAGCACTGTTTTGAGGTTCATCCACTCATCTTCATGTCTTTCTGTCCATGCGAACTCATTTGTTTTATGTAGCAGGTCTCGCAGACAGGCTGTCTTGGCTGACAAGTTAGGAATGAACTTTCCAATGAAGTTTATCATCCCCATGATGCGTAGCACTCCTTTTTTGTCAATGGGTCGGGGCATGTTGAGTATGGCGTTTACTTTTTCCATATCTGGCTCTATTCCTTTACCAGATAGATTATCTCCTAGGAAAGTGACTTCCTGGATGCCAAACTGACACTTGGCTTTGTTGAGCTTCAGTCCATTCCGGCATATGCTCTGTAGCACTTTGGTCAGTCGCTCATTGTGTTCTTTCAGTGTGGAGCCCCAGATGATGATGTCATCAACATAGACCCGAACTCCTTCCAGACCTTCAATTATGTGTTCCATCTCTCTATGAAAGATTTCAGATGCAGATATTATCCCGAAAGGCATTCTGAGGAAACAATACCTGCCAAATGGTGTGTTGAAGGTACAGTATTTGGTGCTTTCTTCATCCAGTTTTAGTTGCCAAAATCCTTGTGAGGCATCGAGCTTTGTGAAGTATCTGGCACCTGACATTTCACTGGTGATTTCTTCTCGCTTGGGAATCTGGTAGGGTTCACGTTTCATGTTTGCATTTAAGTCCTTTGGATCCATGCATATTCTTAGATCATTGTTCTTTTTCTTTATACATACCATGGAGTTAACCCAGTCTGTTGGCTCTTCGACTTTCCTGATGACTCCTAGTGTGGTCATTCTGTCCAGTTCTTTCTTGAGCCGGTCACACAGGGGTGCTGGAACTCTCCGTGGAGCATGTACCACTGGCTGAACATCCTCCTTTAGCTGGATCTTGTAAGTGAATGGTCGAACTCCAAATCCTTTGAACACATCCTGGAAATTACTCACTACAGAATCCACTGATTCATCTGGTCTGCTAATGGCACAGTTTATACGGTAGACTCGCTTGACCAGTTCTAAGTCCTCACAAGCTTTGTCACCTAGTAGTGAATCAAGTCCTTCAGCCACAACAGAAAACATGAGATGATGCACTTTGTATTTGACTGTCACTTTAAGTCTGCATACACCTAAGCTATCTATTTTCTGTCCATTATAGTCCTTCAGTAGTACTGACTTTTTCTGTATTTTGGGCTTTTCTTTCATATTTTTAATGTCACTCATACTGATTAAGTTTGCTTTTGCACCAGTGTCTAGTTTCAATGTAACTAATGCTCCATTTACCTGCAGTGGGATCATCCATTTGTCCTCTTTTACTGCATTAACTTTATGTTCAGCATTGTCCATTCCTGAGGGCTGCACATGTTCTGTATCCTTTTTGATATTGTCACATGACACCATTCCTACAGAAAATGTCTCACTGAAATCAGTGTCCTCAATCACATTAACTCGTTGCCCTTTCTTAGTTTTTACTTTTGAAAAGCATTGTTTGGCAAAGTGATTCTTTCCATGACATTTTGTGCACATTTTTCCAAACGCTGGGCATTGTCGTGACTGGTGTTTGTAACCACAGCGTTTACAATTAAAAATTCCTTCCTCCAATTGCTTTTCATTTCCGTTTTGCCCACGTTTCGTCCCTTTGTAGGACACAGCACCGACAGCAGCACTATCACTTACTACAATTGCATTAGTATTAATTTCACTGAAAGTCTTCGTGTGCTTTTGAGCTAGCGCACTGGCTTGGCATATTTTCACAGCATTTTCCACTGTTAGTTCGGTTTCTCTCAACAGACGTTCCCTGACCTTTTTATCATGAATACCAAACACAATCTGGTCACGAATCAAGGATGATTTCAGTTCAGAGAAATTACATGTCTGTGCTTTCAGTTTCAGATCGGTCTTAAAGCTATCAAAAGTCTCATTTTGCTGCTGTGTCCGTGAACAGAACACGTACCTCTCATAGGTTTCATTCTTTTTGGGAGAACAATGTCTATTAAATTTCTTTAGCACATCGTCCAATTTTTTTCTGTCCTGCTCTGGATCAAATACAAACGTTTTAAATACCTCTATTGCCTGCGGGCCTGCAACCGTGAGCAGCAACGCTATTTTCCTTGCGTCTGGCTTCATACCGAATCTGATGGCAGCAATGTAGAGTTCGAATTGTTGTTTGAAAGACCGCCAATTGCAGTCGACATTCCCCGTGAGTTTCAAATCCTCCGGTGGCTTCAAAGTCTCCATGTCGCGTTTCACAATTTTCAGCAGATTTTACCAATCCTGGTACCATGTTATGTTCATAAATAACTAGACGTTTTCATTATGAATAGCTAGCTTCTAGCTAGTCACTTTATTCATGCCATATGGACTTCTGTACAGCATCCATCTTGACTACTGCCTTGTGGGTAGCCTAGTGCATCGTGGGTAGCCCACTCTTATATACATACAGCTCCACCTAGTGTACCATTCTAGAATGACATGTTACTGATCATTACAGTAACCACATGGTAGGATGGAGTATAAAGGAAGAAATAATGGGAGCTTGTCAGAAGGGTACAGCAATAATCGTGGGGGATTTTAATCTGCATATAGACTGGAAAAATCAGATGGGCAAAGGTAGCATAGATGAGGAGTTCATGGAATGATTTTGGGACAGTTTCTTACAACAGCACATTCTGGAGCTGACCAGAGAGCAGGCTATACTGGACCTGGTATTGTGCAACGAGATAGGATTAATTAATGACCTCATAGTGAAGGCGCACCTAGGTAGCAGCGATCATAATATGATTGAATTTTACATTCAGTTTGAGAGAGAGAGAAGAGTGGGACCAAGACCAGTATTTTAAACTTAATAAGGGCAATCATGAGGGCATGAAAGCAGAGCTAGCTAAAGTGAACTGGCAAAGTAGGTTAAGAAATAGGTCAATAGTGTTGCAGTGGCAGACATTTAAGGGGATATTTCAAAATACACAGAATATATACATTCCAACAAGAAAGAAAAATTCCAAGGGGAGGACCCACCATCCGTGGTTAACTAAAAAAGTTAAAGATAGTATTAAACTTAAAGAAAAAGCATATAATTGCACAAAGATGGGTGGCAGGTCAGAGGATTGGACAGAATATAAAAAACAGCAAAGAATGACTAAAAGATTAACAAGGAGAGAAAAATTAGAGTACGAGAGAAAGCTAGCTAGAAATATAAAAACAGATATTAAGAGTTTCTATAGATATTTATAAAAGGAGAGTTAACAAAGTGAGCATTGGTCCTATAAAAAGTGAGTCTGGGGAATTAATAATGGAAAATAAGGAGATGGCAGTTGAATTGAACAGATATTTTGCATCGGTCTTCACTATAGAGGATACAAGTAACATCCAGGAAATAGCTGTAAATCAGGAAATGGAAGGGAGGGAGGAACTCAAGATAATTATAATCACCAGGGAAGTGGTACTGAGCAAATTGTTGGAGCTGCGGGCTGACAAGTCCTCGGGTGCTGATGGACTTCATCCTAGGGTCTTAAAAGAAGTGGCTAGTGAGATAGTTGATGTGTTGGTTTTAATTTTCCAAAATTTGCTAGATTCGGGGAAGGTTCCATTAGATTGGAAAATAGCGAATGTAACTCCTTTATTCAAAAAGGGAGGGAGCCAGAAAGCAGGAAACTACAGGCCAGTTAGCTTAGCATCTGTCATAGGGAAGATGTTAGAAGCTATTATTAAAGACGTTATAGCAGGGCATTTAGAAAAGTTCAAATTAATCAGGCAGAGTCAACACGGTTTTGTGCAAGGGAAATCATGCTTAACCAATTTATTGGAGTTCTTTTAAGAAGTAACGTGCTGTGGATAAAGGGGAACTGGTGGATGTACTGTACTTAGATTTCCAGAAGGCATTTGATAAGGTGCCACATCAAAGGTTATTGCGGAAAATAAAAGCTCATGTTGTAGGGGGTAACATATTGGCGTGGATAGAAGATTGGCTAGCTAACAGGAAACAGAGAGTAGGCATAAGTGGGTCATTTTCTGATTGGCAAGATGTAATGAGTGGTGTGCCAAAGGGATCAGTGCTGTATGTAAATGACTTGGATGAAGGGACTGAAGGTATCGTTGCTAAATTTGCTGATGACACAAAGATAGGTAGGAAAGTAAATTGTGAAGAGGACATAAGGAGGCTACAAAGGGATATAGATAAGTTAAGTGAGTGGGCAAAGATCTGCCAAATGGAGTATAATGTGGGAAAATGTGAAGTTGTCCATTTTGGCAGGAAGAATAAAAAAGAAGCATATTATCTAAATGGTGAGAGGTTGCAGAGCTCTGAGATGCAGAGGGATCTGGGTGTCCTAGTGCATGAATCACAAAAGGTTACTATGCAGGTACAGCAAGTAATTAGGAAAGCTAATAGAATGTTATTGTTTATTGCGAGGGGAATTGAATACAAAAGTAGGGAGGTTATGCTTCAGTTATACAGGGCATTGGTGAGACCACATCTGAAGTACTTTGTACAGTATTGGTCTTCTTATTTAAGGAAGGATGTAAATGCATTGGAAGCAATTCAGAGAAGGTTTACTAGACCAATACCTGGAATGGGCGGTTGTCTTATGAGGAAAGGTTGGACAGTCTAGGCTTGTATCCGCTGGAGTTTAGAAGAATAAGAGGTGACTTGATTGAAACATATAAGATCCTGAGGGGTCTGGACAGGGAGGATGTGGAGAGGATGTTTCCTCTTGTGAGAGAATCTAGAACTAGCGTTTAAAAATAAGGCGTCGCCCATTTAAGACAGACGAGGAGAAATTTTTTCTCACAGAGGGTCATGAGTCTTTGGAACTCTCTTCCTCAGAGGGTGGTGGAAGCAGAGTCTTTGAATATTTTTAAGGCAGAGGTAGATAGATTCTTGATAAACAAAGGGGTGAAAAGTTATCGGGGGTAGGCGGGAATGTGGAGTAATCGGATCAGCCATGATCTTATTGAATGGCGGAGCAGGCTCGAGGGGCCGAGTGGCCTACTCCTGCTCCTAATTCATATGTTCGTAGGAGCCCTGCAGTTAGGACATTCGAGAAACCCGTTCTTCAGGGTTTCCTGACCTCACAACAGCCCCCCGGCACAGAACTCACTTCTGGGCTAAAATCCAGGCCAAAGTGTCAAAATATCTAACTCTAGTTCCAGGTTTCATGAGCTCACATTGAAGATGTGTTCAGTATTTGGTCCCTTTTGGTGTTGGTTGTAAGGTTGAAAACCAAAACAAAATAGGTTGAAATTTTTTCGGAAGGACAAAATAAAGATTTTTTCTGTATTGTGTGCATGATACTCTTTTATTCTTCCTCCTGTTTACACAATTTCCCTCCCTCCCTGCCCCTCAAGGCATTGCCTCCCTGCTGGCATACACTTCAACGGGCATCGGCCACTCTCTGGTACCTCACCCAAGTGGCCATTGTTAATATGTTAATTGTTAATATAAATTCCTGATTTGCAACCGTTCCACTAAACGTTATGTCAGGAGCACAATTTCCTAAAAGCGGCCCTATAAGTTACAACATAATGAGCAGAGATACAAACATTTCCAAAGCAAACAATTGGAAAGGAAAATTTGTGATGTAACAATGAAAGCCGTTTTTTGTTACCTACTCAATGACAGACCACATGGAGTTAGAAACAATCCACTTGTGGAGACAGACTTGGTGCAAGGTATAAAACTGCTGTCACTTACCAGGCATGTAGCTGGTGGTAGACGTAGTGATAATCGGTGTCACTTCTGGTGATGTAATTTCTATAGAGCAGGAAAAACATTTCAACTTGTTACACTGCACGCTGAGGCTCTGAGTCTGTATCAGGTTTAAAAACTTACTTTCCTGCTGCACATAGCCGAGCACAAAAATAACAAAACTGTAATCTATTCACTTCTATCTGAGTCTCTCAATAAAATTATTTTAGCAGAGAGAGAATACAACCATATAATGGCCCTTACATTCAGGACATAATTTCATCAAGTATAAGAGTGGCTGGAATTGTCAGATAGATTTGATCGTGCTGTTAATGGAGTTCCTGGAATTTTAGTTTTCAATGTCCAGTGGAAACTGCTTACAATGGACAGATCCATATTGACCCGAGTTCCCAGATCAACAGTGGCTCTGAAAATACTTGAGCAGCAGTCTTGGTGATTATACCAGGGTCACACCTCCCAGGGCCCTCCACAGCTGACCTGACCAGCGTATGTAAGTCAGTGGGAGGTCCTGTCATTTAAATATTATGGCAGGGACCTTCACCACAATATTCAGACACATGCCCTGCTGCTGCTTCTATTCATTGGGAAGAGATATTAACCTGCTGGCCATGCCAACATCTGCATCAGTTACTTTCTTGATGTGTGTGGACAGAATATTGGCTTATAATACAGAAGAGTCCTATGCTAGCCCAGAACTTTGTGAACACATATCAGCTATTCTAGGTTTGATGGCATTTTCGTACAGACTTGTGAGATACTTTATCACATTCTAGTAACACAATTTCACGATTATAATGTTGACATTTGTCTGCATGACAGATCTATCATCAGGTTATTTTCTTCATGCTAGTATTCCACTGATCATTTGAAAGATCGAGGGGCAATTTACATCTGCCGACAATGGGACGGGAGAGGGGAGATGAAATTCTAAGAAAGAACCGACTACCCAGAGTCCGCACCACTCGATTTTTCTAGCGGGCATTGAAACAAAAACTGGCGAGCCCTGTACTAGGGATCACAGAATCACAGAAACCCCACAGTGCAGATAGAGGCCATTTCGGCCCATCGAGCCTGCACCGACACATATCCCACCCGATCCCCGTAACCCCTACACCAACACATATCCCACCCTATCCTGTAACCCCACGTATTTAATCCCCCTAACACTAAGGGTCAATTTATCATAGCCAATCAACCTAACCTGCACATCTTTGGACTGTGGGAGGAAACCGGAGCACCCGGAGGAAACCCACGCAAACACGGGGAGAATGTGCAAACTCCACACAGACAGTCGCCCGAGGCCGGATTCGAACCCGGGTCCCTGGCGCTGTGAGGCAACAGTGCTAACCACTATGCCACCGTGCTGGGAATGGTGAGGAATAGCCTGCTAGGTTTTGCAGCGGAATCTGTATGGTGGGGTGAGATGGATCAGCTACATGACTTTCTCAAAATCCTTGAAATGGTTTTACAACCTCAGTGTTGATATTGAGTGACAAATAAATGAAAACATGTTATTTAATAAGAATATATATAATACACACTCGTTGCTTGGAGCTTTGCTTGTCGGGTTCACCTAACAGGAATATTGGCGTGGAAATTAATGCACATCGCAAAATAATCCGTCACTTGGTGTTAAATTCCTGATTTGCAACCGTTCCACTAAACGTTATGTCAGGAGCACAATTTCCTAAAAGCGGCCCTATAAGTTACAACATAGTGAGCAGAGATACAAACATTTCCAAAGCAAACAATTGGAGAGGAAAATTTGTGATGTAAAAATGAAAGCCGTGTTTTGTTACCTACTCAATGACAGACCACATGGAGTTAGAAACAATCCACTTGTGGAGACAGACTTGGTGCAAGGTATAAAACCGCTATCACTTACCAGGTATGTAGCTGGTGGTAGACGTAGTGATAATCGGTGTCACTTCTGGTGATGTAGTTTCTATAGAGCAGGAAAAACATTTCAACCTGTTACACTGCACGCTGAGGCTCTGAGTCTGTATCAGGTTTAAAAACTTACTTTCCTGCTGCACATAGCCGAGCACAAAAATTGCGAAAATTAAATCTATTCACTTCTATGTCGACTCAATAAAATTATTTTAGCGGCGAGAGAATACAACTAATAAATGGCCCTTACATTCAGGACATCATTTCCACCAGTATAAGAGTTGTTGGAATTGTCACCTAGATTTGATCGACCATAAATCCGCAGAACTAAGACCACCTATTTCCAATTCCGTGCCATTGCCCATCTCCGCCTCTGCCTCAGCTCATCTGCTGCTGAAATCCTCATCCATGCCTCTGTTACCTCTAGACATGACTATTCCAATGCTCTCCTGGCTGGCCGCCCACATTCTACCCAATGTAAACTTGAGTTCATCCAAAAATCTGCTGCCAGTGTCCAAACTCGCACCAAGTCCCGTTCACCCATCACCCCTGTGCTCACTGACCTCCATTGGCTCCCGGTTAAGCAATGCCTCGATTTCAAAATTCTCATCCTTGTTTTCAAATCCCTCCAAGGCCTCGCCCCTCCCTATCTATGTAACCTCCTTCAGCCCCACAACCGCACCCCCCCCACCCCGAGATAACTGCGCTCGTCAAATGCTGCCCTCTTGAGCATCCCTGATTATAACCGCTCAACCATTGGTGGCCGTGCCTTCTGTTGCCTAGGGCCTGAGCTCTGGAACCATTTCCCTAGACCTCTCCGCCTCTCTACCTTTCCTTCCTGCTTTAAGACACTCCTTAAAACCTACTTCATCGACCAAGCTTTTGGTCATCTCCTAATTCGGCTCGCAGTCAAATTTAATTTTTCTGATAACACTCCCGTGACGAGCCTTTGGACGTTTTGTTACATTAAAGGTGCTATGTAAATATAAGTTGTTGTTTTACAGAACTCCCAGGATGGGAGTTTCCTTGTTCCTAGGCGACCAATATGCCGGGAGAAAGCAGGTATCGCAGTCTCCCAGCCTGTTATTTATACGGACATCGAGACAGCGTTCCATAAGGTTCCACACAAAAGATTAATGGCAAGACAAAGTGAGTAATTGTTCCAACAATATGTGATGTCATTTCTATGAGTAAAGCTCGTAGACAATATTTTCATTCTGGTCCCAACCACTTGTTCTGAAGATAAATGTAAAGAAAATATTTACCACGTGTGGTGAAAGGTGCAGTTGTGGCTCCTGTAATGGAAGGAAAACACTGAGAATTAGAATAGCAAATACAGAAAAAACAGAAAGAAAGGGGTTAGTTGATGAATTTATTTCCATGATTGGCAAAGCCTTTGCTCAAGTAAATTCTAACAAAATGCATTAAGGCATTTAGAACCATGTGACCAACAAGTTTTTTCAGACGCATTCTTCATTTTTGTCACATCATCCTCCCCACCTTCCAAATTCAACACTCGTGTGCACATTGAGACGGCAATCAGGATGATTGAAAACCTGCTTATTCTCATCAAGACAGTGCATCAGTGATCTCATTACAGGAACCATGACAATGTAGTAAGACCTTGTTGTATGATCATGTTGTATGATCATGTTGTATGACTGTGGCATCCTTGCAGGGAGATGTCCTGTCACAACAGAAACACTTTTCATCACAAATTGACTGTAAGCCATTGTTGTCAGTATACACAGTAAATGTAATCCTGTGTAACAGTGGTAGTGGCTTCTGCAGTGTCCGGGTAATGTTGAAATATTCTTTTTCTGTTGCTGAATAAGCCATTTCCTATATAAGTAGCTGCAACTCAGGTCTGTGATTGGGTGTTCCTCCCCGCTCATTTAACTGGCTCAGCAAAGCACCAATCTCCTTCTATCCTGCATCAGTGCAGATTGTGAAAACCCGGGAATGATCGGGCCTGCCTAATACAGGCTCTGGACACAGGACATCGTTCAACTTTACAAAAGCATTTTGTGTTTATATTTGAATTGACTTGATCAGCCCTCAGAGATGTGCTGCAGAGAAACCAACTAATTGTTGCAGTTGTGTGTATTTAAGCTGAGATGTGATTTGTGAGTGAAGTTACTTTTTAATTTAAATCCCTTATGACCACATTAAAGAAGGTAACGTCAAGCTAAATCTCAGACAAAAATAGCTTGTTTTGTCACGGTACATATCTGTACTGAAGGTATGGCCATTAAATGTAAAAAGTCATCATTTACCAGGTGTGGTGCTGACGAAAGGGCAGTTATGGCTTTTTTCACCATTCCTGTGGTTGACTTTGTAAAAAAGAACGACATTGAGAAATACCGTGGCAAAATCAGAAACCCAGACAGGAAGGGGTTAGATAATAAATGTATTTCCATTGTTATGGAATGATTTGCCACTCAAGCAAACTTTAACAAAAGGCACAACAATGCTAAAAATTGTGTCACTGACAATTCAGTTCACTTCAAAACTTTATCTGGCTATTATCCACCGTTCCTCGCCCAGGTACAGACACTCAATTAAAAGTGGCGAGACCTGTACCTGGGCTCGGAACGGTGAGGAATAGTCCAAGAGGGTTTTGCAGATGGACCAGCTCAATGCTTTGAGACGGATTGGCTGTGTGACTGTCTCTCATTCCTTGATGTGGTTTAAAATCCTCAGTGTCGACATTGTGTGACAAATGTATTTGATAACTGAAGAAGTGTTATTTAATAAGAATATATATTATAAATACACCCTTCTGACCTGGAGCTTCACATGCCGGGGGAAAATATCAGGACAATGGTGGTGGAAGTGAATGCATATCACAGGATTTTAACTCAATTGGTGTCAAATCCCTGATATACACTTTAGTTGGCTATACGTTACATCAGGAGCACAATTTCCTAAAAGCTGCCCTAAAAGTTACAGCATAACGACCACTGGTACAAGAATTTTCAATGCAAAGAATTAGAAAGGAAAATTTGTGATGTAAAAATGAAAGCCGTGTTTTGTTACCTACTCAATGACAGACCACATGGAGTTAGAAAACAATCCACTTGTGGAGACAGACTTGGTGCAAGGTATAAAACAGCTGTCACTTACCAGGTATGTAGCTGGTGGTAGACGGAGTGGTAATCGGTGTCACTTCTGGTGACGTAATTTCTATAGAGCGAGAAAAACATTTCAACCTGTTACACTGCACGCTGAGGCTCTGAGTGTGTATCAGGTTTAAAAACTTACTTTCCTGCTGCACATAGCTGAGCACAAAAATAACAAAACTGTAATCTATTCACTTCTATCTTAGTCTCTCAATAAAATTATTTGAGCAGAGAGAGAATACAACCATATAATGGCCTTTACATTCAGGACATAATTTCATCAAGTATAAGAGTGGCTGGAATTGTCAGATAGATTTGATTGTGCTGTTAATGGAGTTCCTGGAATTTTAGTTTTCAATGTCCAGTGGAAACTGCTTACAATGGACAGATCCATATTGACCCGAGTTCCCAGATCAACAGTGGCTCTGAAAATACTCGAGCAGCAGTCTTGGCGATTATACCAGGGTCACACCTCCCAGGGCCCTCCAGAGCTGACCTGACCAGCGTATGTTGGTCAGTGGGAGGTCCTGTCATTTAAATATTATGGCAGGGACCTTCACCACAATATTCAGACACAAGCCCTGCTGCTGTTTCTATTCATTGGGAAGAGATATTAACCTGCTGGCCATGCCAACAGCTGCATCAGTTACTTTCTTCATGTGTGTGGACAGAATATTGGCTTATAATACAGAAGAGCCCGATGCTAGCCCGGAACTTGGTGAACACATATCAGCTATTCTAGGTTTGATGGCATTTTCGTACAGACTTGTGAGAGACTTTATCACATTCTAGTAACACAATTTCACGATTATAATGTTAACATTTGACTGCATGACAGATCTATCATCAGGTTATTTTCTTCATGCTAGTATTCCACTCATCATTTGAAAGATCGAGGGGCGATTTACATCTGCCGACAATGGGACGGGAGAGGGGAGATGAAATTCTAAGAAAGAACCGACTACCCAGAGTCCGCACCACTCGATTTTCTAGCGGGCATTGAAACAAAAGCTGGCGAGCCCTGTACTAGGGATGGGAACGGTGAGGAATAGTCTGCTAGGTTTTGCAGCGGAACCTGTATGGTGGGGTGAGATGGATCAGCTACATGACTTTCTCAAAATCCTTGAAATGGTTTTACAACCTCAGTGTTGATATTGAGTGACAAATAAATGAAAACATGTTATTTAATAAGAATATATATCATAATACACCCTTGTTGCTTGGAGTTTTGCTTGTCGGGGTCACCTAACAGGAATATTGGTGTGGAAATTAATGCACATCGCAAAATAATCCGTCACTTGGCGTTAAATTCCTGATTTGCAGCCGTTCCACTAAACGTTATGTCAGGAGCACAATTTCCTAAAAGCGGCCCGATAAGTTACAACATAATGAGCAGAGATACAAACATTTCCAAAGCAAACAATTGGAAAGGAAAATTTGTAATGTAAAAATGAAAGCCGTGTTTTGTTACCTACTCAATGACAGACCACATGGAGTTAGAAACAATCCACTTGTGGAGACAGACTTGGTGCAAGGTATCACTTACCAGGTATGTAGCTGGTGGTAGACGTAGTGATAATCGGTGTCACTTCTGGTGACGTAATTTCTATAGAGCAGGAAAAACATTTCAACCTGTTACACTGCACGCTGAGGCTCTGAGTCTGTATCAGGTTTAAAAACTTACTTTCCTGCTGCACATAACCGAGCACAAAAATTGCGAAAATTAAATCTATTCACTTCTATGTCGACTCAATAAAATTATTTTAGCGGAGAGAGAATACAACTAATAAATGGCCCTTACATTCAGGACATCATTTCCACCAATATAAGAGTTGTTGGAATTGTCACCTAGATTTGATCGACCATAAATCCGCAGAACTAAGACCACCTATTTCCAATTCCATGCCATTGCCCATCTCCGCCTCTGCCTCAGCTCATCTGCTGCGGAAATCCTCATCCATGCCTCTGTTACCTCTAGACATGACTATTCCAATACTCTCCTGGCTGGCCGCCCACATTCTACCCAACGTAAACTTGACTTCATCCAAAACTCTGCTGCCCGTGTCCAAACTCGCACCAAGCCCCGTTCACCCATCACCCCTGTGCTCACTGACCTCCATTGGCTCCCGGTTAAGCAATGCCTCGATTTCAAAATTCTCATCCTTGTTTTCAAATCCCTCCAAGGCCTCGCCCATCCCTATCTATGTAACCTCCTTCAGCCCCACAACCGCACCCCACCCCACCCTGAGATAACTGCGCTCGTCAAATTCTGCCCTCTTGAGCATCCCTGATTATAATCGCTCAACCATTGGTGGCCGTGCCTTCTGTTGCCTAGGGCCTGAGCTCTGGAACCATTTCCCTAGACCTCTCCGCCTCTCTACCTTTCCTTCCTGCTTGAAGACACTCCTTAAAACCTACTTCGTCGTCCAAGCTTTTGGTCATCTCCTTATACGGCTCGCAGTCTAATTTTATTTTTTTGATAACACTCCCGTGAAGAGCCTTGGGACGTTTTGTTACATTAAAGGCGCTATGTAAATATAAGTTGTTGTTGTACAGAACTCCCAGGATGGGAGTTTCCTTGTTCCTAGGCGACCAATATGCCGGGAGAAAGCAGGTATCGCAGTCTCCCAGCCTGTTATTTATACGGACATCGAGACAGCGTTCCATAAGGTTCCACACAAAAGATTAATGGCAAGACAAAGTGAGTAATTGTTCCAACAATATGTGATGTCATTTCTATGAGTAAAGCTCGTAGACAATATTTTCATTCTGGTCCCAACCACTTGTTCTGAAGATAAATGTAAAGAAAATATTTACCACATATGGTGAAAGGTGCAGTTGTGGCTCCTGTAATGGAAGGCAAACACTGAGAATGAGAAGAGCAAATGCAGAAAAAACAGAAAGAAAGGGATTAGTTGAATTTATTTCCATGATTGGCAAAGCCTTTGCTCATGTAAATTCTAACAAAATGCATTAAGTGTAGGGAATTTGCAAAATTCCCCCACCTTGCCTGCTTTCCGAATCAAACAAAGTTGGCCACTTTTTAAACGTACAAAATGGAGTTCTGGGACACGTGACCAGAAAGCTGCTGGAAGTGAGTCATTTTTCTCCCCAGCAACAAGACTGGAGACAGGGCCTGAAATTCCACAGTCCCTATGTGGATTCCAGGCCAGACATGGAATTGAATATGTAATAGCAAGTCGCCAGTAGGCCGGTAAGAACAATGAACCTGGTGGCACTGCAATCAGGGTTAAGCTAGTTAAAACCATCATCGGGCCCATCCTAACAGATCCAATCATGTCAGAAACCGTTTTAGAGGACTAGGCACCAGAGACACCATTGTGTGACTGAAACCAAAAACAATGAGGGCCGGTGATAAGGCCGTTAGTGGGAAATCGGCCGTTTTGCAGCCATTTACAGTTAACGAAGTAACCTGGGACACCTCTCGATCTGGGGGAGGCAAGGCAGATCGAGAGAGTATAACTGTTTTTAGTAAGCAGACAGAAAGAGCAGTTCAAGACACTTCGACTTGGAACACACTTCGGGAGAGACAGCTTCTACACTTCACTTCGATTTCATCCTGTGACTTCGCTGCAAAAGGGAAACTTCGAGGACTCTACTGGGAGAAGCAGTTTCCAAGACGGGGAAGGCTATGCGCCGCAGGCCCATGCTTTGGTAAGCAGGCAAAGCTCCCGGTCCGTACTGCCTCCCGATTTAAACCTGACTGTTCCCCCCCCACCGTGCCCACCACCTCAGGCAGGGATTCAGAGTGGAACCAGGAAGACACGGGACGGAGTGCACCATCCCGGTACAGACCAGAGCCCAGAGCGGGCCTCGCTAAACGGCGCAGCCTGACCCAGGAGGGAAGCCTTTTCGCCCAGCCAAGGAGGAAGATCCACTACCTGGCTGACGGGAGAGTGTGTGGCCAGTGCACACTGAACTTTACCAGGCCAGACCAACTAAAGCTGCAGTCCCAGGACAACCTGAAGGCCTTTGTTCCAATGCGTTGGGTGAGCATGAGAGTCTGCCCCCCTTTAGTTTGACCTAGGTTAGGGATAGTGTAGGAGGTAGGGATAAGGCTAAGGGGAGTGTTAATGTGTGATACCCCTCGATGTGTCATACTCCTTCCCGCACTCGCGTGCCCTCTGTTTTGAATATATAGTATTCGTTTTTTTTTCCCTCTTTTTAAAGTGTATAGAGCTGTAGCCTTGGTTTAGTATCGTTGAACCAATTAATTTCTCTGCTTGCTTGTTTTGTTTTATTTTTCTCTCAATAAAACCATTGTTATTTTAACCTTTCACCTGCTTGTCTGTCTCGAGCTTGTTATTCTGCGCATCAGCTGCCTGGTAGGATCCCAGTGTCAGAACTGAGTGGGAGTGTGGGGATGCCTCAAAAACGTCCACTGGGTCAGGCCCGGGCCAAACCGACCACCCAACCAACAACCCCTACAAAATGGCGACCACGGCAGGACACTGGGCGCAGGCATCTGGTGTTGTAGATGGCGAGTCGAATGAGACAAGCTTGATGGACGAGAGAATCTCGGACTATGTGTTCAGGAAGGTGAATCTCACTAAGAAGTGGAGCACCGCTCTGCTGAAGGCTGGCCGTCCGGTGGACGTCGCAGCTCAGTGGATGCAGGGGAGGGAAGACAAGAGATCTCTTGAAAAGGCTGTGTGGCTGTGCTGCTACAAAAAGCAGGTACAGCTCCTGGATGGGCTCGTCGCAGCCCAGGCAGCCAGGTTAAAGGAGCTGGAACTGGAAGTCCAGGAGAAGGCTCAGGCAGGAGAGAAGTTAGTTGTGGCGCAGCAGGCTCTCGCACAGGAGAGGGTGCAGCTCTTAGGGGATTATAATTCCCAGTTGGAATACCTGCGGTGTCAAGTCACCGAGGCCAAGGGGAATGAGTTTAGGCTGCAGGACCAAAGTGCCGCTTGGTAAAGGAAGTAAAAGAACAGGAGGAGAAAGTCAGGGAAGTGAAGGCAGCCTATAAGCTGGCCAGTGAACAGGGGTTTGGGGAAGCTGACCACAGCCCCTGTCAGGAGAAGATAGAGAGTCTTAGCCGAGCCCTCCGGAAGGCAAAGGGCATGGTATGCCTGATGAATCTGAAGGTGGGTCAGGTGGATTTTCTGGGGAACGAGGGTAGGACCATTTCACCATCCCAAGTGGTACCTAGGGAAGCAATAGAGGAAAGAGAGGAAACCGCGCGTCCACCACCCACTACTCCGAGTTTCGGGGAAGTGTGGCACCAAGGGGAGGTGAAGGCGGAGGTGGTCCAAGCCCCGGCTAGGACGGGAGCGGGGCCCATGTGCCCGGCCCGGCAGCTGAGATTAGGTCCGCCCGCCAAAGGGGAAAGGGAAGGGCCTCTCCAGAACCAGTTTGTGGTCCCTTTTATTACCCAACAGCTTAGGAGTATGGTGAGCCATATTCCAAAAGCTCTCCCAGAAGGGAGATCCCTCGGTTCATTTTAGGGAGGTAGAGCAGGCAGCCAGCGTCAACGACTGTGATGATGCTGAGCAGGCCAAAATGCTGCTATTTTCCCTAGAAAGCAGCCTCCTCCAGTCCCTCTCTGATGGGGATAAAAGAGGTCAGAGTGGGTACAAGGAGCTCAAGGACGCAATCTTAGAGGCATTGGGCATGGATGAGGGTAGTCCGTTCTCCCATGTGGAGAAAACGGTCCAATTGGTGGAAGAGACTCCGCAAGCTTTCGCGGACCGGCTGTGGCAGGTGAACCGGAGAGCTTGCCCAGGGACACCCAACCGGGCGTTCCTGAACGGAGATCTCCTGACCCATTGGCTCCGTTGCTTGGTGGTGAACAGCCTGCCGCAAGTTAGAGCAAAAGCGGAAGTTTGGTTCGACCCCAAGGACCCCGGAGCCACAGAAGCCGGGGTGATCCGGCAGCTCACCCTAGCCTACAAGAACGGTCGGGCAGCCGAAGCGCTCCCAGCGAAAGGGAAGCTGCATGATGCAAAACCTGGGCCAGGAAGGAAGGAGTGGCGCCAGGAAGGGACTACCCCAACACACCCCAAACTTAATTGTTACGGGTGTGGTAAAGATGGCCACTGGTGGAAGGAGTGTAGAAACCCTTGGAAAGAGACAAGGGGGAAGGTGCCCACTGCCCCAGCCCAACCGGCAGGGGTAGGACCCAGCCAGGTCGAGATAATACTGGATCCCGTACGGTCCATATTGCCTGGCCAGGGGAAGGTAGCAATGGCCACCGGCACTCTTACTCCGGCAGCCCCAGCCAATTCCCAACCCTGACTCTCTCCTATAATTGTTGTAGGGTCTCTCTCTCTCTATCTCTCTCCTATAATTGTTGTAGGGTCTCTCTCTCTCTCTGTCCTATAATTGTTGTAGGGTCTCTCTCTCTCTCTCCTACAATTGTTGTACGGTCTCTCTCTCTCTCCTATAATTGTTGTAGGGTCTCTCTCTCTCTCTCTCTCCTATAATTGTTGTAGAGTCTCTCTCTCTCTCTCTCCTATAATTGTTGTAGGGTCTCTCTCTCTCTCTCTCTCTCCTATAATTGTTGTAGGGTCTCTCTCTCTCTCTCTCCTATAATTGTTGTAGGGTCTCTCTCTCTCTCTCCTATAATTGTTGTAGGGTTTCTCTCTCGCCTGTAATTGTTGTTGGGCCTCTCTCTCTCTCTCTCTCTCCTACAATTGTTGTAGGGTCTCTCTCTCTCTCTCTCTCTCCTACAATTGTTGTAGGGTCTCTCTCTCTCTCTCTCCTTTAATTGTTGTAGGTCTCTCTCTCTCTCTCTATCCTATAATTGTTGTAGGGTCTCTCTCTCTCTCCTATAATTGTTGTAGGGTCTCTCTCTCTCTCTCCTATAATTGTTGTAGGGTCTCTCTCTCTCTCTCTCTCTCTCTCTCTCCTATAATTGTTGTAGGGTCTCTCTCTCGCTCTCTCCTATAATTGTTGTAGGGTCTCTCTCTCTCTCTCTCCTATAATTGTTGTAGGGTCTCTCTCTCTCTCCTATAATTGTTGTAAGGTCTCTCTCTCTCTCTCTCCTATAATTGTTGTAGGGTCTCTCTCTCTCGCTCTCTCCTATAATTGTTGTAGGGTCTCTCTCTCTCTCTCTCTCCTATAATTGTTGTACGGTCTCTCTCTCTCTCTCTCCTATAATTGTTGTAGGGTCTCTCTCTCTCTCTCTCTCTCTCCTATAATTGTTGCAGGGTCTCTCTCCCTCTCTCTCCTATAATTGTTGTAGGGTCTCTCTCTCTCTCTCCTATAATTGTTGTAGGATCTCTCTCTCTCTCTCTCCTATAATTGTTGTAGTGTCTCTCTCTCTCTCTCTCCTATAATTGTTGTAGGGTCTCTCTCTCTCTCTCTCTCTCTCTCCTATAATTGTTATAGGGTCTCTCTCTCTCTCTCTCTCTCCTATAATTGTTGTAGGGTCTCTCTCTCTCTCTCTCTCTCGTATAATTGTTGTAGGGTCTCTCTCTCCCTCTCTCTCCTATAATTGTTGTAGGGTCTCTCTCTCTCTCTCCTATAATTGTTGTAGGGCCTCTCTCTCTCTCTCTCTCCTATAATTGTTGTCGGGTCTCTCCCTCACTCTCCTATAATTGTTGTAGGGTCTCTCTCTCTCTCTCGTACAATTGTTGTAGGGTCTCTCTCTCTCTCCTATAATTGTTGTAGGGCCTCTCTCTCTCTCTCCTATAATTGTTGTAGGGTCTCTCCCTCACTCTCCTATAATTGTTGTAGGGTCTCTCTCTCTCTCTCGTATAATTGTTGTAGGGTCTCTCTCTCTCTCTCTCTCCTATAATTGTTGTAGGGTCTCTCTCTCTCTCTCCTATAATTGTTGTAGGGTCTCTCTCTCTCTCTCGTATAATTGTTGTAGGGCCTCTCTCTCTCTCTCTCCTATAATTGTTGCAGGGTCTCTCTCTCTCTCTCTCTCCTATAATTGTTGTAGGGTCTCTCTCTCTCCCTCTCTCCTATAATTGTTGTCGGGTCTCTCTCTCTCCCTCTCTCTCTCCTATAATTGTTGTAGGGTCTCTCTCTCTCTCTCTCTCCTATAATTGTTGTAGGGTCTCTCTCTCCAATTCCAATTCCAATTCCAATTAAAATGCTTTATTGGCATGAAAGTTTACAGAGAACCATATTGCCAAAGCTTACATAGCAAAAAGGTACAGTTTTCCAACATTAGGGTTGTAGGGTCTCTCTCTCTCTCTCTCCTATAATTGTTGTAGGGTCTCTCTCTCTCTCCTATAATTGTTGTAGGGTCTCTCTCTCTCTCTCTCCTATAATTGTTGTAGGGTCTCTCTCTCTCGCTCTCTCCTGTAATTGTTGTAGGGTCTCTCTCTCAGTTCAGTTCAGTTCAAATGCTTTATTGGCATGAAAGTTTACAGAGAACCATATTGCCAAAGCTTACATTGCAAAAAGGTACAGTTTTCCAACATTCTGTAGGTGTCAATCGATTTGACATTTGTTGGGTATATACAATATTACTTTTAAACAATATTAATTTTAAACAGTCTTTCTACTTCATTTGGTACGTTCA
Source organism: Somniosus microcephalus (assembly GCF_052327205.1). Classification (NCBI taxonomy): domain Eukaryota; kingdom Metazoa; phylum Chordata; class Chondrichthyes; order Squaliformes; family Somniosidae; genus Somniosus; species Somniosus microcephalus. The sequence goes on from NC_141003.1 coordinate 34,964,501, forward strand.
ATATTAATTTTAAACAGTCTTACTTTTAAACAGTCCTCAGGTTGTGACATGTTGTTACATATTTAGCCCCAAGGTATGGTCTGTCTCCTTCTCCTAGGACTAATCTCAATTTTGACAGATCATCCAATTCCTTGAAATCTGGGGTTGTTTGGCTTAGCTTGTTGAATAATATGTTTCTTGATGTGTTGAATTTTTCGCATTTTAGGAGGAAATGCATTTCTGTTTCAACCTCGCCAGCCAGACATTGATCGCATATTCTATTCTCTCTAGGCTGCCAGGATTTCTTGTATCTGCCTTTTTCAATTTCCAGTTGGTGGTCGCTTAGTCTGTACCTGGTGAGGGTCTGTCTCTGTTTTGTGTCTCTGATGGTCGTGAGGTAGTCTGCCAGTTTATATTCTCTTTTTAGGGCCCGGTAACATTCTAATCTGCTTTGGCTTTCGGTTATTTTGTTCCAATGTTCCAGGTAGGTTTCTTTGCATTTTTTAATGATTTGGTTCACTCGGATTGGTGTTTGGACGGCTGTGTTGGTCTGGGGCTGGTCAGGGTCCGGCTGAGTACTTAATTTCAGTAGCAGCTGACTCAGGGGACTCTTTTCTGGGTTTAGCTCTTGGGTCTGAAAGGCTTTGAAATGAAGGGTGTCTGGGGAGCTAGATTTGAGGTGATTTAGGAAGTTTAGTGCTCGTTTTTGGATGTTTATTATCAGTGGGTATCTGCCTAGTTCGGCTCTGCATGCATTTGTTGGCGTTTTTCTTTGGGTGCGAAGGATGCTTCGGCAGAATTCTGCATGTAGGGCTTCTATTGTGTGTTTTTCCCATTTAGTGTAGCTTTGGTGATTTAGCGGGCCCCATACTTCACTACCGTACAGTGCAATGGGCAGGATTATGCTGTCAAAAATTTTGAGCCAGATTTTGATTGGGATTTGGATGTTGTAGAATTTTCTTTTTATTGCATATAGGGCTCTTCGGGCTTTTTCTTTTAGTGCATTCACTGCTATGCTGAAGCTCCCTGATGCTGTAATAGTTAGACCAAGGTAGGTGTAGCTCATAGTGTGTCCTATAGTGGTATCACTGAGGGTAAACTGGTATTTGTTTTCCTGACATCTGGGTCTTTTCTGAAAAATCATGATGTTGGTTTTCTTTAGATTTACTGTTAGAGCCCAATTTTGGCAGTATTTGTCGAGTAGGTCTAGTTGTTGCTGTAATCCCTGTTCTGTGGGAGACAGCAGAACCAGGTCATCCGCATAGAACAGGGACTTCACTTCTCCATCCAGGAGACGGAGACCTGGTGACTCGCTTTGCTCCAGCATGTCTGCTAATTCATTTATGTATATGTTGAACAGGGTCGGGCTCAAATTGCAGCCCTGCCGGACGCCTCTTCTCTGGGTGAAGAAATCGGTGCGTTTGTCTCCAATTTTGACCCCGCATTTGTTTTTCAGATACATTGATTTAATAAGGTCATAGACTTTGCCCCCTATTCCACACTGAAGAAGTTTATAATAGAGCCCTTCGTGCCATATAGAGTCAAAGGCTTTCTTGAAGTCGATGAAACAGGCGAATATTTTCCCATTTTTTGTTTGGTGTTTATGTTTTTCAATGAGGGTGTGAAGGGTATAGATATGGTCGGCGGTGCGGTGTTTTGGAAGAAAGCCTATTTGGTTTTTTCTGAGGATATTATGTTTGTTAAGAAAATCAAGTAATCTACTATTTAGAATACTGCAGAATAACTTCCCTAGACAACTGTTGACACAGATGCCGCGGTAGTTATTTGGGTCTGATTTGTTTCCACTTTTATATATGGGGGAGATTAGTCCTTGGCACCAGATATCGGGAAAACAGCCTGAGCGTAATATGATGTTGAATAGTTTGAGTATCGCACCCTGCATCTCCATATTGCTGAACTTTAGCATTTCATTTTTGATGTTGTCTGGGCCACAGGCTTTCTTTAGGTGGAGAGATTTTGTTTTTGTGGCCAGTTCTTTCCGTGTGATTGGGGAGTCTAGAGGGTTTTGGTTGTCTTTAATTGTTGCTTCTAATGTGTGGAGTTTTTCTGTGACCTGATGTTGACTTGTGTTTGTTTTGTTTTTTGGGATGTCTTTGTAGAGGTTTTCAAAATGTGTTCTCCAGATGTCGCCATCTTGGATTGGTAATGCTTGCAATTGTGTTGTACTCAGGTTATTCCACATTTCCCAGAATTGTTTTGGATTGGTGGAGTTTTCAATTTCTTCGAGTATTTTGTGGGTATAGTTTTGTGTTTTGTTCCTAATGGTGTGTTTATATCTTTTGAGGGTTTCGTTGTATCTAGTACGTAGGTCCGGGTTGTTTGGTTGCCGATGCTTTTGGTTTGATATTTTTCTCAGGTCTTTTCTGGCATTTTTGCATTCGTGGTCAAACCATTTCATATTTTTATTTTGTCTTTTGTGATGCTTCCTCTTCTGTTTCACGAGGTCGGCTTTTACAGCTGCCTCATGGAAGATCATATTTATATCCTCTATGGCCGTGTTTACACCATCTCTGGTGATCTCATATAGATTTTCTTTAAATTTTGAAATTTTACTTGTGAGATCAGGTGAATTTAGTGCTGTGATGAATTTATCTCCACTGTCTGGGGCCCATCTGTATGTCTGGTTTATTTTATGTAGCTTACTGTGTTCTTTTTTTGTGTCTGTAGTTTGGGCAGAAAGTTTAAGGTACACATTTATTTGGTTATGGTCTGAGAGGGGGGATTGCTGCCTGACAGTGAATGCGTTGATATCGCAGGGGTCCAGGTCAGTGATTGTATAGTCCACCACACTAGACCCAAGAGTTGAGGAGTATGTGAGTCTCCCTAGGGAGTCCCCTCTGAACCTACCATTAACTATGTACAGGCCTAAGGCTCGGCAGAGTTGCACTACCTCCCTACCGCTTTTATTTATTTCACGATCAAGGTTGTTCCGATTTGCGATGGCTGGTGTGACATCTAAAGGGGTCTGGCCAAACACATGGTTGTTTCCCTGTGGGTCTATGAAGTCAGGTTCACAACCAGTCCTTGCATTTAGGTCCCCACATATTATCACCTTTCCTTGGGCCTGGAAATGGCTGATTTCCATGTGGAGAGTATCAAATAACTCCTCTTCGAAATATGGCGAATCTATTGGAGGTATGTAGATCGCACATAAGTAAACATCTTTTTTTGCTATTCCTATATTTTTATCTAGTTTTAGCCATACGTGTGATTTCCCCTGTTTTACCGGTGAGATGTGTTTGTCCAGTTCTCCCTTATACCACACCAATATTCCCCCGGAGGTTCTGCCCTTGCGTGTTTTAGTGTTCTTTACTGAGGGCACAATGATTTCATGGTACATTGGAGGACAGTGGGTCGGCATGTCCTTTTGGCACCATGTTTCTGTTAACACAATTATATCAATGTCTTTTATAGCTTTTAGGAATTCAGGGTCTGTACTCTTCATCCCAAAAGTTGAGGAGCGGAGGCCCTGGATATTCCAGCAGCTTATGTGGAAAGAACGCATTTATATAGTTCAATAAAACGAAATAAAATGGACCTATTTTGTGGGATGAGTGTGGAAACACTATTTTCTATAATGCTAAGTGATGATTTAGTATAAATTTCATGAGGCATGCACATATATCTATCTAATAATAGTAATAATACTGATAAGATAACAATAATGATAATGATAAATAACAATATTAATAATTTCTCCGGCTTTCTATCAGGCTGTTCAGCATCGTCATGATCTTTCTCAGTTCTTGGTCTACAGTCTGTGGTCTAGAGGGGGGTCTTGGGTCAGGTATAAAAGCACGGTTCTGTTGTCGGTTTTGTAAAGGGGGGTGGGGGACATTGGTGGTCCTGTTTGGGCTCCCAATGGTAGGGGGGGTGGGAGGGCTGCGTCTTTTGGCAGTGTTTATGAGGTTTCTTGCGAAGACCCACATCCGCTGTTTGAGTAGATGTATTTCGTCATAGAGGTCCCTTGTGTTGATGTTTGGATGATGGGCCAGGGAGACGTTGGGGAGGACAGAACATCTCGCGTCGATCTCCCTGTTGGTGTTGTGGATTATATAGGCTGGGGTGTCCTTTCTGGGCAGTAGTGTGGAGATCACGATCCGCGCCTCGGGGAATTCCCTGCTGGCCTTTTCTGCCATCCTGCTCACCGCCCAAGCCGTGTTTTCCTGTAGGGTGCGTAGGTCGTTCGTGCCTGTGTGGATCACAATCCATTTGGGGCTTCCAAGGGATTCTTTGTTCAGGATCTTCATTGCTTGGCCTGTGTTGCTGCACCATTTTTTCAGGACTTGATGGTCTGGGAACAGCCTCTGAGGGTCCAGAAACTTTCCGTTGGAGTCGGTCAGCAGGACCGCCTGAGGGGCTGGTTTTTCAGACTGGGTAACAGTAGTCTGGGTAGGACTCGCCTGGTGGCTGGTTGTTGGCTGGGTTTCTGGGATATGTTGTGTGGCAGGAGCGGGGTTTGGGGCTTTCGGTGTGTCCTCGTTTAGGGGGGTATCTGTCGGTTTTTGTGTTCCTGTGTGTGAGGACTGGGTATCAGTAGTCTGGGCATGACTCGACTGAGGGCTGGTTGGAGCAGGGTTTGTGGCTTTCGGTGTGTCTTCGTGTGGGGTGGCATCCGGCGGGTTCTGTGTCCTTGTGTGTGTTGTTTTTGTGTCCTCAGGTTTTTGGACCTTAAGAGGTTTGTGTTGCCTGCTGAGCCTTTCTACGGTCTCCTTCATTTTGTTTAGTTGAGTACGGAGTTCTTTGGTCTCATTTCTTTGCTCCTCTATGGTCTTTCTCAGCTTGTGGATGGTGGACTCGTGTTCCGTTTTTAGCTGTTTGAGTTCCTCCTTCAGATTCTTGGCCAGTGTTTCTCTGTATTCGTTGAAATCAAGTTCTAGTTTGGCCAGATTCTCTTTCATCATTTTGTTTTCGTTGAGAGGTGTGGGGGGGGTGGAGATGTACAGGGAGGTGTTTTCCTCTGCTGGTCTCTCTTCTTCTTCCTCCACTTGGCTCTCCTCATCCTCTGTTCGATTCTCTTTTGCTTCCTGTCCATTGGTCCTCTTTGTGTCTGTCTTAGTTTTCAACTGGGGGAATTCCTTTTCGAAGGAGTCCAGATTTTCCACATTCCCCTGTATCATGATCTTTCTATTTTTGTTGTAGTAGCTTATGGTTAGCAGGGGGTCATCTTTATCTAGGTTTCCATCTTTACATATTTTCAGTCTGCCTCCACTGCCAATACCTTCACTGGAGACGTATGTGTAGTGTTTTTGTAAAGTCTCCTTCCAGGAGGTGACGTATTCGGTGTAGAATATGAGGTTGTTCTTCAGCTTAGTCCCTTTGTGTGTGGTATAGTCCACGTAGAGGATTTCTGGGTTATTTTTTAGTGTTGTGTACTTGTATTTTTCCTTTGCTTTATTTTTTGTGCATTGCTCAGGATATATCATTTCCCTGCTCATTGTAGTCGTTTGTTTTTTGTCTCAGATAGATAACTTTTTTTTTTCTCTCTTTTTTGTGTCTTGTTCCACCTTAGCCCACTTTTAGGTCCAAAATTGGGAGTTTTTCAGGGGTTCATCTTTGATATAGCTGCTCTTAAAGGTTTATCTTTCTCTTTTTCTCACAGGCTCTTGGTTCGGGTAGTTTATCGTTTCTCTCGGGTTTCTGTTCCTTTTCCTCGCGGGTTTGTTCTTTTTTCAGGTTTTTTTTTTTTTTTTTTTTCCAGCTAAATTTAAATAAAATTAAACTTTTTCCGAACTAACTTTAACTAAAATGAAACTTAGGTAGAGTTAGGTAAAACTTATTTCTCCGGCTTTTTCTCTCCAGCTGGTGTTTCCTCTCCTCTCTCTCTCTCTCTCTAGGTGCAGTTACCTCTCTTTGCTCCTTTTCTCCTTTCAGCCGTTTCCCTTCGTTCAAATTTCGCGCTCTCAGCTCCCAACGCTCTCTCCGGGCTTCTGCCCTGGCCCCAGCCCCTCGGCTCGGCTGTGCTGTCCCGGCCCGGTGTTTGTCCGAGTTTCTCCGACCCCGGAGTTTCTCGGGTTTCAGGCCCCGGGCTTGCTCGCTCTCCAGGCCCGACCCGATCCGGCACCCCTACCTCTCCACTCGCCTCTTTGACTGGCTCGGGCCGCTCCTCCCGGTCTGGGTCGACTCCTGTTGCTGCTCGCTCTCCTTCTCTCCGGTGCCTCGCTCAGCCCGGTTCCTCGGGCCTTTCTCCGGCTTCAGGCTCCGTGCTCCGGTTGCTGCTCGGGCTCTGCTCTCTCTCTCTCCCTGTTTTGGAGTTCTCTCTCTCTGTTCCCGGTTTCTCTCTCTCTGTTCCCGGGTTTTCCTGCGCTGTTCTGGCTCCGATCCCACGGCCGCTGTTTCTCTCTCTCTCTCTCACTCCTATAATTGTTGTAGGGCCTCTCTCTCTCTCTCTCTCCTATAATTGTTGTACGGTCTCTCTCTCTCTCTCTCCTATAATTGTTGTAGGGTCTCTCTCTCTCTCTCTCTCTCTCCTATAATTGTTGCAGGGTCTCTCTCCCTCTCTCTCCTATAATTGTTGTAGGGTCTCTCTCTCTCTCTCCTATAATTGTTGTAGGATCTCTCTCTCTCTCTCTCCTATAATTGTTGTAGTGTCTCTCTCTCTCTCTCCTATAATTGTTGTAGGGTCTCTCTCTCTCTCTCTCTCTCTCTCCTATAATTGTTATAGGGTCTCTCTCTCTCTCTCTCTCTCCTATAATTGTTGTAGGGTCTCTCTCTCTCTCTCTCTCTCGTATAATTGTTGTAGGGTCTCTCTCTCCCTCTCTCTCCTATAATTGTTGTAGGGTCTCTCTCTCTCTCTCCTATAATTGTTGTAGGGCCTCTCTCTCTCTCTCTCTCCTATAATTGTTGTAGGGTCTCTCCCTCACTCTCCTATAATTGTTGTAGGGTCTCTCTCTCTCTCTCGTACAATTGTTGTAGGGTCTCTCTCTCTCTCCTATAATTGTTGTAGGGCCTCTCTCTCTCTCTCCTATAATTGTTGTAGGGTCTCTCCCTCACTCTCCTATAATTGTTGTAGGGTCTCTCTCTCTCTCTCGTATAATTGTTGTAGGGTCTCTCTCTCTCTCTCTCTCCTATAATTGTTGTAGGGTCTCTCTCTCTCTCTCCTATAATTGTTGTAGGGTCTCTCATTCTCTCTCTCATAATTGTTGTAGGGGCTCTCTCTCTCTCTCTCCTATAATTGTTGCAGGGTCTCTCTCTCTCTCTCTCTCCTATAATTGTTGTAGGGTCTCTCTCTCTCCCTCTCTCCTATAATTGTTGTCGGGTCTCTCTCTCTCCCTCTCTCTCTCCTATAATTGTTGTAGGGTCTCTCTCTCATTTCAGTTCAGTTTTTTTCAGTTCAAATGCTTTATTGGCATGAAAGTTTACAGAGAACCATATTGCCAAAGCTTACATAGCAAAAAGGTACAGTTTTCCAACATTCTGTAAGTGTCAATCGATTTGACATTTGTTGGGTATATACAATATTACTTTTAAACAATATTAATTTTAAACAGTCTTTCTACTTCATTTGGTACGTTCAATATTAATTTTAAACAGTCTTACTTTTAAACCTCTCTCTCTCCTATAATTGTTGTAGGGCCTCTCTCTCTCTCTCTCTCCTATAATTGTTGTAGGGTCTCTCTCTCTCCTATAATTGTTGTAGGGTCTCTCTCTCTCACTCTCTCTCCTATAATTGTTGTAGGGCCTCTCTCTCTCTCCTATAATTGTTGTAGAGTCTCTCTCTCTCTCTCTCCTATAATTGTTGTAGGGTCTCTCGCTCTCTCTCTCTCCTTTAATTGTTGTAGGGTCTCTCTCTCTCTCTCTCTCCTATAATTGTTGTAGGGTCTCTCTCTCCAATTCCAATTCCAATTCCAATTAAAATGCTTTATTGGCATGAAAGTTTACAGAGAACCATATTGCCAAAGCTTACATAGCAAAAAGGTACAGTTTTCCAACATTCTGTAGGTGTCAATCGATTTGACATTTGTTGGGTACATACAATATTACTTTTAAACAATATTAATTTTAAACAGTCTTTGTACTTCATTTGGTACGTTCAATATTAATTTTAAACAGTCTTAATTTTAAACAGTCCTCAGGTTGTGACATGTTGTTACATATTTGGCCCCAAGGTATGGTCTGTCTCCTTCTCCTAGGACTAATCTCAATTTTGACAGATCATCCAATTCCTTGAAATCTGGGGTTGTTTGGCTTAGCTTGTTGAATAATATGTTTCTTGATGTGTTGAATTTTTCGCATTTTAGGAGGAAATGCATTTCTGTTTCAACCTCGCCAGCCAGACATTGATCGCATATTCTATTCTCTCTAGGCTGCCAGGATTTCTTGTATCTGCCTTTTTCAATTTCCAGTTGGTGGTCGCTTAGTCTGTACCTGGTGAGGGTCTGTCTCTGTTTTGTGTCTCTGATGGTCGTGAGGTAGTCTGCCAGTTTATATTCTCTTTTTAGGGCCCGGTAACATTCTAATCTGCTTTGGCTTTCGGTTATTTTGTTCCAATGTTCCAGGTAGGTTTCTTTGCATTTTTTAATGATTTGGTTCACTCGGATTGGTGTTTGGGCGGCTGTGTTGGTCTGGGGCTGGTCAGGGTCCGGCTGAGTACTTAGTTTCCGTAGCAGCTGACTCAGGGGACTCTTTTCTGGGTTTAGCTCTTGGGTCTGAAAGGCTTTGAAATGAAGGGTGTCTGGGGAGCTAGATTTGAGGTGATTTAGGAAGTTTAGTGCTCGTTTTTGGATGTTTATTATCAGTGGGTATCTGCCTAGTTCGGCTCTGCATGCATTTGTTGGCGTTTTCCTTTGGGTGCGAAGGATGCTTCGGCAGAATTCTGCATGTAGGGCTTCTATTGTATGTTTTTCCCATTTAGTGTAGCTTTGGTGATTTAGCGGGCCCCATACTTCACTACCGTACAGTGCAATGGGCAGGATTATGCTGTCAAATATTTTGAGCCAGATTTTGATTGGGATTTGGATGTTGTAGAATTTTCTTTTTATTGCATATAGGGCTCTTCGGGCTTTTTCTTTTAGTGCATTCACTGCTATGCTGAAGCTCCCTGTTGCTCTCTCTCCGATAATTGTTGTAGGTCTATCTCTCTCTCTCTCTCCTATAATTGTTGTAGGGTCTCTCTCCCTCTCTCTCTCCTATAATTGTTGTAGGGTCTCTCTCTCTCTCACTCTCTCCTATAATTGTTGTAGGGTCTCTCTCTCTCTCCTACAATTGTTGTAGGGTCTCTCTCTCTCTCTCCTACAATTGTTGTCGGGTCTCTCTCTCTCTCTCTCTCTCTCTCTCTCCTATAATTGTTGTCGGGTCTCTCTCTCTCCCTCGCTCCTATAATTGTTGTAGGGTCTCTCTCTCTCTCTCTCTCCTATAACTGTTGTAGGGTCTCTCTCTCTCTCTCCTACAATTGTTGTAGGGTCTCTCTCTCTCTCTCTCTCTCTCTCTCTCTCTCCTATAATTGTTGTAGGGTCTCTCTCTCTCTCCCTCGCTCCTATAATTGTTGTAGGGTCTCTCTCTCTCTCTCTCTCCGATAATTGTTGTAGGGTCTCTCTCTCTCTCTCTCTCCTATAAATGTTGTAGGGTCTCTCTCTCTCTCTCTCTCTCCTATAATTGTTGCAGGGTCTCTCTCTCTCTCTCTCCTATAATTGTTGTAGGGTCTCTCTCTCTCTCTCTCCTATAATTGTTGCAGGGTCTCTCTCTCTCTCTCTCTCTCTCTCTAATTGTTGTAGGGTCTCTCTCTCTCTCTCTCCTATAATTGTTGTAGGGTCTCTCTCTCTCTCTCTCACTCTCCTATAATTGTTGCAGGGTCTCTCTCTCTCTCTCTCTCCTATAATTGTTGTAGGGTCTCTCTCTCTCTCTCTCTCCTATAATTGTTGTAGGGTCTCTCTCTCTCTCTCTCTCTCTAATTGTTGTAGGGTCTCTCTCTCTCTCTCTCTCTCCTATAATTGTTGTCGGGTCTCTCTCTCTCTCTCTCTCCTATAATTGTTGTAGGGTCTCTCTCTCTCTCTCTCTAATTGTTGTAGGGTCTCTCTCTCTCTCTCTCTCCTATAATTGTTGTAGGATCTCTCTCTCTCTCTCTCTCCTATAATTATTGTTGGGTCTCTCTCTCTCTTTCTCTCCTGTAATTGTTGTGGGGTCTCTCTCTCTCTCTCCTATAATTCTTGTAGGGTCTGTCTGTCTCTCTCCTATAATTGTTGTAGGGTCTCTATCTCTCTCCCTCTCCTATAATTGTTGTAGGGTCTCTCTCTCTCTCTCCTATAATTGTTGTCGGGTCTCTCTCTCTCTCCTATAATTGTTGTAGGGTCTCTCTCTCTCTCTCTCCTATAATTGTTGTAGGGTCTCTCTCTCTCACTCTCTCTCCTATAATTGTTGTAGGGTCTCTCTCTCTCTCTCTCTCTCTAATTGTTGTAGGGTCTCTCACTCTCTCTCTCTCCTATAATTGTTGTAGGGTCTCTCTCTCTCTCTCTCTCCTATAATTGTTGTTGGGTCTCTCTCTCTCTTTCTCTCCTATAATTGTTGTGGGGTCTCTCTCTCTCTCTCCTATAATTGTTGTCGGGTCTGTCTCTCTCTCTCCTATAATTGTTGTAGGGTCTCTCTCTCTCTCCCTCTCCTATAATTGTTGTAGGGTCTCTCTCTCTCTCTCCTATAATTGTGGTAGGGTCTCTCTCTCTCTCTCTCTCCTATAATTGTTGTAGGGTCTCTCTCTCAAATTCAAATTCAAATTCAAATTCAAGTGCTTTATTGGCATGAAAGCTTACAGGGAACCATATTGCCAAAGCTTACATAACAAAAAAGTACAGGTTTCCAACATTCTGTAGGTGTCAAACAATTTTGACCTTCGTTGGGTACAGACAGTATTAATTTAAACAGTCGTTGACCCTCGTTGGGTACATTCAGTATTAATTTAAACAGTCGTTGGGTACATTCGGTATTGATTTAAACATTCTTAGAGTATATATGCGATGGGTGTGCTCGTTAGTCACTCACTGTTCCTCAGGCTGTGACATGTTGTTACATATTGGGCACCAAGGTATGGTCTGTCTCCTTCCCCCAGGACTATTCTTAATTTTGACAGGTCATCCAATTCTTTGAAATCTGGGGTTGTAAGGCTGAGCTTGTCAAAATATATGTTTCTTGTTTTGTTGAATTTTTCGCATTTTAGGAGGAAGTGCACCTCTGTCTCAACCTTGCCAGCCAGACAGTGATCACATATTCTATTTTCTTTAGGTTGCCAGGATTTCTTGTATCTTCCTTTTTCAATTGCCAGTTGGTGGTCGCTTCGTCTGTATCTGGTGAGGGTCTGTCTCTGTTTTGTGTCTCTGATGGTCGAGAGATAGTCTGCCAGTTTATATTCTCTTTTTAGGGCCTGGTAGCATTCTAATCTGCTTTGGCTTTTGGTTATTTTGTTCCAATGTTCCAGGTAGGTTTCTTTGCATTGTTTAATGATTTGGTTCACTCGGATTGGTGTTTGGAGAGCAGTGTCGGTCTGGGACTGTTCAGGGTCCAGCTGGGTAGGAGTACTTAGTTTCAGTAACAACTGACTCAGGGGACTCATTTCTGGGTTCAGCTCTTGGGTCTGGAGGGCTTTAAAATGAAGGGTGTCTGGGGAACTAGATTTGAGGTGATTTAGAAAGTTTAGTGCTCGTTTTTGGATGCTAATTATCAGTGGGTATCTGCCTAGTTCGGCTCTACATGCATTTGTTGGTGTTTTCCTTTGTGTGCGAAGAATGCTTCGGCAAAATTCTGCATGTAGGGCTTCTATTGTGTGTTTTTCCCATTTAGTGTAGCTATGGTGATTGAGTGGGCCCCAAACTTCACTACCATATAGCGCAATGGGCAGGATTATACTATCAAATATTTTGAGCCAGATTTTGATTGGGATTTGGATGTTGTAGAGTTTTCTTTTTATTGCGTATAGGGCTCTTCGGGCTTTTTCTTTTAGTGCATTCACTGCTATGCTGAAGCTCCCTGATGCTGTAATGATTAGGCCAAGGTAAGTGTAGCTCATAGTGTGTCCTATGATGGTATCACTGAGAGTAAACTGGTATTTGTTTTCCTGACATCTGGGCCTTTTTTGAAAAATCATGATGTTGGTTTTCTTTAGATTTAGTGTCAGGGCCCAATTTTGGCAGTATTTGTCGAGTAGGTCTAAATGTTGCTGTAATCCCTGTTCTGTGCGAGACAGCAGAACCAGGTCGTCCGCATAGAACAGGGATTTCACTTCCCCATCCAGGAGACAGAGACCCGGTGACTCGCTTTGCTCCAGCATGTCTGCTAACTCATTTATGTATATGTTGAACAGGGTCAGACTCAAATTGCAACCCTGCCGGACGCCTCTTCTCTGGGTGAAGAAACCGGTGCGTTTGTCTCCAATTTTGACACCGCATTTATTTTTCAGATACATCGATTTAATAAGGTCATAGACTTTGCCCCCTATTCCACACTGAAGAAGTTTGTAATAGAGCCCTTCGTGCCAAATAGAGTCAACAGCTTTCTTGAAGTCAGTGAAACAAGCGAATATTTTCCCATTTTTTGTTTGGTGTATATGTTTTTCAATGAGAGTGTGAAAGGTATAGATATGGTCGGTGGTGCAGTGTTTTGGAAGAAAGCCTATTTGATATTTTCTAAGGATATTATGTTTGTTAAGAAAATCCAGTAATCTACTATATAGAATACTGCAGAATAACTTCCCTAGACAACTGTTGACACAGATGCCACGGTAGTTATTTGGGTCTGATTTGTTTCCACTTTTATATATGGGAGAGATGAGTCCTTGGCACCAGATATCGGGAAAACAGCCTGAACGTAATATGATGTTGAATAACTTGAGTACAGCACCCTGCATCTCCATAGTGCTGAGCTTGAGCATCTCATTTTTGATGTTGTCTGGACCACAGGCTTTCTTTAGGTGGAGAGATTTTGTTTTTGTGGCCAATTCTTTCTAAGTGATTGGGGAGTCCAGAGGGTTTTGGTTGCCTTTAATTGTTGCTTCTAATGTGTGGAGTTTTTCTGTGACATGATGTTGACTTGAGTATGTTTCGTTTACTGGGATGTCTTTGTAGAGGTTTTCAAAATGTGTTCTCCAGATGTCACGATCTTGGATTGGTAATGCTTGTAATTGTGTTGTACTCAGGTTATTCCACATATCCCAGAATTGATTTTGATTAATGGAGTTTTCAATTTCTTCAAGTCTTTTGTGGGTATAAACTCCACTCGCTCACCCATAATTGTTGTAGGGTCTCTCTCTCTCATATAATTGTTGTAGGGTCTCTCTCTCTCTCTCTCTCTCTCTCTCTCTCCTATAATTGTTGTAGGGTCTCTTTCTCTCTCTCTCTCCTATAATTGTTGTAGGGTCTCTCTCTCTCTCTCTCTCCTATAATTGTTGTAGGGTCTCTCTCTCTCCAATTCCAATTCCAATTCAAATGCTTTATTGGCATGAAAGTTTACAGAGAACCATATTGCCAAAGCTTACATAGCAAAAAGGTACAGTTTTCCAACATTCTGTAGGTGTCAATCGATTTGACATTTGTTGGGTACATACAATATTACTTTTAAACAATATTAATTTTAAACAGTCTTTGTACTTCATTTGGTACGTTCTATATTCATTTTAAACAGTCTTAATTTTAAACAGTCCTCAGGTTGTGACATGTTGTTACATATTTGGCCCCAAGGTATGGTCTGTCTCCTTCTCCTAGGACTAATCTCAATTTTGACAGGCCATCCAATTCCTTGAAATCTGGGGTTGTTTGGCTTAGCTTGTTGAATAATATGTTTCTTGATGTGTTGAATTTTTCGCATTTTAGGAGGAAATGCATTTCTGTTTCAACCTCGCTGGCCAGACATTGATCGCATATTCTATTCTCTCTAGGCTGCCAGGATTTCTTGTATCTACCTTTTTCAATTTCCAGTTGGTGGTCGCTTAGTCTGTACCTGGTGAGGGTCTGTCTCTGTTTTGTGTCTCTGATGGTCGTGAGGTAGTCTGCCAGTTTATATTCACTTTTTAGGGCCCAGTAACATTCTAATCTGCTTTGGCTTTCGGTTATTTTGTTCCAATGTTCCAGGTAGGTTTCTTTGCATTGTTTAATGATTTGGTTCACTCGGATTGGTGTTTGGACGGCTGTGTTGGTCTGGGGCTGGTCAGGGTCCGGCTGAGTACTTAGTTTCAGTAGCAGCTGACTCAGGGGACTCTTTTCTGGGTTTAGCTCTTGGGTCTGAAAGGCTTTGAAATGAAGGGTGTCTGGGGAGCTAGATTTGAGGTGATTTAGGAAGTTTAGTGCTCGTTTTTGGATGTTTATTATCAGTGGGTATCTGCCTAGTTCGGCTCTCTCTATCCTATAATTGTTGTAGGGTCTCTCTCTCTCTCTCTCTCTATCCTATAATTGTTGTAGGGTCTCTCTCTCTCTCTCTCTCTCCTACAATTGTTGTAGAGCCTCTCTCTCTCTCTCTCTCTCTCCTATAATTGTTGTAGGGTCTCTCTCTCGCCTATAATTGTTGTAGGGTCTCTCTCTCTCTCTCTCTCCTATAATTGTTGTAGGGCCTCTCTCTCTCTCTCTCTCCCTCTCCTATAATTGTTGTAGGGTCTCTCGCTCTCTCTCTCGCTCTCCTATTATTGTTGTAGGGTCTCTCTCTCACTCTCTCTCCCTCCTATAATTGTTGTAGGGTCTCTCTCTCTCTCTCTTTCCCATAATTGTTGTAGGGTCTCTCTCTCTCTCTCTCCTATAATTGTTGTGGGGTCTCTCTCTCTCTCTCTCTCTCTCCTATAATTGTTGTAGGGTCTCTCTCTCTCTCTCTCTCTCCTATAATTGTTGTAGGGTCTCTCTCTCTCTCTCACTCTCTCCTATAATTGTTGTAGGGTCTCTCTCTCTCTCTCTCTCTCTCTCCTATAATTGTTGTAGGGTCTCTCTCTCTCTCTCCTATAATTGTTGTAGGGTCTCTCTCTCTCTCTCCTATAATTGTTGTAGGGTCTCTCTCTCTCTCTCTCTCCTATAATTGTTGTAGGGTCTCTCTCTCTCTCTCTCTCTCCTATAATTGTTGTAGGGTCTCTCTCTCTCTCTCTCTCCTATAATTGTTGTAGGGTCTCTCTCTCTCTCTCTCTCTCCTCTAATTGTTGTAGGGTCTCTCTCTCTCTCTCCTATAAATGTTCTAGGGTCTCTCTCTCTCTCTCTCCTTTAATTGTTGTAGGGTCTCTCTCTCTCTCTTATAATTGTTGTAGGGTCTCCCTCTCTCTCTCCTATAATTGTTGTAGGGTCTCTCTCTCTCTCCTATAATTGTTGTAGGGTCTCTCTCTCTCTCTCTCCTATAATTGTTGTAGGGTCTCTCTCTCTCTCCAATAATTGTTGTAGGGCCTCTCTCTCTCTCTCTCCTATAATTGTTGTAGGGTCTCTCTCTCTCTCCTATAATTGTTGTAGGGTCTCTCTCTCTCTCTCTCTCCTATAATTGTTGTAGGGTCTCTCTCTCTCCCTCTCTCCTATAATTGTTGTAGGGTCTCTCTCTCTCTCTCCTATAATTGTTGTAGGGTCTCTCTCTCTCTCTCTCTCCTATAATTGTTGTAGGGTCTCTCTCTCTCTCTCTCTCCTATAATTGTTTTAGGGTCTCTCTCTCTCTCTCTCCTATAATTGTTGTAGAGTCTCTCTCTCTCTCCTATAATTGTTGTAGGGTCTCTCTCTCTCTCTCTCCTATAATTGTTGTAGAGTCTCTCTCTCTCTCCTATAATTGTTGTAGTGTCTCTCTCTCTCTCCTTTAATTGTTGTAGGGTCTCTCTCTCTCTGTCCTATAATTGTTGTCGGGTCTCTCTCTCTCTCTTATTATTGTTGTAGGGTCTCTCTCTCTCTCTCTCTCCTATAATTGTTGTAGGGTCTCTCTCTCTCTCTCTCTCCGATAATTGTTGTAGGGTCTATCTCTCTCTCTCCTATAATTGTTGTAGGGTCTCTCTCTCAGTTCAGTTCAGTTCAGTTCAAATGCTTTATTGGCATGAAAGTTTACAGAGAACCATATTGCCAAAGCTTACATAGCAAAAAGGTACAGTTTTCAAACATTCTGTAGGTGTCAATCGATTTGACATTTGTTGGGTACATACAATATTACTTTTAAACAATATTAATTTTAAACAGTCTTTCTACTTCATTTGGTACGTTCAATATTAATTTTAAACAGTCTTACTTTTAAACAGTCCTCCGGTTGTGACATGTTGTTACATATTTAGCCCCAAGGTATGGTCTGTCTCCTTCTCCTAGGACTAATCTCAATTTTGACAGATCATCCAATTCCTTGAAATCTGGGGTTGTTTGGCTTAGCTTGTTGAATAATATGTTTCTTGATGTGTTGAATTTTTCGCATTTTAGGAGGAAATGCATTTCTGTTTCAACCTCACCAGCCAGACATTGATCGCATATTCTATTCTCTCTAGGCTGCCAGGATTTCTTGTATCTGGCTTTTTCAATTTCCAGTTGGTGGTCGCTTAGTCTGTACCTGGTGAGGGTCTGTCTCTGTTTTGTGTCTCTGATGGTCGTGAGGTAGTCTGCCAGTTTATATTCTCTTTTTAGGGCCCGGTAACATTCTAATCTGCTTTGGCTTTCGGTTATTTTGTTCCAATGTTCCAGGTAGGTTTCTTTGCATTTTTTAATGATTTGGTTCACTCGGATTGGTGTTTGGACGGCTGTGTTGGTCTGGGGCTGGTCAGGGTCCGGCTGAGTACTTAGTTTCAGTAGCAGCTGACTCAGGGGACTCTTTTCTGGGTTTAGCTCTTGGGTCTGAAAGGCTTTGAAATGAAGGGTGTCTGGGGAGCTAGATTTGAGGTGATTTAGGAAGTTTAGTGCTCGTTTTTGGATGTTTATTATCAGTGGGTATCTGCCTAGTTCGGCTCTGCATGCATTTGTTGGCGTTTTTCTTTGGGTGCGAAGGATGCTTCGGCAGAATTCTGCATGTAGGGCTTCTATTGTGTGTTTTTCCCATTTAGTGTAGCTTTGGTGATTTAGCGGGCCCCATACTTCACTACCGTACAGTGCAATGGGCAGGATTATGCTGTCAAAAATTTTGAGCCAGATTTTGATTGGGATTTGGATGTTGTAGAATTTTCTTTTTATTGCATATAGGGTTCTTCGGGCTTTTTCTTTTAGTGCATTCACTGCTATGCTGAAGCTCCCTGATGCTGTAATAGTTAGACCAAGGTAGGTGTAGCTCATAGTGTGTCCTATAGTGGTATCACTGAGGGTAAACTGGTATTTGTTTTCCTGACATCTGGGTCTTTTCTGAAAAATCATGATGTTGGTTTTCTTTAGATTTACTTTTAGAGCCCAATTTTGGCAGTATTTGTCGAGTAGGTCTCTCTCTCTCTCTCTCCTATAATTGTTGTAGGGTCTCTCTCTCTCTCTCTCTCCAATAATAGTTGTAGGGTCTCTCTCTCTCTCTCTCCTATAATTGTTGTAGGGTCTCTCTCTCTCTCTCCTATAATTGTTGTAGGGTCTCTCTCTCTCTCTCTCCAATAATTGTTGTAGCGTCTCTCTCTCTCTCTCTCTCTCCTATAATTGTTGTAGGGTCTCTCTCTCTCTCTCCTATAATTGTTGTAGGGTCTCTCTCTCTCTCTCTCTCTCTCCTATAATTGCTGTAGGGTCTCTCTCTCTCTCTCTCCTACAATTTTTGTAGGGTCTCTCTCTCTCTCTCTCTCTCCTATAATTGTTGTAGGTTCTCTCTCTCTCTCCTACAATTGTTGTAGGGTCTCTCTCTCTCTCTCTCTCTCTCTCCTATAATTGTTGTAGGGTCTCTCTCTCTCTCTCTCCTATAATTGCTGTAGGGTCTCTCTCTCTCTCTCTCCTATAATTGTTGTAGGGTCTCTCTCTCTCTCTCCTATAATTGTTGTAGGGTCTCTCTCTCTCTCTCTCCTCTAATTGTTGTAGAGTCTCTCTCTCTCTCCTATAATTGTTGTAGGGTCTCTCTCTCTCTCTCTCCTATATTTGTTGTAGAGTCTCTCTCTCTCTCCTATAATTGTTGTAGGGTCTCTCTCTCTCCTTTAATTGTTGTAGGGTCTCTCTCTCTCTCTCTCCTATAATTGTTGTAGGGTCTCTCTCTCTCTCTCTCTCTTATAATTGTTGTAGGGTCTCTCTCTCTCTCTCTCTCCTATAATTGTTGTAGGGTCTCTCTCTCTCTCTCTCTCCGATAATTGTTGTAGGGTCTATCTCTCTCTCTCCTATAATTGTTGTCGGGTCTCTCTCCAATTCCAATTCCAATTCCAATTCAAATGCTTTATTGGCATGAAAGTTTACAGAGAACCATATTGCCAAAGCTTACATAGCAAAAAGGTACAGTTTTCCAACATTCTGTAGGTGTCAATCGATTTGACATTTGTTGGGTACATACAATATTACTTTTAAACAATATTAATTTTAAACAGTCTTTCTACTTCATTTGGTACGTTCAATATTAATTTTAAACAGTCTCACTTTTAAACAGTCCTCAGGTTGTGACATGTTGTTACATATTTGGCCCCAAGGTATGGTCTGTCTCCTTCTCCCAGGACTAATCTCAATTTTGACAGGTCATCCAATTCCTTGAAATCTGGGGTTGTTTGGCTTAGCTTGTTGAATAATATGTTTCTTGATGTGTTGAATTTTTCACATTTTAGGAGGAAATGCATTTCTGTTTCAACCTCGCCGGCCAGACATTGATCGCATATTCTATTCTCTCTAGGCTGCCAGGATTTCTTGTATCTGCCTTTTTCAATTTCCAGTTGGTGGTCGCTTAGTCTGTACCTGGTGAGGGTCTGTCTCTGTTTTGTGTCTCTGATGGTCGTGAGGTAGTCTGCCAGTTTATATTCTCTTTTTAGGGCCCAGTAACATTCTAATCTGCTTTGGCTTTCGGTTATTTTGTTCCAATGTTCCAGGTAGGTTTCTTTGCATTGTTTAATGATTTGGTTCACTCGGATTGGTGTTTGGACGGCTGTGTTGGTCTGGGGCTGGTCAGGGTCCGGCTGAGTACTTAGTTTCAGTAGCAGCTGACTCAGGGGACTCTTTTCTGGGTTTAGCTCTTGGGTCTGAAAGGCTTTGAAATGAAGGGTGTCTGGGGAGCTAGATTTGAGGTGATTTAGGAAGTTTAGTGCTCGTTTTTGGATGTTTATTATCAGTGGGTATCTGCCTAGTTCGGCTCTCTCTATCCTATAATTGTTGTAGGGTCTCTCTCTCTCTCTCTCTCTATCCTATAATTGTTGTAGGGTCTCTCTCTCTCTCTCTCTCTCCTACAATTGTTGTAGAGCCTCTCTCTCTCTCTCTCTCTCTCCTATAATTGTTGTAGGGTCTCTCTCTCGCCTATAATTGTTGTAGGGTCTCTCTCTCTCTCTCTCTCCTATAATTGTTGTAGGGCCTCTCTCTCTCTCTCTCTCCCTCTCCTATAATTGTTGTAGGGTCTCTCGCTCTCTCTCTCGCTCTCCTATTATTGTTGTAGGGTCTCTCTCTCACTCTCTCTCCCTCCTATAATTGTTGTAGGGTCTCTCTCTCTCTCTCTTTCCCATAATTGTTGTAGGGTCTCTCTCTCTCTCTCTCCTATAATTGTTGTGGGGTCTCTCTCTCTCTCTCTCTCTCTCCTATAATTGTTGTAGGGTCTCTCTCTCTCTCTCTCTCTCCTATAATTGTTGTAGGGTCTCTCTCTCTCTCTCACTCTCTCCTATAATTGTTGTAGGGTCTCTCTCTCTCTCTCTCTCTCTCTCCTATAATTGTTGTAGGGTCTCTCTCTCTCTCTCCTATAATTGTTGTAGGGTCTCTCTCTCTCTCTCCTATAATTGTTGTAGGGTCTCTCTCTCTCTCTCTCTCCTATAATTGTTGTAGGGTCTCTCTCTCTCTCTCTCTCTCCTATAATTGTTGTAGGGTCTCTCTCTCTCTCTCTCTCCTATAATTGTTGTAGGGTCTCTCTCTCTCTCTCTCTCTCCTCTAATTGTTGTAGGGTCTCTCTCTCTCTCTCCTATAAATGTTCTAGGGTCTCTCTCTCTCTCTCTCCTTTAATTGTTGTAGGGTCTCTCTCTCTCTCTTATAATTGTTGTAGGGTCTCCCTCTCTCTCTCCTATAATTGTTGTAGGGTCTCTCTCTCTCTCCTATAATTGTTGTAGGGTCTCTCTCTCTCTCTCTCCTCTAATTGTTGTAGGGTCTCTCTCTCTCTCCAATAATTGTTGTAGGGCCTCTCTCTCTCTCTCTCCTATAATTGTTGTAGGGTCTCTCTCTCTCTCCTATAATTGTTGTAGGGTCTCTCTCTCTCTCTCTCTCCTATAATTGTTGTAGGGTCTCTCTCTCTCCCTCTCTCCTATAATTGTTGTAGGGTCTCTCTCTCTCTCTCCTATAATTGTTGTAGGGTCTCTCTCTCTCTCTCTCTCCTATAATTGTTGTAGGGTCTCTCTCTCTCTCTCTCTCCTATAATTGTTTTAGGGTCTCTCTCTCTCTCTCTCCTATAATTGTTGTAGAGTCTCTCTCTCTCTCCTATAATTGTTGTAGGGTCTCTCTCTCTCTCTCTCCTATAATTGTTGTAGAGTCTCTCTCTCTCTCCTATAATTGTTGTAGTGTCTCTCTCTCTCTCCTTTAATTGTTGTAGGGTCTCTCTCTCTCTGTCCTATAATTGTTGTCGGGTCTCTCTCTCTCTCTTATAATTGTTGTAGGGTCTCTCTCTCTCTCTCTCTCCTATAATTGTTGTAGGGTCTCTCTCTCTCTCTCTCTCCGATAATTGTTGTAGGGTCTATCTCTCTCTCTCCTATAATTGTTGTAGGGTCTCTCTCTCAGTTCAGTTCAGTTCAGTTCAAATGCTTTATTGGCATGAAAGTTTACAGAGAACCATATTGCCAAAGCTTACATAGCAAAAAGGTACAGTTTTCAAACATTCTGTAGGTGTCAATCGATTTGACATTTGTTGGGTACATACAATATTACTTTTAAACAATATTAATTTTAAACAGTCTTTCTACTTCATTTGGTACGTTCAATATTAATTTTAAACAGTCTTACTTTTAAACAGTCCTCCGGTTGTGACATGTTGTTACATATTTAGCCCCAAGGTATGGTCTGTCTCCTTCTCCTAGGACTAATCTCAATTTTGACAGATCATCCAATTCCTTGAAATCTGGGGTTGTTTGGCTTAGCTTGTTGAATAATATGTTTCTTGATGTGTTGAATTTTTCGCATTTTAGGAGGAAATGCATTTCTGTTTCAACCTCGCCAGCCAGACATTGATCGCATATTCTATTCTCTCTAGGCTGCCAGGATTTCTTGTATCTGGCTTTTTCAATTTCCAGTTGGTGGTCGCTTAGTCTGTACCTGGTGAGGGTCTGTCTCTGTTTTGTGTCTCTGATGGTCGTGAGGTAGTCTGCCAGTTTATATTCTCTTTTTAGGGCCCGGTAACATTCTAATCTGCTTTGGCTTTCGGTTATTTTGTTCCAATGTTCCAGGTAGGTTTCTTTGCATTTTTTAATGATTTGGTTCACTCGGATTGGTGTTTGGACGGCTGTGTTGGTCTGGGGCTGGTCAGGGTCCGGCTGAGTACTTAGTTTCAGTAGCAGCTGACTCAGGGGACTCTTTTCTGGGTTTAGCTCTTGGGTCTGAAAGGCTTTGAAATGAAGGGTGTCTGGGGAGCTAGATTTGAGGTGATTTAGGAAGTTTAGTGCTCGTTTTTGGATGTTTATTATCAGTGGGTATCTGCCTAGTTCGGCTCTGCATGCATTTGTTGGCGTTTTTCTTTGGGTGCGAAGGATGCTTCGGCAGAATTCTGCATGTAGGGCTTCTATTGTGTGTTTTTCCCATTTAGTGTAGCTTTGGTGATTTAGCGGGCCCCATACTTCACTACCGTACAGTGCAATGGGCAGGATTATGCTGTCAAAAATTTTGAGCCAGATTTTGATTGGGATTTGGATGTTGTAGAATTTTCTTTTTATTGCATATAGGGTTCTTCGGGCTTTTTCTTTTAGTGCATTCACTGCTATGCTGAAGCTCCCTGATGCTGTAATAGTTAGACCAAGGTAGGTGTAGCTCATAGTGTGTCCTATAGTGGTATCACTGAGGGTAAACTGGTATTTGTTTTCCTGACATCTGGGTCTTTTCTGAAAAATCATGATGTTGGTTTTCTTTAGATTTACTGTTAGAGCCCAATTTTGGCAGTATTTGTCGAGTAGGTCTCTCTCTCTCTCTCTCCTATAATTGTTGTAGGGTCTCTCTCTCTCTCTCTCTCCAATAATAGTTGTAGGGTCTCTCTCTCTCTCTCTCCTATAATTGTTGTAGGGTCTCTCTCTCTCTCTCCTATAATTGTTGTAGGGTCTCTCTCTCTCTCTCCAATAATTGTTGTAGCGTCTCTCTCTCTCTCTCTCTCTCCTATAATTGTTGTAGGGTCTCTCTCTCTCTCTCCTATAATTGTTGTAGGGTCTCTCTCTCTCTCTCTCTCTCTCCTATAATTGCTGTAGGGTCTCTCTCTCTCTCTCTCCTACAATTTTTGTAGGGTCTCTCTCTCTCTCTCTCTCTCCTATAATTGTTGTAGGTTCTCTCTCTCTCTCCTACAATTGTTGTAGGGTCTCTCTCTCTCTCTCTCTCTCTCTCCTATAATTGTTGTAGGGTCTCTCTCTCTCTCTCTCCTATAATTGCTGTAGGGTCTCTCTCTCTCTCTCTCCTATAATTGTTGTAGGGTCTCTCTCTCTCTCTCCTATAATTGTTGTCGGGTCTCTCTCTCTCTCTCTCCTCTAATTGTTGTAGAGTCTCTCTCTCTCTCCTATAATTGTTGTAGGGTCTCTCTCTCTCTCTCTCCTATATTTGTTGTAGAGTCTCTCTCTCTCTCCTATAATTGTTGTAGGGTCTCTCTCTCTCCTTTAATTGTTGTAGGGTCTCTCTCTCTCTCTCTCCTATAATTGTTGTAGGGTCTCTCTCTCTCTCTCTCTCTTATAATTGTTGTAGGGTCTCTCTCTCTCTCTCTCTCCTATAATTGTTGTAGGGTCTCTCTCTCTCTCTCTCTCCGATAATTGTTGTAGGGTCTATCTCTCTCTCTCCTATAATTGTTGTCGGGTCTCTCTCCAATTCCAATTCCAATTCCAATTCAAATGCTTTATTGGCATGAAAGTTTACAGAGAACCATATTGCCAAAGCTTACATAGCAAAAAGGTACAGTTTTCCAACATTCTGTAGGTGTCAATCGATTTGACATTTGTTGGGTACATACAATATTACTTTTAAACAATATTAATTTTAAACAGTCTTTCTACTTCATTTGGTACGTTCAATATTAATTTTAAACAGTCTCACTTTTAAACAGTCCTCAGGTTGTGACATGTTGTTACATATTTGGCCCCAAGGTATGGTCTGTCTCCTTCTCCCAGGACTAATCTCAATTTTGACAGGTCATCCAATTCCTTGAAATCTGGGGTTGTTTGGCTTAGCTTGTTGAATAATATGTTTCTTGATGTGTTGAATTTTTCACATTTTAGGAGGAAATGCATTTCTGTTTCAACCTCGCCGGCCAGACATTGATCGCATATTCTATTCTCTCTAGGCTGCCAGGATTTCTTGTATCTGCCTTTTTCAATTTCCAGTTGGTGGTCGCTTAGTCTGTACCTGGTGAGGGTCTGTCTCTGTTTTGTGTCTCTGATGGTCGTGAGGTAGTCTGCCAGTTTATAATCTCTTTTTAGGGCCTGGTAACATTCTAATCTGCTTTGGCTTTCGGTTATTTTGTTCCAATGTTCCAGGTAGGTTTCTTTGCATTGTTTAATGATTTGGTTCACTCGGATTGGTGTTTGGACGGCTGTGTTGGTCTGGGGCTGGTCAGGGTCCGGCTGAGTGCTTAGTTTCAGTAGCAGCTGACTCAGGGGACTCTTTTCTGGGTTTAGCTCTTGGGTCTGAAAGGCTTTGAAATGAAGGGTGTCTGGGGAGCTAGATTTGAGGTGATTTAGGAAGTTTAGTGCTCGTTTTTGGATGTTTATTATCAGTGGGTATCTGCCTAGTTCGGCTCTGCATGCATTTGTTGGCGTTTTTCTTTGGGTGCGAAGGATGCTTCGGCAGAATTCTGCATGTAGGGCTTCTATTGTGTGTTTTTCCCATTTAGTGTAGCTTTGGTGATTTAGCGGGCCCCATACTTCACTACCGTACAGTGCAATGGGCAGGATTATGCTGTCAAATATTTTGAGCCAGATTTTGATTGGGATTTGGATGTTGTAGAATTTTCTTTTTAATCTCTCTCTCTCTCCTATAATTGTTGTAGGGTCTCTCTCTCTCTCTCTCTCTCTCCTATAATTGTTGTAGGGTCTCTCTCTCTCTCTCTCTACTATAATTGTTGTAGGGTCTCTCTCTCTCTCTCTCTCTCCTATAATTGTTGGAGGGTCTCTCTCTCTCTCTCGCCTATAATTGTTGTAGAGTCTCTCTCTCTCCTATAATTGTTGTAGGGTCTCTCTCTCTCTCTCCTATAATTCTTGTAGGGTCTCTCTCTCTCTCTCTCTCCTATAATTGTTGTAGGGTCTCTCTCTCTCTCTCTCTCTCCTATAATTGTTCTTGGGTCTCTCTCTCTCTCTCTCCTTTAATTGTTGTAGGGTCTCTCTCTCTCTCTCTCTTATAATTGTTGTAGGGTCTCCCTCTCTCTCTCCTATAATTGTTGTAGGGTCTCTCTCTCTCTCTCTCTCCTATAATTGTTGTAGGGTCTCTCTCTCTCTCTCTCTCTCCTATAATTGTTGTCGGGTCTCTCTCTCTCTCTCTCTCCTATAATTGTTGTAGGGTCTCTCTCTCTCTCTCTCCTATAATTGTTGTAGGGTCTCTCTCTCTCTGTCTCTCTCCTATAATTGTTGTAGGGTCTCTCTCTCTCTCTCTCCTATAATTGTTGTAGGGCCTCTTTCTCTCTCTCTCCTATAATTGTTGTAGGGTCTCTCTCTCTCTCCTATAATTGTTGTAGGGCCTCTCTCTCTCTCTCTCTCCTATAATTGTTGTAGGGTCTCTCTCTCTCCCTCTCTCCTATAATTGTTGTAGGGTCTCTCTCTCTCTCTCCTATAATTGTTGTAAGGTCTCTCTCTCTCTCCTATCATTGTTGTAGGGTCTCTCTCTCTCTCTCTCTCCTATAATTGTTGGAGGGTCTCTCTCTCTCTCTCTCTCCTATAATTGTTTTAGGGTCTCTCTCTCTCTCTCTCCTATAATTGTTGTAGAGTCTCTCTCTCTCTCCTATAATTGTTGTAGGGTCTCTCTCTCTCTCTCTCCTATAATTGTTGTAGAGTCTCTCTCTCTCTCCTATAATTGTTGTAGGGTCTCTCTCTCTCTCCTTTAATTGTTGTAGGGTCTCTCTCTCTCTCTGTCCTATAATTGTTGTAGGGTCTCTCTCTCTCTCAATACAATACAATACAAATACAATACAAATCGCTTTATTGGCATGATAAGGTACATCTTATGTTGCCAAAGCATCAAAATACATTTATGGTTGAACACATAAACGCGGTTCCATTCATACAGTGTATAAACAGGTATATCCCTGAGTTTATAAATATATTTTCGCCTTGTTTATATATACTCTTGTCTTAGTTTACTGGTTGTCCCTCTGTTCATGGCAAGCTGTAACATAGTGTGCCGCCAGTGTTACACAGCTTCTCTCCTCCCCCAGTAGGAATGGGAGTTTTTGGTTGTCAGTCACTCTCTCTCCAATTCCAATTCAATTCCAATTCAAATGCTTTATTGGCATGAAAGTTTACAGAGAACCATATTGCCAAAGCTTACATAGCAAAAAGGTACAGTTTTCCAACATTCTGTAGGTGTCAATCTATGTGACATTTGTTGGGTACATACGATATTACTTTTAACAATATTAATTTTAAACAGTCTTACTTTTAAACAGTCCTCAGGTTGTGACATGTTGTTACATATTTGGCCCCAAGGTATGGTCTGTCTCCTTCTCCCAGGACTAATCTCAATTTTGACAGGTCATCCAATTCCTTGAAATCTGAGGTTGTTTGGCTTAGCTTGTTGAATAATATGTTTCTTGATGTGTTGAATTTTTCGCATTTTAGGAGGAAATGCATTTCTGTTTCAACCTCGCCGGCCAGACATTGATCGCATATTCTATTCTCTCTAGGCTGCCAGGATTTCTTGTATCTGCCTTTTTCAATTTCCAGTTGGTGGTCGCTTAGTCTGTACCTGGTGAGGGTCTGTCTCTGTTTTGTGTCTCTGATGGTCGTGAGGTAGTCTGCCAGTTTATAATCTCTTTTTAGGGCCCGGTAACATTCTAATCTGCTTTGGCTTTCGTTTATTTTGTTCCAATGTTCCAGGTAGGTTTCTTTGCATTGTTTAATGATTTGGTTCACTCGGATTGGTGTTTGGACGGCTGTGTTGGTCTGGGGCTGGTCAGGGTCCGGCTGAGTACTTAGTTTCAGTAGCAGCTGACTCAGGGGACTCTTTTCTGGGTTTAGCTCTTGGGTCTGAAAGGCTTTGAAATGAAGGGTGTCTGGGGAGCTAGATTTGAGGTGATTTAGGAAGTTTAGTGCTCGTTTTTGGATGTTTATTATCAGTGGGTATCTGCCTAGTTTGGCTCTGCATGCATTTGTTGGCGTTTTTCTTTGGGTGCGAAGGATGCTTCGGCAGAATTCTGCATGTAGGGCTTCTATTGTGTGTTTTTCCCATTTAGTGTAGCTTTGGTGATTTAGCGGGCCCCATACTTCACTACCGTACAGTGCAATGGGCAGGATTATGCTGTCAAATATTTTGAACCAGATTTTGATTGGGATTTGGATGTTGCAGAATTTTCTTTTTAATCTCTCTCTCTCTCCTTTAATTGTTGTAGGGTCTCTCTCTCTCTCTCTCTCTCTCCTATAATTGTTGTAGGGTCTCTCTCTCTCTCTCTCTACTATAATTGTTGTAGGGTCTCTCTCTCTCTCTCTCTCTCCTATAATTGTTGGAGGGTCTCTCTCTCTCTCTCGCCTATAATTGTTGTAGAGTCTCTCTCTCTCTCTCTCCTATAATTGTTGTAGGGTCTCTCTCTCTCTCTCTCTCTCCTCTAATTGTTGTTGAGTCTCTCTCTCTTTCTCTCTCTCTCCTATAATTGTTGTAGGGTCTCTCTCTCTCTCTCCTATAATTCTTGTAGGGTCTCTCTCTCTCTCTCTCTCCTATAATTGTTGTAGGGTCTCTCTCTCTCTCTCTCTCTCTCCTATAATTGTTCTAGGGTCTCTCTCTCTCTCTCTCCTTTAATTGTTGTAGGGTCTCTCTCTCTCTCTCTCTTATAATTGTTGTAGGGTCTCCCTCTCTCTCTCCTATAATTGTTGTAGGGTCTCTCTCTCTCTCTCCTATAATTGTTGTAGCGTCTCTCTCTCTCTCTCTCCTATAATTGTTGTCGGGTCTCTCTCTCTCTCTCTCTCCTATAATTGTTGTAGGGTCTCTCTCTCTCTCTCTCCTATAATTGTTGCAGGGTCTCTCTCTCTCTGTCTCTCTCCTATAATTGTTGTAGGGTCTCTCTCTCTCTCTCTCTCCTATAATTGTTGTAGGGCCTCTTTCTCTCTCTCTCCTATAATTGTTGTAGGGTCTCTCTCTCTCTCCTATAATTGTTGTAGGGCCTCTCTCTCTCTCTCTCTCCTATAATTGTTGTAGGGTCTCTCTCTCTCCCTCTCTCCTATAATTGTTGTAGGGTCTCTCTCTCTCTCTCCTATAATTGTTGTAAGGTCTCTCTCTCTCTCCTATCATTGTTGTAGGGTCTCTCTCTCTCTCTCTCTCCTATAATTGTTGTAGGGTCTCTCTCTCTCTCTCTCTCCTATAATTGTTTTAGGGTCTCTCTCTCTCTCTCTCCTATAATTGTTGTAGAGTCTCTCTCTCTCTCCTATAATTGTTGTAGGGTCTCTCTCTCTCTCTCTCTCCTATAATTGTTGTAGAGTCTCTCTCTCTCTCCTATAATTGTTGTAGGGTCTCTCTCTCTCTCCTTTAATTGTTGTAGGGTCTCTCTCTCTCTCTGTCCTATAATTGTTGTAGGGTCTCTCTCTCTCTCTCTCCAATTCCAATTCAATTCCAATTCAAATGCTTTATTGGCATGAAAGTTTACAGAGAACCATATTGCCAAAGCTTACATAGCAAAAAGGTACAGTTTTCCAACATTCTGTAGGTGTCAATCTATATGACATTTGTTGGGTACATACGATATTACTTTTAACAATATTAATTTTAAACAGTCTTACTTTTAAACAGTCCTCAGGTTGTGACATGTTGTTACATATTTGGCCCCAAGATATGGTCTGTCTCCTTCACCCAGGGCTAATCTCAATTTTGACAGGTCATCCAATTCCTTGAAATCTGGGGTTGTTTGGCTTAGCTTGTTGAATAATATGTTTCTTGATGTGTTGAATTTTTCGCATTTTAGGAGGAAATGCATTTCTGTTTCAACCTCGCCGGCCAGACATTGATCGCATATTCTATTCTCTCTAGGCTGCCAGGATTTCTTGTATCTGCCTTTTTCAATTTCCAGTTGGTGGTCGCTTAGTCTGTACCTGGTGAGGGTCTGTCTCTGTTTTGTGTCTCTGATGGTCGTGAGGTAGTCTGCCAGTTTATATTCTCTTTTTAGGGCCCGGTAACATTCTAATCTGCTTTGGCTTTCGGTTATTTTGTTCCAATGTTCCAGGTAGGTTTCTTTGCATTGTTTAATGATTTGGTTCACTCGGATTGGTGTTTGGACGGCTGTGTTGGTCTGGGGCTGGTCAGGGTCCGGCTGAGTACTTAGTTTCAGTAGCAGCTGACTCAGGGGACTCTTTTCTGGGTTTAGCTCTTGGGTCTGAAAGGCTTTGAAATGAAGGGTGTCTGGGGAGCTAGATTTGAGGTGATTTAGGAAGTTTAGTGCTCGTTTTTGGATGTTTATTATCAGTGGGTATCTGCCTAGTTCGGCTCTGCATGCATTTGTTGGCGTTTTTCTTTGGGTGCGAAGGATGCTTCGGCAGAATTCTGCATGTAGGGCTTCTATTGTGTGTTTTTCCCATTTCGTGTAGCTTTGGTGATTTAGCGGGCCCCATACTTCACTACCGTACAGTGCAATGGGCAGGATTATGCTGTCAAATATTTTGAGCCAGATTTTGATTGGGATTTGGATGTTGTAGAATTTTCTTTTTATTGCATATAGGGCTCTTCGGGCTTTTTCTTTTAGTGCATTCACTGCTATGCTGAAGCTCCCTGATGCTGTAATAGTTAGACCAAGGTAGGTGTAGCTCATAGTGTGTCCTATAGCGGTATCACTGAGGGTAAATTGGTATTTGTTTTCCTGACATCTGGGCCTTTTTTGAAAAATCATGATGTTGGTTTTCTTTAGATTTACTGTTAGAGCCCAATTTTGGCAGTATTTGTCGAGTAGGTCTAGTTGTTGCTGTAATCCCTGTTCTGTGGGAGACAGCAGAACCAGGTTGTCCGCATAGAACAGGGATTTCACTTCTCCATCAAGGAGACGGAGACCTGGTGACTCGCTTTGCTCCAGCATGTCTGCTAATTCATTTATGTATATGTTGAACAGGGTCGGACTCAAATTGCAGCCCTGTCGGACGCCTCTTCTCTGGGTGAAGAAATCGGTGCGTTTGTCTCCAATTTTGACCCCGCATTTGTTTTTCAGATACATTGATTTAATAAGGTCATAGACTTTGCCCCCTATTCCACACTGAAGAAGTTTATAATAGAGCCCTTCGTGCCATATAGAGTCAAAGGCTTTCTTGAAGTCGATGAAACAGGCAAATATTTTCCCATTTTTTGTTTGGTGTATATGTTTTTCAATGAGGGTGTGAAGGGTATAGATATGGTCGGCGGTGCGGTGTTTTGGAAGAAAGCCTATTTGGTTTTTTCTGAGGATATTATGTTTGTTAAGAAAATCAAGTAATCTACTGTTTAGAATACTGCAGAATAACTTCCCTAGACAACTGTTGACACAGATGCCGCGGTAGTTATTTGGGTCTGATTTGTTTCCGCTTTTATATATGGGGGAGATTAGTCCTTGGCACCAGATATCGGGAAAACAGCCTGAACGTAATATGATGTTGAAAAATTTGAGTACCGCACCCTGCATCTCCATATTGCTGAACTTGAGCATTTCATTTTTGATGTTGTCTGGGCCACAGGCTTTCTTTAGGTGGTGAGATTTTGTTTTTGTGGCCAGTTCTTTCCATGTGATTGGGGAGTCTAGAGGGTTTGGTTGTCTTTAATTGTTGCTTCTAATGTGTGGAGTTTTTCTGTGACCTGATGTTGACTTGGGTTTGTTTCGTTTATTGGGATGTCTTTGTAGAGGTTTTCAAAATGTGTTCTCCAGATGTCGCCATCTTGGATTGGTAATGCTTGCAATTGTGTTGTACTCAGGTTATTCCACATTTCCCAGAATTGTTTTGGATTGGTGGAGTTTTCAATTTCTTCGAGTATTTTGTGGGTATAGTTTTGTGTTTTGTTCCTAATGGTGTGTTTATATCTTTTGAGGGTTTCATTGTATCTAGTACGTAGGTCCGGATTGTTTGGTTGCCGATGCTTTTGGTTTGATATTTTTCTCAGGTCTTTTCTGGCATTTTTGCATTCGTGGTCAAACCATTTCTTATTTTTATTTTGTCTTTTGTCTCTTATAATTGTTGTAGGGTCTCTCTCTCTCTCTCTCTCCTATAATTGTTGTAGGGTCTCTCTCTCTCTCCGATAATTGTTGTAGGGTCTATCTCTCTCTCTCCTATAATTGTTGTAGGGTCTCTCTCTCTCTCTCTCTCCTGTAATTGTTGTAGGGTCTCTCTCTCTCTCTCTCTCCAATAATTGTTGTAGGGTCTCTCTCTCTCTCTCTCTCCTATAATTGTTGTAGGGTCTCTCTCTCTCTCTCCTATAATTGTTGTAGGGTCTCTCTCTCTCTCTCTCCAATAATTGTTGTAGCGTCTCTCTCTCTCTCTCTCTCCTATAATTGTTGTAGGGTCTCTCTCTCTCTCTCCTATAATTGTTGTAGGGTCTCTCTCTCTCTCTCTCTCTCCTATAATTGCTGTAGGGTCTCTCTCTCTCTCTCTCCTACAATTGTTGTAGGGTCTCTCTCTCTCTCTCTCTCCCCTATAATTGTTGTAGGTTCTCTCTCTCTCTCTCTCCTACAATTGTTGTAGGGTCTCTCTCTCTCTCTCTCTCTCTCTCTCCTATAATTGTTGTAGGGTCTCTCTCTCTCTCTCTCCTATAATTGTTGTAGGGTCTCTCTCTCTCTCTCTCCTATAATTGTTGTAGGGTCTCTCTCTCTCTCTCTCCTATAATTGTTGCAGGGTCTCTCTCTCTCTCTCCTATAATTGTTGTAGGGTCTCTCTCTCCTATAATTGCTGTAGGGTCTCTCTCTCTCTCTCCTACAATTGTTGTAGGGTCTCTCTCTCTCTCTCTCTCTCCTATAATTGTTGTAGGTTCTCTCTCTCTCTCTCTCCAATAATTGTTGTAGGGTCTCTCTCTCTCTCTCTCTCTCTCTCTCTCCTATAATTGCTGTAGGGTCTCTCTCTCTCTCTCTCCTACAATTGTTGTAGGGTCTCTCTCTCTCTCTCTCTCTCCTATAATTGTTGTAGGGTCTCTCTCTCTCTCTCTCCTATAATTGTTGTAGAGTCTCTCTCTCTCTCCTTTAATTGTTGTAGGGTCTCTCTCTCTCTCCTTTAATTGTTGTAGGGTCTCTCTCTCTCTCTCTCCTATAATTGTTGTAGGGTCTCTCTCTCCCTCTCTATCTTATAATTGTTGTAGGGTCTCTCTCTCTCTCTCTCTCCGATAATTGTTGTAGGGTCTCTCTCTCTCTCTCTCTCCAATAATTGTTGTAGTGTCTCTCTCTCTCTCTCTCTCTCTCTCACTCCTATAATTGTTGTAGGGTCTCTCTCCAATTCCAATTCCAATTTTTTTTTTTTTTTTTTTTTTTTTTTTAGTTAAAATGCTTTATTGGCATGAAAGTTTACAGAGAACCATATTGCCAAAGCTTACATAGCAAAAAGGTACAGTTTTCCAACATTCTGTAGGTGTCAATCGATTTGACATTTGTTGGGTACATACAATATTACTTTTAAACAATATTAATTTTAAACAGTCTTTGTACTTCATTTGGTACGTTCAATATTAATTTTAAACAGTCTTAATTTTAAACAGTCCTCAGGTTGTGACATGTTGTTACATATTTGGCCCCAAGGTATGGTCTGTCTCCTTCTCCTAGGACTAATCTCAATTTTGACAGATCATCCAATTCCTTGAAATCTGGGGTTGTTTGGCTTAGCTTGTTGAATAATATGTTTCTTGATGTGTTGAATTTTTCGCATTTTAGGAGGAAATGCATTTCTGTTTCAACCTCGCCAGCCAGACATTGATCGCATATTCTATTCTCTCTAGGCTGCCAGGATTTCTTGTATCTGCCTTTTTCAATTTCCAGTTGGTGGTCGCTTAGTCTGTACCTGGTGAGGGTCTGTCTCTGTTTTGTGTCTCTGATGGTCGTGAGGTAGTCTGCCAGTTTATATTCTCTTTTTAGGGCCCGGTAACATTCTAATCTGCTTTGGCTTTCGGTTATTTTGTTCCAATGTTCCAGGTAGGTTTCTTTGCATTTTTTAATGATTTGGTTCACTCGGATTGGTGTTTGGACGGCTGTGTTGGTCTGGGGCTGGTCAGGGTCCGGCTGAGTACTTAGTTTCCGTAGCAGCTGACTCAGGGGACTCTTTTCTGGGTTTAGCTCTTGGGTCTGAAAGGCTTTGAAATGAAGGGTGTCTGGGGAGCTAGATTTGAGGTGATTTAGGAAGTTTAGTGCTCGTTTTTGGATGTTTATTATCAGTGGGTATCTGCCTAGTTCGGCTCTGCATGCATTTGTTGGCGTTTTTCTTTGGGTGCGAAGGATGCTTCGGCAGAATTCTGCATGTAGGGCTTCTATTGTATGTTTTTCCCATTTAGTGTAGCTTTGGTGATTTAGCGGGCCCCATACTTCACTACCGTACAGTGCAATGGGCAGGATTATGCTGTCAAATATTTTGAGCCAGATTTTGATTGGGATTTGGATGTTGTAGAATTTTCTTTTTATTGCATATAGGGCTCTTCGGGCTTTTTCTTTTAGTGCATTCACTGCTATGCTGAAGCTCCCTGATGCTGTAATAGTTAGACCAAGGTAGGTGTAGCTCATAGTGTGTCCTATAGTGATATCACTGAGGGTAAACTGGTATTTGTTTTCCTGACATCTGGGCCTTTTTTGAAAAATCATGATGTTGGTTTTCTTTAGATTTACTGTTAGAGCCCAATTTTGGCAGTATTTGTCGAGTAGGTCTAGTTGTTGCTGTAATCCCTGTTCTGTGGGAGACAGCAGAACCAGGTCGTCCGCATAGAACAGGGATTTCACTTCTCCATCCAGGAGACGGAGACCTGGTGACTCGCTTTGCTCCAGCATGTCTGCTAATTCATTTATGTATATGTTGAACAGGGTCGGGCTCAAATTGCAGCCCTGCCGGACGCCTCTTCTCTCTCTCTCTCTCCTATAATTGTTGTAGGGTCTCTCTCTCTCTCTCTCTCTCCTATAATTGTTGTAGGGTCTCTCTCTCTCTCTCTCTCCTATAATTGTTGTAGGGTCTCTCTCTCTCTCCGATAATTGTTGTAGGGTCTCTCTCTCTCTCTCTCTCCAATAATTGTTGTAGTGTCTCTCTCTCTCTCACTCCTATAATTGTTGTAGGGTCTCTCTCCAATTCCAATTCCAATTTTTTTTTTTTTTTTTTTTTTTTTTTTTTAGTTAAAATGCTTTATTGGCATGAAAGTTTACAGAGAACCATATTGCCAAAGCTTGCATAGCAAAAAGGTACAGTTTTCCAACATTCTGTAGGTGTCAATCGATTTGACATTTGTTGGGTACATACAATATTACTTTTAAACAATATTAATTTTAAACAGTCTTTGTACTTCATTTGGTACGTTCAATATTAATTTTAAACAGTCTTAATTTTAAACAGTCCTCAGGTTGTGACATGTTGTTACATATTTGGCCCCAAGGTATGGTCTGTCTCCTTCTCCTAGGACTAATCTCAATTTTGACAGATCATCCAATTCCTTGAAATCTGGGGTTGTTTGGCTTAGCTTGTTGAATAATATGTTTCTTGATGTGTTGAATTTTTCGCATTTTAGGAGGAAATGCATTTCTGTTTCAACCTCGCCAGCCAGACATTGATCGCATATTCTATTCTCTCTAGGCTGCCAGGATTTCTTGTATCTGCCTTTTTCAATTTCCAGTTGGTGGTCGCTTAGTCTGTACCTGGTGAGGGTCTGTCTCTGTTTTGTGTCTCTGATGGTCGTGAGGTAGTCTGCCAGTTTATATTCTCTTTTTAGGGCCCGGTAACATTCTAATCTGCTTTGGCTTTCGGTTATTTTGTTCCAATGTTCCAGGTAGGTTTCTTTGCATTTTTTAATGATTTGGTTCACTCGGATTGGTGTTTGGACGGCTGTGTTGGTCTGGGGCTGGTCAGGGTCCGGCTGAGTACTTAGTTTCCGTAGCAGCTGACTCAGGGGACTCTTTTCTGGGTTTAGCTCTTGGGTCTGAAAGGCTTTGAAATGAAGGGTGTCTGGGGAGCTAGATTTGAGGTGATTTAGGAAGTTTAGTGCTCGTTTTTGGATGTTTATTATCAGTGGGTATCTGCCTAGTTCGGCTCTGCATGCATTTGTTGGCGTTTTTCTTTGGGTGCGAAGGATGCTTCGGCAGAATTCTGCATGTAGGGCTTCTATTGTATGTTTTTCCCATTTAGTGTAGCTTTGGTGATTTAGCGGGCCCCATACTTCACTACCGTACAGTGCAATGGGCAGGATTATGCTGTCAAATATTTTGAGCCAGATTTTGATTGGGATTTGGATGTTGTAGAATTTTCTTTTTATTGCATATAGGGCTCTTCGGGCTTTTTCTTTTAGTGCATTCACTGCTATGCTGAAGCTCCCTGATGCTGTAATAGTTAGACCAAGGTAGGTGTAGCTCATAGTGTGTCCTATAGTGATATCACTGAGGGTAAACTGGTATTTGTTTTCCTGACATCTGGGCCTTTTTTGAAAAATCATGATGTTGGTTTTCTTTAGATTTACTGTTAGAGCCCAATTTTGGCAGTATTTGTCGAGTAGGTCTAGTTGTTGCTGTAATCCCTGTTCTGTGGGAGACAGCAGAACCAGGTCGTCCGCATAGAACAGGGATTTCACTTCTCCATCCAGGAGACGGAGACCTGGTGACTCGCTTTGCTCCAGCATGTCTGCTAATTCATTTATGTATATGTTGAACAGGGTCGGGCTCAAATTGCAGCCCTGCCGGACGCCTCTTCTCTCTCTCTCTCTCCTATAATTGTTGTAGGGTCTCTCTCTCTCTCTCTCTCCTATAATTGTTGTAGGGTCTCTCTCTCTCTCTCTCTCCAATAATTGTTGTAGGGTCTCTCTCGCTCTCTCTCTCTCTCACTCCTATAATTGTTGTAGGGTCTCTCTCTCTCTCTCCTATAATTGTTGTAGGGTCTCTCTCTCTCTCTCTCCAATAATTGTTGTAGCGTCTCTCTCTCTCTCTCTCTCCTATAATTGTTGTAGGGTCTCTCTCTCTCTCTCTCCTATAATTGTTGTAGGGTCTCTCTCTCTCTCTCTCTCTCTCCCTCTCTCCTATAATTGCTGTAGGGTCTCTCTCTCTCTCTCTCCTACAATTGTTGTAGGGTCTCTCTCTCTCTCTCTCTCTCTCCTATAATTGTTGTAGGTTCTCTCTCTCTCTCTCTCCTACAATTGTTGTAGGGTCTCTCTCTCTCTCTCTCTCTCTCTCTCCTATAATTGTTGCAGGGTCTCTCTCCCTCTCTCTCCCATAATTGTTGCAGGGTCTCTCTCTCTCTCTCTCTCCTATAATTGTTGTAGGGTCTCTCTCTCTCTCTCTCCTATAATTGTTGTAGGGTCTCTCTCTCTCTCTCTCTCCTATAATTGTTGTAGGGTCTCTCTGTCTCTCTCTCTCCTATAATTGTTGTAGGGTCTCTGGCCTAGAAATTCATTGTAGCCACTTTTGGGGCGATAAAGTCGGGCGGCCGCTAAAGTTTGCGCCCGCCGCCAAATAGAGGCCACTTCTCCGATATTCATTATCTTCGCCCTAAGAGTTTGCTCGAGCGCTAAAACTGGTGCTGGACGCCTCTCTTTAGGCGCTAAGCCGGAGGTGCTGAGCGAGAGCGCCCAGGCCGGGCGCAGCGCAGTTGCGGCCATCTCGTGATTGACAGCAGACACCCTGGCGCCGGCCAGCTCTTAAGGGGGAAGGGTCGACTTTGTCTGCTGCCACGCCCTGGATAGTGGAGCCCTCCAGCTAGGCCTGAACACTGCTGCTGGACCCAAATAGCGCCTGAAGCCATGCAGAGGGCCCATGAACGAGCGCAGCGCTTCTCAGAGCGTGATCTGAGTGTGCTGGTTGGTGGTGTGGAGAAGAGGCGCCATATTTTGTACCCGGACAGTGGCAGGAAGGCGCCGGTCCGCGCCTACCGGAGAGCCTGGAGGCATGTCGCCAGCAAGGTGTCAGCCAACAGCGAGGTCCCCAGGACCGGTGTCCAAGGCCGCTAAAAGTTTAATGACCTCACGCGGATTGTCAGGGTGAGTACCCTTTCCAGTGACCTCCTCATCCTTGCATGTGCACCTCACATTATGGGCAAAGGGACCTGAAAGCCCTAATGGCCAGCCCTCATCCAGCAGCTATGGGACAGGCCTGAACATCAATTGCACATTCTGCACTTAACACACTGGCCAAGCTATTCCACCATGGGAGGCAGTGCACACAAGATCAGGGCGACACACTGGCCAGGCTATTCCACCATGGGAGGCAGTGCACACAAGATCAGGGCGACACACTGGCCAGGCTATTCCACCATGGGAGGCAGTGCACACAAGATCAGGGTGACACACTGGCCAGGCTATTCCACCATGGGAGGCAGTGCACACAAGATCAGGGCGACACACTGGCCAGGCTATTCCACCATGGGAGGCAGTGCACACAAGATCAGGGCGACACACTGTACTTAGAGGCCGTCCTTTCTCTTGCAGGCCAAGCTGGCCAATAACAAGAAGAGCCGCACTGCGACCTGGGGAGGCCGACCCCAGATCCAGCCGCTCACCGAGCTGCAACATCGCGTGGAGCGCATCATGGGTGGCCGGGTGATTGGCCCCGTTGCATGTGGAGATGCCGACCCTGTTCTGGGCACCAATGGTAAGGACATCAACGTTTGGACCTCTCTCGTCCCACTTGCGCATCAGATCTACATCCTTTGCCACTGTCCGACCAATGCGCTGAATGCCACCACTCATGCATCCCTCGCTGATGCCCTCTCCTCACTCTAAAGCTACTCTTGTGCCTTCCTGCTTTCAGATGGTGAGGAGGAGGTCCCTGAACTTGCCAGTGACAGCCCCTCAGAGGAGGAGGAGGAGGAGGAGCAAGAGGAAGGCGGCCCCTCAGGGGAACCCTCAGCCGTGGCAACCCATGCCAATGTAGGGGAACCGTCTTCCCTGGAGGGGAGCGTCGCGGAAGTGTCAGAGGGGAGGGGAGCTCATGGGACCTGCGGCCTGCAGAAACGCGGGAGGGGGGTGCCAGCTCGGCGGCCTTCTCCCCAGAGGGGGGAAGGGTTGGAGGGGAGTCCAATTGCTGGGCCCAGCGGCCTCCAGCAACGCAGGAAGGGTCGGCCAGCTCGGCGGCCTTCTCCCCAGAGGGAGAGTTCGGCCTCCAGTCCGGAGATGGTCTTCGCCGAGGAGATGGAACGCCTCGAGGACTTGTCTGCGGACTCGGAGCGCTGGCACACGGAGCTCATGGGGGTAGTGGCACGGTTGCCTGAGGCCATCGAGTCCCTCTCTCGGAGTGTCACCGACGTCGGGGCCTCACAGGCCATCAGTTTGGCGGAATTCGGGGCAGAGCAGGCTGCGAGTCGGGCGGCATTCGGGGCAGATCAGGCAGCGAGTCGGGCGGCATTCGGGGCAGATCAGGCAGCGAGTCGGGCGGCATTCGGGGCAGCTCAGGCAGCGAGTGGGCAGCTGATCAGTGGTGCCGTGCAGTCACTGGGTGTTCTGATGAGGTCACTGAACAGGTCAACATGGGCACTCACTGCTGCCACACTCGCTGTGTCAGCCAGGCATCGCCAGGGCACCCGGCACGCTGCAGCAGCACAGTGGTCTGTCCCTCGGCAGATTGGTGCGCATGCTGCAGTGCTGGCCCGGGCGAGTGCCAGTGTCTCAGGCGACCAGCGAGCGCCTGCCATCCGCCAGCTTGCCCCCATTCCTCCAGCCGCCACTGCCACTCCCCCAGTGGAGCTGCCAGGAGCTGCTGCAGCGACTGATGCTGGCCATTCACAGCTGCAGCATTCAACAGCCGCCCGCTCGACGGCCAGACCTCGACGAGGCCGACCCCCAAGGGCATCTGCCGTCACGACATGTGCCCCTCTGGAGCCTGCCCCCAGCCTTGCAGCAGCCAATGGCCTTACTTTGAGGAGGAGCAGCAGGGCGGGCAGGGGCCACACAAAAATGGCCAAGGCATCGCCCTAGCGGGCCAAAAAGTCGAATGTGTGGCCAGTTGTGTTTGTTTTTTGAGGCCGAGAATTGGATGTTTGTTTTTTGAGGCCGAGAATTGGATGTTTGTTTTTTGAAGGCCGAGGATGTGGCCATTTTAGTTGCACTGTTTTGTTAATCCTCTCCAGGTTGTGGGAGCGAGTAATGTGTTTGAGTGTTTTTTGGGGGTTTCGTCTGTTTTTGGTTTTCATGTGGGAAGGGCCCTGAGTTTGTACAATAAGGCATTTTATTTATTAACATTGTCCATGTTTGATCTTTGAAGTGTTTGTTGCCTTAACCGGCTGAGGGCTTGCGGAGCGGCTGCAATCATGTTCTTTCATTGGCACAAGCCATTCCCTGACAGGGGGCCTAGAAGTGACGTTCAATAAGCCGCCGACGGGC
Source organism: Somniosus microcephalus (assembly GCF_052327205.1). Classification (NCBI taxonomy): domain Eukaryota; kingdom Metazoa; phylum Chordata; class Chondrichthyes; order Squaliformes; family Somniosidae; genus Somniosus; species Somniosus microcephalus. The sequence goes on from NC_141003.1 coordinate 35,003,311, forward strand.
GGCCCTTGGACCTTGTGCCTCCCTCCCGGGCTGGTACTCCTCGTCCTCCTCCTCCTCATGCTCCTCCTGCTCCTCCTCCTGAGGTGGGGGTCCAACGTGAGGTGGCAGTGCCTGAGTCCTGCGGATAGCCAGGTTGTGCAGCATGCAGCAAACGACGACGAATTGGGAGACTCGGTCCTGCGAATACTGGAGGGCTCCCCCGGAACGATCGAGACAGCGGAACCGTTGCTTGAGGACGCCGATTGTTTGTTCTATGATGTTCCTAGTCGCTTGATGGCTCTCGTTGTATGCCTCTTCAGCAGGGGTCGTGGGCGCGCGGAGCGGGGTCATGAGCCAGGTACACAAAGGATAGCCTTTGTCCCCGATAAGCCATCCTCTTGGGGGAGGCTGTGCCTGGAACATGTCAGCCACAGTTGTCTGTCGCAGGATAAAGGCATTGTGGCTGCTGCCTGGAAAGCGGGCATTGACAGCTAGGATGCGCTGCCTGTGGTCACACACCAGCTGTACGTTGAGGGAATGGTAGCCCTTCCGGTTGCGGTAATCCTCGGCATGCTCCAGAGGTGCCCGCAAAGCCACATGCGTGCAGTCAATGGCGCCCTGCACCATGGGGAAGCCCGCTATTCTTGCAAATCCCACTGCACGCTGCTGCTGCTTGTCCAGGGTCATGGGGAAGGAGATGAATTGATGTCTCCTTCTGAAAAGGGCTTCAGTCACCTGGCGGATGCAGCAATGCACGGCGAACTGGGAGATGTTAGCGATGTCCCCAGCAGCGGATTGGAAGGAGCCGGTGGCATAGAAGTTGAGAGCCACCGTCACTTTCACTGCCACCGAGAGAGACGTCCTGCGCATCAGCTGTGGCTGCAGATCTCTCTGAAGCAGCTGGCAGATGTCTGCAACCACCTCCCTTCTGAATCGCAGCCTCCTTGCACACATCGCGGCAGACATGGTCAGATAGGAGGACTGCTGGCGGTATACGCTGGGTGGGTAAGGCCTCAGTTGGCGACGCCTGTTGCCCCCTCTGCGTCTAGCCAGGGCTGCCACTCTCTCACGGCGTCTGTAAGCCCTTCTGGCATAAGGCTGAAAGTCAGCGTTGGCACCCAATGCAGCCCCCATTATATGCTGGCAAACAATGAGCTCTCAATGAAGGCAAAGATAATTGCTAAGCTCTGGCCTGAGCTAAAAATACCTGTCCTAGTGTTGGTCCAAACCAGTAAGCTCTCCTCCTTGGTCTCTCTCCAAAAAACCGTTGCACAAGAGTGAATGCTGCAAAATGGCTGCCCTTTATAGTGCAGGGTAAGTGCCCTTTAATTAGCACTCCCCACGGCCCGCCTCGGCTGTGTACGGTTCCACTTCACAGTCGTTAGGGCCGCCCGGCGCACAATGGCCCGGCGCGAGTGAAGTTCCGGTTCGGGGCGCACAAAGGGCGTTGCACTAGTAAATGACGTCATGATCTGCGCGCGCAGCACGGCGCGCGCTAAGACTTTGCGCCGGCGCTAAATGTGTACTGAAGTTGGGGCGAGGCGCAGATCGCGCTGCGCCCGGGCGCTAAGCGCCTAGCGCTCGAGATCTACTCCTCCTAAGGCGCTAACGGCTGGCGTGCCCAACTGAATTTCTAGGCCTCTCTCTCTCTCTCTCTCTCCTATAATTGTTGTAGGGTCTCTCTCTCTCTCTCTCTCCTATAATTGTTGTAGTCTCTCTCTCTCTCTCTCTCTCCTATAATTGTTGTAGTCTCTCTCTCTCTCTCTCTATCCTATAATTGTTGTAGGGTCTCTCTCTCTCTCTATCCTATAATTGTTGTAGGGTCTCTCTCTCTCTCTCTCTCCTATAATTGTTGTAGGGTCTCTCTCTCTCTCTCTCTCTCCTATAATTGTTGTAGGGTCTCTCTCTCTCTTTCCTATAATTGTTGGAGGGTCTCTCTCTCAATTCAATTCAATTCAATTCAATTCAAATGCTTTATTGGCATGAAAGTTTACAGAGAACCATATTGCCAAAGCTTACATAGCAAAAAGGTACAGTTTTCCAACATTCTGTAGGTGTCAATCGATTTGACATTTGTTGGGTACATACAATATTACTTTTAAACAATATTAATTTTAAACAGTCTTTCTACTTCATTTGGTACGTTCAATATTAATTTTAAACAGTCTTAATTTTAAACAGTCCTCAGGTTGTGACATGTTGTTACATATTTGGCCCCAAGGTATGGTCTGTCTCCTTCTCCCAGGACTAATCTCAATTTTGACAGGTCATCCAATTCCTTGAAATCTGGGGTTGTTTGGCTTAGCTTGTTGAATAATATGTTTCTTGATGTGTTGAATTTTTCGCATTTTAGGAGGAAATGCATTTCTGTTTCAACCTCGCCGGCCAGACATTGATCGCATATTCTATTCTCTCTAGGCTGCCAGGATTTCTTGTATCTGCCTTTTTCAATTTCCAGTTGGTGGTCGCTTAGTCTGTACCTGGTGAGGGTCTGTCTCTGTTTTGTGTCTCTGATGGTCGTGAGGTAGTCTGCCAGTTTATATTCTCTTTTTAGGGCCCGGTAACATTCTAATCTGCTTTGGCTTTCGGTTATTTTGTTCCATTGTTCCAGGTAGGTTTCTTTGCATTGTTTAATGATTTGGTTCACTCGGATTGGTGTTTGGACGGCTGTGTTGGTCTGGGGCTGGTCAGGGTCCGGCTGAGTACTTAGTTTCAGTAGCAGCTGACTCAGGGGACTCTTTTCTGGGTTTAGCTCTTGGGTCTGAAAGGCTTTGAAATGAAGGGTGTCTGGGGAGCTAGATTTGAGGTGATTTAGGAAGTTTAGTGCTCGTTTTTGGATGTTTATTATCAGTGGGTATCTGCCTAGTTCGGCTCTGCATGCATTTGTTGGCGTTTTTCTTTGGGTGCGAAGGATGCTTCGGCAGAATTCTGCATGTAGGGCTTCTATTGTGTGTTTTTCCCATTTAGTGTAGCTTTGGTGATTTAGCGGGCCCCATACTTCACTACCGTACAGTGCAATGGGCAGGATTATGCTGTTAAATATTTTGAGCCAGATTTTGATTGGGATTTGGATGTTGTAGAATTTTCTTTTTATTGCATATAGGGCTCTTTGGGCTTTTTCTTTTAGTGCATTCACTGCTATGCTGAAGCTCCCTGATGCTGTAATAGTTAGACCAAGGTAGGTGTAGCTCATAGTGTGTCCTACAGTGGTATCACTGAGGGTAAACTGGTATTTGTTTTCCTGACATCTGGGCCTTTTTTGAAAAATCATGATGTTGGTTTTCTTTAGATTTACTGTTAGAGCCCAATTTTGGCAGTATTTGTCGAGTAGATCTAGTTGTTGCTGTAATCCCTGTTCTGTGGGAGACAGCAGAACCAGGTCGTCCGCACAGAACAGGGATTTCACTTCTCCGTCCAGGAGACGGAGACCTGGTGACTCGCTTTGCTCCAGCATGTCTGCTAATTCATTTATGTATATGTTGAACAGGGTCAGGCTCAAATTGCAGCCCTGCCGGACGCCTCTTCTCTGGGTGAAGAAATCGGTGCGTTTGTCTCCAATTTTGACCCCGCATTTGTTTTTCAGATACATTGATTTAATAAGGTCATAGACTTTGCCCCCTATTCCACACTGAAGAAGTTTATAATAGAGCCCTTCGTGCCATATAGAGTCAAAGGCTTTGTTGAAGTCGATGAAACAGGCGAATATTTTCCCATTTTTTGTTTGGTGTATATGTTTTTCAATGAGGGTGTGAAGGGTATAGATATGGTCGGCGGTGCGATGTTTTGGAAGGAAGCCTATTTGGTTTTTTCTGAGGATATTATGTTTGTTAAGAAAATCAAGTAATCTACTATTTAGAATACTGCAGAATAACTTCCCTAGACAACTCTCTCTCTCCTATAGTTGTTGTAGGGTCTCTCTCTCTCTCTCTCTCCTATAATTGTTGTAGGGTCTCTCTCTCTCTCTCTCCTATAATTGTTGTAGGGTCTCTCTCTCTCTCTCTCTCTCTCCCTCTCCTATTATTGTTGTAGGGTCTCTCTCTCTCTCTCTCTCTCTCACTCCTATAATTGTTGTAGGGTCTCTCTCTCTCTCTCTCTCCTATAATTGTTGTAGGGTCTCTCTCTGTCTCTCTACCATAATTGTTGTAGGGTCTCTCTCTCTCTGTCTCTCTCTCCTTCTCCTATTATTGTTGTAGGGTCTCTCTCTCTCTCTCTCTCTCTCTCCTATAATTGTTGTAGGGTCTCTCTCTCTCTTTCCTATAATTGTTGTAGGGTCTCTCTCTCTCTCTCTCTCCTATAATTGTTGTAGGGTCTCTCTCTCTCTTTCTCTCCTATAATTGTTGTAGGGTCTCTCTCTCTCTCTCTCTCCTATAGTTGTTGTTGGGCCTCTCTCTCTCTCTCTCTCCCTCTCCTATTATTGTTGTAGGGTCTCTCTCTCTCTCTCTCTCTCCTATAGTTGTTGTAGGGTCTCTCTCTCTCTCTCACTCTCCCTCTCCTATAATTGTTGTAGAGTCTCTCTCTCTCTCTCTCTCCTATAATTGTTGTAGGGTCTCTCTCTCAATTCAATTCAATTCAATTCAATTCAATTCAATTCAATTCAATTCAATTTCAATTCAAATGCTTTATTGGCATGAAAGTTTACAGAGAACCATATTGCCAAAGCTTACATAGCAAAAAGGTACAGTTTTACAACATTCTGTAGGTGTCAATCGATTTGACATTTGTTGGGTACATACAATATTACTTTTAAACAATATTAATTTTAAACAGTCTTTGTACTTCATTTGGTTGTAGGGCCTCTCTCTCTCTCCCTCTCCTATTATTGTTGTAGGGTCTCTCTCTCTCTCTCTCTCCCTCTCCTATTAATGTTGTAGGGTCTCTCTCTCTCTCTCTCTCCTATAATTGTTGTAGGGTCTCTCTCTCTCTCTCTCCTATAATTGTTGTAGGCTCTCTCTCTCTCTCCTATAATTGTTGTAGGGTCTCTCTCTCTCTCTCTCCTATAATTGTTGTAGGGTCTCTCTCTGTCTCTCCTATAATTGTTGTAGGGTTTCTCTCTCTCCTATAATTGTTGTAGGGTCTCTCTCTCTCTCTCTCCTATAATTGTTGTAGGGTCTCTCTCTCTGTCTCTCTCTCCTATAATTGTTGTAGGGTCTCTCTCTCCTATAATTGTTGTAGGGTCTCTCTCTCTCTCCTATAATTGTTGTAGGGTCTCTCTCTCTCTCCTATAATTGTTGTAGGGTCTCTCGCTCTCTCTCCTATAATTGTTGTAGGGTCTCTCTCTCTCTCTCTCCTATAATTGTAGTAGTGTCTCTCTCTCTGTCTCTCTCTCCTATAATTGTTGTAGGGTCTCTCTCTCTCTCTCTCCTATAATTGTTGTAGGGTCTCTCTCTCTCTCTCTCTCTCTCCTATAATTGTTGTAGGGTCTCTCTCTCTCTCTCTCCTATAATTGTTGTAGGGTCTCTTTCTCTCTCTCTCTCTCTCTCCTATAATTGTTGTAGGGTCTCTCTCTCTCTCTCTCTCCTATAATTGTTGTAGGGTCTCTCTCTCTCTCTCTCTCCTATAATTGTTGTAGGGCCTCTCTCTCTCTCTCTCCTATAATTGTAGTAGGGTCTCTCTCTCTCTCTCTCTCCTATAATTGTTGTCGGGTCTCTCTCTCTCTCTCTCCTATAATTGTTGTAGGGTCTCTCTCTCTCTCTCTCTGCTATAATTGTTGTAGGGTCTCTCTCTCTCTCTCTCTCTCCTGTAATTGTTGTAGGGTCTCTCTCTCTCTCTCCTATAGTTGTTGTAGGGTCTCTCTCTCTCCTATTATTGTTGTAGGGTCTCTCTCTCTCTCTCTCTCCTATAATTGTTGTAGGGTCTCTCTCTCTCTCTCCTATAATTGTTGTAGGGTCTCTCTCTCTCCTATAATTGTTGTAGGGTCTCTCTCTCTCTCTCACTCCTATAATTGTTGTAGGGTCTCTCTCTCTCTCTCTCTCCTATAATTGTTGTCGGGTCTCTCTCTCTCTCTCTCCTATAATTGTTGTAGGGTCTCTCTCTCTCTCTCTCTCTCTCTCCTTTAATTGTTGTAGGGTCTCTCTCTCTCTCTCTCTCTCCTATAATTGTTGTAGGGTCTCTCTCTCCCTCTCCTATAATTGTTGTAGGGTCTCTCTCTCTCTCTCTCTCCTATAATTGTTGTAGGGTCTCTCTCTCTCTCTCTCTCTCCTATAATTGTTGCAGGGTCTCTCTCTCTCTCTCTCCTATAATTGTTGCAGGGTCTCTGATATACCTATCAATTCCTCCAATAAAAGGCGAAGAGTTACGAAGGTGACTAAAGGTTTTTATTGACTAAATAACAGAGCCCACTCTCGTGGGTGATCCGATCCAAGCAGGAGGAATACCAGCCAGTCGCTCACCTTTATACCTGGCCTGGTGGGTGGAGCCAAGGCGGAGTCGGCAGTGGTCATCCCAGGTATAGCAGTGTGGCAAGAGGCGACCTCGTACCGTGATACAATAGTGGTCAGTGATACAGTTATAACGAACAGTGGTGAACAGTGCTAACTACTAACAGTGATACGATAGTGAACGTGGTTTACCACATTCACCCCTTGTTTAGAATTAAGTCCGGCGGGGTGAAGTGTACTACCAATTCTGGTAGGTCAGTCTGTCCGGAGGCTTCGTAAGCCTCTCCGATCGCCGCAGCGGTGGTGTTGCCTTATCCGGTGCTGGTGCCTTATCCGGTGTTGATGCTGGTGTTTGCGTGGTCGGCGAGGGCTCGTGGGGTTCCGGCATGCCGTCTACCTGGACTGAGGTTGGGGGGGGTGGTGGCGGTGTTTCCGGATCGGCTGAGGGTGCGAGGTCTCGTAGGGAGACAGTGTCCTCCCGCCCGTCTGGGTACGCCACGTAGGCGTACTGGGGGTTGGCGTGCAGGAGGTTCACCCTCTCGACCAGGGGGTCCGTTTTATGGGTCCTCACGTGTTTCCGCAGCCAGACCGGCCCCGGGGCGGTCAGCCAGGTTGGTAGAGTGGTTCCCGTAGTCGACTTCCTGGGGAAAACGAACATTCGTTCATGGGGGGTGGTGTTAGTGGCCGTGCAAAGTAATGACCGGATGGAGTGCAGCGCTGTCGGGAGGACTTCTTGCCAGCGGGAGGTTGGGAGGCCCTTAGACTTTAAGGCTAAGAGGACGGCCTTCCATACCGTCGCGTTCTCTCTTTCCACCTGACCGTTACCTCTGGGGTTGTAGCTGGTGGTCCTGCTTGCTGCAATACCTCTCTCTAGGAGGAATTGCCGGAGTTCCTCGCTCATGAAGGAGGAGCCCCGGTCGCTGTGTATATAGTTCGGGAACCCGAACAAGGCGAAGAGGGCATTCAGGCACTTAATGACCGTGCTACTGGTCATGTCGGGGCAGGGGAAGGCAAAGGGGAAACGGGAGTACTCATCAACGATGTTGAGGAAGTACACATTACGGTCAGAGGACGGGAGGGGCCCCTTAAAGTCGATGCTCAGGCGCTCGAAGGGGCGGGTGGCCTTGATCAGGCTTGCTCGGTCCGGCCTATAGAAGTGCGGTTTGCACTCCGCACAGGTCTGGCAGTTCCTGGTCATGGTCCTGACCTCCTCGATGGAGTAGGTCAGGTTGCGGGCCTTAATGAAATGGTAGAGTCTGGTGACTCCGGGGTGGCAGAGCTGGTCGTGGAGGGTCTGAAGCCTATCGGTATGCGCGCTGGCGCATGTCATTCGTGAAAGGGCATCAGGGGATTCGTTCAGCTTGCCTGGCCGGTACAAGATCTCATAATCGTAGGTGGAGAGCTCGATTCTCCATCTCAAAATCTTGTCATTCTTGATTTTGCCCTTCAGCTTGTTATTAAACATGAAAGCCACCGAACGCTGGTCGGTGAGGAGGGTAAATCGTTTGCCTGCCAGGTAGTGCCTCCAGCGCCGTACTGCCTCCACGATCGCCTGGGCCTCTTTCTCGACCGACGAATGTCGGATCTCGGGGCCCTGTAGGGTCCTTGAGAAGAAGGCCACTGGCCTCCCCTCCTGGTTTAGGGTGGCGGCTAAGGCGAAGTCGGATGCGTCGCTCTCCACCTGAAAGGGGATGGACTCGTCCACTGCGTGCATCGTGGCCTTGGCTATGTCTCCCTTAATGAGGGAGAAGGCCGCGCACGCCTCCTCCGTGAGGGGGAAGGAAGTGGCTTTCAGGAGGGGTCTGGCTTTGTCCGCGTAATTGGGTACCCATTGGGCATAGTAGGCGAAAAGCCCCAGGGTTCTCCTAAGTGCTTTAGGGCAGTGGGGGAGGGGTAGCTCCATGAGGGGGCGCATTCTTTCTGGGTCGGGGCCGATGATTCCGTTCTCCACTACGCAGCCGAGGATGGCAAGGCGCGTGGTGTTAAACACGCATTTCTCCTTATTGTAGGTGAGGTTCAGCCGTTGGGCCGTACGGAGGAATTTCTCCAGATTCGCGTCATGTTCCTGCCGGTCGCGGCCGCAGATAGTGACGTTATCTAGGTAGGGGAATGTAGCCTGCAGTTCGTTCTGGTCAACCATCTGGTCCATCTCCCTTTGGAAGACCGAGACCCCATTAGTGACACCGAAGGGGACCCTAAGGAAGTGGTATAGGCGCCCATTCGCCTCGAAGGCGGTATACTGGCGGTCCTCAGGGTGGATAGGGAGTTGGTGGTAGGCCGACTTCAGGTCGATGGTCGAGAATACTTTATACTGTGCAATCTGATTGACCATGTCAGATATGCGGGGGAGGGGGTATGCGTCCAGCTGGGTATATCTGTTTATGGTCTGGCTGTAGTCGATGACCAGGCGGTTTTTATCGCCGGTCTTTACGACTACGACCTGGGCACGCCAGGGGCTGCTGCTCCCCTCGATAATGCCCTCTTTCAGGAGGCGCCGCACCTCAGAGCTAATGAAGGCTCTGTCCCCGGCGCTATACCGCCTGCTCTTGGTAGCGACGGGTTTGCAGTCAGGGGTAAGGTTAGCAAACAGAGAGGGTGGCGGGACCTTGAGGGTGGAGAGGCTGCAGGTGTTACGCGGTGGGCGGTTTAACGTTTGCTGGTTGTTGACTGTGAGTGGGGGGAGGGGTCCACCGTATGCTAGGGTTACGCTTTGGAGGTGGGATTGGAAGTCCAGCCCTAGTAGGACAGCAGCGCAGAGATGGGGGAGGACGAGGAGTTTAAAGTTTTTATACTCCGTGCCCTTAACCGACAGGGTCACGACACAGTAGCCGCTGATGTCCGTGGCGTGGGACCTCGATGCCATCGAGATTCGGCTGCGCGTTGGTAGGACAGAGAGGGAGTAGTGGCTCACCGTGTCTGGGTGGATGAAGCTCTCCGTGCTTCCGCTGTCGAACAGGCAGGTCGTGGCGTGGCCGTTCACTTTGATGTCCATCATTGACTTGGACAGATGGTGCGGGCGGGCTTGGTCCAGGGTGACGGAAGCTAGTGTGTAGCTGAGCGAGTCGTTGTCATCTGCGGGCGAGGCGGTCGGGCGTGGTGAGTAAAATGGCGTCTCCCACGAGGTAGGGCCCCATGAGGCACTATTGGGGTCGGTTGCCTTAATCAAAGATGGCCGCCCCCATGACTCATGTGTGGGGAAGCTGGCCTCAGTTGCCCTAAACAAAGATGGCCGCCCCCATGACTCATGTGTGGGGATGCTGGCCTCAGTTGCCCTAAACGAAGATGGCCGCCCCCATAGTTCGCATGCGGCACTGCTGGCCTCTGAGGATCCGCTCCTGCAGGCCTTGGAGAAGTGGCCTTTCTTCAGGCAGGTTTTACATATGGAGTTCTTGGCTGGGCAGCGCGACCTCGGGTGCTTCTCCTGGCCACAAAAAAAACAGCCGGCGGCCCGATCGCGGATGCCCGATGTCGGGGCTGGTGCCGGGGGTGGCGGGGCCGGTCGGGTCCGGGACGCCGACGCAGAGGTAGGTCCCGGGGGCGGCGCTGGGAAGGGTGCTGTGGTAGGGGTCGGGCCCGAGTCCCAGGGTCGCGAGCAGTACCTGGTGAATGCTTCCTGATCTTGGTGGGCCACTTCCAGGGAGATAGCGAGGGCTTCAGCTTTTTCCATGCTGAGGTCTTTAGCTTCCAGCAGTCTTTGCCGTGAGTACTCGGACCGTAGGCCTTTCAGGAATGCGTCGCGGATATTATCTTCAGTATTTTCGGCTGCCGACACCGATTTAAAGTCACAGTTCCTGGCGAGTGCATATAGCGCCTGTGAGAATTCGGCTACTGATTCTCCTGGCTGTTGCGGCCGTGATCTTAGGAGGTGCCTAGCGTACATGTAGTTTACCGGGGTCCGGTACTTCTGTTTCAGCAGGTTGATGGCGGTCTCGTAGGTAGTCATGTCCTCGATGAGAGTGTATACTCTCGGGCTCAGTTGTGCCTGCAGGACACTTAGTTTGGATGCCTGAGGGACGCTGGATTCTCTCAGGTATGATTCGAAGCAGACCAGCCAGTGTTTAAAGTCTGCGGCTGAGTTTGCTGCTCGTGGGTTCAGGTCCAGGTACGGCGGTCTGAGGGCTCGCAGCCAAGCTGGCTGGTGTGGCTGTGCTCCTGGGAGCTGCGCTGGTGGCTCCTCCGCCGGTTGTGACTCGTTGTCGGACATCATTAAATTTAGTCAATAAAATTGATATACCTATCAATTCCTCCAATAAAAGGCGAAGAGTTACGAAGGTGACTAAAGGTTTTTATTGACTAAATAACAGAGCCCACTCTCGTGGGTGATCCGATCCAAGCAGGAGGAATACCAGCCAGTCGCTCACCTTTATACCTGGCCTGGTGGGTGGAGCCAAGGCGGAGTCGGCAGTGGTCATCCCAGGTATAGCAGTGTGGCAAGAGGCGACCTCGTACCGTGATACAATAGTGGTCAGTGATACAGTTATAACGAACAGTGGTGAACAGTGCTAACTACTAACAGTGATACGATAGTGAACGTGGTTTACCACAGTCTCTCTCTCTCTCTCTCCTATAATTGTTGTAGGGTCTCTCTCTCTCTCTCCTATAATTGTTGTAGGGTCTCTCTCTCTCTCCTATAATTGTTGCAGGGTCTCTCTCTCTCTCTCTCTCCTATAATTGTTGTAGGGTCTCTGTCTCTCTCTCTCTCTCCTATAATTGTTGTAGGGTCTCTCTCTCTCCTATAATTGTTGTAGGGTCTGTCTCTCTCTCTCTCCTATAATTGCTGTAGTGTCTCTCTCTCTCCTATAATTGTTGTAGGGTCTCTCTCAATTCAATTCAATTCAATTCAATTCAAATGCTTTATTGGCATGAAAGTTTACAGAGAACCATATTGCCAAAGCTTACATTGCATAAAGGTACAGTTTTCTAACATTCTGTAGGTGTCAATCGATTTGACATTTGTTGGGTACATACAATATTACTTTTAAACAATATTAATTGTTGTAGGGTCTCTCTCTCTCTCTCTCTCTCCTATAACTGTTGTAAGGTCTCTCTCTCTCTCTCTCCTATAATTGTTGTTGTCGGGTCTCTCTCTCTCTCTCTCCTATTATTGTTGTAGGGTCTGTCTCTCTCTCTCTCCTATAATTGCTGTAGTGTCTCTCTCTCTCTCTCCTATAATTGTTGTAGTGTCTCTCTCTCTCTCTCTCTCTCCTATAATTGTTGTAGGGTCTCTCTCTCTCTCTCTCTCCTATAATTGTTGTAGGGTTGTGATGAAATATGTCATTCATCAGAGTCTGTTTTTACCTACATATATTGTATTGCCTGCTCCTGTGTTTGTATTGCCTGCTCCTGTGTTTTACATTGCATTGTATATAGTGCACCGCCCCCTTTCTCCCCATTGGGTGTGTCGGCTCTGCCCATACCTGGCCCTACTTAAGACAAGCCCAGGCTTGTCTTGCAGCAGAACACCAGAATGCTAGGTGAAGCTACAGGCATCTTTCTTTGCTAATAAAAGCCTTGTTTTATTCAGTTAACTTTGAGTCTTGAAGTTATTGAGGCGCATCAATTTTATTAGCAAACTTTTAACGATGGATCAACTTTTGAAACCGGAACGCTTGGATTTGGAACCGCATGCTTCGGATGCATCGGCATGGTTTGGACACTGGTTCCACTGCTTGGAATATTTTGTGGCCAACTCCGAAGCCTTCACTGCCTCTAAAGCCACCGGAGATGTGAAACTCGGGATCCTGCAGAATCGGGTAAGCCACCGGGTTTTTCCACTCATCCAAGACGCCGCCACCTACCTGGATGCCTGCAACATTCTAAAGGCCCACTATCAGCGGCCTACCAACGAGGTGTACGCCAGGCACCTGCTTGCTACCTGCACACAGCGACCCGGAGAGTTGCTAGAGGACTTTCTAGTTACCCTAAAAGAGCTTGGCAAAGACTTCAAATGCAAAGACGTGAAAGCCACGGTATACACAGACGAGCTTATTCGGGATGCCTTTATCGCAGGCCTTAGCTCTAATTACATCCGGCAGAGACTGCTAGAGAAAACGGGCCTAGATCTGACACAGGCTGTTGGACACAGCACGATCGCTGGATGTGGCTCAGAAGAACTCTGACTCCTACTCGTCAGACCACGCAGCCCACGCCGCCTCTGCTTCCCCGCCCGGTAGCCCAACACTGTCGGGGCCCTGCTCTCCTCCCAGAAGCCCTACGACCGCCGCGACGCATCGGGGCCCCAAATGCTACTTCTGCGGGCAGCCGAAGCACACCAGGAACCTGTGCCCGGCGAAAGGCACCACCTGCTGTAAGTGCGGTAAGAAGGGGCACTTTGGGAAGGTGTGCAGAGGGAACCCCGCAGGCAAAACCGCCACCGCCGCGTGCGCGCCGTGGGAGCGGCCATCTTGGACGCCATGTTGTCCGACCTCGTGGGGTCCGCCATCTCGCGAGCAGACATCGTGGATGCCATCTTACCTGGCCTCGTGTGGCCCACCATCTTGTCCCGATCAGGGCCCTACAGTGGCGTCGATCACAGTGGACCAGTCCAGACCGCACCCACTATCCAAATCGATGGTGCACATCGAGGTAAACGGGTGCAAGGTTAAATGTTTAATTGACAGCGGGAGCACGGAGAGCTTCATTCACCCTGATCTGGTACAACGACTCTCTCTAACTATAGTCCCTACTCAGGGCACGATCTCTATGGCCGACAAAACCCAGATATCGACTATTGCGGGTTACTGCGCGGTACGATTGTCCGTTAAAGGCACTGGCCTAGAAATTAGCTATAGCCCCGCCAGCTCGCTGGCGGCCAGGATTTACCGCTGGGCGCGGAGCCACTCGTGCCCAGCCGATATTCAGTTTCAGCGCCCAAAGTCGAGGACGGCCGCTTTTCAAGGGTGTGGCCGCCCCCGCTTGGGGCGCTGAAACTGAATATCGGCGCGCTAGTGGCCGCAGCGCCACTCGCAGCGGAGCGGCAGGCTGTGGTACTGCAGGCCTTCCTCCCTCTCTTAAGGGGGAGGTGCCTGCAGCAGCCGGAGCCCTGATCGCGAGTGCCGGCAAAAGAGCCCGGCACAACGGAGAAGTGCCGGGCTCCCGGAAACCAGCCGGCAATGCCGCGGGGTGGGGGGGTGGAGGGGGCCGGGGAAGGAGGTGCAGGCAGGCGGCCGCCGAAAAAGCGGCCGGCCGCACCTCCACCTTAAAGCGCCCCACTAAGGCTTCTGTACGGACCCGGTCTCCGAATGTTATTAGCGGCCGCCACGGAAGAGGCGGCCACTACTGAAGATGGGGGTCGGGCCGGTGTCGGGGCGGTACCGGGGCGCTGCGCACACCGATGACGTCATCGGTGGCGGCGCAGCGCTAACGGCTACCGCCGCAATTAGCGCATGAATGAAGTTCGCCCGAAGTTTGCAGACTGGCGCAGAAGCCCTCTTTGGGCGGTAACTGGGCGCAAAGCCCACTGAATTTCTAGGCCACTGTGTATAATAATTTTAAACTGTTAATTATGAAGGATTTATGTGTGAGCGTGATCTTGGGCCTGGATTTTCAGTGCCACCACCAAAGCATCACGCTCAATTTCGGTGGGACCCAGCCGCCCCTCACAGTGTGCGGTCTGGCTACCCTGAAGGTAAAGCCGCCTTCGCTATTCGCGAACCTTACCCCTAACTGCCGGCCAATAGCGACCAAAAGCAGGAGGTACAGCTGGGAGGACAGGCGGTTTATCGCGACCGAGGTAGACAGGCTCCTGAAGGAGCGCATTATTGAACGCAGCAACAGCCCATGGCGCGCCCAAGTGGTGGTGGTGAGGGGTAGCGAGAAGAAGCGGATGGTGATTGACTATAGTCAAACAGTCAACATCTATACCCAACTAGACGCCTACCCGCTACCCCGCATATCCGAGATGGTGAACCAAATCGCCCAATACTGGGTGTTCTCCACCATCGACCTCAAGTCAGCGTACCACCAGCTGCCTATCAGACCAGAGGACCGTTCGTACACCGCCTTCGAGGTAAACGGACGCCTCTACCAGTTCCTCAGAGTCCCCTTTGGGGTGATGAATGGGGTCTCGGTCTTTCAGAGGGAGATGGACCGCATGGTCGATGACCACCACTTGCAGGCAACCTTCCCCTATCTCGACAACGTCACCATCTGCGGCCACAACCAACAGGACCACGACTCAAACCTCGCGAGGTTTCTGAAAACCGCACAAAAACTCAACCTCGCCTACAACGAGGAGAAGTGCGTTTTCAACACCACGCGCCTCTGCATACTAGGCAGCGTGGTGGAGAATGGGGAAATCGGACCAGACCCCGACCGATTGCGCCCCCTACGGGAGCTGCCCCTGCCCAACACTCCCAAAGCCCTGAAAAGGTGCCTGGGGTTATTCTCGTATTATGCCCAATGGGTCCCCAACTACTCAGATAAAGCCCGCCCCCTCTTGAAAGCATCCTCTTTCCTGCTCTCTGCTGAGGCCCATGCTGCCTTCAAAAGCATTAAGCAGGATATTGAGCGGGCCACACTACAGGCAGTGGACGAGAACACTCCCTTTCAAGTGGAAAGTGATGCGTCTGACTTTGCCTTGGCGGCCACCCTCTACCAGACGGGGTGGCCCGTAGCTTTCTTCTCGAGGACCCTCCAGGGGCCCGAGATCAGACACTCCTCCGTGGAAAAGGAGGCCCAAGCCATCGTGGAGGCAGTGCGCCACTGGCGGCACTACCTAGCCGGCAAACGCTTCACCCTACTTACCGATCAGCGGTCGGTAGCGTTTATGTTCAATAATAAACAGAGGGGGAAGATTAAAAATGATAAGATTCTTAGGTGGCGGATCGAGCTCTCCACCTTCGAGTACGACATCATATACCGGCCGGGGGCCCTTAACGAATCCCCCGACGCCCTCTCACGAGGGATGTTTGCCAACGCCACCGGGGATCGGCTACAGACCCTCCACAACGGCTTCTGCCACGCAGGGGTCACACGGCTGTTCCACTTCGTAAAGTCCCGCAACTTACCCTACTCGATTGAGGAAGATCGATCCCTGACCAGGAACTGCCGCACTTGCGCTGAGTGCAAGCCTCGGTTCTACCGCCCTGATAGAGCCCACCTAATCAAAGCTACACGGCCCTTTGAGCGGCTTAGCTTAGATTTCAAGGGCCCCCTCCCGTCCGTCGACCGCAATGTTTACTTCCTGAACATTGTGAACGAATACTCCCGTTTCCCATTCGCCTTCCCCTGCCCAGACATGACCAGCGCCATGGTCATTAAATGCCTCAACAGCCTGTTCTGCCTGTTCGGTATGCCAAGCTATATCCACACGGGTAGGGGGGCGTCCTTCATGAGTGAAGAGCTACGCCAGTACATGCTGTCCAAGGGGATTGCCACGAGCCGTACCACCAGCTACAACCCCCGGGGTAACGGTCAGGTGAAGCGAGAGAACGGGACAGTATGGAGGGCAGTCACCCTAACTCTAAGGACCAAGGGGATCCCTACCTCCCGCTGGCAGGAAGTCCTCCCAGATGTGCTCCACTCAATACGGTCACTATTGTGTACCGCCACTAATGCCACGCCTCATGAGCTAATGTTTGTGTTTCCCTGGAAATCCACCTCAAGCGTATCCATACCATCATGGCTCTCCACCCCAGGTCCGGTACTTTTGCAGAAGCATGTGAGGGGCCACAAGACGGACCCTCTCGTGGAGCCAGTGCACCTGCTCCACGCCAACCCACAATATGCGTATGTCCGGAACGCCGACGGACAGGAGCACACTGTGTCCATAAAAGACCTCGCCCCAGCCGGTAACAACAGCAACACCGACAACGACAACGACTACAACAACAACAGCAACAATGACAACAACCACAACAACTATTACCCACCCACTCCACCCACTATTTTTTGATCACCACCGGAAGTACACCAGCCAACGGTACCCCCACCACCTACTCCTTCAACAACCCCGGTGGCGCCCCCGGCAGAGACCCAGGAGGTCAACCGGGACACCCAGCCGGCACCTGCGGCACCGCAACCGTTACGTCGGTCACAGAGGACTATCACACCCCCGGACAGACTAAATCTGTAGAAGGGGTGAATGTGATGAAATATGTCATTCATCAGACTCTGTACTTAACTACATATATTGTATTGCCTGCTCCTGGTCTCTCTCTCTCTCTCTCCTATAATTGTTGTAGGGTCTCTCTCTCTCTCTCCAATAATTGTTGTAGGGTCTCTCTTTCTCTCTCTCTCTCCTATAATTGTTGTAGTGTCTCTCTCTCTCTCTCTAACCTATAATTGTTGTAGGGTCTCTCTCTCTCTCTCTCCTATAATTGTTGTAGGGTCTCTCTCTCTCTCTCTATCCTATAATTGTTGTAGGCTCTCTCTCTCTCTCTCTCTCTCTCTCACTATCCTATAATTGTTGTAGGGTCTCTCTCTCTCTATCCTATAATTGTTGTAGTGTCTCTCTCTCTGTTCTATAATTGTTGTTGGGTCTCTCTCTCTCTCTCTCTCTCTCCTATGATTGTTGTAGTGTCTCTCTCTCTCTCTCTCCTATAATTGTTGTAGGGTCTCTCTCTCTCTATCCTATAATTGTTGTAGGGCCTCTCTCTCTCTATCCTATAATTGTTGTAGGGTCTCTCTCTCTCTCTCTCTCTCCTATAATTGTTGTAGGGTCCCTCTCTTTCTCTCTCTCTCTCCTATAATTGTTGTAGGGTCTCTCTCTCTCTCTCTATCTATCCTATAATTGTTGTAGGGTTTCTCCCTCCCTCTCTCTCTTTTCTATAATTGTTGTAGGGTCTCTCTCTCTCTCTCTCTATCCTATAATTGTTGTAGGGTCTATCTCTCTCTCTCCTATATTTGTTGTAGGGTCTCTCTCTCTCTCTCCTATAATTGTTGTAGGGTCTCTCTCTCTCTCTCTCTCTCTCTCTCCTATAATTGTTGTAGTGTCTCTCTCTCTCTCTCCTATAATTGTTGTAGGGTTTCTCTCTCTCTCTCTCTCCTATAATTGTTGTAGGGTCTCTCTCTCAATTCAATTTCAATTCAATTCAAATGCTTTATTGGCATGAAAGTTTACAGAGAACCATATTGCCAAAGCTTACATAGCAAAAAGGTACAGTTTTCCAACATTCTGTAGGTGTCAATCGATTTGACATTTGTTGGGTACATACAGTATTACTTTTAAACAATATTAATTTTAAACAGTCTTTGTACTTCATTTGGTACGTTCAATATTAATTTTAAACAGTCTTAATTTTAAACAGTCCTCAGGTTGTGACATGTTGTTACATATTTGGCCCCAAGGTATGGTCTGTCTCCTTCTCCCAGGACTAATCTCAATTTTGACAGGTCATCCAATTCCTTGAAATCTGGGGTTGTTTGGCTTAGCTTGTTGAATAATATGTTTCTTGATGTGTTGAATTTTTCGCATTTTAGGAGGAAATGCATTTCTGTTTCAACCTCGCCGGCCAGACATTGATCGCATATTCTATTCTCTCTAGGCTGCCAGGATTTCTTGTATCTGCCTTTTTCAATTTCCAGTTGGTGGTCGCTTAGTCTGTACCTGGTGAGGGTCTGTCTCTGTTTTGTGTCTCTGATGGTCGTGAGGTAGTCTGCCAGTTTATATTCTCTTTTTAGGGCCCGGTAACATTCTAATCTGCTTTGGCTTTCGGTTATTTTGTTCCAATGTTCCAGGTAGGTTTCTTTGCATTGTTTAATGATTTGGTTCACTCGGATTAGTGTTTGGACGGCTGTGTTGGTCTGGGGCTGGTCAGGGTCCGGCTGAGTACTTAGTTTCAGTAGCAGCTGACTCAGGGGACTCTTTTCTGGGTTTAGCTCTTGGGTCTGAAAGGCTTTGAAATGAAGGGTGTCTGGGGAGCTAGATTTGAGGTGATTTAGGAAGTTTAGTGCTCGTTTTTGGATGTTTATTATCAGTTTATTATCTGATTTATTATCTCTCTCTCCTATAATTGTTGTAGGGTCTCTCTCTCTCTCCTATAATTGTTGTAGGGTCTCTCTCTCTCATAATTGTTGTAGGGTCCCTCTCTCTCTCTCTCTCTCTCTCCTATAATTGTTGTAGGGTCTCTCTCTCTCTCTCTCCGATAATTGTTGTAGGGTCTCTCTCTCTCTCTCTCTCTCTCTCTCCTATAATTGTTGTAGGGTCTCTCTCTCTCTCTTCTACAATTTGTTGTAGGGTCTCTCTCTCTCTCTCTCCGATAATTGTTGTAATGTCTCTCTCTCTCCTATAATTGTTGTAGGGTCTCTCTCTCTCTCTCTCTCTCCTATAATTGTTGTAGGGTCTCTCTGTCTCTCTCCGATAATTGTTGTAATGTCTCTCTCTCCTATAATTGTTGTAGGGTCTCTCTCTCTCTCCGATAATTGTTGCAGGGTCTCTCTCTCTCTCTCTCCTATAATTGTTGTAGGGCCTCTCTCTCTCTCTCTCCGATAATTGTTGTAGGGTCTCTCTCTCTCTCTCTCCTACAATTTGTTGTAGGGTCTCTCTCTCTCTCTCTCTCCTATAATTGTTGCAGGGTCTCTCTCTCTCTCTCTCTCTCCTATAATTGTTGTAGGGTCTCTCTCTCTCTCTCCGATAATTGTTGTAATGTCTCTCTGTCCTATAATTGTTGTAGGGTCTCTCTCTCTCTCCGATAATTGTTGCAGGGTCTCTCTCAGTTCAGTTCAGTTCAGTTCAAATGCTTTATTGGCATGAAAGTTTACAGAGAACCATATTGCCAAAGCTTACATTGCAAAAAGTTACAGTTTTCCAACATTCTGTAGGTGTCAATCGATTTGACATTTGTTGGGTATATACAATATTACTTTTAAACAATATTAATTTTAAACAGTCTTTCTACTTCATTTGGTACGTTCAATATTAATTTTAAACAGTCTTACTTTTAAACAGTCCTCAGGTTGTGACATGTTGTTACATATTTAGCCCCAAGGTATGGTCTGTCTCCTTCTCCTAGGACTAATCTCAATTTTGACAGATCATCCAATTCCTTGAAATCTGGGGTTGTTTGGCTTAGCTTGTTGAATAATATGTTTCTTGATGTGTTGAATTTTTCGCATTTTAGGAGGAAATGCATTTCTGTTTCAACCTCGCCAGCCAGACATTGATCGCATATTCTATTCTCTCTAGGCTGCCAGGATTTCTTGTATCTGCCTTTTTCAATTTCCAGTTGGTGGTCGCTTAGTCTGTACCTGGTGAGGGTCTGTCTCTGTTTTGTGTCTCTGATGGTCGTGAGGTAGTCTGCCAGTTTATATTCTCTTTTTAGGGCCCGGTAACATTCTAATCTGCTTTGGCTTTCGGTTATTTTGTTCCAATGTTCCAGGTAGGTTTCTTTGCATTTTTTAATGATTTGGTTCACTCGGATTGGTGTTTGGACGGCTGTGTTGGTCTGGGGCTGGTCAGGGTCCGGCTGAGTACTTAGTTTCAGTAGCAGCTGACTCAGGGGACTCTTTTCTGGGTTTAGCTCTTGGGTCTGAAAGGCTTTGAAATGAAGGGTGTCTGGGGAGCTAGATTTGAGGTGATTTAGGAAGTTTAGTGCTCGTTTTTGGATGTTTATTATCAGTGGGTATCTGCCTAGTTCGGCTCTGCATGCATTTGTTGGCGTTTTTCTTTGGGTGCGAAGGATGCTTCGGCAGAATTCTGCATGTAGGGCTTCTATTGTGTGTTTTTCCCATTTTCCCATTCTCTCTCTCTCTCTCCTATAATTGTTGTAGGGCCTCTCTCTCTCTCTCTCCTACAATTTGTTGTAGGGTCTCTCTCTCTCTCTCTCTCCGATAATTGTTGTAAGGACTCTCCTATAATTGTTGTAGGGTCTCTCTCTCTCTCTCTCTCTCCTATAATTGTTGTAGGGTCTCTCTCTCTCGCTCCTATAATTGTTGTAGTGTCTCTCTCTCTCTGTCTCTCCTATAAATGTTGTAGGGTCTCTCTCTCTCTCTCCTATAACTGTTGTAGGGTCTCTCTCTCTCTCTCCTATAATTGTTGTAGGGTCTCTCTCTCTCTCTCCTATAACTGTTGTAGGGTCTCTCTCTCTCTCTCCTATAATTGTTGTAGTGTCTCTCTCTCTCTCTCTCTCCTATAATTGTTGTCGGGTCTCTCTCTCTCTCCTATTATTGTTGCAGGGTCTCTCTCTCTCTCTCTCTCTCTCCTATAATTGTTGTAGGGTCTCTCTCTCTCTCTCTCCTATAATTGTTGTAGGGTCTCTCTCTCTCTCTCCTATTATTGTTGTAGGGTCTCTCTCTCTCTCTCTCCTATAATTGTTGTAGGGTCTCTCTCTCTCTCTCCAAAATTGTTGTCGGGTCTCTCTCTCTCCCTCTCTCCTATAATTGTTGTAGGGTCTCTCTCTCTCTCTCTCTCTCCTATAATTGTTGTAGGGTTGTGATGAAATATGTCATTCATCAGACTCTGTATTTAACTACATATATTGTATTGCCTGCTCCTGTGTTTGTATTGCCTGCTCCTGTGTTTTACCTTGTATTGTTTATAGTGCACCGCCCCCTTTCTCCCCATTGGGTGTGTCGGCTCTGCCCATACCTGGCCCTACTTAAGACAAGCCCAGGCTTGTCTTGCAGCAGAACACCAGAATGCTAGGTGAAGCTAGGTGAAGACACAGGCATCTTTCTTTGCTAATAAAAGCCTTGTTTTATTCAGTTAACTTTGAATCTTGAAGTTATTGAGGCGCATCAATTTTATTCGCAAACTTTTAACGATGAATCAACTTTTGAAACTGGAACGCTTGGATTTGGACCTGCATGCTTCGGATGCATCGGCACCGTTTGGACCCTGGTTCTAGTGCTTGGAATTTTTTATGGCCAACTCCGAAGCCGTCACAGCCTCTAAAGCCACCGGAGATATGGAACTCGGGATCCTGCAGAATCGGGTAAGCCACCGGGTTTTTCCACTCATCCAAGACGCCGCCACCTACCTGGATGCCTGCAACATTCTAAAGGCCCACTATCAGCGGCCTACCAACGAGGTGTACGCCAGGCACCTGCTTGCTACCTGCACACAGCGACCTGGAGAGTCGCTAGAGGACTTTCTAGTCACCCTAAAAGTGCTTGGCAAAGACTGCAAATGCAAAGACGTGAAAGCCACGGTATACACAGACGAGCTTATTCGGGATGCCTTTATCGCAGGCCTTAGCTCTAATTACATCCGGCAGAGACTGCTAGAGAAAACGGGTCTAGATCTGACACAGGCTGTGGACACAGCGCGATCGCTGGATGTGGCTCAGAAGAACTCTGACTCCTACTCGTCAGGCCGCGCGGCCCACGCCGCCTCTGCTTCCCCGCCCGGTAGCCCAACACCGTCGGGGCCCTGCTCTCCTCCCAGAAGCCCTACGACCGCCACGACGCATCGGGGCCCCAAATGCTACTTCTGCGGGCAGCCGAAGCACACCAGGAACCTGTGCCCGGCGAAAGGCACCTCCTGCTGTAAGTGCGGTCAGAAGGGGCACTTTGGGAAGGTGTGCAGAGGGAACCCCGCAGGCAAAACCGCCACCGCCGCGTGCGCGCCGTGGGAGCGGCCATCTTGGACGCCATCTTGTCCGACCTTGTTGTGTCCGCCATCTCGCGAGCAGACATCGTGGATGCCATCTTACCCGGCCTCGTGTGGCCCACCATCTTGTCCCGATCAGGGCCCTACAGTGGCGTCGATCACAGTGGACCAGTCCAGACCGCACCCACTATCCAAATCGATGGTGCACATCGAGGTAAACGGGTGCAAGGTTAAATGTTTAATTGACAGCGGGAGCACGGAGAGCTTCATTCACCCTGATCTGGTACAACGACTCTCTCTAACTATAGTCCCTACTCAGGGCACGATCTCTATGGCCGACAAAACCCAGATATCGACTATTGTGGGTTACTGCGCGGTACGATTGTCCATTAAAGGCACTGTGTATAATAATTTTAAACTGCTAATTATGAAGGATTTATGTGTGAGCGTGATCTTGGGCCTGGATTTTCAGTGCCACCACCAAAGCATCACGCTCAATTTCGGTGGGACCCAGCCGCCCCTCACAGTGTGCGGTCTGGCTACCCTGAAGGTATAGCCGCCTTCGCCATTTGTGAACCTTACCCCTAACTGCCGGCCAATAGCGACCAAAAGCAGGAGGTACAGCTGGGAGGACAGGCGGTTTATCGCGACCGAGGTAGACAGGCTCCTGAAGGAGCGCATTATTGAACGCAGCAACAGCCCGTGGCGCGCCCAAGTGGTGGTGGTGAGGGGTAGCGAGAAGAAGCGGATGGTGATTGACTATAGTCAAACAGTCAACATCTATACCCAACTAGACGCTTACCCGCTACCCCGCATATCCGAGATGGTGAACCAAATCGCCCAATACCGGGTGTTCTCCACCATCGACCTCAAGTCAGCGTACCACCAGCGCCCTATCAGCCCAGAGGCAAACGGACGCCTCTACCAGTTCCTCAGAATCCCCTTTGGGGTGACGAATGGTGTCTCGGTCTTTCAGAGGGAGATGGACCGCATGGTCGATGACCACCACTTGCAGGCAACCTTCCCTATCTCGACAACGTCACCATCTGCGGCCACAACCAACAGGACCACGACTCAAACCTCGCGAGGTTTCTGAAAACCGCACAAAAACTCAACCTCACCTACAACGAGGAGAAGTGCGTTTTCAATACCACGCGCCTCTGCATACTAGGCAGCGTGGTGGAGAATGGGGAAATCGGACCAGACCCCGACCGATTGCGCCCCCTACGGGAGCTGCCCCTGCCCAACACTCCCAAAGCCCTGAAAAGGTGCCTGGGGTTATTCTCGTATTATGCCCAATGGGTCCCCAACTACTCCGATAAAGCCCGCCCCCTCTTGAAAGCACCCTCTTTCCCACTCTCTGCTGAGGCCCATGCTGCCTTCTATAAAGTATGTGTCTATACTTAATCCAATAATGAAGAGACAGCTTGGAAGATTCAACGTAGGTCTTTACTTAATACCAGCAGGCGGGAACTGAGGGGAAATCAGTACCCACAGTACTATTTATACCCCTATGGCCAGGGGTGGTACTACGGTATCACTATGCCCTACAAAGTAGTGCTGCCCTGGCCATAGGTTTAAAGCAACATACATATTACATACACAACATTCCTCCCCTTTTAATTAAAACGTACCCATGCAATTAAGTCAATGGATGCCCCATAACTAGGGCTAATAACATTTGGTAACACAATCTACATAACATATTTACATCAAGAGTTGTCTACTTATATATATATAAGCAGAAACAGGTTATAGATTCAGTCTCTGAGGAGGCCTCCTGTCTCGACTAGGATGACGTCTTTCTCTAGTCGGTCTCGGTGTAGGTGGCGGTACTTCCGTCACCCCTTCATCGCTGGACTCGTCGGTGTCTGATGGCACATCCTGTGCCGTGGAGATCACTGGAGTGCTGAACTCCTCGCAATCCTGAGACCTCTGTAACGACGAGCTGGGCCGTGATTCTGCTGTAACAATGTGCTGAGACGTTTGAGGTAGTGAATCAGTTGGGTTTCTGGACTCCACAAGTTGATCAGCATGTCGTCTGATTATGCCTTCCCCTGTCTCAACTGTGTACATCAAGGGTCCCTGGCGGGCCTTTATCGTACCAGCCCGCCACTTTTCCTTCCTATAATCACGGGCCAACACTTGCTGCCCCACCACGAAGCTCCGTGTCTGTCTGTCAGGAGCCCTACGAAATACTCGGTTTTCCACATCTCTCCGGATGTTTGGTTTGAGCAATTCAAGGCGAGACCTTAACCTTCTATTAAAGAACATGACGGCGGGGACCTGGTTGGTCACCGTATGTGCAGCATTACGGTATGCGAATAGGAAGTTGTCCACCTTGTGTTGTAGTGGCAACCTTTCCTCTCCCATCGCCTTGATCGGGCAAAAATGGTCCTTAAGACTGCAACCGTCTTTTCGGCTGTCGTTGATGACATCTTTGTGACCTCCGGCCATTTTGAATGAGCGTCCACTACAATAAGGAACATCGCATCCATTAAGGGGCCAGCGAAGTCCATGTGGATCCTTTGCCATGGCGTTGAGGGCCACTCCCATGGATGTAGTGGGGCTTGTGGTGGTACGTTCTGTACCATCTGTCATCCTTGGCACGCTTTTGCTACTTCCTCAATGTCCCTGTCAATGCCGGGCCACCAGACGTAGGCTCTGGCAAGGCTTTTCATTTTGACACCCCCCGGATGACCTTCGTGTAAGTCCTGCAACACTTTATGTTGTAATTTTTGAGGGACCACTACCCTGGCGCCGCACATCAATGTGCCCCGGCAGACGGACAACTGGTCCTTCCTTGCCGAAAATGCCGGCAATGATGCGTCACCCTGCGCCGGCCAGCCTTTCACGGTTAATTCGTAAACCCTTGCCAATGTCGGGTCATTCCGTGTTTCCCGCTCGATACGTTGGCTGGTGATGGGCAAGTGTTCCATAACAGCCGTATGATATATTTCCACGGGGTCCTGTACTATCTCTTCGATCTCGGTAGGCAAGGGTAGCTGCGACAGGCCATCCGCATTGCCATGCTGTTTGGTACCCTTATATTCGATAAAGTACTGGTGTGCTCCTACGAACAGTGACCATCTCTGTAGCCTTTGGGCCATCATCAGGGGCACCCCTTTTGTTGGATTGAATATCGACACCAACGGTTGATGATCTGTCAGTAGTGTGAAACGTTGCCCATGCAGGTAGTGGTGGAATTTTTTTACACCCCACACCAGACTGAGGGTCTCCCTGTCGATTTGCGCATAGTTTCTTTCGGCTGTAGTTAACGACCTTGAGGCAAATGCTATTGGCCTCTCCGTCCCGTTGGGAAATTTGTGTGACAACACTGCCCCTATACCATACAGAGAAGCGTCACATGCCAACCTCATTGGCATTTTTGGGTCAAAGTGTGCGAGCACTTCCTTTGATGTGATGAGTTGTTTACCCTTTTTAAAAGCAGCCTCACACGCTTCGTCCCAATTCCAGGAGACTCCCTTTTGCAGCAATGAATTTAGTGGATGTAAAATGGACGATAAGTTGGGGAGGAACTTATGGTAATAGTTTATAAGGCCTAAGAATGATCGTAACTGAGATACATTCTCAGGGGGCGGGGCCTTCACTACTGCCTCGATCTTTTTCGGGGACTTATGCAGGCCTTCCTTATCTGTAATGTGACCACAGTATAAGATACGTTCCTGGAAAAACTCACATTTCTGCTTGTTCGCTCTGAGTCCGTATTGTTGTAACCGCAGAAGTACTCGCTCCAGGTTAGCGAGGTGGTCGTTATCCATTTGTCCTGTCACCAGGATGCCATCCAGGTAGCATTGCGTTCCTGGAATGCCCTGTAGGACCTGTTCCATGGTCCTCTGCCATATTGCCGGGGCGGACGCCACACCAAATACCAGGCGATTGTATTGGTACAATCCCTTGTGTGTGTTAATCGTTAGGAGCTTTTTCGAGTCCTGCTCCACCTCCATCTGTAAATAAGCTTGACAAAGGTCAATCTTCGTAAAGTGTCTACCCCCAGCTAACGATGCGAATATGTCTTCTATCCGCGGCAGCGGATACTGTACCGTGTGCAGGACTGGGTTAATAGTTATCTTAAAATCCCCGCAAATGCGAACCTTCTTTAGTTCCCCCGGTGTGTTATTTGCAGATTTCTTTATAACTGGGACGATGGGCGTGGCCCACTCGCTCCACTCAATCTTTGTAAGGACACCTGCACTCTCTAAGGCGTCCAGTTCTGCTTCCACTGCTGGTCGAATGGCATAAGGCACCAGTCTGGCCTTACAAAACTTGGGGTTTGCGTCTTGAGCAATAGTTATTTTTGCTCTAA
This sequence comes from Somniosus microcephalus, assembly GCF_052327205.1. Taxonomy (NCBI): domain Eukaryota; kingdom Metazoa; phylum Chordata; class Chondrichthyes; order Squaliformes; family Somniosidae; genus Somniosus; species Somniosus microcephalus. The sequence goes on from NC_141003.1 coordinate 35,029,484, forward strand.
TGTCCTTTAAGGTCCCCAGCCCTTGTTGGAACACCTCTGGCATTTTTGCCAATAGTTTCGACAGCCTGCTTGTCATGGTTGCATCATCCGTGGTGGTCTCTACTTTTAACTCGTGTATCGACTTCCAGTCGAAGTTGATTTTTCTTATCCATTCCCTACCCAAAAGTGGTGGTCCACCATTTGGTAGGACGTATAAATAAAGTCCTGGCACTTTTCTGCCATTGTATTTAACTGTTACTTGCATTTTTCCCTTCGGGTAAACTTTTTGTCCCGTATATGTTTTTAATTTAATTTCCATATCCTTTAAGGGAATGCTTTTGAACAGCCTGTTATAATCTTGTTCATTAATTACTGATAGGGCTGAACCCGTGTCCAGCTCCATATTAACTTCGATGCCTGCTACCGTCATTTTAACTCACATTGTGCTGTGGTCCTCCGTTTTGTCTACACCATATAACTTGAGACATCCTAGACCTTTAGGCTCTGCTTTTGTGCCTTCCTGTGACTCGTCTGAGCTACTGTCAGACATCTTATGTATTTTTGTCCTTGTCTTGGTACTGTTCGGATTGCCCCCACGATTGGGTTTCGTACCAGACCGACAAACTTTCGCTATGTGCCCCTTTTTCCCACACTGCCGGCATATTTTATCACGAAACCAACAATTACTTTGGTCGTGGGTGGTTTTGCCACCACGGTAGCATTTACCTTTGTGAAATGTCACCTCATGGGTGTCATAGCCGGTTGTGTTTTGTCGTATTTGAGCCGCACCCTGTGCTGCTGCTTCGTGGATCGATGCTATTTCAATCGCCTGATCTAGCCTGAGCTGTTTCTTGGCTAGCAACCGTTTATGTGTATTCTCATTTAACATGCCACAGACAAATCTGTCTCTGATCACATCCGTCAATATGGCTCCAAACTGGCAATGTTTGGACAACCTTCTGAGCTCAGCTAAATATGCTGCCTGCGACTCATCATTCCTTTGGTCGCGTCTGTAGAAGCGGTACCTTTCCGCTATAAATGGTGGCTTAGGGTTTAAATGTTCCCTTAACGTATCAACAATTTGGGCGTATGTTTTGTCCGCTGGCTTTTCTGGAGTAAGAAGATTCCTCAGCAGCCCGTATGTTTTTGCCCCCATAAAATTTAATAAGGTTGCTACCTTTTGGTCATCTTCCACCTTGTTTACTATGCAATAAAGTTCATGCCTTTCGATATAGGCCTCCCATTCTTCTGTGTCCTCCACAAATGGTGCCAACCACCCTTCTTTAGACATTTTAACTGCTGAAGAGAAAAAAACTTTGAAGAGAAAAAACTTTTCCCCTTTTGTCCACTAGATGGCGTGCTAGTCCTCATGGTTCCGTTTGTTCCCCAGATCGCTTTCCCCTTTGTCCACTAGATGGCGTTTTTTTTTGTATTTTAAACTGCTGGAGGAAAAAAAAACTTTCCCCTTTTGCCCACTAGATGGCGTGCTAGTCCTCGTGGCTCCGTTTATTCCCCAGCTCGCCTGCCCGTTCCTTGCAGCACCCGTTCCCTGGGAAGGATTTCAGCTACCTGGCCCTGGGTGGACTTTTGCCCCGTTGCTGGAGCGCCCCTCTCTGTTGCTGCTGCTCCTCTCGTACCTGGGGTGCTGGTTGATTTCCTTTGGTCGCCGCTGGACTCTGCACCTCTCGTACGTGGAGTGCTGGTCGATTTCCTTTGGTCGCCGCTGGGCTCTGCACCTCTCGTACGTGAAGTGCTGGTCGATTTCCTTTGGTCGCCGCTGAACTCTGCGCCTCTCGTACCTGGAGTGCTGGGCGATTTCCTTTGGTCAACGCTGGAGTCTGCTCCTCCGAACCTGGAGTGCTGGGCGATTTCCTTTGGTCGCCGCTGGACCCTGCAGGCTGGCTGGTAAGAAGCATCTCTCCTTCTCTCTCCGTACTGCTGCCGTTGCTTTGTTGCACCGTGTACTGGTGAGTTCGAACCTTACTCGTCGCCAGTATAAAGTATGTGTCTATACTTAATCCAATAATGAAGAGACAGCTTGGAAGATTCAACGGAGGTCTTTACTTGATACCAGCAGGCGGGAACTGAGGGGAAATCAGTACCCACAGTACTATTTATACCCCTATGGCCAGGGGTGGTACTACGGCATCACTACGCCCTACAAATTAGTGCTGCCCTGGCCATAGGTTTAAAGCAACATACATATTACATACACAACACCTTCAAAAGCATTAAGCAGGATATTGAGCAGGCCACGCTACAGGCAGTGGACGAGAACACTCCCTTTCACGTGGAAAGTGATGTGTCTGACTTTGCCTTGGCGGCCACCCTCAACCAGGCGGGGCGGCCCGTAGCTTTCTTCTCGAGGACCCTCCAGGGGCCAGAGGTCAGACGCTCCTCCGTGGAAAAGGAGGCCCAAGCCATCGTGGAGGCAGTGCGCCACTGGCGGCACTACCTAGCCGGCAAACGCTTCACCCTACTTACCGATCAGCGGTCGGTAGCGTTTTTGTTCAATAATAAACAGAGGGGGAAGATTAAAAATGATAAGATTCTTAGGTGGCGGATCGAGCTCTCCACCTTCGAGTACAACATCATATACCGGCCGGGGGCCCTTAACGAATCCCCTGATGCCCTCTCACGAGGGATGTGTGCCAACGCCACCGGGGATCGGCTACAGACCCTCCACAACGACCTCTGCCACCCAGGGGTCACACGGCTGTTCCACTTTGTAGGGGGTTTCTCTTGCTTGCTCTGGTCTCCTGCCAGGCTTCTTGCAATAATTACCCGTGAGTGGTTTGACCCACTCGCCCCTACGGTTCTTGACCTTGGACTTAGATGCAGGGAGCTGTAGTGCAGAAAAACTCAATAGACCAGGTCGAATAGCACGAAATGGATGCCTTTATTGAACAGTTTGCAACATTATAAAATACATGTCATATGCACAGATTAAAGAAACTACAAGCATTCACACATCTATAAACTTAACTCTATAGAAATGGGGAACACACGGCACATCGTAAAAGGGGTAACACATTACAACTACCCTTAACCCCCTCCCCTATAACCTAACTAAGTTTCGACTTGAGGAACTCGGGATCATGCTCACCACTTTAAGAATTGCGAAAAGGGGTTCACAGCCTCTCGACACCGCTTGCCGTTGTCACGTGGGTTTGGAAGCTTCTGGCACAGCTTGTTTTCCTCTTGGTTCTCCTGCGATGAGGCAGCCGATACAGCCTTGGTGAGCGCTCGCCACGGATGAATCCGTTACCGACGTGACTTTAAGAACTGGATGCACATGGATGAATCCATTACCGATGTGATGTTGAGTCACTGGAGTGCCGGGCCCTGAGTGTCTTCTTCTCCGGCCTGGGTCGTCGATCTCCTGATGGTCTTCCCCGGGGCGGGACACTGGTCCCAAAAAGCCCTTTTTATACATTCATAATTGTCCTTCTGATTTGAAGCAGAGCTGGAGTACAGGGTGTCTTCTTCTTCGGCCTGGGTCGTCGATGATCTCCCGACAAAAGTACCCGGGCCACCCTTGTCGTCATCCCGTCGTGGCCCGGCCTTGCCTGCCCGAACACCGAACACGTTTCGAACCGAAGTGCTGTGTGAAGGTCTCTGATGGTCTTGAAGCGTTTTTCCGAAGCTACCAAAGCTGTTGACGAAGCTCTGAAGCGTACTTCCCAAAGCTACTGATGGACTTTTTCAATCCACAGTTATACCTTTTTGGAACATTCTTATCTCCCGCCAAATCATAGTCCTGTCTTTGTAATAATTTTGGCGGGCAGAACTCTCTGCAGGGGTGTTTTGTCTTCATAACGGGAGCCGGTGATAGCTTAACTGGCCTTCCTGGGCCGATAATGTCTTTGCTTTGTCACCGTAACTCGGTTTGTATATTGATCGGTCTGGAGATTGCCCTTGATGGCTGTTAAACGGCTTCTCTTTGTACAGTAAATGGGTTAAAGTGTTCATTCAATTGTCCGCCCATTTCTTGATGGGCCTCATCCTGCTACCCAAATCTGGCCTGTACTTATAATCTAATCAATATGTATACTCAGTTCCATGAGTTTCGGATTCCCGAAACTGGTTTTCGCAGGCTTAATGTCCTCAATCCACAAGCCTGTCTGGCTTGCAGTAACAGAAATTCAAATGGTCCCAGAAGCTGGTCACGAGGTCTGGTGGCCATTTTGTGTGCCCTTTTATCAAAGGTTTCTCTGTACAAGCTTCTTTTAGTCAATAAAGCTGTCTTATTAACCCTAATTTCCTGCGTGATTATTTGATGAAAATTTTCGAATCTTTTCGTAAAGTCCCGCAACTTACCTTACTCGATTGAGGAAGTTCGGTCTCTGACCAGGAACTGCCGCACTTGCGCTGAGTGCAAGCCTCGGTTCTACCGCCCTAATAGAGCCCACCTAATCAAAGCTACACGGCCCTTTGAGCGGCTTAGCTTAGATTTCAAGGGCCCCCTCCCGTCCGTCGACCGCAATGTTTACTTCCTGAACATTGTGGACGAATACTCCCGTTTCCCATTCGCCTTCCCCTGCCCAGACATGACCAGCGCCACGGTCATTAAATGCCTCAACAGCCTGTTCTGCCTGTTCAGTATGCCAAGCTATATCCACACGGATAGGGGGGCGTCCTTCATGAGTGAAGAGCTACGCCAGTACATGCTGTCCAAGGGGATTGCCACGAGCCGTACCACCAGCGACCACCCCCGGGGTAATGGTCAGGTGGAGCGAGAGAACGGGACAGTATGGAGGGCAGTCACCCTAACTCTAAGGACCAAGGGCCTCCCTATCTCCCGCTGGCAGGAAGTCCTCCCAGATGTGCTCCACTCAATACGGTCACTATTGTGTACCGCCACTAATGCCACGCCTCATGAGCTAATGTTTGCGTTTCCCCGGAAATCCACCTCGGGCATATCCATACCGTCATGGCTCTCCGCCCCAGGTCTGGTACATTTGCGGAAGCATGTGAGGGGCCACAAGACAGACCCTCTCGTGGAGCCAGTGCACCTGCTCCATGCCAACCCACAATATGCGTATGTCCGGCACGCCGACGGACGGGAGGACACTGTGTCCATAAAAGACCTCGCCCCAGCCGGTAACAACAGCAACAACGAAAATGACTACAACAACAACAGCAACAACGACAACAACCACAACAACTATTACCCACCCACTCCACCCACTATTTTTCATCACCCCCAGAAGAACACCAGCCAACGGTACCCCCACCACCTACTCCTTCAACAACCCCGGTGACTAAATCTGTAGAAGGGGTGAATGTGATGAAATATGTCATTCATCAGACTCTGTATTTAACTACATATATTGTATTGCCTGCTCCTGGGCCTAGAAATTGAGTGCCCTTAGCGCCGATTTTGCGGCGCTAGAGGGCCTAGCGCTGCAATTGGCGCCGGCGCCGAAATTGCCTGGGGCCCTTCCGCCGCGGTAGACCGGTAGCGCTGCGCCGGCACCGATGACGTCATCGGTGTGCGCAGCGTCCCGGTTGCCATGCCGACGGGCCCCAGCGCCGAAATTCAGTTGCGGCCGCCTCGCCCGTGGCAGCCGCAACTAAGACTCTGGCAACAGAGTCTTACAAGTCTTTGCGCCGGCGCATTAAAGGCCCCGCGGCGGCCGGCCGCTTTCCCGCCGGCCGCCTGGCCGCAGCTCCCTCCCCGGACTTCCCCCCACCCCGCCCCCCGGAACAGAAGCAAGCCCGGCACTTGTCCGAGGTGCCGGGCTCATTTTTAAAAAGATTTTCGCGGGCCGCGGCCGGGTGCAGGCAGCTCCTCCTTAAGGGAAGGAGGAGGCCTGCACTTCCCGAGCCTGCCGCACCGCATCGGGTGCTGCAGCGCCGGAATTGCGGCGCGAAACGGCAGTTAGCGCCGATTTACCGCCGCAAAGACCCTTCAGTAGCGCCGGCAGCCGTTTGGGCGCGGCCCTGCTGAATTTTTGGCGCGCGCAGGGGGACTTAGCGCCGGCACTAACTTCCGGCGCTAAAGCCCTGGCTAAGCCAAAACTCAATTTCTAGGCCCTGGTCTCTCTCTCTCTCTCTCTCTCTCCTATAATTGTTGTAGGGTCTCTCTCTCTCTCTCTCTATCCTATAATTGTTGTAGGGTCTCTCTCTTTCTCTCTCTCTCTCCTATAATTGATGTAGGGTCTCTCTCTCTCTCTCTCTATCCTATAACTGTTGTGTTAAGTATGTGTATTGTATTGAACAATTAACACAAAGACTTAAACGTATAACTCAAACAGGTCTTTACTGGTTGGAGGTAGGGACTATACATAGGTCTTTACTTCATGCCCACAGGCGGGAACTGAGGGGGATCAGTACCCACAGTACTATTTATACCCCTATGGCCAGGAGTGGTACTGCGTATCACTACGCCCAACAAGTAGTGCAGTCCTGTCCATAGGTTCAAAGTAGCACACATATTACATACACAACATTCCTCCCTTCCTAGCTTTACAGTCATCTCCCCATTTAACATAACGTAATAACATATATACATATATAACTTCAGGTTTACATAACAGAATAACATAGATACATAGATAACTTCATGTCAAAACAGATCACAGATTCAGTCTCTGCGGAAAACAGTTCACAGATTCAATCTCTGTGGTGTAGTCGGTTCACGTTGCTGGAGTGACTCATTCAATAGTCCTTCCATGGATTTAACAGTTTGAACTTCCGAACTGAATTGGCTCCGTTCGGAGGGACCACGTGTGTGATCTGGTAGAGGTGATAATGGTTCAGATGGGTCATCTTCTGTTTTTACTTTTCCTTTTCTGCTTCTTGGAGACTCTCTGGGCTCCATTGTCAGCTGCCACAGCTGCCAGCTGCATGCGCAGTTCCTCCTTCTCGTCCTCCTGTTTCCGTCGTAGAGCCAGCTTCTCCCGATGTTCCGTAGACTTTTGGTGCTCCTCCATGATTTCTGCACTTTGGGAGTCGAAGTTACAAGCTGGGCAGGACAGGACATCGTAATATTCGGTGTCGTCCTGAGCTAGACCAGTGAGAGGGTCGTCTATTTCCTCCATACCCAGCTGGACGTTAGCCAGCTCTTGTTCCAAATCCAGACATCTTTCCTGAAGAGACTTCTTCATGTGTACCTCTGCATCCAGCTTTTTCTGGGCTTTCAGCAAGTCGTTTACTAGTGACCTCATTTGTGATTTTAATACTTCAACTTCCTTTGGAGATTGATTGATCGGACTATGCAATCCCTCTACCGGAGCAGCTGTTTCAGCGGTCTGTTGTTCTATGTTGACGTGAGTCAGCGTAATTTTGGCATCCAAGGGCTGCTCTGTTGCAGTCATCTCAGTCTGTGTTGCCACCTCAGCTCTTCCAATAACCTTTGAGAGCTCCGAACCCCTTTCGTTTGAATATTGAAGTTCATGTTCAAGTTTTTCCCATTTCAGAGTCCTGTCCTTCAGCATATGCAGGAGTTGGCTGACCGTTAACTCCTCTGACATCAGACGTTTTGTGTGCTCCTGCTCCATTTTCTCCATCAGCTGCTTCTGTTGTCTTTCCAGATTCTCCAACTCTATATCAAAGAACTCTTTCGTTGCATTCAACTCTTGCTCAAAACGGCGAAGCATTTGTTCTAATTGCTGTTGTAGTTTGAAATGGAGTTGAGTTCGAGCCCGGTGTCCCTCAGAAATGGGCACATCAGTAGACTTGCCAGACTCAGAATCCACAGTTAAACTATGTTGTTGTTGCTCAGTGGAATTCTGTGCTGAAACTTTGTCTTTTGCACCTGAGTTGGGCTTACCATCATCCGTTCCAGAGTCTGGGCCGACTATCTTCACCGAGTTCTCACTCGTTATTGTTTGTAGGAAATGCCAGTCCATATTCATTTTCCTAATCCACTCCCGTCCTAGTAGTGGAGGACCTCCTTCAGATATCACATATAAGTCCATTATTTGACTGTCTTCGCCCTTGTGGGCCACTGCAACCTCTATTTTGCCGATGGGGTACACTCTTTGCCCCGTGTATGTTTTCAATATAATCCCCGTATCCTGTAGGGGAATATGTTGGAATAACTTTCCGTAATCTTTCTTATTTATGACCGTCAATGCCGATCCAGTGTCCAATTCCAGTTTTACTTGGACTCCTTCTATCTGAAGAGTGACCCAAATTGTCTGGAGGTCTGCACCCTTACCAGCGTTGAGTACTCTTAAGCTAGCCAGTTCATTACAGCTTAAGCTAGCCAGTTCATTACTGCTAGCGTCTGAATCGGACTCCTGTTCGGTCACCTTGTGTACCTTTGCGTATTTTCCTTGCGGTGACTTCTTGTTGCTGGTCTTCTTCCCTGACCTGCATACTCTAGCTATATGTCCAAGCCTACCACAAGTTCTACATTCTTGGTTTTTAAACCAACACTGGTTCTGATCATGCGTTGTCTTTCCACAACGATAACATTTGCCAGAACTCACACCCAATTTGTGTGCACTGAGCTCCGGTGACCGTAGCTGCATTACTGCCGTGCCTCTCGCTGCGGCTTCGTGTGCTGCTGCCATAGTGACCGCCTTCTCAAGCGTCAGCTCATTCTCCTCGAGCAGTCGCTTTTGTGTATCCTGTTTAAATAAACCACACACAAATTTGTCTCGTAGTGCATCTGTCAATCCCGTTCCAAACTGGCAATATTTCGCTAATTTACGCAATTCCAGCAAATATTCAGCATTGCTTTCATGCTGTAGCTGCCTTCTGTCGTAAAATTTAAATCGTTCCGCTAGCATCAGCGGCGTGGGGTTTAGATGATCTTTCAGGACAGTAACAATCTCATCGAACGTCTTATCCGCCGGTTCATCTGGTGATAACAGGTGTTTCAATTGCCCGTACGTCTTCGCACCCATTAAATTTAATAATGTTAGAGCTTTATGTTGGTCACGAATTTTATTGGCCTTACAATAATTTTTTACTCTTTCAACATATATGGCCCAATCTTCGAGGTCACTATCAAAGGTGCTAATATTCCCGTGTTTAGGCATTGTAGATTTGCAATTTCTCAGATTTTATTTTCTTTACTTGTTATCAAAGATGGCGGCTTCCCGCTCTTGCCGTCGTCCTCCGCCCACAAAATGGCGGTTTTCCCACGCTTGGCGGTCTTCACCCGTCCCCCGACGCCGTCTCCCTTCAGCCCTCGAGTGCGGCCCTTATCTTCGCCGCGATCGATAGCCCGCGCTGTGCACCGCGACTCTCGCACCTTGAGCTTCTGCAGCCGCCGCGCCTTTCAGTCCGAGTGCGGCTCTTATCTTTGGTCCCGATCGCTGGCCCGGCTGCGCCCCTCACTTCAAAGCGGCCCGGCCCTTATCTGCCGATCGCTATCGCCCTACCTCTCTCTCTTCCCCAGTCCTGTCTTTACTCCGGTTCACAAGCTGATGGAGGCTTCAGGGTCCTAATGCCTGTCGCATCCATCGCTGGAAGCTGTCAGGATTTCTGCTGCCCTTCAGTTTTGAGTGCGGTGTTGAGGATTGAAACCTCTCTTCAACGTCCTGTCTTTGGACGAAGCCGCCTGGAATAACTGCCGCAGGGTAAGAGCCTGACTCGTCGCCAGTGTTAAGTATGTGTATTGTATTGAACAATTAACACAAAGACTTAAACGTATAACTCAAACAGGTCTTTACTGGTTGGAGGTAGGGACTATACATAGGTCTTTACTTCATGCCCACAGGCGGGAACTGAGGGGGATCAGTACCCACAGTACTATTTATACCCCTATGGCCAGGAGTGGTACTGCGTATCACTACGCCCAACAAGTAGTGCAGTCCTGTCCATAGGTTCAAAGTAGCACACATATTACATACACAACATGTTGTAGGGTCTTTCTCTCTCTCTCTCCTATAATTGTTGTAGGGTCTCTCTCTCTCTCTCTCTCTATCCTATAATTGTTGTAGGGTCTGTCTCTCTTTCTCTCTCCTATAATTGTTGTAGGGTCTCTCTCTCTGTCTCTATCTATCCTATAATTGTTGTAGGGTCTGTCTCTCTCTCTCTCTATCCTACAATTGTTGTAGGGTCTCTCTCTCTCTCTCTCTCTCTCCTATAATTGTTGTAGGGTCTCTCTCTCTCTCTCTCCTATAATTGTTGTAGGGTCTCTCTCTCTCTCTCCTATAATTGTTGTAGGGTCTCACTCTCTCTCTCTCTCTCTCTCCTATAATTGTTGTCGGGTCTCTCTCTCTCTCCTATAATTGTTGTAGGGTCTCTCTCTCTCTCTCCTATAATTGTTGTAGGGTCTCTCCAATTCCAATTTTTCCAATTAAAATGCTTTATTGGCATGAAAGTTTACAGAGAACCATATTGCCAAAGCTTACATAGCAAAAAGGTACAGTTTTCCAACATTCTGTAGGTGTCAATCGATTTGACATTTGTTGGGTACATACAATATTACTTTTAAACAATATTAATTTTAAACAGTCTTTCTACTTCATTTGGTACGTTCAATATTAATTTTAAACAGTCTTAATTTTAAACAGTCCTCAGGTTGTGACATGTTGTTACATATTTGGCCCCAAGGTATGGTCTGTCTCCTTCTCCTAGGACTAATCTCAATTTTGACAGATCATCCAATTCCTTGAAATCTGGGGTTGTTTGGCTTAGCTTGTTGAATAATATGTTTCTTGATGTGTTGAATTTTTCGCATTTTAGGAGGAAATGCATTTCTGTTTCAACCTCGCCAGCCAGACATTGATCGCATATTCTATTCTCTCTAGGCTGCCAGGATTTCTTGTATCTGCCTTTTTCAATTTCCAGTTGGTGGTCGCTTAGTCTGTACCTGGTGAGGGTCTGTCTCTGTTTTGTGTCTCTGATGGTCGTGAGGTAGTCTGCCAGTTTATATTCTCTTTTTAGGGCCCGGTAACATTCTAATCTGCTTTGGCTTTCGGTTATTTTGTTCCAATGTTCCAGGTAGGTTTCTTTGCATTTTTTAATGATTTGGTTCACTCGGATTGGTGTTTGGACGGCTGTGTTGGTCTGGGGCTGGTCAGGGTCCGGCTGAGTACTTAGTTTCCGTAGCAGCTGACTCAGGGGACTCTTTTCTGGGTTTAGCTCTTGGGTCTGAAAGGCTTTGAAATGAAGGGTGTCTGGGGAGCTAGATTTGAGGTGATTTAGGAAGTTTAGTGCTCGTTTTTGGATGTTTATTATCAGTGGGTATCTGCCTAGTTCGGCTCTGCATGCATTTGTTGGCGTTTTTCTTTGGGTGCGAAGGATGCTTCGGCAGAATTCGGCAGAATTCTGCATGTAGGGCTTCTATTGTATGTTTTTCCCATTTAGTGTAGCTCCTATAATTGTTGTATGGTTTCCCTCTCTCTCTCTCTCTCTCCTATAATTGTTGTAGGGTCTCTCTCTCTCTCCTATAATTGTTGTAGGGTCTCTCTCTCTCTCTCTCTCACTCCTATAATTGTTGTAGGGTCTCTCTCTCTCTCTCTCTCTCATGTAATTGTTGTAGGGTCTCTCTCTCTCTCTCTCATGTAATTGTTGTAGGGTCTCTCTCTCGCTCTCTCCTATAATTGTTGTAGGGTCTCTCTCTCTCTCTCTCCCCTGTAATTGTTGTAGGGTCTCTCTCTCTCTCTCTCCTATAATTGTTGTAGCGTCTCTCAGTTCAGTTCAGTTCAAATGCTTTATTGGCATGAAAGTTTACAGAGAACCATATTGCCAAAGCTTACATTGCAAAAAGGTACAGTTTTCCAACATTCTGTAGGTGTCAATCGATTTGACATTTGTTGGGTATATACAATATTACTTTTAAACAATATTAATTTTAAACAGTCTTTCTACTTCATTTGGTACGTTCAATATTAATTTTAAACAGTCTTACTTTTAAACAGTCCTCAGGTTGTGACATGTTGTTACATATTTAGCCCCAAGGTATGGTCTGTCTCCTTCTCCTAGGACTAATCTCAATTTTGACAGATCATCCAATTCCTTGAAATCTGGGGTTGTTTGGCTTAGCTTGTTGAATAATATGTTTCTTGATGTGTTGAATTTTTCGCATTTTAGGAGGAAATGCATTTCTGTTTCAACCTCGCCAGCCAGACATTGATCGCATATTCTATTCTCTCTAGGCTGCCAGGATTTCTTGTATCTGCCTTTTTCAATTTCCAGTTGGTGGTCGCTTAGTCTGTACCTGGTGAGGGTCTGTCTCTGTTTTGTGTCTCTGATGGTCGTGAGGTAGTCTGCCAGTTTATATTCTCTTTTTAGGGCCCGGTAACATTCTAATCTGCTTTGGCTTTCGGTTATTTTGTTCCAATGTTCCAGGTAGGTTTCTTTGCATTTTTTAATGATTTGGTTCACTCGGATTGGTGTTTGGACGGCTGTGTTGGTCTGGGGCTGGTCAGGGTCCGGCTGAGTACTTAGTTTCAGTAGCAGCTGACTCAGGGGACTCTTTTCTGGGTTTAGCTCTTGGGTCTGAAAGGCTTTGAAATGAAGGGTGTCTGGGGAGCTAGATTTGAGGTGATTTAGGAAGTTTAGTGCTCGTTTTTGGATGTTTATTATCAGTGGGTATCTGCCTAGTTCGGCTCTGCATGCATTTGTTGGCGTTTTTCTTTGGGTGCGAAGGATGCTTCGGCAGAATTCTGCATGTAGGGCTTCTATTGTGTGTTTTTCCCATTTAGTGTAGCTTTGGTGATTTAGCGGGCCCCATACTTCACTACCGTACAGTGCAATGGGCAGGATTATGCTGTCAAAAATTTTGAGCCAGATTTTGATTGGGATTTGGATGTTGTAGAATTTTCTTTTTATTGCATATAGGGCTCTTCGGGCTTTTTCTTTTAGTGCATTCACTGCTATGCTGAAGCTCCCTGATGCTGTAATAGTTAGACCAAGGTAGGTGTAGCTCATAGTGTGTCCTATAGTGGTATCACTGAGGGTAAACTGGTATTTGTTTTCCTGACATCTGGGTCTTTTCTGAAAAATCATGATGTTGGTTTTCTTTAGATTTACTGTTAGAGCCCAATTTTGGCAGTATTTGTCGAGTAGGTCTCTCTCTCTCCTATAATTGTTGTAGGGTTTCCCTCTCTCTCTCTCTCTCTCCTATAATTGTTGTAGGGTCTCTCTCTCTCTCCTATAATTGTTGTAGGGTCTCTCTCTCTCTCTCTCTCTCCTATAATTGTTGTAGGGTCTCTCTCTCTCTCCTATAATTGTTGTAGGGTCTCTCTCTCTCTCTCTCTCTCTCCTATAATTGTTGTAGGGTCTCTCTCTCTCTCTCCTATAATTGTTGTAGCGTTTCTCTCTCTCTCTCTCTCTCCTATAATTGTTGTAGGGTCTCTCTCTCTCTCCTATAATTGTTGTAGGGTCTCTCTCTCTCTCTCCTATAATTGTTGCAGGGTCTCTCTCTTTCTCTCTCTCTCTCCTATAATTGATGTAGGGTCTCTCTCTCTCTCTCTACCCTATAACTGTTGTAGGGTCTCTCTCTCTCTCTCTCTCTCTCTATCCTATAATTGTTGTAGGGTCTGTCTCTCTTTCTCTCTCCTATAATTGTTGTAGGGTCTCTCTCTCTGTCTCTATCTATCCTATAATTGTTGTAGGGTCTGTCTCTCTCTCTCTCTATCCTACAATTGTTGTAGGGTCTCTCTCTCTCTCTCTCTATCCTATAATTGTTGTAGGGTCTCTCTCTCTCTCTATCCTATAATTGTTGTAGGGTCTCTCTCTCTCTCTCTCTATCCTATAATTGTTGTAGGGTCTCTCTCTCTCTCTCTCCTATAATTGTTGTAGGGTCTCTCTCTCTCTCTCTCCTATAATTGTTGTAGGGTCTCTCTCTCTCTCTCTCCTATAATTGTTGTAGGGTCTCTCTCTCTCTCTCCTATAATTGTTGTAGGGTCTCTCTCAGTTCAGTTCAGTTCAAATGCTTTATTGGCATGAAAGTTTACAGAGAACCATATTGCCAAAGCTTACATAGCAAAAAGGTACAGTTTTCCAACATTCTGTAGGTGTCAATCGATTTGACATTTGTTGGGTACATACAATATTACTTTTAAACAATATTAATTTTAAACAGTCTTTCTACTTCATTTGGTACGTTCTCTCTCTCTCTCCTATAATTGTTGTAGCGTCTCTCTCTCTCTCTCTCCTATAATTGTTGTAGGGTTTCCCTCTCTCTCTCTCTCTCTCCTATAATTGTTGTAGGGTCTCTCTCTCTCTCCTATAATTGTTGTAGGGTCTCTCTCTCTCTCTCTCTCTCCTATAATTGTTGTAGGGTCTCTCTCTCTCTCTCTCCTATAATTGTTGTAGCGTCTCTCTCCAATTCCAATTCCAATTCCAATTCAAATGCTTTATTGGCATGAAAGTTTGCAGAGAACCATATTGCCAAAGCTTACATAGCAAAAAGGTACAGTTTTCCAACATTCTGTAGGTGTCAATCGATTTGACATTTGTTGGGTACATACAATATTACTTTTAAACAATATTAATTTTAAACAGTCTTTGTACTTCATTTGGTACGTTCAATATTAATTTTAAACAGTCTTAATTTTAAACAGTCCTCAGGTTGTGACATGTTGTTACATATTTGGCCCCAAGGTATGGTCTGTCTCCTTCTCCCAGGACTAATCTCAATTTTGACAGGTCATCCAATTCCTTGAAATCTGGGGTTGTTTGGCTTAGCTTGTTGAATAATATGTTTCTTGATGTGTTGAATTTTTCGCATTTTAGGAGGAAATGCATTTCTGTTTCAACCTCGCCGGCCAGACATTGATCGCATATTCTATTCTCTCTAGGCTGCCAGGATTTCTTGTATCTGCCTTTTTCAATTTCCAGTTGGTGGTCGCTTAGTCTGTACCTGGTGAGGGTCTGTCTCTGTTTTGTGTCTCTGATGGTCGTGAGGTAGTCTGCCAGTTTATATTCTCTTTTTAGGACTGACTCTCTCTCTCTCTCTCTCTCTCTCTCAGTTCAGTTCAGTTCAGTTCAAATGCTTTATTGGCATGAAAGTTTACAGAGAACCATATTGCCAAAGCTTACATTGCAAAAAGGTACAGTTTTCCAACATTCTGTAGGTGTCAATCGATTTGACATTTGTTGGGTATATACAATATTACTTTTAAACAATATTAATTTTAAACAGTCTTTCTACTTCATTTGGTACGTTCAATATTAATTTTAAACAGTCTTACTTTTAAACAGTCCTCAGGTTGTGACATGTTGTTACATATTTAACCCCAAGGTATGGTCTGTCTCCTTCTCCTAGGACTAATCTCAATTTTGACAGATCATCCAATTCCTTGAAATCTGGGGTTGTTTGACTTAGCTTGTTGAATAATATGTTTCTTGATGTGTTGAATTTTTCACATTTTAGGAGGAAATGCATTTCTGTTTCAACCTCGCCAGCCAGACATTGATCGCATATTCTATTCTCTCTAGGCTGCCAGGATTTCATGTATCTGCCTTTTTCAATTTCCAGTTGGTGGTCGCTTAGTCTGTACCTGGTGAGGGTCTGTCTCTGTTTTGTGTCTCTGATGGTCGTGAGGTAGTCTGCCAGTTTATATTCTCTTTTTAGGGCCCGGTAACATTCTAATCTGCTTTGGCTTTCGGTTATTTTGTTCCAATGTTCCAGGTAGGTTTCTTTGCATTTTTTAATGATTTGGTTCACTCGGATTGGTGTTTGGACGGCTGTGTTGGTCTGGGTCTGGTCAGGGTCCGGCTGAGTACTTAGTTTCAGTAGCAGCTGACTCAGGGGACTCTTTTCTGGGTTTAGCTCTTGGGTCTGAAAGGCTTTGAAATGAAGGGTGTCTGGGGAGCTAGATTTGAGGTGATTTAGGAAGTTTAGTGCTCGTTTTTGGATGTTTATTATCAGTGGGTATCTGCCTAGTTCGGCTCTGCATGCATTTCTCTCTCTCTCTCTCTCTCTCTCCTATAATTGTTGTAGGGTCTCTCTCTCTCTCTCTCCTATAATTGTTGTAGCGTCTCTCTCTCTCTCTCTCTCCTATAATTGTTGTAGGGTCTCTCTCTCCTATAATTGTTGTAGGGTCTCTCTCTCTCTCTCCTATAATTGTTGCAGGGTCTCTCTCTCTCTCTCTCTCCTATAATTGTTGTAGGGTCTCTCTCTCTCTCCCTCTCCTATAATTGTTGTCGTCTCTCTCTCTCTCTCTCTCTCCTATAATTGTTGTAGGGTCTCTCTCTCTCGCTCCTATAATTGTTGTAGGGTCTCTCTCTCTCTCTCTCCTATAATTGCTGTAGGGTCTCTCTCTCTCTCTCTCTCTCCTATAATTGTTGTAGGGTCTCTCTCTCTCTCTCACTCCTATAATTGTTGTAGGGTCTCTCTCTCTCTCTCTCTCTCTCTCATGTAATTGTTGTAGGGTCTCTCTCTCTCTCTCTCATGTAATTGTTGTAGGGTCTCTCTCTCCAATTCCAATTCCAATTAAAATGCTTTATTGGCATGAAAGTTTACAGAGAACCATATTGCCAAAGCTTACATAGCAAAAAGGTACAGTTTTCCAACATTCTGTAGGTGTCAATCGATTTGACATTTGTTGGGTACATACAATATTACTTTTAAACAATATTAATTTTAAACAGTCTTTGTACTTCATTTGGTACGTTCAATATTAATTTTAAACAGTCTTAATTTTAAACAGTCCTCAGGTTGTGACATGTTGTTACATATTTGGCCCCAAGGTATGGTCTGTCTCCTTCTCCTAGGACTAATCTCAATTTTGACAGATCATCCAATTCCTTGAAATCTGGGGTTGTTTGGCTTAGCTTGTTGAATAATATGTTTCTTGATGTGTTGAATTTTTCGCATTTTAGGAGGAAATGCATTTCTGTTTCAACCTCGCCAGCCAGACATTGATCGCATATTCTATTCTCTCTAGGCTGCCAGGATTTCTTGTATCTGCCTTTTTCAATTTCCAGTTGGTGGTCGCTTAGTCTGTACCTGGTGAGGGTCTGTCTCTGTTTTGTGTCTCTGATGGTCGTGAGGTAGTCTGCCAGTTTATATTCTCTTTTTAGGGCCCGGTAACATTCTAATCTGCTTTGGCTTTCGGTTATTTTGTTCCAATGTTCCAGGTAGGTTTCTTTGCATTTTTTAATGATTTGGTTCACTCGGATTGGTGTTTGGGCGGCTGTGTTGGTCTGGGGCTGGTCAGGGTCCGGCTGAGTACTTAGTTTCCGTAGCAGCTGACTCAGGGGACTCTTTTCTGGGTTTAGCTCTTGGGTCTGAAAGGCTTTGAAATGAAGGGTGTCTGGGGAGCTAGATTTGAGGTGATTTAGGAAGTTTAGTGCTCGTTTTTGGATGTTTATTATCAGTGGGTATCTGCCTAGTTCGGCTCTGCATGGTATGGTCTGTCTCCTTCTCCTAGGACTAATCTCAATTTTGACAGATCATCCAATTCCTTGAAATCTGGGGTTGTTTGGCTTAGCTTGTTGAATAATATGTTTCTTGATGTGTTGAATTTTTCGCATTTTAGGAGGAAATGCATTTCTCTCTCTCTCCTATAATTGTTGTAGCGTCTCTCTCTCTCAATTCAATTCAATTCAATTCAATTCAATTCAATTCAATTCAAATGCTTTATTGGCATGAAAGTTTACAGAGAACCATATTGCCAAAGCTTACATAGCAAAAAGGTACAGTTTTCCAACATTCTGTAGGTGTCAATCGATTTGACATTTGTTGGGTACATACAATATTACTTTTAAACAATATTAATTTTAAACAGTCTTTCTCCTTCATTTGGTACGTTCAATATTAATTTTAAACAGTCTTAATTTTAAACAGTCCTCAGGTTGTGACATGTTGTTACATATTTGGCCCCAAGGTATGGTCTGTCTCCTTCTCCCAGGACTAATCACAATTTTGACAGGTCATCCAATTCCTTGAAATCTGGGGTTGTTTTTGGCTTAGCTTGTTAAATAATATATTTCTTGATGTGTTTAATTTTTCGCATTTTAGGAGGAAATGCATTTCTGTTTCAACCTCGCCAGCCAGACATTGATCGCATATTCTATTCTCTCTAGGCTGCCAGGATTTCTTGTATCTGCCTTTTTCAATTTCCAGTTGGTGGTCGCTTAGTCTGTACCTGGTGAGGGTCTGTCTCTGTTTTGTGTCTCTGATGGTCGTGAGGTAGTCTGCCAGTTTATATTCTCTTTTTAGGACTCCCTCTCTCTCTCTCTCTCTCTCACTCTCCTATAATTGTTGTCGGGTCTCTCTCTCTCTCCTATAATTGTTGTAGGGTCTCTCTCTCTCTCTCTCCTATAATTGTTGTAGGGCCTCTCTCTCTCTCTCTCTCTCTCCTGTAATTGTTGTAGGGTCTCTCTCTCTCTCTCCTATAATTGTTGTAGGGTCTCTCTCTCCTATAATTGTTGTAGAGTCTCCCTCTCTCTCTCTCTCTCTCCTATAATTGTTGTAGGGTCTCTCTCTCTCTCTCTCCTATAATTGTTGTAGCGTCTCTCTCTCTCTCTCTCCTATAATTGTTGTAGGGTCTCTCTCTCTCCTTTAATTGTTGCAGGGTCTCTCTCTCTCTCTCTCTCCTATAATTGTTGTAGGGTCTCTCTCTCTCTCCCTCTCCTATAATTGTTGTAGTCTCTCTCTCTCTCTCCTATAATTGTTGTAGGGTCTCTCTCTCTCTCTCCTATAATTGTTGTAGGGTCTCTCTCTCTCTCTCTCTCGCTCCTGTAATTGTTGTAGGGTCTCTCTCTCTCTCTCCTATAATTGTTGTAGGGTCTCTCTCTCTCCTATAATTGTTGTACGGTCTCTCTCTCTCTCTCCTATAATTGTTGTAGGGTCTCTCTCTCTCTCTCTCTCTCTCTCTCTCCTATAATTGTTGTAGGGTCTCTCTCTCTCTCTCTCCTATAATTGTTGTCGGGTCTCTCTCTCTCTCTCTCTCCTACAATTGTTGTAGGGTCTCTCTCCCTCTCTCTCTCTCTCCTATAACTGTTGTAGGGTCTCTCTCTCTCAAATTCAAATCAAATTCAAATTCAAATGCTTTATTGGCATGAAAGTTTACAGGGAACCATATTGCCAAAGCTTACATAACAAAAAAAGTACAGGTTTCCTACATTCTGTAGGTGTCAAACAATATTGACCTTCGTTGGGTACAGACAGTATTAATTTAAACAGTCGTTGACCCTCGTTGGGTACATTCAGTATTAATTTAAACAGTCGTTGGGTACATTCGGTATTGATTTAAACATTTTTAGAGTATATATGCTATGGGTGTGCTCGTTAGTCACTCACTGTTCCTCAGGTTGTGACATGTTGTTACATATTTGGCACCAAGGTGTGGTCTGTCTCCTTCTCTCAGGACTAATCTTAATTTTGACAGGTCATCCAATTCCTTGAAATCTGGGGTTGTTTGGCTGAGCTTGTCAAATAATATGTTTCTTGATGTGTTGAATTTTTCGCATTTTAGGAGGAAATGCATCTCTGTCTCAACCTCGCCGGCCAGACATTGATCACATATTCTATTCTCTCTAGGTTGCCAGGATTTCTTGTATCTTCCTTTTTCAATTGCTATTTGGTGGTCGCTTAGTCTGTACCTGGTGAGGGTCTGTCTCTGTTTTGTGTCTCTGATGGTCGAGAGATAGTCTGCCAGTTTATATTCTCTTTTTAGGGCCCGGTAACATTCTAATCTGCTTTGGCTTTTGGTTATTTTGTTCCAATGTTCCAGGTAGGTTTCTTTGCATTGTTTAATGATTTGGTTCACTCGGATTGGTGTTTGGACAGCAGTGTTGATCTGGGACTGGTCAGGGTCCGGCTGAGTAGGAGTACTTAGTTTCAGTAGCAGCTGACTCAGGGGACTCTTTTCTGGGTTTAGCTCTTGGGTCTGGAAGGCTTTAAAATGAAGGGTGTCTGGGGAGCTAGATTTGAGGTGATTTAGGAAGTTTAGTGCTCGTTTTTGGATGTTTATTATCAGAGGGTATCTGCCTCGTTCGGCTCTGCATGCATTTGTTGGTGTTTTCCTTTGGGTGCGAAGGATGCTTCGGCAAAATTCTGCATGTAGGGCTTCTATTGTGTGTTTTTCCCATTTAGTGTAGCTATGGTGATTGAGCGGGCCCCATACTTCACTACCGTACAGCGCAATGGGCAGGATTATGCTATCAAATATTTTGAGCCAGATTTTGATTTTGATTGGGATTTGGATGTTGTAGAATTTTCTTTTTATTGCAGATAGGGCTCTTCGGGCTTTTTCTTTTAGTGCATTCACTGCTATGCTGAAGCTCCCTGATGCTGTAATGGTTAGACCAAGGTAAGTGTAGCTCATAGTGTGTCCTATGATGGTATCACTGAGAGTAAACTGGTATTTGTTTTCCTGACACCTGGGCCTTTTTTGAAAAATCATGATGTTGGTTTTCTTTAGATTTACTGTTAGGGCCCAATTTTGGCAGTATTTGTCGAGTAGGTCTAGTTGTTGCTGTAATCCCTGTTCTGTGGGAGACAGCAGAACCAGGTCATCCGCATAGAACAGGGATTTCACTTCTCCATCCAGGAGACAGAGACCCGGTGTCTCGCTTTGCTCCAGCATGTCTGCTAATTCATTTATGTATATGTTGAACAGGGTCGGGCTCAAATTGCATCCCTGCCGGGCGCCTCTTCTCTGGGTGAAGAAACCAGTGCGTTTGTCTCCAATTTTGACACCGCATTTATTTTTCAGATACATCGATTTAATAAGGTCATAGACTTTGCCCCCAATTCCACACTGAAGAAGTATATAATAGAGCCCTTCGTGCCAGATAGAGTCAAAGGCTTTCTTGAAGTCAATGAAACAAGCGAATATTTTCCCATTTTTTTGTTTGGTGTTCATGTTTTTCAATGAGAGTGTGAAGGGTATAGATATGGTCGGTGGTGCGGTGTTTAGGAAGAAAGGCTATTTGATTTTTTCTAAGGATATTATGGCCTAGAAATTGAGTTGACGCCGCGCCAGGGCTTTAGCGCCGGAAATTTAGCGCCGGCGCAAATTCCCTTGCGTGCGCCAAAAATTCAGTAGCGCCGCGCCCAGACGGCTGCCGGCGTTACTGGCGGGCGTGAGTGCCTCCCAATGGGCGCTGAGTGCCGCATTGCGGCGCTAATCCGGCGCTGCGGCACCCGATGCGGTGCGGCAGGCTGGGGAAGTGCAGGCCTCCTCCTCCCGCTAAGGAGGCGCTGCCTTCACCCGATCGCTGGCCGTTTGATTTTTTCAAAAATGAGCCCGGCACCTCGGACAAGTGCCGGGCTTGCAGGCCAGACGCATCTGTTCCACGGGGGGGGGGGGGGGGGTGGTGGAGGAGTCCGGGGAGGGAAGTGCGGGCAGGCGGCAGGCGGGAAAGCGGCCGGCCGCCGCGCGACCTTAATGCGCCGGCGTTAACTTGTGTAAGACTCGGTTGCCAGAGTCTTAGTTGCGGCTGCCACGGGCGCGGCGGCCGCAACTGAATTTCGGCGTTCGGGCGCATTGCCACGGCAATCGGGACGCTGCGCACACCGATGACGTCATCGATGCCGGCGCAGCGCAACCGACTAATGCCGATGGCAGCGCCGAAGTGAATTTCAGAAACGGCTATCATTGCGGCGCTAGGCCCTCTAGCGCCGCAAAATGGGCGCTAACCCTACTGAGTTTTCAGCCCTATGTTTGTTAAGAAAATCCAGTAATCTACAATCTGGAATAGTGCAGAATAACTTCCCTAGACAACTGTTGACACAGATGCCGCGGTATTTCTCTCTCTCTCTCTCCAATAATTGTTGCAGGGTCTCTCTCTCTCTCCTATAATTGTTGTAGGGTCTCTCTCTCTCTCTCTCTCTCCTATAATTGTTGTTGCGTCTCTCTCTCTCTCTCCTATAATTGTTGTTGTGTCTCTCTCTCGCTCTCTCTCCTATAATTGTTGCAGGGTCTCTCTCTCTCTCTCCTTTAATTGTTATAGGGTCTCTCTCTCGCTCTCCTATAATTGTTGCAGGGTCTCTCTCTCTCTCTCTCTCTCTCTCCTATAATTGTTGCAGGGTCTCTCTCTCTCTCTCTCCTATAATTGTTGTAGGGTCTCTTTCTCTCTCTCCTATAATTGTTGTAGGGTCTCTCTCTCTCTCTTTCTCTCCTATAATTGTTGTAGAGTCTCTCTCTCTCCCTCTCTCCTATAATTGTTGTAGGGTCTCTCTCTCTCCTATAATTGTTGCAGGGTCTCTCTCTCTCTCTCCTATAATGGTTGTAGGGTCTCTCTCTCTCTCTCCTATAATTGTTGTAGGTTCTCTCTCTCTCTCTCTCCTATAATTGTTGTAGGGTCTCTCTCTCTCTCTCTCCCTATATTTGTTGTAGGGTCTCTCTCTCTCTCGCTCTCCTATAATTGTTGGAGGGTCTCTCTCTCTCTCTCCTATAATTGTTGTTGTGTCTCTCTCTCGCTCTCTCTCCTATAATTGTTTTAGGGTCTCTCTCTCTCTCTCTCCTATAATTGTTGTTGGGTCTCTCTCTCTCTCTCTCTCTCTCTCTCTCCTATAATTGTTGTAGGGTCTCTCTCTCTCTCTCCTATAATTGTTGTAGGGTCTATCTCTCTCTCTCTCTCTCCTATAATTGTTGTAGGGTGTCTCTCTCTCTCTCTCTCTCTCTCTCCTATAATAATTGTAGTGTCTCTCTCTCTCTCTCCTATAATTGTTGTTGGGTCTCTCTCTCGCTCTCTCTCCTATAATTGTTGGAGGGTCTCTCTCTCTCCTATAATTGTTGTAGGGACTCTCTCTCTCTCTCCTATAATTGTTGCAGTCTCTCTCTCTCTCTCTCTCTCTCCTATAATTGTTGTAGGGTCTCTCTCTCTCTCTCTCCTATAATTGTTGCAGGGTCTCTCTCTCTCTCTCCTATAATTGTTGTAGGGTCTCTTTCTCTCTCTCCTATAATTGTTGTAGGGTCTCTCTCTCTCTCTCTCTCTCTCTCCAATAATTGTTGTAGGGTCTCTCTCTCTCTCTCTCCTATAATTGTTGTAGGGTCTCTCTCTCTCCTATAATTGTTGTAGGGTCTCTCTCCCTCTCTCTCTCTCTCGTATAAATGTTGTAGGGTCTCTCTCTCTCCTATAATTGTTGTAGGGTCTCTCTCTCTCTCCTATAATTGTTGTAGGGTCTCTCTGTCTCTCTCTCTCTCTCTCTCTCCTATAATTGTTGTAGGGTTTCTCTCTCTCTCTCTCCTATAATTGTTGCAGGGTCTCTCTCTCTCTCTCCTATAATTGTTGTAGGGTCTCTCTCTCTCTCTCTCCTATAATTGTTGTAGGGTCTCTCTCTCTCTCTCTCTCTCCTATAATTGTTGTAGGGTCTCTCTCTCTCTCTCCTATAATTGTTGTAGGGTCTCTCTCTGTCTCTCTCTCCTGTAATTGTTGCAGGGTCTCTCTCTCTATCTCTCTCCTATAATTGTTGTAGGGTCTCTCTCTCTCTCTCTCTCTCCTATAATAGTTGTGGTGTCTCTCTCTCTCTCTCTCTCCTATAATTGTTGCAGGGTCTCTCTCTCTCTCTCCTATAATAGTTGTAGTGTCTCTCTCTTTCTCTCTCTCTCCTATAGTTGTTGTGGGGTCTCTCTCTCTCTCTCTCTCCTATAATAGTTGTAGTGTCTCTCTCTCTCTCTCTCTCCTATAATAGTTGTAGTGTCTCCAATTCCAATTCAATTCCAATTCAAATGCTTTATTGGCATGAAAGTTTACAGAGAACCATATTGCCAAAGCTTACATCGCAAAAAGGTACAGTTTTCCAACATTCTGTCGGTGTCAATCGATTTGACATTTGTTGGGTACATACAATATTAATTTTAAACAGTCTTACTTTTAAACAGTCCTCAGGTTGTGACATGTTGTTACATATTTGGCCCCAAGGTATGGTCTGTCTCCTTCTCCCAGGACTAATCTCAATTTTGACAGGTCATCCAATTCCTTGAAATCTGGGGTTGTTTGGCTTAGCTTGTTGAATAATATGTTTCTTGATGTGTTGAATTTTTCGCATTTTAGGAGGAAATGCATTTCTGTTTCAACCTCGCCGGCCAGGCATTGATCGCATATTCTATTCTCTCTAGGCTGCCAGGATTTCTTGTATCTGCCTTTTTCAATTTCCAGTTGGTGGTCGCTTAGTCTGTACCTGGTGAGGGTCTGTCTCTGTTTTGTGTCTCTGATGGTCGTGAGGTAGTCTGCCAGTTTATAATCTCTTTTTAGGGCCCGGTAACATTCTAATCTGCTTTGGCTTTCGGTTATTTTGTTCCAATGTTCCAGGTAGGTTTCTTTGCATTGTTTAATGATTTGGTTCACTCGGATTGGTGTTTGGACGGCTGTGTTGGTCTGGGGCTGGTCAGGGTCCGGCTGAGTACATAGTTTCAGTAGCAGCTGACTCAGGGGACTCTTTTCTGGGTTTAGCTCTTGGGTCTGAAAGGCTTTGAAATGAAGGGTGTCTGGGGAGCTAGATTTGAGGTGATTTAGGAAGTTTAGTGCTCGTTTTTGGATGTTTATTATCAGTGGGTATCTGCCTAGTTCGGCTCTGCATGCATTTGTTGGCGTTTTTCTTTGGGTGCGAAGGATGCTTCGGCAGAATTCTGCATGTAGGGCTTCTATTGTGTGTTTTTCCCATTTAGTGTAGCTTTGGTGATTTAGCGGGCCCCATACTTCACTACCGTACAGTGCAATGGGCAGGATTATGCTGTCAAATATTTTGAGCCAGATTTTGATTGGGATTTGGATGTTGTAGAATTTTCTTTTTATTGCATATAGGGCTCTTCGGGCTTTTTCTTTTAGTGCATTCACTGCTATGCTGAAGCTCCCTGATGCTGTAATAATTGTTGTAGGGTCTCTCTCTCTCTCTCTCCTATAATTGTTGTAGGGTCTCTCTCTCTCTCTCCTATAATTGTTGTAGGGTCTCTCTCTCTCTCTCCTATAATTGTTTTAGAGTCTCTCTCTCTCTCCTATAATTGTTGTAGGGGCTCTCTCTCTCTCTCTCTCTCCTATAATTGTTGTAGGGTCTCTCTCTCTCTCTCTCTCCTATAATTGTTGTAGGGTCTCTCTCTCTCTCTCTCTCCTATAATTGTTGTAGGGTCTCTCTCTCTCTCTCTCTCCTATAACTGTTGCAGGGTCTCTCTCTCTCTCTCTCTCCTATAATTCTTGTAGTGTCTCTCTCTCTCTCTCTCCTATAATTGTTGCAGGGTCCCTTTCTCTATCTCTCTCCTATAATTGTTGTAGGGTCTCTCTCTCTCCTATAATAGTTGTAGCGTCTCTCTCTCTCTCTCTCTCTCTCCTATAATTGTTGCAGGGCCTCTCTCTCTCTCCTATAATTGTTGTAGGGTCTCTCTCTCTCTCTCTCTCTCCTATAATTGTTGTAGGGTCTCTCTCTCTCTCTCCTATAATTGTTGTAGGATCTCTCTCTCTCTCCTATAATTGTTGTAGGGTCTCTCTCTCTCTCTCTCTCCTATAATTGTTGTAGTGTCTCTCTCTCTCTCTCTCTCTCCTATAATTGTTGCAGGGTCCCTTTCTCTATCTCTCTCTCTCTCCTATAATTGTTGTAGGGTCTCTCTCTCTCTCTCTCTCCTATAATTGTTGGAGGGTCTCTCTCTCTCTCTCCTATAATTGTTGTAGGGTCTCTCTCTCTCTCTCTATCCTATAATTGTTGTAGGGTCTCTCTCTCTATCCTATAATTGTTGTAGGGTCTCTCTCTCTCTCCTATAATTGTTGTAGGGTCTCTCTCTCTCTATCCTATAATTGTTGTAGGGTCTCTCTCTCTCTCCTATAATTGTTGTAGGGTCTCTCTCTCTCCTATAATTGTTGTAGGGTCTCTCTCGCTCTCTCCTATAATTGTTGTAGGGTCTCTCTCTCTCTCTCTCTCTCTCTTGTAGTTGTTGTAGGGTCTCTCCCTCTCTCCTGTAATTGTGGAAGGATCTCCCTATGAGACCCTACCTGTGATTCCCTTGTCATGTTGACACAGCTCCATTCACAACCACACTTTGATTTGTCAGGTTTAGCTAATTATCAATCCATAATGGAAGCTCGCTTCCTATTCCATGCCTTCATATCTTATGGATTATTCACTTGTGTGAAACCTTAAGGCTTTGCTAAAATCTAAATAGA
The DNA here is from genome assembly GCF_052327205.1 of Somniosus microcephalus. Taxonomy (NCBI): domain Eukaryota; kingdom Metazoa; phylum Chordata; class Chondrichthyes; order Squaliformes; family Somniosidae; genus Somniosus; species Somniosus microcephalus. The sequence continues at coordinate 35,055,428 of NC_141003.1, forward strand.
TAACATCCATGGAACTTCTGTTGACAACAAGATTCATTACTTGCTTGCAAAATTCCAGTGAATTTGTTTTGCACACCCTTCCTCCCCTTTTAAATCCATACCAACTCCTCCTTTCCATACCGTGTCTCTTTCAGGATAACTTCTTAACACTTTACCCATAACAGCTGTTAGACTTACTGGCCTAGATTTCTTTAGGCTGTCCCTATGCACTTTTTAAAGCTAAAGGTGTTTGGAAGAAAGCCTATTTGTTTTTTTCTGAGGATATTATGTTTGTTAAGAAAATCAAGTAATCTACTGTTTAGAATACTGCAGAATAACTTCCCTAGACAACTGTTGACACAGATGCCGCGGTAGTTATTTGGGTCTGATTTGTTTCCGCTTTTATATATGGGGGAGATTAGTCCTTGGCACCAGATATCGGGAAAACAGCCTGAACGTAATATGATGTTGAATAATTTGAGTACCGCACCCTGCATCTCCATATTGCTGAACTTGAGCATTTCATTTTTGATGTTGTCTGGGCCACAGGCTTTCTTTAGGTGGAGAGATTTTGTTTTTGTGGCCAGTTCTTTCCATGTGATTGGGGAGTCTAGAGGGTTTTGGTTGTCTTTAATTGTTGCTTCTAATGTGTGGAGGTTTTCTGTGACCTGATGTTGACTTGGGTTTGTTTCGTTTATTGGGATGTCTTTGTAGAGGTTTTCAAAATGTGTTCTCCAGATGTCGCCATCTTGGATTGGTAATGCTTGCAATTGTGTTGTACTCAGGTTATTCCACATTTCCCAGAATTGTTTTGGATTGGTGGAGTTTTCAATTTCTTCGAGTATTTTGTGGGTATAGTTTTGTGTTTTGTTCCTAATGGTGTGTTTATATCTTTTGAGGGTTTCATTGTATCTAGTACGTAGGTCCGGATTGTTTGGTTGCCGATGCTTTTGGTTTGATATTTTTCTCAGGTCTTTTCTGGCATTTTTGCATTCGTGGTCAAACCATTTCTTATTTTTATTTTGTCTTTTGTGACTCTTCCTCTTCTGTCTCACGAGGTCGGCTTTTACAGCTGCCTCATGGAAGATCATATTTATATCCTCTATGGCCATGTTTACACCATCTCTGGTGATCTCATATAGATTTTCTTTACATTTTGAAATTTTACTTGTGAGATCAGGTGAATTTAGTGCTGTGATGAATTTATCTCCACTGTCTGGGGCCCATCTGTATGTCTGGTTTATTTTATGTAGCTTAATGGGTTCCTTTTTTGTGTCTGTAGTTTGGGCAGAAAGTTTAAGGTACACATTTATTTGGTTATGGTCTGAGAGGGGGGATTGCTGCCTGACAGTGAATGCGTTGATATCGCAGGGGTCCAGGTCAGTGATTGTATAATCCACCACACTAGACCCAAGAGTTGAGGAATATGTGAGTCTCCCTAAGGAGTCCCCTCTGAACCTACCGTTAACTATGTACAGGCCTAAGGCTCGGCAGAGTTGCACTACCTCCCTACCGCTTTTATTTATTACACAATCGAGGTTGTTTCGGTTTGCGATGGCTGGTGTGACATATAGAGGGGTCTGGCCAAACACATGGTTGTTGCCCTGTGGGTCTATGAAGTCAGGTTCACATCCTGTCCTTGCATTTAGGTCCCCACATAGTAGCACCTTTCCTTGGGCCTGGAAATGGCTGATTTCCATGTGGAGAGTGGCAAATATCTCCTCTTCAAAATATGGCGATTCTATTGGAGGTATGTAGATCGCACATAAGTAAACATCGTTTTTTGCTATTCCTATATTTTTATCTAATTTTAGCCATACGTGTGATTTTCCCTGTTTTATCGGTGAGATGTGTTTGTTCAGTTCTCCTTTATACCACACCAGGATTCCCCCGGAGGTTCTGCCCTTGCATGTCTTAGTGTTCTTTACTGAGGGCACAATGATTTCATGGTACATTGGAGGACAGTGGGTCGGCATGTCCTTTTGGCACCATGTTTCTGTTAACACAATTATATCAATGTCTTTTATAGCTTTTAGGAATTCAGGGTCTGTACTCTTCATCCCAAAAGTTGAGGAGCGGAGGCCCTGGATATTCCAGCAGCTTATGTGGAAAGAACGCATTTATATAGTTCAATAAAACGAAATAAAATGGACCTATTTTGTGGGATGCGTGTGGGAACACTATTTTCTATAATGCTAAATGATGATTTAGTATAAATTTCATGAGGCATGCACATATATCTATCTAATAATAGTAATAATACTGATAAGATAACAATAATGATAATGATAAATAACAATATTAATAATTTCTCCGGCTTTCTATCAGGCTGTTCAGCATCGTCATGATCTTTCTCAGTTCTTGGTCTACAGTCTGTGGTCTAGAGGGGGATCTTGGGTCAGGTATAAAAGCACGGTTCTGTTGTTGGTTTTGTAAAGGGGGGTGGGGGACATTGGTGGTCCTGTTTGGGTTACGGCTCCCAATGGTAGAGGGGGTGGGAGGGCTGCGTCTTTTGGCAGTGTTTATGAGGTTTCTTGCGAAGACCCACATCCGCTGTTTGAGTAGATGTATTTCGTCATAGAGGTCCCTTGTGTTGATGTTTGGATGATGGGCCAGGTAGACGTTGGGGAAGACAGAACATCTCGTGTCAATCTCCCTGTTGGTGTTGTGGATTATATAGGCTGGGGTGTCCTTTCTGGGCAGTAGTGTGGAGATCACGATCCGCGCCTCGGGGAATTCCTTGCTGGCCTTTTCCACCATCCTGCTCACCGCCCTAGCAGTGCCTTCCTGTAGGGTGCGTAGGTCGTTTGTTCCTGTGTGGATCACAAGCCATTTGGGGCTTCCAAGGGATTCTTTGTTCAGGATCTTCATTGCATGGTCTGTGTTGCTGCACCATTTTTTCAGGACTTGATGACCTGGGAACAGCCTCTGGGGGTCCAGAAACTTTCCGTTGGAGTCGGTCAGCAGGACCGCCTGAGGGGCTGGTTTTTCAGACTCTCTCTCTCTCTCCTATAATAGTTGTAGTGTCTCTCTCTCTCTCTCTCTCCTATAATTGTTGTAGGGTCTCTCTCTCTCTCTCTCTCCTATAATAGTTGTAGTGTCTCTCTCTCTCTCTCTCTCTCCTATAATTGTTGTTGGGTCACTCTCTCGCTCTCTCTCCTATAATTGTTGCAGGGTCTCTCTCTCTCTCTCCTATAATTGTTGTAGGGTCTCTCTCTCTCTCTCCTATAATTGTTGTAGGGTCTCTCTCTCCCTCCTATAATTGTTGTAGGGTCTCTCTCTCTCTCTCTCTCTCCTATAATTGTTGTAGGGTCCCTCTCTCTCTCTCTCTCCTATAATTGTTGTAGGGTCTCTCTCTGTCTCTCTCTCCTATAATTGTTGCAGGGTCTCTCTCTCTATCTCTCTCCTATAATTGTTGTTGGGTCTCTCTCTCGCTCTCTCTCCTATAATTGTTGCAGGGTCTCTCTCTCTATCTCTCTCCTATAATTGTTGTTGGGTCTCTCTCTCGCTCTCTCTCTCCTATATTTGTTGCAGTCTCTCTCTCTCTCTCTCTCTCTCTCTCCTATAATTGTTGTAGGGTCTCTCTCTCTCTCTCTCCTATAATTGTTGCAGGGTCTCTCTCTCTCTCTCCTATAATTGTTGTAGGGTCTCTTTCTCTCTCTCCTATAATTGTTGTAGGGTCTCTCTCTCTCTCTCTCTCTCTCTCCTATAATTGTTGTAGGGTCTCTCTCTCTCTCTCTCTCCTATAATTGTTGTTGCGTCTCTCTCCAATTCCAATTCCAATTCCAATTCAAATGCTTTATTGGCATGAAAGTTTACAGAGAGCCATATTGCCAAAGCTTACATAGCAAAAAGGTACAGTTTTCCAACATTCTGTAGGTGTCAATCGATTTGACATTTGTTGGGTACATACAATATTACTTTTAAACAATATTAATTTTAAACAGTCTTTCTACTTCATTTGGTACGTTCAATATTAATTTTAAACAGTCTTACTTTTAAACAGTCCTCAGGTTGTGACATGTTGTTACATATTTGGCCCCAAGGTATGGTCTGTCTCCTTCTCCCAGGACTAATCTCAATTTTGACAGGTCATCCAATTCCTTGAAATCTGGGGTTGTTTGGCTTAGCTTGTTGAATAATATGTTTCTTGATGTGTTGAATTTTTCGCATTTTAGGAGGAAATGCATTTCTGTTTCAACCTCGCCGGCCAGACATTGATTGCATATTCTATTCTCTCTAGGCTGCCAGGATTTCTTGCATCTGCCTTTTTCAATTTCCAGTTGGTGGTCGCTTAGTCTGTACCTGGTGCGGGTCTGTCTCTGTTTTGTGTCTCTGATGGTCGTGAGGTAGTCTGCCAGTTTATAATCTCTTTTTAGGGCCCGGTAACATTCTAATCTGCTTTGGCTTTCGGTTATTTTGTTCCAATGTTCCAGGTAGGTTTCTTTGCATTGTTTAATGATTTGGTTCACTCGGATTGGTGTTTGGACGGCTGTGTTGGTCTGGGGCTGGTCAGGGTCCGGCTGAGTACTTAGTTTCAGTAGCAGCTGACTCAGGGGACTCTTTTCTGGATTTAGCTCTTGGGTCTTAAAGGCTTTGAAATGAAGGGTGTCTGGGGAGCTAGATTTGAGGTGATTTAGGAAGTTTAGTGCTCGTTTTTGGATGTTTATTATCAGTGGGTATCTGCCTAGTTCGGCTCTGCATGCATTTGTTGGCGTTTTTCTTTGGGTGCGAAGGATGCTTCGGCAGAATTCTGCATGTAGGGCTTCTATTGTGTGTTTTTCCCATTTAGTGTAGCTTTGGTGATTTAGCGGGCCCCATACTTCACTACCGTACAGTGCAATGCGCAGGATTATGCTGTCAAATATTTTGAGCCAGATTTTGATTGGGATTTGGATGTTGTAGAATTTTCTTTTTATTTTTTTTAATTTTTTTATTGCTCTCTCTCTCTCTCTCTCTCTCTCTCCTATAATTGTTGTAGGGTCTCTCTCTCTCTTATAATTGTTGCAGGGTCTCTCTCTCTCTCTCTCCTATAATTGTTTTAGGGTCTCTCTCTCTCTCCTATAATTGTTGTAGGGTCTCTCTCTCTCTCCTATAATTGTTGTAGTGTCTCTCTCTCTCTCTCTCTCCTATAATTGTTGCAGGGTCTCTCTCTCTCTCTCTCTCCTATAATTGTTGGAGGGTCTCTCTCTCTCTCTCTCCTATAATTGTTGGAGGGTCTCTCTCTCTCTCTCCTATAATTGTTGTTGTGCCTCTCTCTCTCTCTCTCTCTCCTATAATTGTTGTAGGGTCTCTCTCTCTCTCTCTCTCCTATAATTGTTGTAGGGTCTCTCTCTCTCTTATAATTGTTGTAGGGTCTCTCTCTCTCTCTCTCTCCTATAATTGTTGCAGGGTCTCTCTCTCTCTCTCCTATAATTGTTGCAGGGTCTCTCTCTCTCTCTCCTATAATTGTTGTAGGATCTCACTCTCTCTCTCTCTCTCTCTCCAATAATTGTTGTAGGGTCTCTCTCTCTCTCTCTCCTATAATTGTTGTAGGGTCTCTCTCTCGCTCTCTCTCTCCTATAATTGTTGGAGGGTCCCTCTCTCTCTCTCTCTCCTATAATTGTTGTAGGGTCTCTCTCTCTCTCTCTCTCCTATAATTGTTGCAGGGTCCCTCTCTCTATCTCTCTCCTATAATTGTAGGGTCTCTCTCTCTCTCTCTCTCCTATAATTGTTGTAGGGTCTCTCTCTCTCTCTTTCCTGTAATTATTGTAGGGTCTCTCTCTCTCTCTCTCTCCTATACTTGTTGTAGGGTCTCTCTCTCTCTCCTATAATTGTTGTAGGGTCTCTCTCTCTCTCTCTCTCCTATAATTGTTGTAGGGTCTCTGTCTCTCTCTCTCCTATAATTGTTGGAGGGTCTCTCTCTCTCTCTCCTATAATTGTTGTTGTGTCTCTCTCTCTCTCTCTCACCTATAATTGTTGTCGGGTCTCTCTCTCCAATTCCAATTCCAATTCCAATTCAAATGCTTTATTGGCATGAAAGTTTACAGAGAACCATATTGCCAAAGCTTACATAGCAAAAAGGTACAGTTTCCCAACATTCTGTAGGTGTCAATCGATTTGACATTTGTTGGATACATACAATATTGCTTTTAAACAATATTAATTTTAAACAGTCTTTCTACTTCATTTGGTACGTTCAATATTAATTTTAAACTGTCTTAATTTCAAACAGTCTCTCTCTCTCCTATAATTGTTGTAGGGTCTCTCTCTCTCTCTCTCTCTCTCTCTCTCTCTGATATAATTGTTGTAGGGTCTCTCTCTCTCTCTCACTCTCCTATAATTGTTGCAGGGTCTCTCTCTCTCTCTCCAATAATTGTTGCAGGGTCTCTCTCCAATTATCCAATTCCAATTAAAATGCTTTATTGGCATGAAAGTTTACAGAGAACCATATTGCCAAAGCTTACATAGCAAAAAGGTACAGTTTTCCAACATTCTCTCTCTCCTATAGTTGTTGTAGGGTCTCTCTCTCTCTCCTATAATTGTTGTCAGGTCTCCCTCTCTCCTATAATTGTTGTAGGGTCTCTCTCCCTCTCTCTCTCTCTCGTATAAATGTTGTAGGGTCTCTCTCTCTCCTATAATTGTTGTAGGGTCTCTCTCACTCTCTCTCCTATAATTGTTGTAGGGCCTCCCTCTCTCTCTCTCTCTCCTATAATTGTTGTAGGGTCTCTCTCTCTCTCTCCTATAATTGTTGTAGGGTCTCTCTCTCTCTCCTATAATTGTTGTAGGGTCTCTCTCTCTCTCTCTCTCTCCTATAATTGTTGGAGGGTCCCTCTCTCTCTCTCTCTCTCCTATAATTGTTGTAGGGTCTCTCTCTGTCTCTCTCTCCTATAATTGTTGCAGGGTCTCTCTCTCTATCTCTCTCCTATAATTGTTGTAGGGTCTCTCTCTCTCTCTCTCTCTCCTATAAATGTTGTAGTATCTCTCTCTCTCTCTCTCTCTCCTATAATTGTTGTCAGGTCTCCCTCTCTCCTATAATTGTTGTAGGGTCTCTCTCCCTCTCTCTCTCTCTCGTATAAATGTTGTAGGGTCTCTCTCTCTCCTATAATTGTTGTAGGGTCTCTCTCACTCTCTCTCCTATAATTGTTGTAGGGCCTCCCTCTCTCTCTCTCTCTCCTATAATTGTTGTAGGGTCTCTCTCTCTCTCTCCTATAATTGTTGTAGGGTCTCTCTCTCTCTCCTATAATTGTTGTAGGGTCTCTCTCTCTCTCTCTCTCTCCTATAATTGTTGGAGGGTCCCTCTCTCTCTCTCTCTCTCCTATAATTGTTGTAGGGTCTCTCTCTGTCTCTCTCTCCTATAATTGTTGCAGGGTCTCTCTCTCTATCTCTCTCCTATAATTGTTGTAGGGTCTCTCTCTCTCTCTCTCTCTCCTATAAATGTTGTAGTATCTCTCTCTCTCTCTCTCTCTCCTATAATTGTTGTAGGGTCTCTCTCTCTCTCTCTCTCCTATAATAGTTGTAGTGTCTCTCTCTCTCTCTCTCTCCTATAATTGTTGTAGGGTCTCTCTCTCTCTCTCTCTCCTATAATAGTTGTAGTGTCTCTCTCTCTCTCTCTCTCTCCTATAATTGTTGTAGGGTCTCTCTCTCTCTCCTATAATAGTTGTAGTGTCTCTCTCTCTCTCTCTCTCCTATAATTGTTGTAGGGTCTCGCTCTCTCTCTCTCTCCTATAATTGTTATTGGGTCTCTCTCTCTCTCTCTCTCTCTCTCCTATAATTGTTGTAGTGTCTCTCTCTCTCTCTCTCTCTCCTATAATTGTTGTTGGGTCTCTCTCTCTCTCTCTCTCTCTCCTATAATTATTATAGGATCTCTCTCTCTCCTATAATTGTTGCAGGGTCTCTCTCTCTCTCTCCTATAATTGTTGTAGGTCTCTCTCTCGCTCTCTCTCTCTCTCCTATAATTGTTGTAGGGTCTCTCTCTCTCCTATAATTGTTGTAGGTCTCTCTCTCGCTCTCTCTCTCTCTCCTATAATTGTTGTAGGGTCTCTCTCTCTCCTATAATTGTTGCAGGGTCTCTCTCTCTCTCTCCTATAATTGTTGTAGGGTCTCTCTCTCTCTCTCTCTCTCCTATAATTGTTGTAGGGTCTCTCTCTCTCTCTCTCTCCTATAATTGTTGTAGGATCTCTCTCTCTCTCTCTCTCCTATAATTGTTGCAGGGTCTCTCTCCAATTCCAATTCCAATTCAAATGCTTTATTGGCATGAAAGTTTACAGAGAACCATATTGCCAAATCTTACATAGCAAAAAGGTACAGTTTTCCAACATTCTGTAGGTGTCAATCGATTTGACATTTGTTGGGTACATACAATATTACTTTTAAACAATATTAATTTTAAACAGTCTTACTTTTAAACAGTCCTCAGGTTGTGACATGTTGTTACATATTTGGCCCCAAGGTATGGTCTGTCTCCTTCTCCCAGGACTAATCTCAATTTTGACAGGTCATTCAATTCCTTGAAATCTGGGGTTGTTTGGCTTAGCTTGTTGAATAATATGTTTCTTGATGTGTTGAATTTTTCGCATTTTAGGAGGAAATGCATTTCTGTTTCAACCTCGCCAGCCAGACATTGATCGCATATTCTATTCTCTCTAGGCTGCCAGGATTTCTTGTATCTGCCTTTTTCAATTTCCAGTTGGTGGTCGCTTAGTCTGTACCTGGTGAGGGTCTGTCTCTGTTTTGTGTCTCTGATGGTCGTGAGGTAGTCTGCCAGTTTATAATCTCTTTTTAGGGCCCGGTAACATTCTAATCTGCTTTGGCTTTCGGTTATTTTGTTCCAATGTTCCAGGTAGGTTTCTTTGCATTGTTTAATGATTTGGTTCACTCGGATTGGTGTTTGGACGGCTGTGTTGGTCTGGGGCTGGTCAGGGTCCGGCTGAGTACTTAGTTTCAGTAGCAGCTGACTCAGGGGACTCTTTTCTGGGTTTAGCTCTTGGGTCTGAAAGGCTTTGAAATGAAGGGTGTCTGGGGAGCTAGATTTGAGGTGATTTAGGAAGTTTAGTGCTCGTTTTTGGATGTTTATTATCAGTGGGTATCTGCCTAGTTCGGCTCTGCATGCATTTGTTGGCGTTTTTCTTTGGGTGCGAAGGATGCTTCGGCAGAATTCTGCATGTAGGGCTTCTATTGTGTGTTTTTCCCATTTAGTGTAGCTTTGGTGATTTAGCGGGCCCCATACTTCACTACCGTACAGTGCAATGGGCAGGATTATGCTGTCAAATATTTTGAGCCAGGTTTTGATTGGGATTTGGATGTTGTAGAATTTTCTTTTTATTGCATATAGGGCTCTTCGGGCTTTTTCTTTTAGTGCATTCACTGCTATGCTGAAGCTCCCTGATGCTGTAATAGTTAGACCAAGGTAGGTGTAGCTCATAGTGTGTCCTATAGCGGTATCACTGAGGGTAAATTGGTATTTGTTTTCCTGACATCTGGGCCTTTTTTGAAAAATCATGATGTTGGTTTTCTTTAGATTTACTGTTAGAGCCCAATTTTGGCAGTATTTGTCGAGTAGGTCTGGTTGTTGCTGTAATCCCTGTTCTGTGGGAGACAGCAGAACCAGGTCGTCCGCATAGAACAGGGATTTCACTTCTCCATCAAGGAGACGGAGACCTGGTGACTCGCTTTGCTCCAGCATGTCTGCTAATTCATTTATGTATATGTTGAACAGGGTCGGGCTCAAATTGCAGCCCTGTCGGACGCCTCTTCTCTGGGTGAAGAAATCGGTGCGTTTGTCTCCAATTTTGACCCCGCATTTGTTTTTCAGATACATTGATTTAATAAGGTCATAGACTTTGCCCCCTATTCCACACTGAAGAAGTTTATAATAGAGCCCTTCGTGCCATATAGAGTCAAAGGCTTTGTTGAAGTCGATGAAACAGGCGAATATTTTCCCATTTTTTGTTTGGTGTATATGTTTTTCAATGAGGGTGTGAAGGGTATAGATATGGTCGGCGGTGCGGTGTTTTGGAAGAAAGCCTATTTGGTTTTTTCTGAGGATATTATGTTTGTTAAGAAAATCAAGTAATCTACTATTTAGAATACTGCAGAATAACTTCCCTAGACAACTGTTGACACAGATGCCGCGGTAGTTATTTGGGTCTGATTTGTTTCCGCTTTTATATATGGGGGAGATTAGTCCTTGGCACCAGATATCGGGAAAACAGCCTGAACGTAATATGATGTTGAATTCTATAATTCTATAATTGTTGGAGGGTCCCTCTCTCTCTCTCTCTCCTATAATTGTTGTAGTGTCTCTCTCTCTCTCCTATAATTGTTGCAGGGTCCCTTTCTCTATCTCTCTCCTATAATTGTTGTAGGGTCTCTCTCTCTCCTATAATAGTTGTAGCGTCTCTCTCTCTCTCTCTCTCTCTCTCTCTCTCCTATAATTGTTGCAGGGTCTCTCTCTCTCTCCTATAATTGTTGTAGGGTCTCTCTCTCTCTCTCTCTCTCCTATAATTGTTGTAGGGTCTCTCTCTCTCTCCTATAATTGTTGTAGGGTCTCTCTCTCTCTCCTATAATTGTTGTAGTGTCTCTCTCTCTCTCTCTCTCTCCTATAATTGTTGCAGGGTCCCTTTCTCTATCTCTCTCTCTCTCCTATAATTGTTGTAGGGTCTCTCTCTCTCTCTCTCTCCTATAATTGTTGGAGGGTCTCTCTCTCTCTCTCCTATAATTGTTGTTGTGTCTCTCTCTCCAATTCCAATTCCAATTAAAATGCTTTATTGGCATGAAAGTTTACAGAGAACCATATTGCCAAAGCTTACATAGCAAAAAGGTACAGTTTTCCAACATTCTGTAGGTGTCAATCGATTTGACATTTGTTGGTTACATACAATATTACTTTTAAACAATATTAATTTTAAACAGTCTTTGTACTTCATTTGGTACGTTCAATATTAATTTTAAACAGTCTTAATTTTAAACAGTCCTCAGGTTGTGACATGTTGTTACATATTTGGCCCCAAGGTATGGTCTGTCTCCTTCTCCTAGGACTAATCTCAATTTTGACAGATCATCCAATTCCTTGAAATCTGGGGTTGTTTGGCTTAGCTTGTTGAATAATATGTTTCTTGATGTGTTGAATTTTTCGCATTTTAGGAGGAAATGCATTTCTGTTTCAACCTCGCCAGCTAGACATTGATCGCATATTCTATTCTCTCTAGGCTGCCAGGATTTCTTGTATCTGCCTTTTTAAATTTCCAGTTGGTGGTCGCTTAGTCTGTACCTGGTGAGGGTCTGTCTCTGTTTTGTGTCTCTGATGGTCGTGAGGTAGTCTGCCAGTTTATATTCTCTTTTTAGGGCCCGGTAACATTCTAATCTGCTTTGGCTTTCGGTTATTTTGTTCCAATGTTCCAGGTAGGTTTCTTTGCATTTTTTAATGATTTGGTTCACTCGGATTGGTGTTTGGGCGGCTGTGTTGGCCTGGGGCTGGTCAGGGTCCGGCTGAGTACTTAGTTTCCGTAGCAGCTGACTCAGGGGACTCTTTTCTGGGTTTAGCTCTTGGGTCTGAAAGGCTTTGAAATGAAGGGTGTCTGGGGAGCTAGATTTGAGGTGATTTAGGAAGTTTAGTGCTCGTTTTTGGATGTTTATTATCAGTGGGTATCTGCCTAGTTCGGCTCTGCATGCATTTGTTGGCGTTTTCCTTTGGGTGCGAAGGATGCTTCGGCAGAATTCTGCATGTAGGGCTTCTATTGTATGTTTTTCCCATTTAGTGTAGCTTTGGTGATTTAGCGGGCCCCATACTTCACTACCGTACAGTGCAATGGGCAGGATTATGCTGTCAAATATTTTGAGCCAGATTTTGATTGGGATTTGGATGTTGTAGAATTTTCTTTTTATTGCATATAGGGCTCTTCGGGCTTTTTCTTTTAGTGCATTCATTGCTATGCTGAAGCTCCCTGATGCTGTAATAGTTAGACCAAGGTAGGTGTAGCTCATAGTGTGTCCTATAGTGGTATCACTGAGGGTAAACTGGTATTTGTTTTCCTGACATCTGGGCCTTTTTTGAAAAATCATGATGTTGGTTTTCTTTAGATTTACTGTTAGAGCCCAATTTTGGCAGTATTTGTCGAGTAGGTCTCTCTCTCTCTCTCCTATAGTTGTTGTAGGGTCTCTCTCTCTCTCCTATAATTGTTGTAGGGTCTCTCTCTCTCCTATAATTGTTGTAGGGTCTCTCTCTCTCTCTCTCTCCTATAATTGTTGTAGGGTCTCTCTCTCTCTCTCTCTCTCTCCTATAATTGTTGTAGGGTCTCTCTCTCTCACTCTCTCCTATAATTGTTGCAGGGTCTCTCTCTCTCTCTCCTATAATTGTTGCAGGGTCTCTCTCTCTCTCTATCTCTCCTGTAAATGTTGCAGGGTCTCTCTCTCTCTCTCTCCTATAATTGTTGCAGGGTCTCTCTCTCTCTCTCCTATAGTTGTTGTAGGGTCTCTCTCTCTCTCTCTCTCCTATAATTGTTGTAGGGTCTCTCTCTCTCTCCTATAATTGTTGTAGGGTCTCTCTCTCTCTCTCTCCTATAATTGTTGTTGTGTCTCTCTCTCTCTCTCTCTCACCTATAATTGTTGTAGGGTCTCTCTCTCTCTCTCTCCTATAATTGTTGTTGGGTCTCTCTCTCTCTCTCTCTCTCTCCTATAATTGTTGTAGGGTCTCTCTCTCTCTCTCCTATAGTTGTTGTAGGGTCTCTCTCTCTCTCCTATAATTGTTGTAGGGTCTCTCTCTCTCCTATAATTGTTGTAGGGTCTCTCTCCCTCTCTCTCTCTCTCGTATAAATGTTGTAGGGTCTCTCTCTCTCCTATAATTGTTGTCGGGTCTCTCTCACTCTCTCTCCTATAATTGTTGTAGGGTCTCTCTCTCTCTCTCTCTCTCTCCTCTAATTGTTGTAGGGTCTCTCTCTCTCTCTCTCCTATAATTGTTGTAGGGTCTCTCTCTCTCTCTCCTATAATAGTTGTAGTGTCTCTCTCTCTCTCTCTCTCCTATAATTGTTGTAGGGTCTCTCTCTCTCTCTCTCTCCTATAATTGTTGTCGGGTCTCTCTCTCTCTCCTATAATTGTTGTAGGGTCTCTCTCTCTCTCTCCTATAATTGTTGGACGGTCCCTCTCTCTCTCTCTCTCTCTCCTATAATTGTTGTAGGGTCTCTCTCTCTCTCTCTCTCCTATAATAGTGGTGTGTCTCTCTCTCTCTCTCTCTCTCCTATAATTGTTGTAGGGTCTCTCTCTCTCTCTCTCCTATAATTGTTGTAGTATCTCTCTCTCTCTCTCTCTCCTATAATTGTTGTAGGGTCTCTCCAATTCCAATTCCAATTCAAATGCTTTATTGGCATGAAAGTTTACAGAGAACCATATTGCCAAAGCTTACATAGCAAAAAGGTACAGTTTTCCAACATTCTGTAGGTGTCAATCGATTTGACATTTGTTGGGTACATACAATATTACTTTTAACAATATTAATTTTAAACAGTCTTACTTTTAAACAGTCCTCAGGTTGTGACATGTTGTTACATATTTGGCCCCAAGGTATGGTCTGTCTCCTTCTCCCAGGACTAATCTCAATTTTGACAGGTCATCCAATTCCTTGAAATCTGGGGTTGTTTGGCTTAGCTTGTTGAATAATATGTTTCTTGATGTGTTGAATTTTTCGCATTTTAGGAGGAAATGCATTTCTGTTTCAACCTCGCCGGCCAGACATTGATCGCATATTCTATTCTCTCTAGGCTGCCAGGATTTCTTGTATCTGCCTTTTTCAATTTCCAGTTGGTGGTCGCTTAGTCTGTCCCTGGTGAGGGTCTGTCTCTGTTTTGTGTCTCTGATGGTCGTGAGGTAGTCTGCCAGTTTATAATCTCTTTTTAGGGCCCGGTAGCATTCTAATCTGCTTTGGCTTTCGGTTACTTTGTTCCAATGTTCCAGGTAGGTTTCTTTGCATTGTTTAATGATTTGGTTCACTCGGATTGGTGTTTGGACGGCTGTGTTGGTCTGGGTCTGGTCAGGGTCCGGCTGAGTACTTAGTTTCAGTAGCAGCTGACTCAGGGGACTCTTTTCTGGGTTTAGCTCTTGGGTCTGAAAGGCTTTGAAATGAAGGGTGTCTGGGGAGCTAGATTTGAGGTGATTTAGGAAGTTTAGTGCTCGTTTTTGGATGTTTATTATCAGTGGGTATCTGCCTAGTTTGGCTCTGCATGCATTTGTTGGCGTTGTTGTTGGAGAGAGGGTCTCTCTCTCTCTCTCTCTCCTATAATAGTTGTAGTGTCTCTCTCTCTCTCTCTCTCCTATAATTGTTGTAGGGTCTCTCTCTCTCTCTCTCTCCTATAATAGTTGTAGTGTCTCTCTCTCTCTCTCTCTCCTGTAATTGTTGCAGGGTCTCTCTCTCTCTCTCTCTCTCTCCTATAATAGTTGTCGTGTCTCTCTCAATTCAATTCAATTCAATTCAATTCAAATGCTTTATTGGCATGAAAGTTTACAGAGAACCATATTGCCAAAGCTTACATAGCAAAAAGGTACAGTTTTCCAACATTCTGTAGGTGTCAATCGATTTGACATTTGTTGGGTACATACAATATTACTTTTAAACAATATTAATTTTAAACAGTCTTTGTACTTCATTTGGTATGTTCAATATTAATTTTAAACAGTCTTAATTTTAAACAGTCCTCAGGTTGTGACATGTTGTTACATATTTGGCCCCAAGGTATGGTCTGTCTCCTTCTCCCAGGACTAATCTCAATTTTGACAGGTCATCCAATTCCTTGAAATCTGGGGTTGTTTGGCTTAGCTTGTTGAATAATATGTTTCTTGATGTGTTGAATTTTTCGCATTTTAGGAGGAAATGCATTTCTGTTTCAACCTCGCCGGCCAGACATTGTTCGCATATTCTATTCTCTCTAGGCTGCCAGGATTTCTTGTATCTGGCTTTTTCAATTTCCAGTTGGTGGTCGCTTAGTCTGTACCTGGTGAGGGTCTGTCTCTGTTTTGTGTCTCTGATGGTCGTGAGGTAGTCTGCCAGTTTATATTCTCTTTTTAGGGCCCGGTAACATTCTAAGCTGCTTTGGCTTTCGGTTATTTTGTTCCAATGTTCCAGGTAGGTTTCTTTGCATTTTTTAATGATTTGGTTCACTCGGATTGGTGTTTGGACGGCTGTGTTGGTCTGGGGCTGGTCAGGGTCCGGCTGAGTACTTAGTTTCAGTAGCAGCTGACTCAGGGGACTCTTTTCTGGGTTTAGCTCTTGGGTCTGAAAGGCTTTGAAATGAAGGGTGTCTGGGGAGCTAGATTTGAGGTGATTTAGGAAGTTTAGTGCTCGTTTTTGGATGTTTATTATCAGTGGGTATCTGCCTAGTTCGGCTCTGCATGCATTTGTTGGCGTTTTTCTTTGGGTGCGAAGGATGCTTCGGCAGAATTCTGCATGTAGGGCTTCTATTGTGTGTTTTTCCCATTTAGTGTAGCTTTGGTGATTTAGCGGGCCCCATACTTCACTACCATACAGTGCAATGGGCAGGATTATGCTGTCAAATATTTTGAGCCAGGTTTTGATTGGGATTTGGATGTTGTAGAATTTTCTTTTTATTGCATATAGGGCTCTTCGGGCTTTTTCTTTTAGTGCATTCACTGCTATGCTGAAGCTCCCTGATGCTGTAATAGTTAGACCAAGGTAGGTGTCGCTCATAGTGTGTCCTATAGTGGTATCACTGAGGGTAAACTGGTATTTGTTTTCCTGACATCTGGGCCTTTTTTGAAAAATCATGATGTTGGTTTTCTTTAGATTTACTGTTAGAGCCCAATTTTGGCAGTATTTGTCGAGTAGGTCTAGTTGTTGCTGTAATCCCTGTTCTGTGGGAGACAGCAGAACCAGGTCGTCCGCATAGAACAGGGATTTCACTTCTCCATCCAGGAGACGGAGACCTGGTGACTCGCTTTGCTCCAGCATGTCTGCTAATTCATTTATGTATATGTTGAACAGGGTCGGGCTCAAATTGCAGCCCTGCCGGACGCCTCTTCTCTGGGTGAAGAAATCGGTGCGTTTGTCTCCAATTTTGACCCCGCATTTGTTTTTCAGATACATTGATTTAATAAGGTCATAGACTTTGCCCCCTATTCCACACTGAAGAAGTTTATAATAGAGCCCTTCGTGCCATATAGAGTCAAAGGCTTTCTTGAAGTCGATGAAACAGGCGAATATTTTCCCATTTTTTGTTTGGTGTATATGTTTTTCAATGAGGGTGTGAAGGGTATAGATATGGTCGGCGGTGCGGTGTTTTGGAAGAAAGCCTATTTGGTTTTTTCTGAGGATATTATGTTTGTTAAGAAAATCAAGTAATCTACTATTTAGAATACTGCAGAATAACTTCCCTAGACAACTGTTGACACAGATGCCGCGGTAGTTATTTGGGTCTGATTTGTTTCCACTTTTATATATGGGGGAGATTAGTCCTTGGCACCAGATATCGGGAAAACAGCCTGAACGTAATATGATGTTGAATAATTTGAGTACCGCACCCTGCATCTCCATATTGCTGAACTTGAGCATTTCATTTTTGATGTTGTCTGGGCCACAGGCTTTCTTTAGGTGGAGAGATTTTGTTTTTGTGGCCAGTTCTTTCCATGTGATTGGGGAGTCTAGAGGGTTTTGGTTGTCTTTAATTGTTGCTTCTAATGTGTGGAGTTTTTCTGTGACCTGATGTTGACTTGGGTTTGTTTCGTTTATTGGGATGTCTTTGTAGAGGTTTTCAAAATGTGTTCTCCAGATGTCGCCATCTTGGATTGGTAATGCTTGCAATTGTGTTGTACTCAGGTTATTCCACATTTCCCAGAATTGTTTTGGATTGGTGGAGTTTTCAATTTCTTCGAGTATTTTGTGGGTATAGTTTTGTGTTTTGTTCCTAATGGTGTGTTTATATCTTTTGAGGGTTTCATTGTATCTAGTACGTAGGTCCGGATTGTTTGGTTGGCGATGGTTTTGGTTTGATATTTTTCTCAGGTCTTTTCTGGCATTTTTGCATTCGTGGTCAAACCATTTCTTATTTTTATTTTGTCTTTTGTGACGCTTCCTCTTCTGTTTCACAAGGTCGGCTTTTACAGCTGCCTCATGGAAGATCATATTTATATCCTCTATGGCCATGTTTACACCATCTCTGGTGATCTCGTATGGGTTTTCTTTAAATTTTGATATTTTACTTGTGAGATCAGGTGACTTTAGTGCTGTGATGAATTTTTCTCCACTGTCTGGGGCCCATCTGTATGTCTGGTTTATTTTATGGAGCTTACTGGGTTCCTTTTTTGTGTCTGTAGTTTGGGCAGAAAGTCTAAGGTACATATTTATTTGGTTATGGTCTGAGAGGGGGGATTGCTGCCTGACAGTGAATGAGTTGATATCGCAGGGGTCCAGGTCAGTGATTGTATAGTCCACCACACTAGACCCAAGAGTTGAGGAGTATGTGAGTCTCCCTAGGGAGTCCCCTCTGAACCTACCGTTAACTATGCACAGGCCTAAGGCTCGGCAGAGTTGCACTACCTCCCTACCGCTTTTATTTATTTCACGATCAAGGTTGTTCCGATTTGCGATGGCTGGTGTGACATCTAAAGGGGTCTGGCCAAACACATGGTTGTTTCCCTGTGGGTCTATGAAGTCAGGTTCACAACCGGTCCTTGCATTTAGGTCCCCACATATTATCACCTTTCCTTGGGCCTGGAAATGGCTGATTTCCATGTGGAGAGTATCAAATAACTCCTCTTCGAAATATGGCGATTCTATTGGAGGTATGTAGATCGCACATAAGTAAACATCTTTTTTTGCTATTCCTATATTTTTATCTAGTTTTAGCCATACGTGTGATTTTCCCTGTTTTACCGGTGAGATGTGTTTGTCCAGTTCTCCCTTATACCACACCAATATTCCCCCGGAGGTTCTGCCCTTGCGTGTTTTAGTGTTCTTTACTGAGGGCACAATGATTTCATGGTACATTGGAGGACAGTGGGTCGGCACGTCCTTTTGGCACCATGTTTCTGTTAACACAATTATATCAATGTCTTTTATAGCTTTTAGGAATTCAGGGTCTGTACTCTTCATCCCAAAAGTTGAGGAGCGGAGGCCCTGGATATTCCAGCAGCTTATGTGGAAAGAACGCATTTATATAGTTCAATAAAACGAAATAAAATTGACCTATTTTGTGGGATGCGTGTGGAAACACTATTTTCTATAATGCTAAATGATGATTTAGTATAAATTTCATGAGGCATGCACATATATCTATCTAATAATAGTAATAATACTGATAAGATAACAATAATGATAATGATAAATAACAATATTAATAATTTCTCCGGCTTTCTATCAGGCTGTTCAGCATCGTCATGATCTTTCTCAGTTCTTGGTCTACAGTCTGTGGTCTAGAGGGGGGTCTTGGGTCAGGTATAAAAGCACGGTTCTGTTGTTGGTTTTGTAAAGGGGGGTGGGGGACATTGGTGGTCCTGTTTGGGCTCCCAATGGTAGAGGGGGTGGGAGGGCTGCGTCTTTTGGCAGTGTTTATGAGGTTTCTTGCGGAGACCCACATCCGCTGTTTGAGTAGATGTATTTCGTCATAGAGGTCCCTTGTGTTGATGTTTGGATGATGGGCCAGGGAGACGTTGGGGAGGACAGAACATCTCGTGTCGATCTCCCTGTTGGTGTTGTGGATTATATAGGCTGGGGTGTCCTTTCTGGGCAGTAGTGTGGAGATCACGATCCGCGCCTCGTGGAATTCCCTGCTGGCCTTTTCCGCCATCCTGCTCACCGCCCTAGCAGTGCCTTCCTGTAGGGTGCGTAGGTCGTTCGTGCCTGTGTGGATCACAATCCATTTGGGGCTTCCAAGGGATTCTTTGTTCAGGATCTTCATTGCTTGGTCTGTGTTGCTGCACCATTTTTTCAGGACTTGATGGTCTGGGAACAGCCTCTGGGGGTCCAGAAACTTTCCGTTGGAGTCGGTCAGCAGGACCGCCTGAGGGGCTGGTTTTTCAGACTGGGTAACAGTAGTCTGGGTAGGACTCGCCTGGTGGCTGGTTGTTGGCTGGGTTTCTGGGATATGTTGTGTGGCAGGAGCGGGGTTTGGGGCTTTCGGTGTGTCCTCGTTTGGGGGGGTATCTGTCGGTTTTTGTGTTCCTGTGTGTGAGGACTGGGTAGCAGTAGTCTGGGCATGACTCGACTGAGGGCTGGTTGGAGCGGGGTTTGTGGCTTTCGGTGTGTCTTCGTGTGGGGTGGCATCCGGCGGGTTCTGTGTCCTTGTGTGTGTTGTTTTTGTGTCCTCAGGTTTTTGGACCTTAAGAGGTTTGTGTTGCCTGCTGAGCCTTTCTACAGTCTCCTTCGTTTTGTTGAGTTGAGTACGGAGTTCTTTGATCTCATTTCTTTGCTCCTCTATGGTCTTTCTCAGCTTGTGGATGGTGGACTCGTGTTCCGTTTTTAGCTGTTTGAATTCCTCCTTCAAATTCTTGGCCAGTGTTTCTCTGTATTCGTTGAAATCAAGTTCTAGTTTGGCCAGATTCTCTTTCATCATTTTGTTTTCGTTGAGAGGTGTGGGGGGGGGGTGGAGATGGACAGGGAGGTGTTTTCCTCTGCTGGTCTCTCTTCTTCTTCCTCCACTTGGCTCTCATCATCCTCTGTTCGACTCTCTTTTGCTTCCTGTCCATTGTTCCTCTTTGTGTCTGCCTTAGTTTTCAACTGGGGGAATTCCTTTTCGAAGGAGTCCAGATTTTCCACATTCCCCTGTATCATGATCTTTCTATTTTTGTTGTAGTAGCTTATGGTTAGCAGGGGGTCATCTTTATCTAGGTTTCCATCTTTACATATTTTCAGTCTGCCTCCACTGCCAATACCTTCACTGGAGACGTATGCGTAGTGTTTTTGTAAAGTCTCCTTCCAGGAGGTGACGTATTCGGTGTAGAATATGAGGTTGTTCTTCAGCTTAGTCCCTTTGTGTGTGGTACAGTCAACGTAGAGGATCTCTGGGTTATTTTTTAGTGTTGTGTACTTGTATTTTTCCTTTGCTTTATTTTTTGTGCATTGCTCAGGATATATCATTTCCCTGCTCATTGTAGTCGTTTGTTTTTTGTCTCAGATAGATAACTTTTTTTTTTCTCTTTTTTGTGTCGTGTTCCACCTTAGCCCACTTTTAGGTCCAAAATTGGGAGTTTTTCAGGGGTTCATCTTTGATATAGCTGCTCTTAAAGGTTTATCTCTCACAGGCTCTTGGTTCGGGTAGTTTATCGTTTCTCTCGGGTTTCTATTCCTTTTCCTCGCGGGTTTGTTGTTCTTTTTTCAGGTTTTTTTCGAACTAAATTTAAATAAAATTAAACTTTTTCCGAACTAACTTTAACTAAAATGAAACTTAGGTAGAATTAGGTAAAACTTATTTCTCCGTTTTTTTTTTTTTTTTCTCTTCCGACTCTCTCACTCGCTCTCCGGGTCTCGGACTCGCTCTCTCTCTCCGTGTTCCAAACTCGTCCACTCTCCGTGCCCCGGACTCATTCGCTTTCCGCGCTCTGGGCGGATCTCCTCGCGTCGTCGTGTCGGTCTCAGGCCCCCGGGTTTTTTGACTCACCAGGCTGTTTTCTGCCATGGTCTCCCGGTCTCCGTTCCCGCGGTCTCTGGGCCTCGCGGTCTCGGGTTCACCCTCCCCAGGCCTCTTACTCGTTTTCCCGGTTCGGACCGCTCCTCCCGTTCTCCGACCTCGCGGTCTCGGGTTCACCCTCCCCAGGCCTCTTACTCGTTTTCCCGGTTCGGGCCGCTCCTCCCGTTCTCCGACCTCGCGGTCACGGGTTCGCCCTCCCCAGGCCTCTTACTCGTTTTCCCGGTTCGGGCCGCTCCTCCCGGTGAACTCCGATCCCGTGGTCTCTGGGCCTCGCGTTCTCGGGTTCACCCTCCCCAGGCCTCTTATTTACTGTCCTGGTTCGGGCTGCTCCTCCCGGTCTCCGGTCTCGCGGTTCAGGCCTCTGTTCCTCTCTCTCTCTCGCTGTTTCTCTCTCGCTGTTTCTCTCTCTCGCTGTTTCTCTCTCCTATAATTTCTGTAGGGTCTCTCTCTCTCTCTCCTATAATAGTTGTAGTGTCTCTCTCTCTCTCTCCTACAATTGTTGTAGGGTCTCGCTCTCTCTCTCTCTCCTATAATTGTTGTAAGTTCTCTCTCTCTCTCTCTCTCTCCTATAATTGTTGTAAGGTCTCTCTCTCTCTCTCTCTCTCCTATAATTGTTGTAGGGTCTCTCTCTCTCTCCTACAATTGTTCTAGCGTCTCTCTCTCTCTCTCTCTCTCCTATAATTGTTGTAGGGTCTCTCTCTCTCTCCTATAATTGTTGTAGGGTCTCTCTCTCTCTCCTATAATTGTTGCAGGGCCTCTCTCTCTCTCTCCTATAATTGTTGTAGGGTCTCTCTCTCTCTCTCTCTCTCTCCTATAATTGTTGCAGGGTCTCTCTCTCTCTCTCCTATAATTGTTATAATTGTTGTAGTGTCTCTCTCTCTCTCCTATAATTGTTGTTGGGTCTCTCTCTCTCTCCTATAATTGTTGCAGGGTCTCTCTCTCTCTCTCCTATAATTGTTGCAGGGTCTCTCTCTCTCTCTCTCTCCAATAATTGTTGCAGGATCTCTCTCTCTCTCTCCTATAGTTGTTGTAGGGTCTCTCTCTCTCTCTCTCTCTCCTATAATTGTTGTAGGGTCTCTCTCTCTCCTATAATTGTTGTAGGGTCTCTCTCCCTCTCTCTCTCTCTCGTATAAATGTTGTAGGGTCTCTCTCTCTCCTATAATTGTTGTAGGGTCTCTCTCACTCTCTCTCCTATAACTGTTGTAGGGTCTCTCTCTCTCTCTCTCTCTCTCTGATAATTGTTGTAGGGTCTCTCTCTTTCTCTCTCTCTCTCTCTCCTATAATTGTTGTAGGGTCTCTCTCTCTCTCTCCGATAATCTTTGTAGGGTCTCGCTCTCTCTCTCTCTCCTATAATTGTAGGGTCTCTCTCTCTTATAATAATTTTTGTAGGGTCTCTCTCTCTCTCTCTCCCCTATAATTGTTGTAGGGTCTCTCTCTCTCTCCTATAATTGTTGTAGGGTCTCTCTCTCTCTCTCCTATAACTGTTGTAGGGTCTCTCTCCTTCTCTCTCTCCGATAATTGTTGCAGGGTCTCTCTCTCTCTCTCTCCCCTATAATTGTTGTAGGGTCTCTCTCTCTCTCCTATAATTGTTGTAGGGTCTCTCTCTCTCTCTCCTATAATTGTTGTAGGGTCTCTCTCTCTCTCTCTCCTATAACTGTTGTAGGGTCTCTCTCCTTCTCTCTCTCCGATAATTGTTGTAGGGTCTCTCTCTCTCTCTCTCTCCTATAATTGTTGTCGGGTCTCTCTCACTCTCTCTCCTATAATTGTTGTAGGGTCTCTCTCTCTCTCTCCTATAATTGTTGTAGGGTCTCTCTCTCTCTCTCCTATAATTGTTGTAGGGTCTCTCTCTCTCTCTCCTATAATTGTTTTAGAGTCTCTCTCTCTCTCCTATAATTGTTGTAGGGTCTCTCTCTCTCTCTCTCTCTCCTATAATTGTTGTAGGGTCTCTCTCTCTCTCTTCTATAATTGTTGTAGGGTCTCTCTCTCTCTCTCTCTCCTATAATTGTTGTAGGGTCTCTCTCTCTCTCTCTCCTATAATTGTTGTAGGGTCTCTCTCTCTCTCTCCTATAACTGTTGCAGGGTCTCTCTCTCTCTCTCTCTCCTATAATTCTTGTAGTGTCTCTCTCTCTCTCTCTCCTATAATTGTTGCAGGGTCCCTTTCTCTATCTCTCTCCTATAATTGTTGTAGGGTCTCTCTCTCTCCTATAATAGTTGTAGCGTCTCTCTCTCTCTCTCTCTCTCTCCTATAATTGTTGCAGGGCCTCTCTCTCTATCCTATAATTGTTGTAGGGTCTCTCTCTCTCTCTCTCTCTCCTATAATTGTTGTAGGGTCTCTCTCTCTCTCTCTCCTATAATTGTTGTAGGGTCTCTCTCTCTCTCCTATAATTGTTGTAGGGTCTCTCTCTCTCTCTCTCTCCTATAATTGTTGTAGTGTCTCTCTCTCTCTCTCTCTCTCCTATAATTGTTGCAGGGTCCCTTTCTCTATCTCTCTCTCTCTCCTATAATTGTTGTAGGGTCTCTCTCTCTCTCTCTCTCCTATAATTGTTGGAGGGTCTCTCTCTCTCTCTCCTATAATTGTTGTAGGGTCTCTCTCTCTCTCTCTCTCTCCTATAATTGTTGTAGGGTCTCTCTCTCTCTCTCTCCTATAATTGTTGTAGGGTCTCTCTCTCTCTCTCTCTCCTATAATTGTTGGAGGGTCTCTCTCTCTCTCTCCTATAATTGTTGTAGGGTCTCTCTCTCTCTCTCTCCTATAATTGTTGGAGGGTCTCTCTCTCTCTCTCCTATAATTGTTGTAGGGTCTCTCTCTCTCTCTCCTATAATTGTTGTAGGGTCTCTCTCTCTCTCTCTCTCCTATAATTGTTGTAGGGTCTCTCTCTCTCTCTCTATCCTATAATTGTTGTAGGATCTCTCTCGCTCTCTCCTATAATTGTTGTAGGGTCTCTCTCTCTCTCTCTTGTAGTTGTTGTATGGTCTCTCTCTCCTGTAATTGTGGAAGGATCTCCCTATGAGACCCTACCTGTGATTCCCTTGTCATGTTGACACAGCTCCATTCACAACCACACTTTGAGTTGTCAGGTTTAGCTAATTATCAATCCATAATGGAAGCTCGCTTCCTATTCCATGCCTTCATATCTTATGGATTAATCACTTGTGTGAAACCTTAAGGCTTTGCTAAAATCTAAATAGATAACATCCATGGAACTTCTGTTGACAACAAGATTCATTACTTGCTTGCAAAATTCCAGTGAATTTGTTTTGCACACCCTTCCTCCCCTTTTAAATCCATACCAACTCGTCCTTTCCATACCGTGTCTCTTTCAGGATAACTTCTTAACACTTTACCCATAACAGCTGTTAGACTTACTGGCCTAGATTTCTTTAGGCTGTCCCTATGCACTTTTTAAAGCTAAAGGTTATAGTAGCTATTTTCCAATGCTTGGGCACTAATCCCATTTCTAATGATTGCCTAAATATAGAAGCAAGGATGTGAGAGATTTTCACGCCATTTCAGTCTATCTAAGCATGTGCTCTGTCTTCCTTTAACTTCTTCAGTAGATCGCTGACAGCCTGATCGGAAATCTCTGTTTCTCTTTGTACTTCATCTGTCCTCCACTCCCGTCCTAGGAAATGCAACCTTCCAATGCCGAAGACGTCCCATGATCTGCTTATGAAAGCAAAAATTAAAAATCCGTTTCGTTTATTTGCTATCTCTTGGCAACTTGACACAAGTCACCTTGCAATGACCTTAAGCTTTCTTCAATACACTTCTGCTTAAACATTCACTTTCACTTTTGGTGAAGGCTGTCTTGGTTTGACATGATTTCCTTCAGAAGGAGCTGGGAGACGAGGAGCCGACTTGGATCATCTTCATTTCTGCTTGTAATAGTCCTTTGGGACTACGAAATAGAAGAAAATTCTTATTGGAGAGATGTAGAATTAAAAAAAAAATCTACAGTATTGTTATTGGTAGAGTGCATCACCTAGCAACCACAGTGAGAACGGATCGATGACACAACATTGCAATCACATTGATCTATGTGACTAAACTCCAAAGCTGGGGGTGGGGGTTGTGGGTGGGAGGATTAATTGAAAGGAGAAAATAAGAACATCAGAAATAGGAGCAGGAGTGGACCATTAAGCCCTTCGAGCTTGCTCCACCATTGAGTAAGATCATGGCTGGTCTTCAACCTCTGCTCCACCTTCCAGCCTTTCCCCATACCCCTTGATTCTATTAGTATCCAAAAATCCATCGATATCAGTCTTGAACATACTCAACGACGGAGCAACCACAGCCCTCTGGGGTGGAGTATTCCAAAGATTCACAACCCTTTGAGTGATGCAATTTCTCCTCATCTCAGTCCTAAATTGCCGACCCTTTATTCTGAGACTGTGACCTTTAGTTCTAGACGCCCTAGCCATCGGAACCTCCCTCCCAGCATCTACCCTGTCAAGCCCCAAAAGATTTTTATACAATTCAATTCACCACAGCCCCATCATTCATCTACCAACAATCTCTATCAATCATGACTCCTACCTCACATTCACATGCTCCATCTGACCCGCACACACTTACACTGCTGCAAGCCTCACGCCCACATTGCACAGCTTGCACACACTGTCAGGTATTCAACCATGACAGGCACATTACCCAAACACATTGCACCACACTCACTGACACACTTCCCTTTCTCTTGCAGGTAAAGGTGGCGCATAACCGACACCAGCGGAACCTAACCAGCGGAGGATAGGATCGCCTGCATCACCTCACCCCCAGGGAGGAGACGGTGCGGACCATTCTTGGCAAGGGCATGGCTCAGCCCGTGTCCAGTGATGGAGCAAGATACCGGTATCCTCATACGCTATCCTCCTTCTCACACCCCTCATCCCACAATTTCTTCTGATTTACAAGTTGCACATGGTGTAAGCATGCACCTCTTGCTTTCTCCCCCTCCGTCACCACAATACCACCCTTGTGCCTTTCTCGTTTCAGAGACACAAGAAATCCAACCTGCCCAGCCAGTGGTTCAAGAAGAAGAGGGAGAGGAGAGTGATGAAAAACAAGAAACACCGTCACTCGATCTGACAGTCGCAGCCACCAGCTCAGAGACTGGCATTGTGCGGAGTTTAGAGGGTTGCTTCAAGGTGGGATCTGTATATGGTGGGTCACCAAGCACGAGTGGGCTGTAGCCAGGGCAGGGGGAGTGGGTAGCACAGGTGCCAGCTCCCCGCAGGGCGAGGTCGCACGAGAGTTCTGCTGCAGAGGACTCAGATGAGGATTTCGATGGAGCAGCCTAGAGAAGAATTCTGGGTGTGCACAACTAAATGCGTGGTGCATTGGCAGGCCTGCCAGAAAGCCTATCTTTGTTGGAATACATCTTAAGTAGAGTTATTACAAAATCTTAATTATTGCCAGTATATTTGCTGATCTTGTTAGGTTTTAGGCACCTTTTTGCAAATCAGAAGTCGTGAAATTTTCTAAATACTGTATGTTAATTTGCTGGTATGTAAATGAATTAGGAAATCAGAACAAATTTGGGGGCAAAAAACAAAACACTGCAGCCGCTGGAAATCTGAAACAGAAACAATAAATTCAGGAAACATTCAGCAAGTCGGAAATTGTAGGGGGGTTTCAAGGAGCCGGCACAGGCAAGATGGGCTGAATGGCCACCTTCTGGGCTGTATGATTCTACGATTCTATCTGAGGAACTGATTAAGAGGAAATAGCTTTTAATAAATATTTATTCAATCTCTTCTGAGCTAAAACAGGGCTGAGAAACTATGCAGTAATTGATAAGATTTAATTCCATTGAATATGCTTTTCCAGTTTTTCATGTTGCCCCTAATGGTTTCCTCATATTATTTAAAACTTTTCTGTGCGTGGTTTGAGAAGCCTTTTCATAGATTTATGAGGAACTGCTTTTGCTTATAGTTGACAAGCAAGATGCTTGATAACCATCAATTACTGTTAATTATGAATTAGTCATTTAATTTTACAGTTTTCCCTTTGTGAACAGTCGTCTATTTCTATGGAAAAGTTTCTGACTGCATTCATATTATGCATATCTTTGGGAGATGAGAATATGAATTACTAACGCACGCACCTTGAGTGCTTGTTTCTTCCTCATCATTAAATGTTATAAATTCTTTGTTGCATCCAAATTTTTGCATCAAGTCATCAAGGCACTAACAAGTAAATAAAAGTTCAGTTATTCATTTTTCTGCAACTGGGGTCCAAGGTTTTTAACAGGCTGAGTGACCCATGTTTCTGAAGTGGAGTGGTGTGAGCTCACCCTTAAAGCAAGAAGAAATTATGATTTCAGGTGTGAAATCCAATTGTTTAAATAAATGTATCATGCCAGTCACTGGAATATATTGGAAACGTAAACCTTTGTTTTCTTGGTCAGGAAGCCGAGCATTCACTGATCAGAACACAGGGGTGTCCCATTACCATGAGTGACTTATTAAAATAATGGAATATAATTTGTTTCATACTGCTTAAAGAGTAAAGGATAAAATTCATATACCGGAAGATTTCATAAAATCACTACAATTTACCAACTTTTTGTGAGCATGTTGTCGAGGAAGTGGTAAAATGATTGGGCTACTGGCCCCTACCTCCCCCACCCCCCGCCCCACCCACCATGTGGGAACTTACCTCGAAGCACTTGCTGTGACAAACTATAATGGCAGTTAACGGCATAGCAAAGGCAGTCACTGCTGGCCCCGAAGTAAACTTCCCACAAAGATCTCGCGATCTCTATGGCCAGAAGTTTGGCTTTTCCGACATTCAGTTTAGATCAGTGTAAGTCAATGGGGAATCCCTAACGCGAGCTGCTATGATGTCGACAAGCTGTCCAAGCAGTCATCACAATGCAGAGTTCTCACAGCCTTGGAACCAGTAAGTGAATAAGATCCTTTTATTTTCACCTTTTAAAAATGTTAGAGAGAGCAAAACAATGTTTAGGGCTCTCACATGGGGAAAAGGCAAACCGAAAATAAACATGAACAAATTTTAAACTTTTAAAAGATATAAAACCCCAGTTACACCTAATCCAAAAGGGTCTAATTTTTTATGGGGTATGTAACAGGGATATTAATGTGGAAAAGACAAAGTTTTCATCAGTTTCACTGATTTCCCTGATGACACTGATAGCTGGCTATGGTGGGGGTGAGGGGGTGTTGAGGGTGGTGGTGGCATGGGGTGGGGGCAGGGGCAGTCCACAGCACAGCCAGTGTCGGAGCAATGAATGACTGAGCACAATTTCAGGATTTCTGCGTTAGGATGCGCATGCGCTACATCCTGAAGTTGCTGTCAGTTTCAAAAGGGAAATAACAGGGAATGCTGTTCATTCGCTGTTATTAGCCACCGCAAAGTCCAGGCCAAAATATTATCCATGGTGTATTTTTGTTGTGGTCGTGTTAAAACCAGATTTACTTAAAAAAGAACACCCATTACACTTCATTATGCCAGATTATCCATTCCCAGAGATAAATCAATTGACTTTAACATGTAAATAATAGACAGTTAATGCAAATATTTGCAAGCGACTGCCAAAAGGTTTGGGTCTGACACCTGTTTGGAGGCACTGCTGACACTCGATGGGGTAGTCCTTGGAATTGCAGACATCCCCTGTCTTTAAGTATACGTTTAATTGACAGCTTTATTTGACTTTAAGGTACATGCTTCATTGCCATTGTTCTGCTGAGCTTTAGTGTGTATGAGGAGGGGATGGGGAGGAGGGAGTCATCTCAGAATACTCCCAGCTTTGAGGAAGGCAGCAAGAGCCATGGAGGAATAAGTGAAGAACATGAATCAAAGCTATTGAGCAAATTGTGATGTTTGTTTATTGTTTTCTCTATTTGAGGAGAAATAGCTATCTTCTATAAAACACTGTAATCTGATGCAAGTTTTTGACTGTTCTGTAATTTCTAACCTAGGCCATGAATGTTGAAGGCTCCATGGCACTATTTGCTAATATTTGATAACATTGCACCTTTAACCTACATATCAAAACATTAACTAGCCAGTTATCTCGTTGTTGGCTGTGTGCTGTTGCTGTGCAAAAAATGGCTGCCATATATACCTACATGACATCAGTCCTTGCACTATATTAATGTTTTATACATGTACGTGAAGCACTTTGAGACCTTTGAGAGATGTTATTAGGCTCTCTATAAATCGGTCTCTTTTTTCTCCTCTTCCCATTTGTTCCTTCTCAATTGTTTTTATGTCGTGAGGTAATCAAACCCTGCTTGAAGTTTGCAGTATGGTGTCTGATTGTTCATGACATTTTATTCCCTTACTGAGGGCTTAGGGTTTCTCTATCAATGAGGGACCAATGCTGAAAATATATCTTTCCAAACAGTCGGAAAATACAGAACTGGAAAAGTCTCTGGAGTCCACCTGATTGGTCCCAAAAACAAATACCCCTCAAATATTTATCCAGTACTCCTTGAAATTTTTCCATACTATGGGCTGGATTTTGCCAGGCCCCGAGGAGGCGGGAATGGAGGCGTGTGGGGTGTTAAAATTGCAAAAAGTGGTGGGCGGGCCCGACCCCACCTCCATCCCGCCTCCAAGCAATTTTCCCAAATGCGTGGTTTCTGATCCTGTCTCTGTCCCGCCTCTTGGAGGTGGGATAGGCCCTTAAGGTCCTTAACAACCACTAAATTGCCTCAATAATTCCATTTTGAGAGGCCTTTCCGATTTTAACATGTTTCCCTTGTGATTCACGTCTCCTCTGAAACACGACGGTGAAACCTGGTGGGAGCACAATTGGATTGCTGACTATCAGCTGCAGCTCCACCATTAAATAGGAGATTTGATCAGTCATTATTTGCAGGTGGCAGGACTTTGTTGTCTCAGGTCTGGGGAAACTTTTAGCAGGCATAACCATAGCTGTGGAAGTTTGGAGCCTGACTCCCATCCTCAACTGAGGCATCTACCAGAAGCATGGGAACCATTTATTTCCTTTCCTCCTGGACATCAGATGAGGATGAAGACCAGCCGCGGCAGCAGCAGAACCATGAACAACAGCAGCACCAACAGCAGCGGCAACAACAGGAGCGTCAAGCTGCTGCTCACGCACCTGAAGCTGCACAGGCCAGAAGGCGCCAACCCATGGAAGCACATCGGCACAGGAGATACCCCCCAAACAGGGTCTACAGACAGAGGATCAGCTATCTCAACATGAGTGAGCAGCAATGCCAAAGGCGGCTCCGACTTTTGCGAGAGGTAGTGGGTGACATCTGCACAATGGTGCAGCAAGACCTGGAGCCCAGAGGAGCAGGTAGACACCCCTAACCAGTGGCTGTCAAAGTCACCACCGCACTCAACTTCTTTGCTTCAGGCCCATTCCAGGGATCAGCAGCAGACATCAGCGGCATCTCCCAGATGGCCGCACACACTTGCATCATGCAGGTAACCGATACCCTCTTTGCCATTGCGCACAATCACATTCATTTCTCCAAGGATCAAGCAAGTGTCACGGCGTGTGCGGTTCGACTAGCTAATCTGGCAGGCTTTCCAAGGGTGCAGGGTATCGTTGACTGCACACATGTGGCCCTTAAGGCACTCCATCATAATCCAGCTATTTTTGTCAACCGCAAGGGCTTCCACTCCCTCAACGTGCAGCTGTTGTGTGACCACAAGAAGGAAATTTTGCATGTTTGTGCCAAATACCCTGGCAGTTGCCATGACTCCTTTATACAGTGCCAGTCGAGTGTGCCTCCACTCTTCAGTCCGCCAGACCAACTTAACAGATGGCTACTTGGAGACAAGGGCTATCCCCTGAAGATGTGCTGAATGATGCCGTTAAGGAGCCCATCCAATGAAGCTGTGGAGAGCTACAACTACAGCCACATTTCCACCAGATCAATAATCGAGTAAACCATCAGCATGCTGAAGATGCACTTCGGATGCCTGGATAGATCAGGTGGAATCCTGCAGTACTCAGCAGCCAGGGTCTCCAGAATCGTTGTGGTTTGCTGTGTACTTCACAACATGGTACAGCGTCGTGGCTTGCAGATTCCTGAGGGCCAAGTGGCTCCTCACATATCCTCCTCAGATGAGGAGGAAGAGGAGGAGAAGGAGGAGGAGGAGGAGGAGGAGCGCAAAAACGAACATCTTGCAGAGGCCCATCAACCAGCGGCAGCAGTATGTGAGAACATTGCTGCCGGGATGCAAGGATCGCACTCATCTTGGCCAGATTTGCTTAGCCTAGCCAATCAAGCACTTTTGCCTCGCAGATTCTTACCAAAGCATTGACAATTGCCAAGAACCAGAGGATTCCTAGCATTCTGGCCACCATACTAACTATTGCAAATAATCCCAAGCCCTCAATGTGGAAGTCCCATTTGCAAAATGACTCACGCCACAACTGCAACAGTTGCCATCAGAATTTTTATTTACAATAACCAACTGATGGCATTTTAGAAATAAACACAATATTTCACCCAAGTGAGTACCCTTGTGACTATTTGTGCAGTTTCTTTATCTTACGCTGCTTCTAAGTGGTGCTTCCCCTGTGGCTTCAGCAGATGTGAAGGCCCCTTGCTCACTTTCTTGCTGCTCCTGTCTCAACACCTTTGGCAGGCGTCCTCTGGGGTTGCGAACCTGTAAGGGCTCGGCAACAGTCTGCTGCTCCTGCAGCTGTGCAGGGGTTCAGACGCCGATCTCAGTTGGGTGGGGACTCTGGTAGGGCTCTGACCGAGGGCTCTGCAGTGGCATGGTCTTGTGAGCGCTTGGAGAGGAGCCCCCACTTTCTTGTTCTCTGCCACCAACATCCCTCTCATGGGTCAGGTCCACCTCAGCACTTGCAAGTGGCTTGAGAGCACCTTGCTGCACATCAGGGGGGCCATGGGGACCCATATCTGCACTGGCAGTCCTACTCAGAAGGACTTCCATGAAGGTCTGGTTTCTCTGTTCAATAGCTGACCATTGCTCCTCCAGAGATGTCAGTCTATTCTGAACACTCACCATGTTTTCTACACTCTGGCAACTTAGCTCCTCCATGGCCGTAGCCATCCTCTCCTCTACTGTAACCATCCTTTCCACGGAGGTTGCCAAACTTCCCATGGTGATGCGTTCATGCGCCAATGACTGCACAAAGGCTCTGCTCATGTTCGCGATGGACTCCTCCATTCGCTCCACACTCGCAGCGACCCTGGAGACAAAACCTGCCAGAGACTCCTGCACCTGTTCCTGGAGTTCCAGCACTGCTGTTCTTCTGGATGGACCCAGAGGCAGAGGGTCGACATGCAGCTGAGCCGAGCTGGGAGAGTCCTGCGCCCTCCAACTAGGACTCTCCACTGCTGTCCCTGTCTCCACAATCTGCTGATGCTCACTTGTGAGCTGTGATAGACCAGGTGACAACAGTACTCTATCTCGTGATGGTCCCACCGAGCTATGAGTGTCTTCGCTGGTGCTGGATTGGCTGAATTCTGCTGACGCTGCACCCTCAGAGGTTGCAGCTTCCTCTGAGGAATCTGGAGACTTAGGCTCTTCCTCCTGGACAGTGGGGACGGGTGCTTGCGATGGTCCTGTGGGGGAGTAAAGGAAAGTCAGAGATGTGAGGCCAAGGTTACATGCACATTGCATATTGCAGATGATCATAAGTCCATCTGTTAGAGCTTCAGAATCATTATCAGTGACTGATGCAATGTCAATGAGAGAAATGAAAAACTATTCTGTCACCAGCTTTCTCTGATGCACCCGTCTGTCCATCCCCCACTTACGCATCGTCCTCGAGTCCCACTGTCTCCAGTACCGCCTTCTCCCAAGGGGTGAGGTGGGCTACTGAGGGTGGCCCTCCTCCTGTCCTCACTCTTTCCCTCTTATTGTGAGCTCTCTTTTCCTGCAATGAGGAGATAAGTGGAGTTGGAGTGAGAATGAAGGAGTGAGTGTAGAGAATCCATAGCATAGCTGCTTAGAAGGAGACAAAGATAGAGTGAGTTGGCAAGACCAAGGGACCTCCCTGTGTTTTGTAAGTTGTTTTCATAGCATCACAGTGATAGGGAGTGTGAGGGCTGCATAGTCGAATAGTTAGGTGAATCTGACCATAGAGAGAGAGGGAATGGGTAAGGGTGCAGGGATGTCAGTGTCAAGTGGGATGTGGAGGAAGAGGTTGCTAAAGCTGAGTGCTGGTGAGGAGAGGCAATGGGGAGCAGATTTAGGACAAAGTCATACTCACTTTTCCAGTGCGCAGAAGGTCATGAAACCTCTTCCTGCACTGAAGCCAGGTTCTGCGGATCAGGGACAACGAGTTCACCTCCTGGGCCACCTGGACCCACACAGCCTTTGTCTGCTGGGGAGGCTTCTTCCTCCCTAAAGAAGGGAAGAGCACCTCCTTACTAGCTCTTGCTCCCTCCATCAAAGTTTGCAGGGCGACGTCATCAAATCTGGGAGCAGACTTAGGTCTCCCACTGCTCATTCTGCCTCCAGGTCCCTCTCACTGCAAAGGCCAAAAGATTGGCAGTCTGCAGAAGAAGTAAGGCTTCTTGCAGACCTTAAATGCAGCAGCAAAGACGACATCATCGGAGGCGAGTTTCAGACTGAAAAAACTAATTGGGTTCCCACACCCTGGAACTCAATTGCCCAATTATGAGAAAATCGCATCAATCTCCCACAGCGATTTGGAATCGGGTGGATAACATGAAAAGCGGATGACACAACCCCAGCCCTCCCCAATGACAAAATCCAGCCCTATCTGTCTCCCTCGGTAGTACATTCATCCTCTGTTTAATGTAATTCAATGCAGTGTGTGCTCCTTCCTTGACTGGACATGGGATCATTTACATCCACTTGAGAGAGCAGAGGGGGCCTTAGTTTAAAATCTCATCTGAAAGACAGTACCTCCAGCAGTGCAGCACTCCCTCAGTACTGCACTGCAGTGTCAATCTAGATGTTTGTGCTCAAGTCGCTGGAGTGGGACTGTGAACCCACCAGTTTCTAGACTCAGATGCAAGAGTGCTACCCATTGAGCCATGGTTGGCACTAATTAATAAATGAACGAATTACTTGATCTAGTTTAAGTTGTAGGTGCATTAAATTAAATATTTACCTGTGGCACAAACCATTAGAAGTTTGAGACAAAAAGCAGCACCTCCTTCCTCCTCTGCACCAAATTCCCACTCTCACAAAATTCCTAACTTTTACACTCTGTTTATGATGCCCACTCTGTGCAGATACTCTAATTGAAGGGGTGTATTTTCAACAGACTGATTAATCGGTATTAACCACTTTAGGAAAACTGCTTCTCGGTCATTATATTCTTCAGGATAGTACATCGCCTCAATAGCTACCCAAGTAGTAAGCAATATTTTGCGAATGATTCCGATTGTTCAAAGGAATTTCTTGGCTGTCAGTTCCTGAAGACGTGTATATCTTCAGTTGAACAGTAAATTAAAGCCCACGTTTGGCAGTGCTTCAAGAATTTATGGGATAGAACTCTATTGTCACTGTTTGGTGATCTGTATTTTAGTGTAGCGATGAGAATGTTTTTCTGCAAACAGGGTGGTACTTTGATCAAACAGGTTTGTGGTTGAATTAATAGGCCACTTGCGATGAAAGCCAAAACCAACATGAAAATATATTTTACGTGAATCATCCAATTATGTAATATCCCACACATTCAGTAGGTCTTTATGGCTGTCTGTTTAATTGTGCTTCTTAAATCACTGACTCGAATTATTTTAAAAAATTTGTGAACTTAGGAAAGCACATGGCTAGTTGTTGTAGGGACCCTTGCTCTCCGCAATAATTGTTGTCCAGTCTCTGTTTCTCTCTCTGGCTCTCTCTCCTATAATTGTTGTAGGGTCTCTCTCTCTCTCCCTCCTATAATTGTTGTAGGGTCTCTCTCTCTCTCTCTCTCCTATAATTGTTGTAGGGTCTCTCTCTCTCCTATAATTGTTGTAGGGTCTCTCTCTCTCTCTCTCTCCTATAATTGTTGTAGGGTCTCTCTCTCTCTCTCTCTCCTATAATTGTTTTAGGGTCTCTCTCTCTCTCTCTCTCCCCTTTAATTGTTGTAGGGTCTCTCTCTCTCTCTCTCTCTCTCTCCTATAACTGTTGTAGGGTCTCCTCTCCGAGAATTGTTGTATTGTCTCTCCTTCTCTCTCATATAATTGTTGTAGGGTCTGTAACATTTGCATATTGATTTATCATTGGCCCGCAGGCATCTGTAAGGAATACCTATTACATTCACATGTGATCACATGCTGAGTTGTCATTGGCCAGCAGGAATTTGTAAGGACTGCTATTGTTTTGGAGGACCCAGGGTCCAGACTCCATCTTCTCCACATGGTGCTGTACTGTGGTGAGTCAGACAGACCTGATGCTTCATTAAAAGAGTTTAAACTGTAATACTCCGTTGTCCTGCAATTTATTATTTTTGTACAAAGTGTGCAAAACAAGACAGGGTCTCTCTCTCTCTCCTATAATTGTTGTAGGGTCTCTCTCTCTCCCTCTCTCCTATAATTGTTGTAGGGTCTCTCTCTCTCTCTCCCATAATTGTTGTTGGGTCTCTCTCTCTCTCTCTCTCCTATAATTGTTGTAGGGTCTCTCTCTCTCTCTCTCGCTCCTATAATGTTTGTAGTGTTTCTCTCTCACTCTCTCTCTCCTATAATTGTTGTAGGGTGTCTTTCTCTCTTTGTCCTATAACTGTGTAATGCTCACAAAATTATACAAATTCCCCCAAAGTAAAAAAAGAAGAGATATTGGACTGTTTGAAATAATATTGGGCCAAAGGTGACCTAAAATCAAAACCCCAGGAAGATTTGTCTTGTTTAAAAAAAAAAAATCACGATTAGGCCTGTGAAAAGCTGCAACAAAAAGGAATGGGTGGGACAGACAGTTTGAATAATGGAAAAGGGGCCAGATTGTCTGAGAATGTTCTGGGCCATCCCAGTCGTTCTACATAAAGACAATAAGCCCACAGAAAAGACTGTTCCCGCCGGTACGGTTCAGAAAAGGATATCATAATCACCGTACTCAGTCGGAGGATCGGAGACTTGAGGAAAGAAGAATGAAATGGAAGGAAAAGGAAATCGTGGCAACCAAAGTCCTGATGAAACCAACAGCGAACAATCACACCACCAGCTAGGTAATATCGGGCCACCGCGACCAACCAAAAACCAACCAACAAAAAGCCGAAAATTCACAAACTTGTTTTCCACTCTACAAGCTAGTCTGACTTACCCCTGGGTAAGATTTGACACAAAAGACTCTAAAAACTATACCTAACCAAAGAAAATTGGGTACTTACCCGATAAATCCAACTACGCATCCAACCGCATCAGCGGACAGGCGAAGATTGAAAACCCAATGCAGGTGCAGTCTTCTACCATGTCCGGGGAATGGCAGGCACCAACCGCCACAACTAAAGAGACCCCCAAAATCGCGAACCTCTACAATCTGTCAAGAAAGTCATTTGGTGAGCATTTCCCTGGTCCTCTGGAAACCAACCTAGTTAGTGTAAGGTCGGATTGGTAGGGGTGAAGTATTTTGTCTATTGTCATTCTCCCTCATATATTCCAAAGTGTTCCCCCTTTTAGAGTGCTAAGATTTATGGTGTTGTGTATATTTTCTTGTCTCAAATAAAATCCAAGTTCTTTTCACCAACTCAGTTGTCTGCGGCAATTTCATCACAACCCCCAAATAAGTCCAGGTCTAGAAACAAGGGAGTGGGAGCGATTTGAACCACTCATAAGTCAGAGGTGAACCTGACCCACACACCACCCCTTACAGAATGGCGACCACGGCAGGACTTTGGCAAAAGGGATGTAATGCAAGAGACCCTGTGTTTGATGAAAGAACGAAGATGGAAGAGAGGATTTCCTCTTACGTTTTTGAGAAGGTGAATATCACCAAGAAATGGGTGACCAGTCTATTGCGTGCTGAGCATCCCATGGACACTGCAGCCAAATGGACTGAGAGCAAGGATCATAAGGAGTCGGTAGAGAAGGCCATCTGGTTTGTCTGCGCCCTACGACAGATCCAGCTTTTAGATCAGCACATTAAAGCGTTGACAGCAGAGCTGCAGGAGGCAGCCGAACTGTCTCAGGCAAGAGCTATAGCAGGGGAAGAACTATTGCAGGAATTACAAGCCCAAAGTCAGTAGAAGTTACAGCTGGGACAGAAACACAAGAACAGGCATGAGTATTTTTGGTGTGACCAAGCAATCTGTATGGAGGACAGGGAGGAGTGCACACCACCGCCACCTGTGGCGCTGGGTTTTTATGCTGTTTGGCAGCAGGGTGAAGTGGGCAAACAAATGCAGGAAAGGTCAGAGCCGGGGCCAATGTGCCCGGCTTGACAGCAAAACTTTGGCCAACCTAGGGGTGGTGGGGGCCAGGGGCCCCTTGAAAGCCAATTCGTGATTCCCCATGGGACCCAACATCTTAGGGCTATGGTAAGCCACATGAGCAAGCTTACCCACAAGGGAGACCCCTCAGTCCACTTTATGGAAGTGGAACAAGCAGCAGGCATTAATGAGTGCGATGACTCAGAAATGGCCAAGATGCTTCTGTTCACCTTAGATGGCAAGCTGGACCAGTCCCTCTCTGCTGAGAGCAAGAAGGGACAGGAAGGGTACGCTGACCTCCGGAATCAAGTTCTGGAGGCGATGGGGATGAATGATGGAAGTCCTTTCTCCCGGGTGGAGAAGACTACACAGTTAGCAGGTGAGATCCCACAGGCTTTCGCAGACAGGCTGTGGCCTGTGTATAGGAGTGCCTGTAATGGGGATCTCGACCGGGCTAACTTGAACCAGGATGAGCTGGCTCACTGGCTCCGAAGTCTGGTGGCAAACAGCTTGCCATGGATCAGAGCCAAGGCCGAGCTGTGGTTTGACCCAAAAGGCCCCCAAGTCACCGAGGAGACAGTGGTCAGACAACTGACCCTGGCTTACCGCAATGGTAGAGGGGTGGAAGAACCACAAACAAAAGGGAAGGTTCACGAGTTAAAACCGAGCCAGAGTAAGAAGGAATGGCACCAGGAAGGGGGTATCCCTTCCGATACGAGGCGTAACTGCTTCGGGTACGGGAAAAGTGGGCATTGGAGAAGGGACTGTAGGAATCCTTGGAAGGATAGTGTGGGGAAAAATTCCCCAGCTCCTGCCCCAAAGGCAGAAACACTGACCACTCCCCCCACAGTTGATTCGATAGTAGCTGCACTTCGAGTTTTGTTGGCTGGCCCAGGGAAGGTAGCCACAGCCACGGGTGCTTTAACTCCATCTGCCCCAGCTAACACAGACTTATGACTAGAGCCAGCGCAGCCTGTCTATCTGTGTCCCCTTGAGTACGATGTATGGAAGTATGGAAAAGACCGATTGTTAATATGGAAGTGGAAAAGGTGAAAGGGACCTATCTGTTGGACACGGGAGCTTCGAGCACCATAGTCTATTCCGATAACCCCGCTACCTCACCACTGTCTAACGGGGTCCCATACAGCTTAGTGGGGTTCCCAGGTAATGAGCAGGTTGGCTCGTTCTCTATCCCACTGTCAATTCATTTAGGAGCACTCCACACCAAGTGGACATGTGTTTTAATGAAGTGGGAGCAGGAAGGGAAAGGGATCCTGGGGGCTGATTTTATCATAGGCCACAGGATTCTAGTGGATCTTAGGAACCACTGCCTGTGGGGGGCATGCACTGGCAAAGAAAGTGAAGTGGCAGTTATTCCAGAGAAACAGGGAAAGGGGACCTTGCGTACCCTAAAACCCAAGGAGGGTTATGACTTTGAGCAAATGGTCAGTAACACTCCAGTGGAGTACCAGGCATTTGTGCGAGCACACCTCGGTGTATTTGTCACTCACAAGCATGATTGTGGGAGGGTGAACAGGGTCGAAGTAAGTGTAGATGGGGACCCCATGACCCGACCACAAAAACAGTATAATTTCCCCAAAGAGGCAGAGGCAGACATGGAAATGGCCATGACCTCTCTGGTCAAACAGTGGGTATTGAGACCAATAGCCACCCACGTAAGCTCTCCACTGTGGCCG
This sequence comes from Somniosus microcephalus, assembly GCF_052327205.1. Lineage (NCBI taxonomy): Eukaryota > Metazoa > Chordata > Chondrichthyes > Squaliformes > Somniosidae > Somniosus > Somniosus microcephalus. Next base: position 35,094,008 of record NC_141003.1, read on the forward strand.
GTTAGGAAACTGGACAACTCCTGGAGAGCCACGGTGGACTATCAGGTACTCAATAGAAACATCCCCGCCTGTGCACCCACGGTCGCAGCTGTCGCCGACCTCATTGGAAGTATTCCAGCCTTCGCAACCACCTTCACGGTGCTGGATATTTCCAACGGGTTTTGGTCCATCCCTCTGCGGAGAGAGGACCAGTATAAGTTCGCCTTCACGTTTCAAGGCCAACAATACACCTGGAACTGCCTACCACAGGGGTTCCACAATAGCCCCAACATTTTCGACCAGTGTATGGCAGATTGCTTAAAAGGCTTCAGCCAACCCCGACAGTTAGTCCAGTATGTGGATGACCTGCTCCTATTCACTGATGAAGTAGAGGAACACAGTCCACTCCTGGCTGAACTGCTGGAGTTGCTCAGGCAGGAAGGTTTTAAGGTAAACCCCAAGAAGGTACAGATCAGCCGTAAGGAAGTAAAGTTCCTAGGGCTGGTTGTACGAGCAGGGGAAAGGGCCATCGATAAAGCAAGAAGGGAAGCAGTGCAGGAGTTACCAGCCCCCAGTACAGTGACAGGATTGAGATCTTTTCTAGGGCTAACCGGGTACTGCAGAGATTTTATTGAGGATTACGCCGCCACAGCAGCCCCTCTGCTCCGACTACTACACAAGGGAGTGGAGTGGGTTTGGGATGAGGGTTGCAAGGCAGCATTTTTAAAACTCAAACAAAATCTGCAGACTGCGCGAGCTCTAGGGGCCATTGATGGGGAGAACAAGTTTTTCTTGGAGGTAGTAGTCTGAGTGCAGTGCTGTTCCAGGAGCGGCACGGTCAGCTGAGACTGCTGGTTTACTCCTCCAGGATACTCACGGATGTGGAGAAGGGCTATTCCAACTGTGAGAGGCACCTCCTCGCCACTCACTGGGCTGTGAAAAGATCATTGATCTTCACAGGAACATCTCCCATCACACTCCTCACACATCACACGCCCACCCAGATGCTCCTAGATGGGAGAAATAAGGATGTGACAATGAACAGTGCCCACATTGCTCGCTGGACCCTGCTTCTCTCCCACATGGACCTAAGGGTGAAAGGTCTCTGCGAGCCGAAGCTCACAGCCAACATGATTTATCCAGGGACGGCCCACCAGTGTTCCAATGAAGGAGTATGGGAAGTCAACATAGGTTTTCGGGCCGGGATACACCCGACAGGCCGCGAAATCTATGTGGACGGTTCCAGCACAGTATCTGCTGGGATACAACTCACAGGGTGTGGAGTTTATGACCCAGGGGCAGACATTGCCCTGGCAATTAAACTCCCCAGCATCATGAGAGCCCAGCAGGCTGAACTGTCCACGGTAGTGTACGTGGTTACACACGCAGAGAAATTCCCTACCCCGTACACGATTTGCTTGGACAGCGTGTTCACGTGCAATTCGTGTATGGAATACCTGGCCATCTGGTCCCGTCGGGGATACACCTCCGCCGACGGGAGACCCCTGGCAATCAAGCCTCTGCTGGAGAAAATCATGACAGCCGTAGGGGAGGAAGGACAGGTCTATATCCATAAGGTTAAGAAGGCCCATTCGAAGACAGAACCCATGAGGTGGGGCAATCAAAGGGCAGATGAATTGGCCAAGCAGGGAGCTATGGAAGGAGAGTTTTGGGACCCCTACCAGACAGGTTCGGTAGCCACAATCGGGGACAAGGGAGGTACACAAGGGATAGTTTTGGTCCCGGACCTAAAGCAGGCCCAGGTATGGGATCCCATCCTCAGAGCCGTCTTGAACGCGCTCACAAAAGGGGAGAAAGTAGAGGGCCCATACGGTACAGCAGCCATCACCGTCAAGGGAGGCATGCTGTTGAGGGGGCAGCAATGGGTAGTGCCACAGCAGCACCAAAGGAAATTCCTCCAACTGGCCCATGAGGGTCCAGGAGTGGGGCATCCCGGGCCTGAGGCCACCTGGTAGTGGGTGGAGCAGGCAGGATGGTGGCCAGGACTGAGGGAACAGGTCCGCGAGTTCTTTGCCAACTGTCTGTTGTGTGCTGCCAATAACCCTGACCCCCAGAAAAGGAAGGTATCTTTGGGACACACCTGGAGGGTAGAGGGACCATGGCAGTCGATCCAGATCGATTACATCGGGCCCCTACCCACCGCCCAGGGAGGCTATAATTACTGCCTGGTCCTGGTGGATGTGTCCTCAAAGTGGGTAGAAGCTTTTCCCTGCCGTACAGCTACTGCATTGGGTACAGCTAAGATCCTGGTCAGGGAAGTGTTCTCATGATGTGGACTCCCACAGTATGTGGAGTCTGACCAAGGGAGTCACTTTACCGGACAGATCATGCAAGAGACCCTCATGGTACTTGGCATTGAAGGGAAATGGCACGTCGCCTACAACCCACAGTCATCGGGTCCTGTAGAGTGTTTAAACTGCACTATAAAGGAAAAACTGCGCAAGGAGATGGGTGGCTCACCCAAGAAGTGGGTGGAAGTCCTACCGTTGGTCCTAATGGGGAACCGAGCCAGCCAGTCAAAAAGCACGGGGTATTCCCCACACGAGGTGATGACTGGCAGGGTTATGCGGACCCCCACCCATGTGCTAGCCCTGGTGCTCACGGAAGGCCAGCTCAGAGAGGTGAACCGGGACAGTTTTGTCAGGAATCTGTTTGAACACCTTAAACAGATTCACTGGCAGGCTGCTAGCAACATGGGAAAACAACATCGGAGCAACCGATTGCTGCTAGAACCCATCAGGCACCACGGGTGGGAGATAGGTGATCAGGTCATGGTAAGGAACTTTGCCCGGTTGGGAAGTTTCGAACCATTGTATATGGGGCTGTACAGCATTGTGGACAAGGCAAGCCCCATGGTGTATGTCATCAAGGTGCCCCGCCGCACAAAGTGGTTCCACATTAATCAGTGCAAGCTGTTCAAAACTGAGAGTGGGGAATGGCCAGCAAGGGCGAACCGTGTTAAAGCGAGAGAGCAGCAGCCTGCAGCTGTGACAGACTCACAGACTGCAAAGGTGGGGGTAGTGAATTGTGTGACTGGAGAGGCCCTCCCACCAATTAAGTGGGACTCGGGTACACCCCCAGTAGCCGGAGCCTTGAGAAGGTCTCCTCACACACCACAGCCTAAACTACCGTGGTCACCCGAGTATCAATTTAAACGGTCCAGTCCCAGGAGAGCCGTTAACAAAAAGGGAAAAACCAAGGTCAGGGACCAGTCTCAGGACACGGATCCCCAGCCTGCTGCCTCCAAAGGTGAGGGACTCACAGGAGAGGTAGCATTGGGCAGAGTGAGAGACAAGGGACCCCAGCCTGTGGCATCAGGCTGCGCAGAACCCACAGGACAGGATAGGGACTCGGCAGACACACAGAAGGCGGTAGTGTGCTGCAGCATAGGAGGGCACACTCCTCTGGTCAGTTGGGAAATGGAAAAAGCCCCAGTTCTTTTAAGGAGGACTCTCCGGGCCCAGTGGCACAGGTCACCTTACAACCAGGCGTACAAGCTGCCCAGATTCCACAAAAGGCAGAGGCCTAACAGGAATTAGCCTGGCCATCCGGAGACGGGCGGCAGATGTATATAGCTTTCTGAAGTAGTTTGAGAATGTTTTTTACAGTTTGGTAGTTTTGGAATTTAATAGTTTAATTTTAGTTTAGGAGAAGTTTAAGTTTTGAATTTTGATAACTGTGTCAGGCCAGAGAACCTTCTCGGGACATGGCTGTTTTGTTTGTGTGCCCCTACAGAAAGGAAATCGGGATGAGAAAGGTTCTGCTCCTGCTCACCCTGGTGGGGGTGAGCATCAGTGATCGAGGAGATGTGGAGAACTCCCACATCTATGGGTGCTCGGGAGAGAGAGCACTGATCGTTACCGCAGGGGGTGGCGAACGGGGTGTGGATGAGCTCGCCATCTACTTCCATGAGGGAAGGTGGCCAGGGTGGTTGGGGTCTAACTCGACTCAGTACTCCAGCCAGACCGGGTTCACATACGGGGAGGCCTCCATCCCGTGCCCCAGGGTACAGGTCGTTGCTACAAGGGTCAGTGTCACTGAGGGGAAACGTGTGTGTTTGACATGTAAGGGACAGATTCCTTTGGATAGGTGGTGGTGGCTCAGAAAGCTGAGCAAGGATATAGGAAGCCGCGCAGTTGACTGGGAACGATTGGGGAACAATACCCATCGGATGATTACAGGGACCTGAGGGGGAGCGAGTGTGTGCTGGGACAAGTGGTGGGAGCGGATCAGGGGATTTATGTTTGTATGTGGGGGTCAGAGAAGGTCTGCCCCACAGGCATACCCATCATTTTCCACCGGAAATGGCAAGATGCCGGGGAGGGGGTGGAATGGGATTCCAGCCTGCATGCGTCCGCGGTCCCACACACCCCGATTCCAGTCAATGCCACCGAACTCATACCCCGCCCCCGGAAGCCCCTGCCCACGACCACGACATCACGGACTATAGTACAGAGGTGTCCTACCACCACCAAGGGACCAGGGAATGGGTTAGTCCTAGTACCGACTGACAAGTTGCTGAACCAGGGGGTACACTATGCAGTGGCCTCAGTGATCCTGAACCTGACTGAGGTGCAGTTACCTGAGTGGTGCCCTAAGGAGACAGGACAGTTCTACCAGGCCCTGCTGAAGGAAATGTTTAGAAAATTTTATGAATTCGACTTTGCCAGGGTGGACAAAGCGAAACTGTACAGTTTACATCCTGAACATAATATGGGTGCAGGGAGACAAAGAAGGGGGACCTGGAATGATATTTTTGCAGCTTATAGTACAGGGTCCTCAGTGATAAACAGCCTAGATGATATAGAGCTACAAACTCAGATAAATGGTTTAAAGACCCAGTTAAGAAAATTCCTAACTGAGGAGAGCTACATGAGGACCAGGCCATGACGGTCCATTTAAAAGAGATAATAGCTGAGCTGGAGAGACACGCTAAAACAGTAAATGCACTCATACGGGAGGACAGGAATGCTTCGGATCAAGCTGCACAGAATGAGGTGTGCGTGCTATACGGGGCATGGTTGCTGGGCGAGGGCTGCAGCAACCTGGAGGATTTAAAACAAGGTTTAGTCCCCTCCTGGATTAGCAACAAGCACCCGCAGCCCTCCACCCATTTAGTAATTCGCTGAGCCCATGTCAGCTCTGCTTAGCCTGTGAAGCCTACCCTGTCCCAGTGGATTGTGGACACTCCAATCACACTATCATGGGGATAGTAGTGAGGATGCCGGTCATGGGTGGGACAGCCCGACCCACACCGGTATACAGGGTGGAGAACATTGGGATCATTCAAGGGGGTGCACACGTCCGTTTTGCAGAGGTCCCACCTTATGTCATAAAGTGGGAGCACACTATGACAGGCACAGACCTCTCCGGGTGCTGGAGCCACGGAGCACACATAATACTGTGTCCCCAGCACTTGAATGCCTATTCGAGACCACAGTGCAGGTTTAAAGCTGCTGGCGCACAACCTGTGAACTGTACCATGGAGGTAATGGCACAATGCGATGTTTCCCCACAGGTAGCATTCATAGAGGGTGGGACATATTGTGTCACCACAAGTGCGCCCCACTATCAGCATGGACAGCACATCTGGTGTCCGGTGAGTGACAGAAATTTCTGTTTTAAACCTGAGACAGAAGTTCAAGTGGCCCAGGAACGGATTGTACCCATCCCTGAACCTTCAACTGTTCACCTCACTGTCAGGGAAAACATTACCAACCTGCAAAATTACGTAACACATTTCGGCTATGAAATTCCCCCTCTGCCCGAACATCTTACCGCCCTATTAAAAGCAGTGGTCATCTCACAGAAGCATTTCTATATGTTAGAGCAGAAGACAGTTGAGATAGGGGCCAAGATCTTGGATATTGTAGTTCCAACTTGGTGGGACATTTTTGAAAATATAGAGGTCCCTTCTTGGATTTGACTGGCTTCACATCTTTTGGTGGTTTGCCAGCTCGGCATAGTTTTCTACCTGTTGTGTGCAAAGTGCAAGGGAAGGGACAGGATGCTCCGCTCTCAACATGAGGGAGCATGGAACAAAAATAAAGTCTATGACCAGGTATAAAACCAACCTTGATCGTTATTAAAAATAAATGTTTGATGAGTGTGTGTGCCATTATTTTTCCTATGTGTGTGTAAAACATTTTCCAAGTGGTGCAGGGGTGTTGAACCCCCTCCGTGCTTGGAAGTGAATGTAATTGAATTTTTCATACCTTGTATATATCTGTAAACACTACACCTAAGGGGAACGGGAGAGTGTTTTTGTTTTGGGTTTTAGTTTAGATAATACAGGGGAAGGTTGTCTCCCAAGGATCAGAACATTTTGCTCACAACTGCATGATACTATAGTAATAAAGTATCACAGCGGGGTATGTAAGGCTCGCAAAATTATACAGATTCCCCCAAAGTAAGAAAGAAGAGATATTGGACTGTTTGAAATAATATTGGGCCAAAGGGGACCTAAAATCAAAACCCCAGGAAGATTTTGTAGTGTATGTACCTTTAAGAGGAACTATGTTTTTGAAGCCCCTGTATACTGTAGTACCAGTAGTGACCACTCGGGTTTATAAGCCTGTGTAGTGTCTTGTGTTGTTAGTTCACCTTCAGACTTTGTTCAGTAAACACTTGTTAAATCAACTCCTGCATTCCATGTCTCCATTAACACACGGATCTAACAGTGGCGACGAGTTAGAAACGAACTTACCTGCAATTCGGCAGCACCTCAAGGGGATCGATTCCTCAGACGAAGGTCGAAGCCAGAAGCAAGAAAAAAAAATAATAATAACTCGAAGAAACTCGAAAACGAGGACCAGGCTTGGTCTCCAGTCTGTGGTTTCCCCAGCTAAACGGGCTGGTCGCAGGTAGTGCACTGATCCTTCCTGGGCTGCGGCAGGCTAGAGCTCGATCGGGTGGCTCTGCAACGGGGCCGGGCAGCGAGTCGGGAAGCAGGGGCAAAGAGAGAGAGGGGGTGGAGCACTCAGGGCGCGGCCGGTGCTGCAAAGCAGGTCGGCGTTCGGACCGAGCAGAGGGAGGGGAAAGGCCCAGAGGGTCCGCTCCACGACGGGAACGGTTCTCCAAGTAACGGAGAAACTATTGAAGCGATATATAAAAAAAATAGAAATACCGCGAAAAGCTGCAGGTCGCAACGGGAACCGCGGAGAACAGCGTTGGCAGCAGTGGCAGCGGCGGGAAAGCATGGGAGGCGCCATCTTAACTCGGCGGGGAAGAAAGAAAAGCGTGGGAAGCGCCATTTTAGATTTTCAAGATGCCGAAGACTGGCAATATTACTGCTTTCGATAGTGATATAGAAGATTGGACCACATATGTGGAAAGAGTGGAGGTATATTGCAAGGCGAATGAAGTAGCGGATGATAAAAAGGCATCGGTACTTCTAAATCTGATGGGCGCAAGGACATACGGGCTGTTACGAAACTTGATCACTCCAGCCAAACCGATGGACAAGAATTTTAAGGAGATTGTTGATACCTTACAGGAGCACTTAAACCCAACGCCGCTGCTGATAGCGGAACGATTCAAATTCTTCAGGAGGAATCAGCACAAGAATGAAAGTAACGCTGATTACCTCACCGAATTACGAAAGCTGTCAAAGCACTGCCAATTCGGGGCAGGACTGGCAGATTCTCTGCGAGACAAATTTGTCTGCGGTCTCCTAAGCGAAGGAACACAGAAAAGACTACTTTCTGAGAAAGATTTGACACTGGACAAGGCTTTCAGTGTGGCTGTATCATACGAAGCAGCAGCAAGAGGAGCTGCAGAGATACAGCAAAAGCCACAGGACTTCGGCACCCATGAAATGACACGGGGCTTCGAGAGATGTTATCGCTGCGGCAGATCCACCCATGACCAGAAGGACTGCTGGTTCAAGGACAAAGCATGCAGGCAATGCGGAAAGATGGGACACATTGCACGTGTATGCAGATCTGGAAAGAAATCCACTGACAGTAAAAGGTCAATAAGGAAAAGTACAGAAAGGTACAAATGATGACGGACAGTAGCTCCGAAGACCAGAAGAGCAATAGCGACTCCGGAAACAAGAGACTAAGCTGTCTCAAATTACATAATGTAATTGCCAAAGAAGATTACCAGACCATTTGGGTTACCCTCACGATAGCGGGGTCCCCAGTCAAAATGGAGCTAGATACAGGATCAGCTCTGACCGTCAAGAGTCGACCGGATTACGAGCAGCTATTTCCGCATATACCTTTGAAAGACACATCCATTGTCTTGAAGGCATATACGGGGCAGAAAGTATACCCCAGAGGGAAAATAAGGGTGCCTGTTGTATACAACGGCAAGGAAATACAGAAGTTGTATTTATACGTTCTGCAAGATGGTGGTCCACCGTTGTTGGGACGTGAATGGATCAGAAAGATACATTTAGACTGGCACTCCATTCAGGCACTGACGGTGACCAGTAAGAAAAAAAACGATGATGACGTCATACCTGGACGATTAAAAGAAATCTTGGCTAACGCCAAAGAAGTGTTTCAACAGGAACTAGGAACCCTGAAAGGCATCACCGCCTCAATGAAAGTGGAAGATGTGGCAATTCCCAAGTTTTTTAAGGCAAGGCCAGTGCCATATGCAATTCGTCCAGCCGTCGAGGCAGAGCTGGAGAATTTGGAAAAAGCAGGCATGTTATCCAAGATAGATTGGAGCGAGTGGGCAACACAAGAAAACGTTGAATAATGATAAATCTGAAGAACAGAGAAAAGTTCGCATCTGTGGGGACTTCAAAGTGACTGTAAACCCGGTTCTTCACACGGTACAGCATCCTCTTCCGAGGATAGAAGATATTTTCGCCTCACTATCCGGAGGGAAACGTTTCACCAAAATTGACTTAGCACAGGCATATCTACAGATGGAGGTTGAGGAGGCCTCTAAAAAGTATCTCACGATAAACACACACAAAGGCCTGTACCAGTACAATCGACTGGTTTTCGGAGTGGCATCAGCTCCGGCTATCTGGCAAAGAGCTATGGAGCAAGTCCTGCAAGGGATTCCAGGAACTCAATGCTGCCTAGACGACATCCTTTTAACAGGAGAAAATGACAACGAGCACCTTGCCAACTTGGAGCAGATGCTCACGAGGCTGAGAGAACGGGGCCTACGAGCAAATCGCCCCAAATGCGAATTTTTCCAGAAACAAATATCATATTGTGGCCATGTCATTAATGAAGAAGGGTTGCATAAGTCACCTGAAAAAATTGAAGCGGTCGTAAAGGCCCCAGCGCCTGAAAATGTCTCACAATTAAGGTCGTTCCTGGGATTAGTAAATTACTATCATAAATTTTTACCAAACTTGTCGACGGTTCTGCACCCGCTTAATGCACTGCTACAAACGGGAGTAGTTTGGAAATGGAGCGAAGACTGTAAACGTGCCTTCCATAAATGCAAAGGCTTGATCACGTCCAGGGAAGTGTTGGCTCATTACAACCCATCACTGCCAATCAGACTGGCGGGCGATGGATCCCCTTACAGCGTGGGAGCGGTATTTTCGCATAGATTCCCTGATGGCTCGGAGCGGCCGACAGCTTTTGCGCCACGCTCATTGAACTCAGCTGAGCGTAACTATGCCCAGATCGACAGGGAGGCACTCAGCCTGGTGTGGGGGGTGAAGAAATTCAACCATTACCTACACGGACAAAAGTTTACCTTGTTGACTGACCATCAACCCCTCGTCTCCATATTCAACCCTAAAAAGGGCGTTCCCATTATGACAGCGCAAAGGCTACAGAGGTGGTCCCTTTTCCTAGGGGCACACCAATATGACATAGAATACAAAGGAACAAAACAGCATGGGAACGCTGACGGGTTATCGCGCCTACCGTTGCCAATGGTGGAAGAGGCGCCTGCAGTGGACCCAGTGGAGATATTCCACTCGACCATAGTGGAATGTCTACCGGTGACAAATTCTACCATTGAAAAGGAAACGCGAAATGACCCGACTCTCTCACGAGTCTACGATTTAATGGTGAAGGGATGGCCAGCACATGGCGAACCACTGTTGCCAGCATTCTCGCAAAGAAGAGAACAGCTATCAGTGTGCCGAGGAACCTTGATGTGTGGATCCAGAGTGGTGATTCCACCCAAACTCAAGGATAGAGTGCTAAAGGAGCTTCACGAGGGGCATCTGGGTGGAGTGAAAATGAAGAACTTAGCCAGAGCGTTTGTGTGGTGGCCAGGTATCGATGGAGACATCGAAGAAATGACCAAGAGCTGTCTAGGATGCCAGAAGGTCCAAAACGCCCCACCACAAGCCGCTCTACATCCATGGGAGTGGCTCTCATCTCCATGGCAAAGGGTACATATCGACTTTGCTGGTCCATTTATGGACTCAATGTTCTTAATCGCGGTGGATGCACACTCCAAGTGGCCGGAGGTAATAAAGATGTCCTCCACCACCACGGAAAAAACCATCACAGTATTAAGGACCATATTCACCAGGAATGGGCTGCCTGAACAGATCTGTTCTGATAATGGACCGCAATTTGTATCCGAAGAATTTAGGAAGTTCTTAAAAAACAATGGGGTTAAGCACTACACGTCCGCCCCATACCATCCCGCCACCAATGGATTGGCTGAAAGGTTTGTCCAGACCTTCAAGAAGGCCATAAAGGCCATGGGTAATGAAGACATAAATCTACAACATAAGGTAGATAACTTCTTGTTAGCGTACAGGAATTGAACACATGTGGTTACAAACCAAACCCCCGCCATGATGTTTTTCAATAGAAGACTAAGATGCCGGCTGGATTTGGTCAAGCCAAACATCAGAAGGGACGTAGAGAACCGACAATTTCAAAGCATGAATGAAAGGCCAACTAGAACCTTCCAGATAGGCCAACCAGTTTTGGCCTGGGACTACCGTACCGAGAAATGGCAGCCTGGAACTATTTGCACACGACTAGGACCGCTGATGTATACCATGGACATTGGAGAAAGCATAATAAGGCGCCATGCTGACCAGATCATAGAGTCATCCGAAAGAGGACAACCTACACCACAACTCTATACGCCTAGTGATGAAGCAGAGATATCCATAGTATCTACCTCCGATCCGGTGATACTGGAACCAGATGAACCCGACACTGGCATTGAAGCCGAATCGATCTTGCCAAAACAACCTACTACACCACCAAGGCGTTATCCGGACCGAGTCAGGAAGCCTCCAGAGAGACTGAATTTGTAATTGATTAACTTCAGCAAATGTGTATATTATTGTTCTTGTAAAAATGTTATTTAATGATTACTTAAAATGTTATGTACTATTTATCTAAAAGGGGAGGAATTGTAGTGTATGTACCTTTAAGAGGAACTATGTTTTTGAAGCCCCTGTATACTGTAGTACCAGTAGTGACCACTCGGGTATATAAGCCTGTGTAGCGTCTTGTGTTGTTAGTTCACCTCCAGACTTTGTTCAGTAAACACTTGTTAAATCAACTCCTGCATTCCGTGTCTCCATTAACACACGGATCTAACAGATTTGGCTAGTTTAAAAGGCATGTTCAGGCCTGTGGAAAAGCTGCAACAAAAGGAATGGGTTGGACACGGTGGGACCAGACAGTTTGAGTATTGGAAAAGGGGACAGATTGTCTGAGAATGTTCTGGGCCATCCCAGTCATTCTACATAAAAACAATAAGCCCACGGAAAAGACTGTTCCTGCCGAAAACCCACAGGGCCATCAAGTACATGAATAATACAATACATGCCAACAACCAACAAAAGAGAACCTGGCCCCAGCAGGAGAAATCAATCAAACAACAGTTTAAATCCACTCAGAAAGATTTCCAAAAACACTTTGCACATTTAAACTGATTTCGAAGCAATCCCGAAACCAGTTAAAGGCCAATTAAAAATAGATGGGACCATCCCCGAAACTCGATGAGAATTTAAACATATTAAAATTAACGAGCCCGCCAAAATTAACAAAGGACCAGAGGAGATTTGGTGGCCAGATAAGCCAGGCCTCAAAACAGTATAATTGAGGCCTGCTTGTGCAGAGAAACACGGCAGTTCAGTGCGGCAGTTGAAACGAGCAGTTGAGAAAGAAGACAGGTTCAAGTTCAGTATAGGAGAGAAAAAGTACGGTTCAGAAAAGGTATCATCATCACGCTACTTAGTCGGAGGATCGGACACTTGAGGAAAGAAGAACGAAATGGAAGGAAAAGGAAATCGCGGCAACCAAAGGCCTTAAGAAACCAACAACTAACAATATTACCACCAACTAGGTAATATTGGGCCATCGTGACCAACAAGAAACCAACCAACATGAAGTCGAAAATTTGCAAGTTTGTTTCCACTCTCCAAGCTAGCCTGACTTACCCCTGGGTAAGATTTGACACAAAAGACTCTAAAAGCTATACCTAACCAAAGGAAATTGGGTTCTTACCCGATAAATGCAACTACACATCCAACCGCATCAGCGGACAGGCGAAGACTGAAAACCCAACGCAGGTGCAGTCTTCCACCACGTCTGGGGTATGGCAGGCCCCAACCGCCACAACTAAAGGGAACCCCGAAATCACGAACCTCTACAATCTGTCAAGAAAGTCGTTTGGTGAGCATCTCCTGGTCCTCTGGAATTCAGCCTAGTTAGGATAGTGGGATTGGGAGGGTAAGGTATTTTTTGTCTCTTGTCATTCTCCCTCGCATATTCTGAAGTGTTCCCCATTTTTGAGTGTAAGATTTATTGTATTGTATATTTTCCTGTCTCAAAATAAAAATCTCAATTATTTTGACCAACTCAGGTGTCTGTTGCAATTTCATTACAACCCCCAAATAAGTCCAAAGTCTAGAACCAAGGGAGTGGGAGCAATTCGAACCGCTCAGGGAGTCAGAGGTGAAGCTGACCACACATACCACCCCCTACAAGATGCTGGCATTACCTCTTAAAGGGACACACACATCTTTCAGGTAAGTTTGCATTTAAACTTTTGGTCTGGACTTATTTTTATTTTATTGAAGTATTGGCTTGGTGCAATACATGCTAAAAGTTTTTTTTAAGTGTGTAGGGAGTGCTGCTGGACACTTGCAAGGTCTCGGATAGTAAAGGAAGGCCTCTGAGAAGACAGAAAATGTTGAAAATACTCAGCAGTTTAGGCAGCATTCATGGAAATAGAGTTTACGCCTCAGGTCGAGATGTTGCCTGACCTGTTGAGTATTTCCAGCAATTTATGCTTTTATTTTAGATTTGCAGCATCCACTCACAGAGGGAAGAGAAAGATGCAGAAGTGGAAGAAGCGGGAGGAAGGATGCAAACCAGACAGCCCCTTTCTGCCCGGGATATCCGGGATGGAATGATCCGCCTATGGTGCCAGTGACCACAACCCCAATTCCCCTTTCATCATTAGTCCCACACCATACCTTCCCTCTGTTACTGACCATCACAGCATCCTCTTGACTATAATGCTGAAATAAAAACCAGCACAAACTTTCCAATCCAACTTTATACATCTATCCATCCAATATGGCACCAAGAAATCAACTCATCACCCTTATGCATTCCCTTAGTGACTGTCTTGTGTGTGCCTTTGCCTATCCTACTGATGTCACGCAGTGCTACCCCAGTGGCTGCAGTATGGCTGGTGGAAGGCTGCTGACTTTCAGTGGGGCCACTGCTAATGTCTTTGTTGGTCGACTGTCAGGAATAGGTGGCTGGGAGTATCAAATCGAGTGATGGTGTTTCTTTTTCTACACTCTCCTCTCCCTCTTCTGTGTCAACCATTGGCTGGGTAGCCTGCATTTCTTGGGTGTGAGAAACAAGGAAGGCACAAGAGTGGAGTTGTGGTGAGGAGAGGGTGGGAAAGCCAGAGGTGCATGTGAGAAGGAGGATAACGTATGAGGATACCAGCATCTTGTATCCTTTCAGCCCTGCTGCTGGCCAAGGGCTCAGCCATGCCCCTGCCAAAAATGGCCAGCACTGTCTCCTCCAATGGGGTGCGGTGAAGCTACGAATGGGAGGTGTGCCTCGAGATTGGTACAGATTGTTGGTAGGTGAGTGATTGAGGGGGAGGGGGTGCGGCGGTGGTGCATTGAGAAGTGTGTGAGGCTAGTGTTGCAGTTGGTAGGAGATGGCTTTTGAAGAAATATTCACTGACCTTGACCACTGGTCTGAGGTCATGAAGCTTCTTGAGTCACTGGAGTTAGGTGGTGGGGGCGACACTGCTAACAGTGACAGCCTACCGGCAACTTTTGTGGCGGCCATGAATTTCTAGGCCCAACTTTTTAAAGGAAATTATAAGAATGTACAGATAAAGGGAATGTGGTGGATATTCTGTATGTGTAGATTTTTCTAAAGAGTTTTAAGTGTCACATGAAAGATTTGTTGCAAAATTTTAAATATGTAGACCTAGAAACTAGATAAGGCCTGAAAAGGGGCGAGGGCACCAGCCAGAGCTATTTGCCTCTTCTAAGTGGTGCAGACGGCACGCAAAATTCGTGTTGCCTGCTCATTAACATGATTGGAGCGCTGATCTTAGCGTTAAACTCACTGCATATTGGCTTAGCGCTCAACAGGGGTGGGGGTGATTGGCGTGCCAATATCAGGTGCCGTCTAGTGGCCAATAACATTTGGCCTAAGCTCTCTCCACTACTTTAAGGGGAGGTGCTTTGTTGCAGAAGCATCTCATTGTCAGTCTGGAGACGCAACGACCCAACAACCAAGAGAAAGAGCCAGACGATTTTCCAATGCTGCACTGGAGGTCTTGGTCCTGGGGGTCCAACGAAGGCAGGCTTTCCTTCACCCGCAGGGAGGCAAGAGGCCATCCAAGGTCATCAACAGGAGGATGTGGGAAGAGATTGCACAATCCATCACAGCCGCCAGTGTTGTCCCAAAGACCTGGATCCAGTGCTGCAAAACGTTTAATGATCTCACATGGCTGGTCAAGGTGAGTGAAGGCTTCAGCAAATGTCATATCCCACCATCTGCACTCACACCCAGCACAATGCACCACACACCCAGCACTCACTGACCAATAATCTCTACCTATCATCATTCATACCTCACAATCATAGCTTCGCTTCACAGTCACACACTTTCCACTGCTGCAATACTCACACCCACATCTCACACCTTGCTCACAATGACAGCTATTCAATCATGGCAGGCACATCACCCAAACACATTGAACTATACTCACTGACACACTAACCTTTCTGTTGCAGGCAAAGGTGGCACAGCACAGACGTGAGCAACAGATCTGAGGTGGACAAGCCAGGATTGAGACCCTGACTAATCTTGAGGAATCCGTCCTCGGAATCATTGGAGGGGCAGTGACAGAGGTCATGGCCAGCGGAGAAGTTGAAACCATTGCTGATGATGACAGTATGGTCATACCTAATCCTCCTTCTCACATCCAAATTCTCCCCTCATCCCACAATCTCTTCACACAAGCTGCTGATTGTGTGTGCATGGATATCTTGCTTTCCCCTCCTCCCCTCACCACAACCCCATGCTTTCAGCTAGCGAAGAAATGCCACCAGCACAGCCTGTCCCTCATCAGCAGCAAACTGATGGAGGGGATAAAGAAGAGACACCGGCCCTGCATTTGACACTCGCAGACACCAGCTCAGAAATTGGCACTGAGCGTACTTTAGAGGGGAGTATAGAGTTGGGATCTGCATGTGGTGAGTCACCAGGCACGAGTGGGCTGCAGTCAGGCCAGGGGGAAAGGGTAACTCAGGTGCCAGCTCCCCGGAGGGCGAGTTTGCGCATGAGTTCTGCTCCACAGGACTGAGATGATGATCTCGATGGGGTGGCCTTCAGAAGAAGGGTGATGGGCATGCACACGGAAATGCTGGGTGCAATGTCAAGCTTCCCAGAGAGCCTCTTGTCAGTGTCAAGAAGCGTGGAGGTGTCCGGCTCCAACATTGTACGGGACTTTGCGGAGAACTTGGAGCCAATGATTTCCAGGATGGAAATGATAGACAACTCCAGGAGAGACCTTGTGGACCCCGACATTATGCTGCGTGTGATGGGTGGCCTTGCAGCTTCCATTGCAGCACAGGCGGAAGCAACCCACCGTCTCACTGTTGCAGTGGAAGCTCAGACTGCTACCATCTTCGCTGGGTTTATGAGTTTCGAATGGGGCTTGCAGGGTATCGCAGCAGGCCAGCAATATGTCCTCCAACAGATTGCTAAGAATGCTGAGGTGCCGTGCCGGGGAAGTGGCAGTTGGCCTGTGGAGCCAGAACCTGCTGTCCTCTCACAGGATGACAGCATTCCTACTCCCACCACTGCCACTCCGCCACTGCCCTTTCTGCTTCCAATCAGCCAGCCAGCCCAGACTACTGCCGCCCATGCTGAGGTGGTGCAGTCTACAGCCGGACCTTCTAAGTCCAGGGCTGGTCGAGTTTGTCCTGCAAGGCCATCTCTAGTCTCCCCCACGGACACTCAGCAGCCTTACACCAGCCATGCTGCAGCAAGTGGGGGAGCACTGTGTAGGAGCACTAGAGTAGGTAAAGGCACACGAAAGACAGACACTAAGGGATTGCACAAGGCTGAATAGTTGAGATTGTCATTGTGATTGGATTTTGATAAATTTATGAATTTTGTTTGGAATATGTGTTTTGTGGTGGCTCTCATTTCAGCTTTGTAGCCAGGAGGACGCTGTGACGTTTCGTGACAGAGGGATGGTATGATGGGGATGTGGTGAGCAACGGGGATCTGGGGTTTCATTCAGTTGAATTCGAGACTGATGTGGCGCTCATGGACAGCCCGTCCAGAAGGGGGATTTGCAGTCTGCCTCCTCCCTCCCTCCTCTTCCTCCTCCTCTTCCTTCTCCTCCTGAGGTGGTCCCGCAACCTCTGGTGGCAAGGGCTGTGCCTTCATGATGGCCAAGTTATGGAGCATGTTGCAGACCACCATGGAATGGGACACCTGCTCCGGCATGTACTGGAGGGCTCCTCCCGAGTGGTAAAGGCAGCGGAACCTTTGCTTGAGCACCCCGATGGTCTGCTCGATGACATTCCTCGTGGAAACATGGCTCTCATTATATGAGTGCTGGCCACGAGTGGTGGTTTGTGGAGTGGAGTCATCAGCCAGGTGCAGAGAAGATATCCCTTGTCTCCGAGCAGCCACCCTCGGGTTTGACAGGATGGCTGGAAGATTGCTGGCACACCGGACTGGCGCAGGATAAAGACATCATGTTTGCTGCCAGGATAGCGGGCATTCACCATCATGATGTGCTGGGCGTGGTTGCACAACAACTGCACCTTAAGTGAGTGGTAGCCTTTGTGGTTACAGAACATCTCAGCATTGTTACACAGTGCCTGCAAAGCCACCGGTGTGTACAGTCGATGGTGCCTTGCCCCATGGGGAAGCCCGCTATCCTGGCAAAGCCACATGCACGCTCATCCTGCTTCTCTCTGTCCCTTTTCCTGGCATGGAGAGCCTCTGGTAACTATGTTTCCTGCTGCAGACCATAAGTATCTGCTGGCAAAAAAATTGAGGGCCAGAGTGACCTTGAGGGCAACTCAGAGTGCTGTCATCGCCCTGCTCTGAGGCTGCAGGTCTGCTTGCAGGGGGTGGCAGAGTTCAGTGACCACCTCCTTGGTGAAACCAAGTTTCCTAATACACTGCTCCTGGCTTAAGTGCAGGTAAGAGAAATGCTCTTGGATGACCCGAGGTGGGTAGGACCTCATGCTGACAGCCCTCCTGGCCCTCCTACTCCTCCCTCTGCGAGCATCTTCTCTTCACTGCCTCTGCTCCCTCTCCCGAAGATACTCGTGCGTGAGGGGGACTGCAAGTAGAGCCCCCATGGCTGTGATCAAGTGGTGTGAGTAGAAACCTTTAAATGGGAATCAAGGCCTTCTCCACTTACAGCAACACCCCATGACATCAGTGTTATGTTCATTAATAAATAGACATTCTTATTATGAACAGCTAGCTTCTAGCTAGTCATTTATTCAGTACACGTTCTCTAGGTACAGCATCTGTAGAGATTCAGCATGTGTACTTCTGTGTGCAGGCAGCCATCTTGACTACTGCCTTGTGGGTAGCCTGGTGCATCATGGGTAGTGTAGTCTTAAACACATACAACTAAATATACAGCTGTATACAGCTCTATGGCTCCATCTAGTGTACCACTCTAGAATGACGTGTTATTGATCATTACATCCCCCTTTCTTTGAGGTTAACAAAATCAATATCAATCAACTTTCAAAAAAACGATAAAGATGATATCAGTAACACTTTTGTTAGTGCTCTATAAACATAAACATTTTCACAACAGTCAACACATTTTCAAAGCTTTACTTTATACTCAAAGATTAAGTCTATCAGGCTTTTTTACTTCACGTGTGGATCTTCTCAGCACGGGTAAGTCTGATGTGTTTGCATAAGATTGTTCTGGTGGTGAATGACAAGATTCAGTTGCGGCATTGTCATCAATCTGCTCTTGGATAGTTTCTTCTGTCTTCAGGAGAGAACGGCGGTTCCTCCTGAGAATCTGCCCTTCCTCAGTTCTAACAGTGTTTGACCTTGGTCATACTTCCTCAAGAACTGTAGCTTTCCTGTTCCATGCATCTGGATCCTCAATCCTGACAACATCATCCCTTGTCAATGGTTTTAGAGTTTTGGATGACTTGTCATAGTATGATTTCTGTTTCAGCTTTAACAGTTGAAGTCTCTGTCTCAGTTCCTTACATTGCTGTTCTTTTGCATAGCAGGGTAGCGTGGTGCACAACTTGTGACCCATTAGTAGTTCAGCAGGTGAAGAACCACAGTCTAAAGGTGAGGCTCGGTAGCTCAGCAGGGCGAGATAAGGATCAGACTTGCTTTCTGTCGCTTTCTTCAGTAGCTGCTTGAGAACTTGAACACCTTTCTCTGCCTTACCATTCGACTGAGCATACAGAGGACTGGATGTGATGTGCTGAAAGTCATACTGTGGTGCAAACTGTTGCCACTCCTTACAGTTGAAGCACGGACCATTGTCGCTAATGGCAATCCTGGGAATTCCATGTCTGGCGAAGATGGATTTCACATGCATTATGACACTGCTTGCTGTGGTGCTTGAGAGCAGCGCCATCTCAGGATAGTTAGAATAGTAGTCAATCACTATTAGATATTCTTTACCATTCAAATGAAAGAGATCCATACCAACCTTTTGCCATGGTGCTGTTGGTAAGTCAGCTACTATCATTGGTTCCTTTGTTTGTTTGTTTTGGTGTTTCTGACATGTCTCACATTTGCCTATCATGTTCTCAATGTCCTTATTTATGCCAGGCCAATAAACAGTGGCCTAGAAATTCAGTATAGCCACGTTTGGGGCGCTACAGCCGGGCGGCCACTAAAGTTTGCGCCCGGCGCAACTTAGCGCCACCTTCGCCGATATTCAGTTGCATCGCCCCAAGGGGTTGCTGCTGCGCTAAAACAGGCGATGCACGACTATCATTAGGCGCTAAGCCGGCGGCCCGGGGCGATACCCCCGAGGGCGGGCGCAGCGCAGGTGCGGCGAGTTGCTGATTGAAGGCAGACACTCTGGCGCCGGTGAGCTCTTAAAGGGGGAGGGTGGATTTGTTTGGCTGCCACGCCCTGCACACTGCAGCCCTGAAGCAAGGCCTGACCACTGCTGCTTGATCTGTACAACGCCCAGGACAATGGAGAAGGCCAGGGAGAGAGCGCAGCGCTTCAGCGACGGTGACCTGAGGGTGCTGGTTGGCGCAGTGGAATGCAGGCGCCATGTTCTGTTCCCTGAAGGTGGCAGGAGGCCGCTGCCCAGCGCCTATCGGAAAGCCTGGAGGGAGGTGTCAAACAGGGTGACCTCCAACAGCGTGGTTGACAGGACTCCTGTGCAATGCTGGAAAAAGTTCAACGACCTCACTCGGGTTGTCAGGGTGAGTACCCTTTCCAGTGTCCTCCTCATCCCTGCATGTGCACCTCAGTTTATGGGCAAAGGGACCTGAAAGCCCTAATGCCCAGCCCTCATCCAGCAGCTATGGGACTGTCATGAAAATCACTTGCACATTCAGGACTTTACACACTGTCAGGGCTATTCCACCATGGGAGGCACTCCAGACAAGATCAGGGCTTCACACTGTCAGGGCTATTCCACCATGGGAGGCAGTGCAGACAAGATCAGGGCTTCACACTGTCAGGGCTATTCCACCATGGGAGGCAGTGCAGACAAGATCAGGGCTTCACACTGTACTTAGAGGCTGTCCTTTCTCTTGCAGGGCAAGGTGGTGCACAACCGAAGGCAGCAGCGTGAGACCGGGGGAGGCCATCCTGACCTCAAACAGCTCTCCAACCTGGAGCAGCGTGTGGAGCGCATTATGTCAGGCCGGCTGATTGGCCCCGTCGCCAGTGGAGATGCCGACCCTGTTGTGGGCCCCAATTCCACTTGCGCCTCAGAACAGCATCCTTTGCCACTGTCGGACCAATGCAGTGCATAGCAGCACTCATGCCTCCCTCGCTGCTGCCCTGTCCTCACTCTAAAGCAACTCTTGTGCCTCCCTGCTTTCAGATGGTGAATCGCCAGGTGAGGAGGCGGGCCCTCAAGCTGGGACTGTGAGTGAATCAGAGGGCGAGGAGGAGGAAGAGGAAGAGGAAGCCGGACCATCAGTGCCACCCTCAGCCGGGGCAGCCCATGGCGATGATGGGGACACGTCTTCTCTGGAGGGGAGCAGGGGGGAAGGGTCGGAGGAGAGTGAAGCTCCGGGGCCCAGCGGGCTGCAGCAACGCGGGAGCGGTGGGGAAGCTCGGCGGCCTTCTCCCTGGCGGGTGAGTGCGGCCTCCAGTCCTGCTACGGTGAGCGCAGAGGAGGTGCGGCTCCTAGCGGAAATGGCCGCCCAGGCTGAGCGCAGGCACACTGAGCTAATGGCTGCAGTGGCAAGGATGCCTGACTCCATAGAGTCACTGGCAAGGAGTGTGCAGGAATTCAGGGCGGCACAGGCCAGGAGCCTGCAACAATTCAGTGCAGCACAGGACAGGAGTCTGCAGGACTTCGCGGCAGCACAGGCGGCTTCTAGCCAAGTGCTCAGTCGTGCCGTGCATTCACTGGCTTGTGTCATGTGGACACAGACCAGGGCCACATGGGCACTAACTGCTGCCACCCTCACTGGATCAGCCAGGCATCGCCAGGGCACTCGCCGCGCCGCAGCAGCACAGCAGTCTGTGCTTCAGCAGATTGCTGCGCATGCTGCAGTGCTGGCCCGTGCGAGTGCCAATGTCTCAGGCGACCAGGGAGTACCTGCGATCTGTCAGGTTGGCAGCATTCCTGCAGCCGAAACTGCCACTCCTCCATTGCAGCTGCCACCAGCCGCTGGACAGACTGCTGCCGCCCAAGCAGAGTTGGAGCAGTCAGCAGCCGGCCCCTCCAGGCCCAGCTGGTGTATTTGTTTTTTTGGAAAGGCCGATACTGGTGTATTTGTGTTTTTGGAAAGGCCGATACTGGTCTATTTGTGTTTCTGTAAAGGCCGAGACTGGTCTATTTGTGTTTCTGTAAAGGCCGAGACTGGTCTATTTGCATTTTTTGTGGGGGGCTTCTCTCCATTAGTTTGTTATGTGGGAAGGGCACAGAGGTATCAAAGTAATAAATGTTCCTAAATCGCACTGTCCATGCTTTCTTTTGGAAGTCCTGGTTGCCCTGCTCGGCTGAGGGCTTGTGGAGCGGCTACATTCATCTTGTTCCATTGGCACAAGCCATTCCCTGAGAGGAGGCCTAGAACCGACGTGCAATAAGCCGCCGACGGGCGGCCCTTGCACTTTCTGCCTCCCTCCTGTGCTGGTCCTCCTCCTCCTCCTCCTCCTCCTCCTCCTCCTCCTCCTCCTCCTCTGGTGGTCCTCCAATGTCTGGTGGCAGTGGCTGAGTCCTGCGGATAGCCAGGTTGTGCAGCATGCAGCACACGACAACGAAATGGGAGACTCGCTCAGGCGAGTACTGTAGGGCTCCTCTGGAACGATCCAGACAGCGGAACCGTTGTTTCAGGATGCCGATTGTTTGCTCAATGATGTTCCTGGTTGCTTGATGGCTGTCATTGTATCCCTCTTCAGCAGGGGTGCTGGGCGCACGGAGTGGGGTCATCAGCCAAGTGCACAAAGGATAGCCTTTGTCCCTGAGAAGCCATCCTCGTGGGTGAGGCTGGACCTGGAACATGTCTGCCACAGAAGTCTGGCGCAGGATGAAGGCATTGTGGCTGCTGCCTGGAAAGCATGCATTGACAGCTAGGATGAGCTGCCTGTGGTCACACACCAACTGCACGTTGAGCGAATGGTAGCCCTTCCGGTTGCGGTAATCCTCGGCATTCTCTAGAGGTGCCCGCAAAGCCACATGCGTGCAGTCAATGGCGCCCTGCACCATGGGGAAGCCCGCTAATGCTGCAAAGCCCATTGCACGTTGTTGCTGCTTGACAACGGCCATGGAGAAGGAGATGAACTGACGTCTCCTTCTGAAAAGGGCATTGGTCACCTGGCGGATGCAGCAATGTACCGCAAACTGGGAGATGTTGGAAATGTCCCCAGTAGCGGATTGGAAGGAGCCGGTGGCATAGAAGTTGAGAGACACCGTCACCTTCACTGCCACCGACAGAGATGTCCTGCTCCTCAGCTGCGGCTGCAGATCTCCGCGAAGCAGGTGGCAGATCTCAGTGACCACTGCCCTTCGGAATCGCAGCCTCCGAACACACTGCTCGTCAGACATGTTCAGATATGAGAACTGCTGGCGGTATACCTTGGGTGGGTAAGGCCTCCTTTGCCGACGCCTGTTGCCCCTTCTCCGTCTGGCCATGACTGGCACTCTCTCACGGCGTCTCTGAGCCCTTTGAGTGCAATGGAGAAGCCCAACGTTTCCACCCATTGCAGCCTCCATTATATGTTTCCAATCAATGCTATGGCTCTGAAGTTAAAGACAAGTGCAAAGCTGTGGCCTGAAGCCACAAATACCTCTGCGAGTGTTGATCCAAACCAGAAAGCTCTCTACCTTTGTCTCTCTCCAAAGATCCGTCTCTCTCAAAGAAGGAGTGTTGCAAAATGGCTGCCATTTCTACTGCAGGAGGCGTGCCCTTTAATTTGTGCCCCCCGTGCCCCGCAGCGACTGGGAACCGTTCCCCTCTACCAGTCGTTAGGGGCGCCAGGCGCACAATAGGCCGGCGCCACTGAATTTCCGGTTTGGGGCGCACAAAGGGCGTTGCACGATGAAATGACGTCAGGACCTACGCGCGCAGCTGAGCGCACGCAAAGGCTTTGTGCCGCCACTAAATCTTAACTGAAGTTGGCGAGACGCGCAGATCGCGCTGCGCCCGGGCGCTAGTCGCTTAGCACCCCACATCTCCTCCTCCTAAGGCGCTAGCGGCTGGCGCAAACAACTGAATTTCTAGGCCAGTGTCTCTTGCTCTCCTTTTGCATTTTTCAATTCCGAGGTGTCCCTCATGAATCCTTTTGAGCATGTATTGACGTAGAGCCTGTGGAATAACTATTCTGTTCTGTTTTAGTAATAGTCCACTTGTGACACTCAATTCTGACCTTATGTGAAAGTATTTTGGACAGGAACCTTTTGGCCAATCATGATGAATGTTTTCTATTACTGTTTGTAACACTGTATCTTTTACTGTTTCTTCTGCTATTTGCTTTGATTTTGTGTCTGACACGGGCAGTGCAGCAGTGACCATACTCACATGAACATTCACGTCTTCTTCAGTAGAGCTCACATGACTCATTGTGGGTGCTCGGGATAGTGCATCTGCTAACACTATGTATTTGCCTGGTGTGTAGATCAGTTCAAAGTCATATCTTTGCAGCTTCATCATGAGTCATTGAATCCTTGGAGACATCTCATTCAGGTTCTTTTTTATGATGGCAACCAGTGGGCTGTGGTCTGTCTCAACTGTGAAGGTGGGAAGTCCATATATGTAGCCATGGAACTTTTCTAATCCAACTACCAAGCCTAGACATTCCTTTTCAATCTGGGCGTATCGACACTCAGTATCAGTCATAGACCCGGATGCATAGGCAACAGGCTTCCAATCTTCACCCTCTGCTTGTAGCAAGACCGCGCCTAGGCCATCCTTTGATGCATCCGTTGACACTTTGATTCTCTTTGTTGGGTCAAAGAAAGTGAGTACAGGTGTGGTTGTCAGCACTGTTTTGAGGTTCATCCACTCTTGTTCATGTCTTTCTGTCCATGCGAACTCATTTGTTTTATGTAGCAGGTCTCGCAGACAGGTTGTCTTGGCTGACAGGTTAGGAATGAACTTTCCAATGAAGTTTATCATCCCCATGCTGCGTAGCACTCCTTTATTATCAGTGGGTCAGGGCATGTTGAGTATGGTGTTTACTTTTTCCATATCTGGCTCTATTCCTTTACCAGATAGATTATCTCCTAGGAAAGTGACTTCCTGGACGCCAAACTGACACTTGGCTTTGTTGAGCTTCAGTCCATTCCGGCGTATGCTCTGTAGCACTTTAGTCAGTCTCTCATTGTGTGTGGAGTCCCAGATGATGATGTCATCAACATAGACCCGAACTCCTTCCAGACCTTCAATTATGTGTTCCATCGCTCTAAGAAAGATTTCAGATGCAGATATTATCCCGAAAGGCATTCTGAGGAAACAATACCTGCCAAATGGTGTGTTGAAGGTACAGTATTTGGTGCTCTCTTCATCCAGCTTTAGTTGCCAAAGTCCTTGTGAGGCATCGAGCTTTGTAAAGTATCTGGCACCTGACATTTCACTGGTGATTTCTTCTCGCTTGGGAATCTGGTAGTGTTCATGTTTTATGTTTGCATTTAAGTCCTTTGGATCCATGCATATTCTTAGATCATTGTTCTTTTTCTTTACACATACCATGGAGTTAACCCGGTCTGTTGGCTCTTCGACTTTCCTGATGACTCCTAGTGTGGTCATTCTGTCCAGTTCTTTCTTGAGCCGGTCACGCAGGAGTGCTGGAACTCTTCGTGCAGCATGTACCACTGGTTGAGCATCCTCCTTTAGCTGGATCTTGTAAGTGAATGGTAGAACTCCAAATCCTTTGAACACATCCTGGAAATTATTTACTACACAATCCACTGAGTCATCTGGTCTGTTTATGGCACAGTTTCTACGGTATACTCTCTTGACCAATTCTAAGTCCTCACAAGCTTTGTCGCCCAGTAGTGAATCAAGTCCTTCAGCCACAACAGAAAACATGAGATGATGCACTTTGTCTTTGACTGTCACTTTAAGTCTGCATACACCTAAGCTATCTATTTTCTGTCCATTATAGTCCTTCATTAGTACTGACTTTTTCTGTATTTTGGGCTTTTCTTTCATATTTTTAATGTCACTCATACTGATTAAGTTTGCTTTTGCCCCAGTGTCTAGTTTCAATGTAACTAATGCTCCATTTACCTGCAGTGGGATCATCCATTTGTCCTCTTTTACTGCATTAAATTTATGTTCAGCATTGTCCATATCTGAGGGCTGCACATTTTCTGTATCCTTTTTGACATTGTCACATGACACCATTCGTACAAAAAATGTCTCACTTAAATCAGTGTCCTCAATCATATTGACTTGTTGCCCTTTCTTTGTTTTTACTTTTGAAAAGCATTGTTTGGCAAAGTGATTCTTTCCATGACATTTTGTGCATATTTTTCCAAATGCTGGGCATTGTTTTAACTGGTGTTTGTAACCACAGTGTTTACAATTAAAAATTCCTTCCTCCGATTGCTTTTCATTTCTGTCCTGCTCATGTTTCTTCCCTTTGTAGGACACAGCACCGACAGCAGCACTTACTACAATCGCATCATTATTGATTTCACTGAAAGTCTTCGCGTGCTGTCGAGCTAGCTCACTGGCTTGGCATATTTCCACAGCATTTTCCAATGTCAGTTCGGTTTCTCTCAACAGATGTTCCCTAACCTTTTTATCCTGAATACCAAACACAATCTGGTCACGAATCATGGATACTTTCAGTTCAGAGAAATTACATGTCTGTGCTTTCAGTTTCAGATCAGTCACAAAGCTATCAAAAGTTTCATTTTGCTGCTGTGTCCTTGAACAGAACACATACCTCTCATAGGTTTCATTCTTTTTGGGAGAACAATGTGTATCAAATTTCTTTAGCACATCGCCTAATTTGTTTCTGTTCTCCTCTGGATTAAATACAAATTAAATACAAATACAATCGCCTGTGGGCCTGCAACCGTAAGCAGCAATGCTATTTTTCTTGCATCTGGCTTCGTACCGAATCCGATGGCAGCAATGTAGAGTTTGAATTGTTGTTTGAAAGTCCACCAATTGTAGTTGACATTTCCCGTGAGATTCAAAAACTCCAGTGGCCTCAAATTCTCCATGTCGCTTTTCACAATTTTCAGCAGATCTTCACCAATCCTGGTACCATGCTATGTTCATTAATAAATAGACATTCTTATTATGAACAGCTAGCTTCTAGCTAGTCATTTATTCAGTACATGTTCTCTAGGTACAGCATCTGTAGAGATTCAGCATGTGTACTTCTGTGTGCAGGCAGCCATCTTGACAACTGCCTTGTGGGTAGCCTGGTGCATCGTGGGTAGTGTAGTCTTAAACACATACAACTAAATATACAGCTCTATACAGCTCTATGGCTCCATCTAGTTTACCACTCTAGAATGACATGTTATTGATCATTACACTCAGCTTTAACTTTAAACAAGTTTAGAAAGCTCCAAGAGTTGCAGAAACTTAGACAGAGCCAGTGGAACTTAAAAAGCATGTCAGCTGCAAGTTCTTGATGATGATCGCTTTAAATAGCACTGCTGGGGGCTCCTTGCTGCTGCTGAGCGCTTGCTCAGCTGGCCGTGATTAGGAGAGGAGGTAAGTGCAGCGGCGATATCCAAAATGGCAAATCGTGCATCAAATCAGCGTTGCACACTCATTGACATCGCGATCTGCCTCATTTCCATTTCTGCAGCGAGCGCTGGCAATGGCAGCGCTGCCAACCTGCCCAAAATGGCGGCAGCTACAGGACCAGTCAGAAGTGGGCGGAAGCACGTCGGCTGCCATTTTTCTTCAAAAGGGACCTTAACAACCGGCCCTAAACCACCGAATTTCTAGGCTATGGTATGAAATTAAATTTTAGCACCTGGATGGCAAGATGGCTGGAGAATTGAAACCAGAGTAGAGGCAATTGTGTGTGTTTCAGATGGATGGTTTGTGAGCACTGTTGTACCCGAGGGATGTGTGCTTGGACCCATCATTTTGAACTTAGGCAAACGATTCAGACATGGGTGGAAGATGGCTTGTATTGAAATTTGAACATGGAGAAGGATTGCATGAGGACAGGACAGATTAGTGGAGAGGGCAGGGAGGTGGTAGATGGAGTCCAGTGCAGCGAGCTGTGAAGTGGTACATTTTGGGTGGAAAGGATAATAAAACATGCTAACAGTAAGATTTTTAAGAATGGCTGATCCAAGTAATCTAGGGGTGCTGATAATTAGACCTTTAATGTTGGGAGTTTAGGTGATTAAAAAAAATTACTAGTGCAATTCTGGATTTTATTTGCGGGGCCATTGAATATGTAAACAAGGACTTGATGTTGAATCTGTTGGGCAACTGTTGGAATATTGCGTCCATTTCTCGTACACCATGATAAGAAGAATATAAAATGCTGGAACGGGTATAGCAAAGATTCAGTAGGATGACACCAGAGAGATTATGGGGGTGATTTTAGCTCAGGTGCGGGCTGTTGTCGTGTTATCCGAATTTCGTGTTTCCCACACGAATCTAAATGGATGTGGGAGATTGATGAAATTTTAACTCAATTGGCCAATTGATTTCCAACGTGTGGGAAGCCTCTGCAAGAGGGTTTTTCATGACTGAAAGTCCCCTCCGATGACATCATCATTACTGCTGCATTTAAGGTCCACATCAAGCCTTGCTTCTTCTGCAGGCTTCCAAGCTTCCTCCATTTGGTGTCAGAGGGACCTGCAGGAGAGATGACAAGTGGGAGGGCAAGAGCAGCTCCTCGCTTTGACGAGGCAGCACTTCAGGCATTGGTGGATGGGGCTAGGGCTAACAGGGAGGAAGAGGCCTCCCACTCAGACCAAGGCTATGTGGATGCAGGTGGCTGAGGAGGTCAATTCCTTGGGAGTCACCCGCAGAACCTGGACACAGTGCAGGAAAAGATTTCATGACCTTCCGCGCACTGGTAAAGTGAGTATGAATTTCCCATCACCCTCAAGCTGATCCCCATTGCCTTTCCTCACCAGCACTCAGCTTCAGCAATCTCTTCCTCCACATCTCACTTGACACTAACATCCATGCACCCTTACCCATTCCCTCTCTCTCTCTATGCTCACATTCACATAACTATTCCACCATGCAGCCCTCACACTCCCTCTCACTATGATGCTTTGAAAATAACTGACAACACACAGGGAGGGCCCTTGGTCTTGCAACCTCACTCCATCTTTGTCTCCTTCTAAGTATCTATGCTATGCAATCTCCAAACTCACTCCTTCATTCTCACTCAACCTCCACTTGTCTCCCTCATTGCAGGAAAAGAGAGCTCACAACAAAAGAGAGCGAGCCAGGACAGGAGGAGGGCCACCCTCAATAGCCCACCTGACCCTCTGGGAGGAGGCCATCCTGGAAATCATTGGTATTGAGGATGATTTGCACATGGGGGACAGACAGACGGGTGCAACACAGCAAGCTGGTGACAGAAAAGTTTCCCACCACTCTCTTCAACATTGTATGAGTTGCTGAAAATGATTGTCAAGCTGTGACAGATGGATTTATGAGCATCTGCAAAAAGCTATGTACATGTAACCTTGGCATCACATCTGTAACTCTTTCCTTTACTCCCCCACAGGACCATCACAAGCATCCGTCCCCCCAGCGAGGAAGAAGAGGCTGAGCAGCCAGACTCCTCAGAGGAAGCTCCAACCTCTGAGGGTGCAGCGTCAGCAGAATTCAGCGCACCCAGCACCAGTGCAGACACTCACACCTCAGTGGGACCTTTGGGACATAGAGTAGTGTTGTCACCTGGTGTATCACAGCTCACAAGTGAGCATCAGCAGATTGTGGAGACAGGGACAGCAGTGGAGAGTCCTAGCTGGAGGGCGCAGGAATCTGACAGCTTGGCTCAGCAGCATGTCAACCCTCTGCCTCTGGGTCCATCCATGTGATCAGCGGTGATGGAAGTCCAGGCACAGATACAGGAGTCTCTGGCAGGTTTTGTCTCTAGGGTCGCTGCGAGTGTGGAGCAAATGGAGGAGTCCATAGCAAACATGAGCAGAGCCTTTGTGGAGTCATTGGCGCATGAAGGCATCAACACGGAAAGGATGGCTACCTCCGTGTTAAGGCTGGCTACCGTGCAGGAGAGGATGGCTATGGTAGAGGAGAGGAGGGCTATGGCCATGAAGGATCTTAGTCGCCAGGGTATGGAAAACATGGTCATTTTTCAGAATAGAATGACATCTCTTGAGGAGCGATGGGCATCTATTGAACAGAGCAACCAGACCTTCATGGAAGCCCTTCTGAGTAGGACTGCCATTGTAGATACGGGTCCCCATGGCGCCCCTGATGTGCAGCAAGGTGCTCTCCCACCACTTGAAGGTGCTGAGGGGGACCTGACCCATGAGAGGGAGGTTGGTGGCAGACCTCAAGGAAATGGGGGCTCCTCTCCAAGCGCTCACACTTCCATGCCACTGCAGAGTCCTTGGTCAGAGCCCCACTGGAGTCCACACCCAACTGAGATAGGCGTCTCAACCCCTGCACAGCCGCAGGAGCAGCAGACTGTTGACGAGCCCTCACAGGCTCGCAACCCCAGAGGATGCCCGCCAAAGGTGTCGAGACAGGAGCAGCAGGAAAGTGAGCAAGCGGCCTTCACATCTGCTGAAGCCACAGGGGAACCATGACGTAGGAGCATGCGTTAAAAGAAAATTCTGCACAAGTAGTCACAAGAGTAGTCACTTGGGTGAAATGTGTTTATTGTAAAAATACCATCAGTTGGTTCTTGTACATGAAAATTCTGATGGCAACTATTGCAGTTGCGGCATGTGTCATTTCACGAATTGGACTTTCACAATGAATGCTTAGGATTACTTGCACTTGCCAGTATGCTGGTTAAATAGCTAGGAATCTGTAGGGTCTTGGCCATTGTTGATGCTCAGGTAAGAAGCTGCAAAGCAAAAGTGTTTGATTGACTTGGCTAAGCAAATCTAGCCAGGATGAGTGCGTTCCTTGCATCCCAGGCAGCAATGTTCTCGTGTAATGCTGCCGCTGGTTGATGGGCTTCTGCAAGATCTTCGTTTTCACCCTCCTTCTCCTCCTCCTCCTCTGAGGAGGAGGAGGATATATGAGGAGCCACTTGGTCCTCAGGAATCTGCAAGCCCCGACGCTGTGCCATGTTGTGAAGTACACAGAAAACCACGACGATTCTGGAGACCCTGGCTGCTGAGTACTGCAGGGCTCTACCTGATCTATCCAATCATCTGAAGCGCATCTTCAGCAAATCGATGGTTTACTCGATAATGGATCTGGTGGAAATGTGGCTGGAGTTGTAGCGCTCCTCAGCTTCGTTGGCTGGCCTCCTCAACGGCGTCATTAGCCACGTCCTCAGGAGATAGCCCTTGTCTCCAATTAGCCATCTGTTAAGTTGGTCTGGCGGAAGAATAGCAGAAGCACACTAGACTGGCGCAGTATGAAGGAGTCATGGCAACTGCCAGGGTACATGGCACAAACATGCAAAATTTCCTACTTGTGGTCACACACCAGCTGAACGTTGAGAGGGTGGAAGCCCTTGCAGTTGACAAAAATACCTGGATTGCGATGGGGTGCCCTAAGGGCCACATGTGTGCAGTCAACGAGGCCCTGCACCCTTGGAAAGCCTGCCAGATGAGTTACTCCAACCACTCGCACCGTGACACTTGCTCGATCCTGGCAAAATGGATGTGATTGTGCACGAGGGCAAAGAGGGCATCAGTTAACTGCGTGATGCAAGTTTGTGCGGCCGCCTGGGAGATGGCGCTGATGTCTGCAGCTGATCCCTGGAATGAGCCTGAGGCAAAAAGTTGAGTGCGGTAGTGACTTTGATGGCCACTGGTAATGCTTGTCCACCTGGTCCTCTGGGCAGCAGGTCTTGCTGTAGCATTGCGCAGCTGTCAGTCACTACCTGTCACGAAAGTCGGTGCCGCCTTTGGCACTGCTGCTCAGTCATGTTGAGGTACCTGATCTGCATCTGTAGAGCGATAGCAAAATACTGCAGACTCTGGAAATCCGAAATAACAACAGAAAATGCTGGAAAAACTCAGCAGGCCAGGCAACATCCGTGGAGAGAAAATAATTTCTCTCCATGGATGTTGCCTGGCCTGCTGAGTTTTTCCAGCATTTTCTGTTGTTATCCGGCATCTGTAGACCCTGTTTTGGGGGTATCTCCTGTGGCGACGGGCTTCCAGGCGCTGGCCCCTTCTGGCCTGTGCTGCCTCAGGTGGGTGAGCAGCAGCCTGGCGCTCCTGCTGCTGCTGCTGTTGGTGCTGCTGTTGTTCCTGGTTCTGCTGCTGCCGTGCCTGGTGCTCGAGCTCCTCTAATGCCCAGATGGGAAGGAAATAAATGGCTCCCATGCTTCTGGTATATGCCTCCGTTGAGGAAGCGCTGAGTGAAGGTGGCGAGAGGGGTTTCCCAGGAGGCCACACTGGAGATGGGTGTGAGGCGCCAACCTTCCACAGGTGTGGTTAAGCCTTGTAAAAGTTGCCCCAGGCCTGAGACCACAAAGTCCTGCCACCTGCAAATCATGGCTGATCAAATCTCAACTTTAATGGTTGACCTGCAGTTGAAAGTCACCAATGCAATAGTGCTCCCGCCAGGTTTCACATTCGTGGTTCCCACCAGGTGCGTTTTACGTGGGAAATGGGTTAAAGTTGCAAGGGCCTGTTAAAATAGGATTATAGAGGCCATTTAGTGGTAATTAAGGGCCTTAAAGACCAGTCCCGCCTGTTGGATGCGGGACGGAGTCAGGACCATCAGACACGCCTGAGTTAAAATTGCTCGGAGTCGGGAACCAGGCGGGGGTGGGGGTCCGGCCTGCCATTTTTTGCGATTTTAACACCCCGCCCACCTCAAAGCCTGCCTCACGGCCCAATAAAAATCGAGGCCTATAGGTTTGAAGAAAAATTGGGGCTTTACTCACTAGATGATAGAATGTGAAGGGGATCTTATGTAGGTTATTCAATATTACGAAAGGTTTTGAGGGTAAATATTGGTTGGTGACTCAGTAATGGAGCAAAGCTCAGGATTATCACTAGAACATCGAAGGAGAAGCAAGAATTAATTTTTCCTCAGTTATTAGAACATGGAATGTTTTGCTTCAAATGGCTATTAAGGCAGCAGAGACCATGGTGTAGGTTTTCCACTGTGGTGAATGTTCGGGTGGGTGCGGCGATTGGGCCTCCAGCCTGAGGCCTGGACCAGTTTGATGGCGGAGCCTCATTTTGTTTCATTGGTAAGCTGTCCATGCATCTCCAGCAGTGACATACATTTCACCCAATTGGAGGGTGGGATCTTCAGCAGGCCTGGCACCCACTTATAGAGTGAAGAGTCATAGCGAGGAGTCATTCATCGGAACCTAGGAACCTAGGAACATAGAAACAGGAGTAATCCACTCAGACCCTCAAGCCTGTTCCACCATTCAATCAGATCATGGCTCATGGCTGATCTGTATCTTTTCTCCATTTATCCACCTTGTTTCCGTAACCCTTAATACCCTTGTGTAATAATAATCTAGCAATCTGAGTTATGACATTTTCAATTGACCTCCCCTCAAGAGTTTTTTGGGGGAAGAGAGTTCCAGATTTCCACTACACTTTGTGTGAGGAAGTACTTTCTGACATCACCCCTGAATGACCTAGCTCTAATTTTAAATTTATGCCCCCTTGTCCTGGACTCCCCCACCAGAGGAAATAGTTTCTCTCTATCTGCTGTATTAAATCTTTTAATAATTTTAAACACCTCAATTAGATCACCCCTTAATCTTCTATACTCAACAGAATACAAGCCTAGTCTAGGCAACCTGTACTCATTAGTTAATCCTTTCAGCCCTGGTATCATTCCGGTGAATCTGCACTGCAACCCCTCACAGGCCAATCTATCCTTCCTGAGGTGCAGTGCCCAGAACTGAACACAGTACTCCAGATGACATCTAACCAGAGCTTTGTACAGCTATAACATAAGAACATAAGAAATAGGAGCAGGAGTAGACCATTCGGCCCCTCGAGCCTGCTCCGCCATTCAATAAGATCATGGCTGATCTTCTACTTCAATTCCACTTTCCTGCACGATCCCCATATCCCTTAATATCCAAAAATCTATCGATCTCTGTCTTAAATATACTCAACGACAGCCTCCACAGCCCTCCGGGGTAGAGAATTCCAAAGATTCACCACCCTCTGAGTGAAGAAATTTCTCCTCATCTCAGGCCGACCCCTTATTCTGAGACTGTGACCCCTGGTTCTAGACTTCCCAACATAACTTGCACCCCTTTTGTTCCAGCCCTCTTGAGATAAAGGCCAACATTCTATTCATCATCTTAATTATTTTTTGTACCTGTCCACTAGCATTTAGTGAATTCTGTCCTTGGACCCCTAAACCTCTCTGTTAATCCACAGTTCCTAGCTTCTCGCCATTTAGAAAATGCTCTGATCCACCTTGTAGCAGTCACTAAGGGGTCTTCTGAGTGATGGGCATCCTGATGATCTCCTCCATGTAGTTCTGCCTCTAAAGTAGTTCAGACCACTTCTCCTGGAGTGTCTATATTCAGGACATTTTACATTGTAAGTGGTGCAGGAATAACCAGGCTACAACTGTGTGGGACACATGATCTGGAGCATATTACAGAGCCCCTCCTGACCTGTCAAAACAACAAGAGTCCCTTCAGGATGGTGCTCTCAATGACCACTCTAGTAGTGGCATTTAACACCCCTCTGCAGCTGTTGGTGCAACTCTTAGCGGGACCATTGTTCGTGGGAGATGGGGCCATCCTCGTCACCCACATCCACCTGTCCACACAATTATCTTACTTGAAGAGGTCAGAGAATTCCAAAAGATGAATGCATCACAGCAGCTTCCATCAAATCTCGCACTGAGATGGCGGCTTCTTTGGATGTTGCAACATACAATCCTTCCTGAGGTGCGGTGCCGGGGAACTACAGGCCAGTGAGCCTAACATCAGTGGTGGGAAAATTATTGGAAAAAATTCTGAGGGACAAAATCAGTCTCCACTTGGAGAGGCAAGGATTAATCAGGGATAGTCAACATGGCTTTGTCAAGGGAAGATCATGTCTGACTAATTTGATTGAATTTTTTGAGGGGGTGACTAGGGTGGATGAGGGTAACGCAGTGGATGTGGTATACATGGATTTCAGTAAGGCCTTCGATAAAGTCCCGCACAGGAGACTGGTCAAGAAGGTAAGAGCCCATGGAATCCAGGGTGCCTTGGCACGTTGGATACAAAACTGGCTTAGTGGCAGAAGGCAGAGGGTGATGGTCGAAGGTTGTTTTTGTGACTGGAAGCCTGTGGCCAGTGGGGTACCACAGGGATCGGTGCTGGGTCCCTTGCTGTTTGTGGTCTATATTAATGACTTGGATATGAATGTAAAAGGTATGATCAGTAAGTTCGCGGATGATACAAAAATTGGTAGGGTGGTAAATAGCGAGGAGGGTAGTCTCAGTCTGCAGGACGATATCGATGGGTTGGTCAGATGGGCGGAACAGTGGCAAATGGAATTTAACCCGGAAAAGTGCGAGGTGATGCACTTTGCGGGGACTAACAAGGCAAGGGAATACACAATGAATGGTAAGACCCTAGGCAAGACGGAGGGTCAGAGGGATCTGGGTGTGGAAGTACACAGATCCCTGAAGGTGGTGGAACAGGTGGATGTAGTGTATGTAACCGTTCTACCTTTAAGAGAACTATTTTAGGTGTTGCACTACTTTATCTTGGCTGCTGTATACTGTAATACCGGGAGTGACCACACCGGTATATAAGTGCTGTGTAAGGATTTATTGGGCAGATTCGCCCTGACCTTCGAATAGTAAAGTCCTGTTAAAGTTACTCTTGTAGTCTGTGTATTAATTCACCATATAACCCACAGACTTTACAGTGGCGACGGGTTCGATCTTACCCTGCGGCAGCGACACACCCGAAGCAGTTAACGAGCGTCGAGAAGAGGCACCCGCCCTCGTCGTTCTGCTGAGAGAAGACTCGAGTCTGCAGAGCAAGGAAGAAGGAAGGATTCAGACACGAAGCCTTCCATCAGCAACAGGCTGTTATTGTCCCTTCTGCCACGGCGGTGAGTGAGCCGATCAGCCAACAGAAGCAAGTCGGCCACGTTGACTGTGAGTAGGGGGAAAATAAAAAGAAACGGAGGATAAGGGCGGTGAACTCGACCACGGTCGGGGGAAAGGAGCCGGACAGAAGTTGGGCCCAGAGGCGCTGAGACTGGGGCAGCGTAGGGCACGGAAGCCGCGGTACAAGCGGGAACGCAGCCGGTGTGAGAGACCGGGCTACAAGCGGGAACGCAGCCGGTGTGAGAGACCGGGCTACAAGCGGGCTGGGAGACGCAACAGCGTCGTGAGACAGCTAGACCGCGACCGGCGAAAAAGGCCGGGCAGCTACCGAGGCCATGAGGCGCTGCGACCGGGATCGTAAGGCGCGGGAAGATATAAAAATAAATAAAACCACGGAGAACTCAGCCGCAGCCGGGGGAGGAAAGGACCGAACTGCGAGAGGGCGGGGAGGTGCGATTGGAAGCCGCTGAGGGAGAGACAGAGCCCGAGTGAAGGGGGAACGGGACCGAGCGAGGGAGACCGAGCGAGATTCCGCCCAACGGCTGGAACTGTTCGCCGCCAACGGGTTGTCCCCAGCGCCGGTTGCCGGCCGAGAAAAGGGAACAAGGAACGCACTGAAGCCGGCGCGCAGGCTGCGAACTCCGAAAGCCAGCGGTCATCGCCCGAAGGAAAGCTTACCCCTCCCGCCAGGGGAAGAAACGCGGGAAGCCGCCAGTAGGCGGGGGGGAAGAAGACAAGTGCGGGAAACCGCCATTTTTGGAAAAAAAAAGTAACGAACAAATTCGTTGTGGTTTCTCAAAAAGATAGTGAAGATGCCTAAGCATGGTAACATCAACAACTTCGATTCCGAGGTGGAAGATTGGGCCACGTACGTAGAACACATCGAGATATATTGTGAGGCCAATAAAATAGCAGATGACGATAAAGCTCTCACCTTATTAAACGCAATGGGGGCGAAGACATACGGGCTATTGAAGCATCTTCTATCACCAGCTAAACCGGCGGATCAGACTTTCGCTGATATTGTTGCTGTCCTGAAGGATCATTTGAACCCCACACCGCTGATGTTGGCGGAATGATTCAAATTTTATGCGAGAACGCAACGGAAAGAGGAAAGCAACGCGGAATACTTGGTCGAACTGCGTAGACTAGCGAAATACTGCCAGTTTGGGGAAAATCTGACAGAGGCATTGAGAGACAAGTTCGTGTGCGGGTTGTCGAAGGAAGGAACACAAAAGCGACTGCTCGAAGAGAACGATCTTACACTTGACAAGGCTGCCCTTATTGCAGCATCACACGAAGCAGCCGCGAGAGGCACTGCGGAAATGCAGCTGAAGGCAGCGGTACTCAGCGTGGATCAAATGACTTCGGGTACAACAAAATGTTATCATTGTGGGAAGACAACACACGACCAGAACCAATGCTGGTTTAAAAACCAGGAATGTAGAAAATGTGGCAAGCTTGGTCACATAGCTAAAGTATGCCGGTCAGGAAAGAAGACCAACAACAGAAAAAAGTCACCGCAGGAAAAGTACAGCAAGGTACACAGGTTGGCTGAGAAGGGTTCAGATGAACAGAATTTGGATTCAGACCCGAACGGCCAGGAACTGGGTAGTCTGAGAATTTACAATGTGAGTAAAGAAGCTGACCTACAAACTATCTGGGTCACACTAAAAGTAGCCGGAGTCCAAGTGAAAATGGAATTGGACACAGGATCAGCCCTATCAGTCATAAATCGAAGGGATTACAACCGGCTATTCTCACATATACCCTTGAGAGATACCAAGATCGTATTGCAGACATACACGGGGCATAAAGTATACCCCATGGGAAAGATACAAGTCAAGGTGAGAGACAGGGGCAAAGAACACCAAGGAATGGACTTATATGTACTACCTGAGGGAGGTCCACCACTTCTGGGACGGGAGTGGATCAGGGAAATAAACATGGAATGGCACTACCTAAAAGCAATAACGAGTGAGAACTCGGTGAAGACAATCAGCTCAGACTCTGAAACGGATGACGACAAGACCAGCCCAGGTGCGAAAGACAAGTCTAAAATGGACTTGCTGACTAAGGTTGGAAAAACGAAGGAGTGCATAAATACTAATGCTTCAAAGGAGAACAAAGTTTCAGAACAGAATTCCACTGAACAACAACAACATAGTTTGGCAGAGAATTCTGAGTCTGTCCAGTTTACAGACATGCACAAGTCTGAGGAACACTGGGCTCGAACTCAACTCCATTTCAAATTACAACAGCAATTAGAACAATTGAGTTGCCGTCTCGAGCAAGAGATAAAAGCAATGAAAATGTTCTTTGACACAGAGTGGGAGAATCTGGAAAGACAACAGAAACAGCTGAGGGAGAAAAGGGAGCAGGAGCACACAAACCGTCTGCGCAAGGAGGCCAAACGAATCAAAGCTGATTCGGTTTCTGAAGGGGCGTGCTCTAATCTGGTGGAGCAAGATGTTCAGCAACTGAAGGCGCTTGTTAGCAGATTGCAGGCAGAAAAGGCTGAGTTGGTCGCCATGAATTCCGAGCTCCTACTGAAGTTGGGTGCAGCATCACCGGACGATTCATTTGTGGAAATTCGAATGGTGGAGGCTGCGGATGATGGCGAAGTAGAAACAGCAAAGGAGCCCCAGGGCAAGGTTATAAACAGCCCTGCAGCTACTGGGAAACAGATGAGGTCAGAAGAGTCAACGGTCAGCCAACTCCTTTATATGCTGAGGGACAAGACTCTGAAATGGGAACAATTTGGACATGAGTCTAAATCTTCAAAGGAGAGGGGTTTGGAGCTCCCAAAAGTTATTGGAATAGCTGAGGTTGCAACACAGACTGAGAAGATGGTAGCAGAGCAAACCTTGGATGCCAAAAGTACACTGATTCACGTCAATGTTGAACAACAGAATGCTGAAACAGCTGCTCCAGTAGAGGGATTGAATAATACAATCAATCAATCTCCCAATGAAGTTGAAGTATTGAAATCACGAATGAGGTCATTAGTAAAAGACTTGCAGGAAGCCCAGAAAAAGCTGGATGAAACTGAACGCATGAAGAAGTCTCT
This sequence comes from Somniosus microcephalus, assembly GCF_052327205.1. NCBI lineage: Eukaryota > Metazoa > Chordata > Chondrichthyes > Squaliformes > Somniosidae > Somniosus > Somniosus microcephalus. The sequence goes on from NC_141003.1 coordinate 35,132,347, forward strand.
TCAGGAAAGATGTCTGGATTTGGAACAAAAGCTGGCTAACGTCCAGCTGGGTATGGAGGAAATAGAAGATCCTCTCGCTGGCCTAGCTCAGGACGACACCGAATATTACCATGACCTGTTGGACGACACCGAATATTACGATGACCTGCTCTGCCCAGCTTGTGATGAAAACTCCCAAAGTGCAGAAACCATGAAGAATCACCTAAAGTCTAAGGAACATCGGGAGATGGTGGCGCTACTACGGAAAAAGGAGGACGAGAAGGAGGAACGGTGCATGCAGCTGGCAGCTGACAGTGGAGCCCAGAGAGTCTCCAAGAAGCAGAAAAGGAAAAGACGAAGCAGAAGATGATGACCATCTGAACCATTATCACCTCTACCAGGTCACGCACATGGTCTCTCCGTATGGAGCCAAATCAGTTTGGAAGTAGAAAAACTTCCCAAGGTACTCAAGCTTTTAAAAGTCAACAATGCTGGTTCAGAAGTGATGGAAGTTCAAGCTGTTAAGTCCAGTGAAGGACTATTGGATGAGTCACTCCAGCAACGTGAACCGACTACACCGAGACTGAATCTGTGAACTGTTTTCCGCAGAGACTGAATCTGTGAACTGTTTCCCGCAGAGACTGAATCTGTGAACTGTTTCCGCAGAGACTACATCTGTGAACTGTTTTTACATGAAGTTGGATATATGTTATGTTTAATGGGGAATAAGTATGTTGTAAGCTAAAAAGGGAGGATTGTAGTGTATGTAACCGTTCTACCTTTAAGAGAACTATTGTATGTAACCGTCCACCTTTAAGAGAACTATTTTAGGTGTTGCACTACTTTATCTTGGCTGCTGTATACTGTAATACCGGGAGTGACCACACCGGTATATAAGTGCTGTGTAAGGATTTATTGGGCAGATTCGCCCTGACCTTCGAATAGTAAAGTCCTGTTAAAGTTACTCTTGTAGTCTGTGTATTAATTCACCATATAACCCACAGACTTTACAGTGGATAAGGTGGTAAAAAAGGCATATGGGATACTTGCCTTCATTAGCCGAGGCATAGAATATAAGAGCAAGGAGGTTATGATGGAGCTGTATAAAACACTGGTTAGGCCACAGCTGGAATACTGTGTGCAGTTCTGGTCGCCACACTACAGGAAGGATGTGATAGCTTTGGAGAGGGTGCAGAGGAGATTCACCAGGATGCTACCAGGGCTGGAACGCTTCAGCTATGAAGAGAGACTGGGCAGGTTGGGTTTGTTTTCCTTGGAGCAGAGGAGGCTGAGGGGGGACATGATTGAGGTGTACAAAATTATGAGGGGCATAGATAGGATGGATACTAAGGAGCTTTTTCCCTTAGTAGAAGGGCCAATAACTAGGGGGCACAGATTCAAGGTAAAGGGCGGGAGGTTTAGAGGGGATTTGAGAAAGAACTTTTTCACCCAGAGGGTGGTTGGAGTCTGGAACTCACTGCCCGGAAGGGTTGTGGAGGCTGGAACCCTCACAACATTCAAGACGCATTTGGATGAGCACTTGAAATGCCATAGCATACAAGGCTACGGACCAAATGCTGGAATATGGGATTAGATTAGACAGGGCGTGATGGCCGGCGCGGACACGATGGGCCGAAGGGCCTCTTTCCGTGCTGTATAACTCTATGACTCTATGACTCTATGACAATCTGGACATTCAGTGAGTCGCAGACCTTTCTGTTCATGAAGTTGAAGAGTTTGACCATGGGAGCTTGCAAATCTGTTTAGCTTGAGTTAAGTAATAATAAGGGAGCTGTTCTTCTATTGGGAAGAAATCATAGAACATAGGAACAGGTGTGTGCCATTCAGCCCCTTGAGTTGACCATGCTTGTTCTGCCACTCAACTCCATTTAACCAGCCTTTGCTTCATATCCCTTGTTATCCTTGGCTAACCAAAATCTACCTCACCAAACAGAAGAAAAGGCTGAGATTTGTAAACAATGAAGCTGTAATAATGGGGGCATTTAAAATTTGGAAAATAAACAGCAATAAGACAAAGGTGTGGCCAAAATGAGGCTCATAGAATACATGGTTAACATTTCAGGTCTGTGACCCTTTGTCGAAGGGCCCCAGACCTGAAACGTTAACGTTGTTTTTCTCTCCACGGATGCTGCCTAGCCTGCTGAGTGTTTCCAGCATTTTCTGTTGTTATTTCAGATTTCCAGCATCCGCAGTATTTTGCTGTTGTGTTCATAGAATACATGTTTCCTTAATCGTATGATGTGTGTTATATAAGGAAGCCTGCTTTATCTGAGTGTGTTTTTTAAAGGTAAGACAAGTAAACAAACTCATGTAGGATTCACAAAATTCCCACATTTTCCCAAATTATTAATTAAGGGACCCTGAAGGACAAGTTATTAAATAAGGGAACCCTGAAGGACAATGGCTTTTGGACTTTATGGCAAAGACCTGCAAGGTTAAAAGCAGGGCCCTGCACAGCATGTCAAGTTCAAAACTCAAACTTGACATGCCCGGGCCTGTGGAAGACAGCTTTAATTTGTGATTTCAAACCAGGCAGCTAAAGGAGACAGAACACGCATTCTTCCCTTTAGAACAAATCAACTCAGGAAGAGGCTTAATCTTGCACAATGTTAAAACCCATCAAGACTATGCATATATAATCGCCTACAGTTCAAAATAGTTACCAAGCCAGGAAGACACCGATTTACATTATGCATAAACAAACACCAAGATGTTAAAAACCATTTAACAACGGGACAACCACCCAAAAACCCTTTAAGGTGAACGACTATAATCACATTAACGAGCCTGCCAAAAATCAGATAAAGAACTAGCCCTGATTTGGCGCGCAGATAATGAACTCCAAAATAATATAATTGTAGGCCCTCTGGTAACCAAGGGCAAGCAGAAGAAGGGCAAAAAGAAAGCAGACTCGCAAGCATGCACACGCTCGGGTGCAGGGTTACTCGAAACTCAAAGAAGCAGGACACGGCTAGGCTCGACCGAAGATGACTAGGCCAGAATCGCAGCCTTACACGAAGACCGACCATGAGCACCGCGGTAACAAAGGGCTGGGTAAACCATACCTTCAGATCATTACCACTACACAGGTAATGATCTAGGCCACCGCGACCAAGCCAACACCGAAGACCGCCAACCGAACACCAACTGCAACAAAACTCGACGACCAGACCACCACCAGAAGAACAAAACCCAAAGTTTTCCACTCTACAAGCTAAAGTACCCAACAAAGACTTTAATCCCTATCTCTAACGGAGAAAAGAAGGTACTTACCCAGACAAATCCACAACCGCGCCCTTATCGCCTCTGCGGACTCCACCCAACTGAAGAATCTTCGCAGATTCTAAGACTGGGACCACGTGGCGATGGCAGGCCCCAAAGGACACAAAGAGTGAACCCCAAAATGCAACCGGCTTAATTGACAGGATTCGAACTGGCAAGAAACCCCTATTGGTGAGCATAATCCCTGGCTCTTGTAGTGCAATTTAGTTAGGTATTGGGGGTGGGACAAGGGTAGGGGGATTATTAATGTGATTTTCCCTCGTTGTGCCCTGTGTTCCCCATTCTTAATTAAGTGTACTTTTGTATGCCTGTAATCACTCCAGTAATCTAAGTGTGTAATTTTATTGTGACTAAATAAAATACAGTTTTCTTGCACCAAACCAGTTGTCTACTCCAATTCTGTATCGCTGCCTGTACCTAAGTCTGGTGTCTAGAACCCAGGGGTGTGGGAGCGATTCAAACCGCTCAAAAACAGTCAGGGGCAAAGCTGACTGCACACACCAGCCCCTACACTCAAGGAAGAAATAGTGATCATAATTTACAATTAAAAAAAAGAGGTGTCATAGAAAAAGGGGTGGAATGGAAATGAACTGATTTATTTGTTATGAAATGGAACTGAACCCAGATGACTTGGTTTGAAAAATGGCACGTTAAACCAGTTTTGTGAGATGCATTTAAATACAAGGTGGATGAGTTCCAAGTTAAATACATTCCATCTAGGAGTAAAAGAAATGTTCAAAGGCTGAATTTTTATCAATAATTAGATCAAAGCAAAGGTGAGGTTAAAAAAGCATGTGTTAAATAAAGGGTTGGAGAACTGAATATGAAAAGCAGTGAAGGGGAAACCAAAGGGAAATTAGGAAGGCTAAGTGGGAGCATGAAAATAGATAGAGGTCCACATAAAGGGTTATAGGAAGACAAACAAAGGCACAATTAAAAAGAAGATGTGATTACTTATAGATGAATAGGAACATGTTGTACTTGGAGAGGGGAATCACAAAGGTAATTAATAAACATTTCACCTCTGCTTTTACAGATCAGATTGAAGGAGCACCTGGGGAGGCTGTGGAAGAGCCATTACTGGAGAAAAATATCTAAAAGAAAACTGCGTTAAAAAGGTTATTGAGGGATTTAAAGTAGAAAAGTCACCAGGCCTGCAGAGTCAGCATGCCAGATTACAGTGGGAGATTGGGGAATAGATGGTATTGGCATCAAACATAAATTTCCAAAGATCGCAAATGTTCAACTCATGTTGGAGAGGGGGGAAAGAATTACGTAAGAAATTATCAGCTAGTTAGTCTTATCTTGGAAAATCCCTACCTAAAAACATTAACAACTATTGCAGAATCCCAGCACAAATCTGTCAGACTGAGCTCTGCCTGGCAGGATTCCTGGTCTCCACTGGGATATCTGCTTGGAAGGGACCAGAGATTGACTATGGGAGGCCTCTGAGGCCTGCTGCTGTGTAATAGGCCTGGCGGCCTCTTTTGCCAGTCAAAGAATTTTACAACTTTAATTTACAAAATTGCATCATAGCCTGTGTGTAGTTGATTTACCTTGTACAAACATTTTAGTCCTTCAAAATTTAAATGTTTCTGCCACTGCCCAGAGCTGAACACCAGAGAGGAGGAGGTGTTCCTGGCACCCAGCATTGCTATAGTCCAAACAATAGAAAATACATTGGATGACTTATTTCTACCTCTCCACTCCAGAGGTCCCATCTGCTCTCTTAGGTGGATGTAAAAGGTCCTATGGCACTATTTCGAAGAAGAGCAGGGGAGTTATCCCCGATGTCCTGGACAATATTTATCCCTCAATCAACATAACAAAAAGAGGTTATCTGGTCATTATCACATTGCTGTTTGCAGGAACTTGCTTTGTGCAAATTGGCTGCCGCATTTCCTACAATGCAAAAGTGACTACACTTCAAAAAGTACTTCATTGGCTGTAAAGCGCTTTGGAAGTCCGGTGGTCATGAAAGGTGCTATATAAATGCAAGTCTTTCTTTTATTGCATAGCATTACAATATGCCTGTCCATGTATGAGGTGGGTGGATGTATTTGTGTCATATGTTGCATGTGGTGAGAAATCCCAAGAGTGGTGGGGGAATGTGGAGTGAAATGTGGGAATGCTGAAGAAAGATATGTACTAACCAGGGAGAGTTAACGTAGATTTATAACAGGCAGGTAATGCTTGGCTAATTTAAATCAACTTTTTAAGGAAATTTAAGAATGTATAGATAAAGGGAATGTGGTGGATATTCTGTATGAGTTGATGTTTCTAAAGAGTTTTAATGTGGCACATGAAAGATTTGTTGCAAAATTTTAAGTATATGGTATTAAATTAAATTTTACCACCTGGTTGGAAAGATGGCTGGGGAATAGAAACCTGAGAGTAGGAGCAAATGAGTGCTTTGTGAGCACTGTTGTACCCGAGGGATGTGTGCTGGGACCCATCAGCTTCAACTTATCTAAACGATTCAGACATGGGTGAAAGACAGTTTGTATTGAAGTTTGCGAATGGAGAAGGATTGCATGAGGATATACAGATTAATGGAGAGGGCAGTGAGGTGGCAGATGAAGTTCAATGCACAGAGCTATGAAGTGGTATGTTTTGGGGGAGAAAGATTAATAAAAGACTAACCGTAAGATCTTTAAGAATGGATGATCCAAGTGATCTAGGGGTGCAGACAAATAAACCTTTAATGTTGGGAGTTTTAAAAAAGTACCTAATTGAATTCTGGATTTTATTTATGGGGGAATTGAATATATGAACAAGGACCTGATGTTAAATTTGTTGGACAACAGTTGGAATATTGCAACCAATTTGTGTTTCATTAGCGAGCTGTCCATGCATTTCCAGCAGTGGTGAACAGCCCATCCAATTGGAGGGTGGGATCTTCGGCAGGCCTGGCACCCACTTACAGGGAATACATCTCTTAAAGTGAGGAGTCAGTCATAGGAACAGGAGTAAACCATTCAGCCCCTCGAGCCTTTTCCATCATTCAATTAGATCATGGCTGATCTGTAGCTTAACTCTATCTACCCGGCTTGTTTCCGTAACCTTTAACACCCTTGCCTAATAAAAATCTATCAATCTCAGTTTTGAAATTTTGAATTGACTTAGCCTCAACAGCTTAGTATTTGAGTCCTCTTGGGGTAAAGGACAACATTCCATTAGCCTTTATAATTATTTTTTGTACCTGCCCACTAGATTTTAGAGATTTCTCTACTTGGACCTTGGATCCCTAAATCTCTTTGCTCATCCACAGTTCCCAGTTTCTCGCCATTTAGAAAATACTCTGATCTATTTTTCTTAGGTCCAAAGTGGATGCCCTCACACTTTCACACGTTAAACTCCACTCAACACTGTTTAAATCTGTGCTGCTATTGGGAGGTATTTGAACAGCAACATCTCGCAGACAAGAGTATCTTGGTTCTCTGACCTGGCGGTGGAGATGTTTGTGGAGCAGGTGATGGCATACAGGCAAGTCCTGTTCTCCTCAAATGGTAGGAGGGAGCTCAAGCAGATGCTGCAACGGGCCTTCAGGGAGGTGGCGGATAATGTCAGTGCCTGCAGTATCACCCCTGGACACGGTTCTACTGATAAATGTCGCAAGCGCTTCAACAACCTGACCTAGACAGAAAAGATGAGAATGATGTCTTCCTAACTAACTTTATTTCTCTGCATTAGAACTGCGACTCCCACACCACACCACCCCTCCACCCACCTCAGCATTCCAAACACTTCTCCAACAATCACAAGATAGAGCAACTCTCCTTCTCATTCCAATCACACACTTACCTGCTGCTGCTGCTGCTGGCTTCACAACACGCACTAACAACATTCTGCATTTACCTGATGGCATCTGCAAAGCATTTCACTCCTCTGCTGACCGCTTTTACATTTCACACAGGAGCCACTTTATTGCAGATGATGACTTCCCCATCCTGCTGGCAACTTGCTGCTTCTCCCTCTCAGCATGCACACTATACGAAGTGGCCTCACACATCTGTAGAACTCTTTACAACAACCACATGCTAACTTACTCCCTGCACAAGAAGCTGACCCACAACAAATGGGAAAGGACTCGAACCGAGGGAGGACCAGCCTCTATCCACATTTTCACTCAGATGGAAGGGAAAACCATCATTGGAATAGGCAGATCAAGGAGCATTGGTGATGTGAGTCTGCTTATTGCCAATGCCTTTTCTCTTTCCTAAAGCAATCACACATACACACACAGCATGGCAACCTGGTGCCACATAACCTTTCCATACCATGCTCACTCTTGTCCCTCTCCCCCTTTTTCTAGACTAATTTAAAGACCTTGATTCTGGAGAACAAGACTCAGAGGGGGACAAGCCTCCCAATGAAGCACTGGCATTCGCTCCATCTGTTCCAAGTGTGGGAACAAGTGTTCACACTACTTGGGTATCTCGCTATTCTTTCTGTGCGGTCTGTGAGACCAACACACGATGAGTTAAAAGTTAAAACAGCTTCCTGCTGCGCATGGGTTGTAAATTGGCTAAGAGGATTTTAAAGTAAGGATATCTTCACAGGAACAGTAGAATGTGTAAGAGTCATTCAGGCATGTCTGAATGTGTCAACTGGATCACTCTGTGTAGGGAATGGAGAGTTTTATTGCAGCAATTAGAAGAATTGAGTGCCTGGCTGTTTAGTTTATGTTATCATTATTGGTAGTATGCATGGAATGTAGTGATCAACGGTAAAATTTAGTATAAGCAATGGAAGGGAACACTGTTTAGCAGCTCACACTGGAATCGCATAGTGTGGCCGGAATTTTCCGGGGTGTCAGCGGGCGGGATCGGTGGCGGGTCAGGTGGGAAAGTGTGTTTTTTTACAGCGGGTTCCCACCTTTCCCAATGTCGGGTCTGTCAGCACTCAGCAGACCTGACAGGCTGTGGTGGGTGATCCAATTAAACTAATTATAATGTACTTACCAAACTCTTAACAGGCTTTTTTACCTTACTTTTTAACTTTAACTTCATGGCCATGGGAACCATGCTGTCTGGTGACCATGTCTGTGAACCTGAGGCGGGAGTTCAAGCTCCCACCTGACAGAGATCACTTTCCTCAGCCACAAGCTGTTCCTCACTGCATTTCCACAGGTGCAAGTCTTTCCACAAGTTTCCATCCAGTCTCACCTCATTACCTCTCTCACCATTCACAGATCGCTTCTGTCATCTGTACTTCAGCTGCCATCTATTCCATCAGCATGGGTGCCATTTACACTGTCTTGAAAGGATTATTACTAGTCCTAGCCCCTGTAGCCGAATCCTAAAGATGCTTAATTGGGTCTAAAGGTCCAAACTATCTCTCCCTAAAGGAAAGAAACGACCTGAAGATGTAACCGTCCTCCAGATAGCACTTTTAATAAGTTTAGCTAGACTGTAACCTTCCAGATATTATGAGGGTCTGGAAAACTCTTCCAGAATTCTGCAACTCCTCACCAAAGAGTGTACAGAGATTGAGTTTGCAAGTTTGATACAGAAGTACTATGTAAGACAATTCTAAAAAAATATAGATTTATTAAAGAATTGACATGTAATTTACAGCTGGTGATTCAATCGCAACATTAACTGTTCCAAATACAGAAATCTTACAATTCTATTTTCAGAGATCCTTAGTCTCAAATTTAACTTTGTTACATTTTTACATTTCGTAGTCTATTCCAGGATATCCACCAAAATCAAATACAAGTACCTTGATCCCCGAGATACAAAGAGTTGAAGACTTGCAGAGCTTGCCTCTGAAGCCTGAGAATCGCTTTGCCCCTTCACAGCGAATCTACCTTCCCATTTGAAAGTCCAATTTTTATATTCTTTTCTCAGTAATATATCCTTTGAAGTTTTCTGCTGATGTAAGCTAATTGTCTCTAGTCATTCTTCTGTTGACTTCTTCTATTCTTACAGTCAGTTTAGCTGTAGCAAGCAGACTTGTGTCTCTACCTTTAGGTGTTCAAAACTTATCATAAAAACAATGTGATGACTGTGCACCTATTTGATGTCATTCTTACGAAGGTCTTCTGTGCAATTCTTTTTACAACGTGTAAATTAAAAACACCTCAACTAGGGTGTTCTATGCAATTCTTATTCACCTCAGCTGGTTGTACCACAGACACGGGTCCCCTGTGTTCTAAGTTTAACATAAAAATGATTTGACGGCAGGTGTTTCTCTTACTTGATGTCATTTTTACAAAGGCACATGTTTCTTTAATGTTCTGTGTTTCTTTCTGAAGTGTTGGTTTATAACACTTAAACAGGGTATGGTATTGTGTTCTTTCCAAGGCTTCAGACTTTTAGGAACCTCCAACCTTCTACTTCAATAAGGCTATTGTCTCAGTGTCAACAACTTACCTTACCTCAATAACCTGTATGCTGTTCACAGCTTTAGATTGTTGAGGCTTCCAGATTTTCAAGCCCAGTTTGTCATGTTTTAAAGCCAGAATATTTCATAGAATGGTGTATTTTTCTGAATATGGCGTATTCCATCACAGTCTCACCTTGGTCCTCAGAATCCGACCACGATGTGCCCCAACACCGGCAGCACCAGGCACAGCAGCAGTACCAACAACAACACCAAACTTATCCGCAATCACCTGATGATGCACAGGACAGAGGACATCAGCACCCAAGCACATTGCTGCCTGGGAGGCCAGTGATGGCCTCACTGTGGTGTATGTAACCGTTCCACCTTTAAGAGAACTATTTTAAGAGATGCACTACTTTATCTTGGCTGCTGTATACTGTAATACCGGTGGTGACCACACCGGTATATAAGTGCTGTGTAATGATTTATTGGGCAGTTCAGCCTGACCTCCGACTAGTAAAGACCTGTTGAATTTACTCTTGTGGTCTGTGTGCAGTGATTCTTATTAACAATAACTAGAACACACAGACTTAACAGTGGCGATGATGACGATCTTACCCTGCGGCAGAGATATATCCAAGGCAGTTTAACGGGCGTCGAGAAGAGGCATCCGCCCTCATCATCCTGCTGAGAAAAGACTCGGGTCTGAAGAGCAAGGAAGAATCCTGACACGAAGCCTTCCATCAGCAACAGGCAGTGATCATCCCTTCTATCACGGTGGTGGATTGCGAGGATGCCTAAGCGTGGTAATATCAACGATTTCAATCCCGATGTTGAAGATTGGGCCACGTATGTAGAACGCATAGAGATTTATTGTTAGGCAAATAAAATATCAGATGAAGATAAAGCACTAACCTTACTAAACTCAATGGGTGCGAAGACATACGGGCTATTGAAGCATCTTCTATCACCAGCTAAACCGGCGGATCAGGCTTTCGCTAATATTGTTGCTGTCCTGAGAAATCATTTGAACCCCACACCGCTGATGTTAGCGGAACGATTTAAATTTTATGCGAGAACGCAACTGAAAGAGGAAAGCAACGCGGAGTATTTAATTGAATTGCGTAAGCTAGCGAAATACTGTCAGTTTGGGGAAAGACTGACAGAGGCACTGAGAGACAAATTCGTGTGTGGATTGTCGAAAGAAGGAACACAAAAGCGGCTGCTTGAAGAGAATGATCTTACACTTGATAAGGCTGTCACTATTGCAGCATCGCACAAAGCCGCAGCGAGAGGCACTGCGGAAATGCAGCTGAAGGCAGCGGTACTCAGCGTAGATCAAATTGCTTTGGGTACAGTGAAATGTTATCATTGTGGAAAGACAACACACGATCAGAACCAATGCTGGTTTAAAAATCAGGAATGTAGAAAATGTGGCAAGCTTGGTCACATAGCTAAAGTATGCCGGTCAGGAAAGAAGACCAGCAACAAAAAGTCACCGCAGGAAAAGTGCAGAAAGGTACATAAGGTGGCTGAGAAGAGTTCGGATGAACAGAATTCGGATTCAGACTCCAACAGCAAGGAACTGGGTAGTCTGAGAATTCACAATGTGATTAAGGAAGCTGACCTACAAACTATCTGGGTCACACTTCAGATAGCAGGAGTCCAAGTGAAGATGGTATTGGACACTGGATCGGCGTTGACGGTCATGAATAAGCAAGATTACAAAAGGTTATTCACACATATTCCCCTACGGGATACGGAGATAGTATTGCAGACATACACGGGGCAAAGAGTATACCCCATCGGAAAGATAAAAGTCAAGGTGGCACACAAGGGCAAAGAACACCAAGGAATGGACTTATATGTACTACCTGAGGGAGGTCCACCACTTCTGGGACGGGAGTGGATCAGGAAAATAAATATGGACTGGCACTCCATAAAAGCAATAACGGTAGATTCCGGAATAAAAGATGTCAAACCTGAACGATTGTCCAGAATATTGGATGAGGCTAAAGAGGTGTTCCAACAGGGACTGGGAACACTGAGAGGAATTACGGCAAAAATCAAGATTGCAGAACATGCAAACCCAAAATTTTTCAAAGCCAGACCGGTACCTTATGCGATACGACCTGCTGTGGAAGCTGAGCTGGAAGGGCTAGAACGTTCAGGAGTAATGTCTAAGGTGGACTGGAGTGAGTGGGCCACGCCCATTGTTCCCGTCATGAAGCGTTCATTGAGTAACAAGCCAGGGGAACCGGGGAAGGTCCGCATCTGTGGTGACTTCAAGATCACGGTTAATCCGGTGCTTCACGCGGTGCAATATCCGCTTCCGCGGATTGAGGATATCTTTGCTTCATTGTCTGGCGGGAAACACTTCACCAAGGTAGACCTGGCACAAGCGTACTTACAGATGGAAGTTGAGGAAGAGTCGCGCCAGTATCTCACAATCAACACGCACAGAGGCTTGTATCGATATAATAGACTGGTTTTTGGAGTGGCTTCGGCTCCAGCAATTTGGCAGAGGGCCATGGAGCAGGTATTACAGGGAATTCCAAGCACTCAATGTTACTTGGACGATATCCTGATTACAGGAGATGACGATGAGGAACACCTTGCAAATTTGAAACTGGTGCTCACCAGATTGAAGGAATATGGACTTCGAGTTAATCGCCAGAAATGTGAGTTCTTTCAGAAACGGATCTCGTACTGTGGTCATGTCATTGACCAGGAGGGGCTGCACAAGTCACCTGACAAGATCGAAGCTGTTGTGAAGGCTCCCGCTCCGGAAAATGTATCCCAGTTGAGGTCGTTCCTAGGGTTGATTAACTATTACCATAAGTTTCTGCCAAATCTATCCACGGTGCTGCACCCGCTGAACGCTCTTTTGCAGAAAGAAGTACCATGGAAGTGGAGCGAGGACTGTAAGAAGGCCTTTCGCAAAAGCAAGGCATTGATCACCTCAGAGGAAGTGTTGGCTCACTTCAACCCAACGCTACCTATTCGTTTAGCTTGTGATGCTTCTCCTTATGGTATTGGAGCAGTACTCTCATACAAGTTGCCAAATGGCTTGGAAAGGCCAGTCGCATTTGCATCCAGATCATTGACCTCCGCTGAGCGCAACTATGCTCAGATAGATAGGGAGGCTCTCAGCCTTGTGTGGGGAGTAAAGAATCACAGAATCACAGAAACACCACAGTGCAGATAGAGGCCATTTCGGCCCATCGAGCCTGCACCGACACATATCCCACCCGATCCCCGTAACCCCACGTATTTAATCCCCCTAACACTAAGGGTCAATTTATCATAGCCAATCAACCTAACCCGCACATCTTTGGACTGTGGGAGGAAACCGGAGCACCCGGAGAAAACCCACGCAAACACGGGGAGAATGTGCAAACTCCACACAGACAGTCGCCCGAGGCCGGATTCGAACCCGGGTCTCTGGCGCTGTGAGGCAACAGTGCTAACCACTATGCCACCGCGCTGCGTTTAATCATTACCTGCAGGGCCAGAAGTTTACACTGCTGACAGACCACCAGCCGTTGGTATCCATTTTTAACCCTAAGAAGGGTGCTTCGGTGATGACAGCACAGAGGCTCCAGAGATGGTCCCTTTTCCTAGGGGCACATCAATATCAGATCGAATTCAAAGGTACAAAGCAGCATGGTAATGCTGATGGGCTGCCGCGCCTGCCACTACCTACTGAGGAGGAGGCACCGACGGTTGACCCGGTGGAGTTATTTCACTCGACCATCATCGAATGTTTACCTGTCACCAATGCAAATATTGAAAGGGAGACTAGGAATGACCCGACACTGTCCCGGGTCTACGAATTGACAGTAAAGGGATGGCCAGCCCATGGTGATCCACTGTTACCGGCATTCTCAGCAAGACGAGAACAGCTGTCCATCTGTCAGGGAACATTGATGTATGGAACAAGGGTGATTATCCCTCCTAAGTTAAGAGAGAGAGTTCTAAAAGAACTACATGAAGGTCATCTGGGGGGAGTCAAGATGAAAAGCCTTGCTAGGGCTTATGTGTGGTGGCCGGGTATCGACCAACAGATAGAGGATCTGACGAAAAGCTGCTCAGGGTGCCAAAAAGTCCAAAATGCACCTCCAATTGCACCGCTGCATCCATGGGAATGGCCTTCAACCCCATGGCAACGTGTACATATTGACTTTGCTGGTCCATTCATGGATTCCATGTTTTTAATTGCGGTGGACGCACATTCTAAATGGCCAGAAGTGATTAAAATGACTACCACTACCTCGGAGAAGACGATCGCGGTGCTAAGAACGATATTTGCAAGAAATGGATTGCCAGAGCAAATATGTTCAGACAACGGACCACAGATCGTGTCAGAGGAATTCCAGAAATTCCTGAAGAAGAATGGGGTGAAACATTATACCTCTGCCCATATCATCCAGCTACGAATGGGCTGGCCGAGAGGTTTGTACAGACGTTCAAAAAGGCAATAAAGGCCATGAGCGAAGATCAGATTCCACTGCAACACAAGGTGGACAATTTCCTACTGGCATATCGAAACGCCACCCATGCAACAACAAACCAAAGTCCTGCCATGATGTTCTATAACAGGAGGTTGCGGTCCAGGTTGGACTTGTTAAAATCAAATGTGCAGAGGGAAGTCGAAAACAAACAGTTCCAGCATATCAATAACAAGCCCACTCGGAGTTTTGAAATAGGACAACCGGTGTTAGCCAGGGTCTATAAAAACGAGAAATGGCAATCTGGAACAATTCGGGCCAGACAAGGACCCCTGATGTACACGGTAGATGTTGGTGAAAACGTAATGCGACGTCATGCTGACCAACTGGTGGGATCGAGAACAAGGGTCGAGCCCATGGTTACGACAGAGACAACCGTGGAGGAAGTTAGTGAACCTGAAGCATCTACCTCAGAAGTGAACATACCTGATGATGATGTCCTATCCATAGGGGATCAACTAGATGAGTCACCCCAGCAACGAGAACCAGAGACCCCTGAAAGGCGTTATCCGTCTCGGATCAGGAGGCCTCCTCAGAGACTGAATCTGTGAACTGTTTTTACATGAAGTTGTGTATATATGTTATTATGTTATGTTTAATGGGGAATATATACTGTTAAGCTAAAAGGGGAGGATTGTGGTGTATGTAACCGTTCCACCTTTAAGAGAACTATTTTAAGAGATGCACTACTTTATCTTGGCTGCTGTATACTGTAATACCGGTGGTGACCACACCGGTATATAAGTGCTGTGTAATGATTTATTGGGCAGTTCAGCCTGACCTCCGACTAGTAAAGACCTGTTGAATTTACTCTTGCGGTCTGTGTGCAGTGATTCTTATTAACAATAACTAGAACACACAGACTTAACACTCACCATGGCCACATTTACTTCACTTGAAGCTGTACACTCTGGCTGCCACATGATGCACCAGGTTGGCACCGCCACACACCAACATCATAAACCATCCCTACAATGACCAAGGCATTCCTTTCACACTCACCACCATTGCAGTGAGCACCGTTATGTCTCACCATTCACTGCAACTCACTAAGCCACTTCCAAGGGGGCACACAAATCTGTCCAAGACCAGAAAGTGTTGAAAATAAAGATTTCAATGTTTGACAGCACATTAATACAAACTTAACATAAACATTAGATGAAACACCCAAGTGGCTACCCTTATGTGTTGTTAGTTGTTATGATTGCATTAGAATGAGGGTGAGTGTGAGCGGTGGCTAGTGAGATGGGGATGTGATAATGTAGATAGAAAGTGATGGTGGAGGTTCTAGGTAAGTTGGTGTGAGTAAGGATGTGCAGGAGTAGGGTAGGGACGGCAGAGTGATGGGGATGTGATGAGAGGCATAGCAGAATGAGGTTGAGTGTGGCTTTGTACTAATGTTTTGTGATCTAATGAGATCATTGAAAGGTTTACACCACTGCACCCAGGTCCTCCTGACCACATCCCTGCTTGTGTCCTCCTGTGCAATGTGCAACCAGGCTGTTTTGGTGTCCTGGGGAGGTCTCTTTTGCCCTTCGGAAGGGAAGAGGACCACCCTGTGTGCTCTGACTCCCTCCATAAGCATATGGAGGGAGTCATGGGAGACCTTGGGTGCAGCCCTCTGCCTCTGTGCAGTGATTGTCAGTGTTTGCAGCACTTCAATGCTGTAGAACACTGACAGCACAAATGTCAAAAGAAAGTTGGCCATGGTCCCTTTGTAAGGGGTGGTGTGTGGGTGTTGTTTGTCAGCTTCACCTCTGACTCCTTTGAGTGGTTCGAATTGCTCCCACTCCCTTTTGTTCTAGACTTTGGACTTATTTAGGGGTCGTAATAAATTTGCAACAGACACCTGGGTTAGTCAAAAAGAATTCGGATCTTTATTTTGAAACAGGAAAATATACAATACAATAAAACTTATGCTTTAAAAGGGTGGGGAACACTCAGAAATAAGCAAGGGAGAATTACAATACACAAAAACCCTTACTCTCCCAACCCCACTACACTAGCTAGGCTGGAATCCAGAGGACCAGGAAGTGCTCACCAAAATGACTTTCTTGACAGATTGTAGAGGTTCGCGATTTCGGGGTTCTCTTTAGTTGTGATGGTTGGGGCCTGCCGTACCTCAGACGTGGTAGAAGACTGCACCTGCGTTGGGTCTTCAGTTTGGGTTGGTCCGCTGATGCGGTTAGTCGCGCTGTTGGATCTATCGGGTAAGTACCCAATTTTATTTGGTTGGGGCTAG
Source organism: Somniosus microcephalus (assembly GCF_052327205.1). Lineage (NCBI taxonomy): Eukaryota > Metazoa > Chordata > Chondrichthyes > Squaliformes > Somniosidae > Somniosus > Somniosus microcephalus. Next base: position 35,148,715 of record NC_141003.1, read on the forward strand.
TTTTAGGGTCTTTTGTGTCCAAATCTTACCCAGGGGTAAGTCAGACTAGCCTGTAGAATGGAAACAAATCTTTGGTTCGTGAGTTTTTCGGCGGTTGGTTACTTGTTGGTCGCGGTGGCCCAATGTTACCTGGTTGGTGGTAATATTGGCGGTTGTTGGTTTCTGTAGGCCTTTGGTTGCCGCGACCTCTGTTTCTTCTTTCTTCCTTTGAGTCTCCGATGATGGTCTCTCTCTTGAGCTGGTTGGCTGAACTTGAGCTTCTGTCTCCTGAACTGACTCGAACCGGTGACAAACTTAAATGTACTCTTATCTCGACTGTTCAACTGAAAAGGCAGGCCTCAATTATATTAATTTGTGGCCTGGCTTATCTGACCACCAAATCTCAGGTTTCTTTGTTAAATTTGGCGGGTTCATTATTTTTAATGTGTTTTAATGCTTTAACGAGCTTCGGGGATGGCCCATCCAAACTTAACGAGTTTAGGGGGTGGCTCATCCAAACTTAATCGACCTTTATCTGGTTTCGGGATTGCCTTGAAACCATTTTTAAAATGCAAAATGTTTGCTAATCTCTTTAATTGACTTTGGACTGTGGTTTGTTTGTGGTAACCTGTAGGGCTAATGTTCCTTCCTTTGTATTCCTGGGGACATGTCCTGTTTATTCGATACCTGGTTCTGCGAATTCTCGGCGGGTAAACAGGCTTCATTGTCCTTATGTAAAACTGGGGCAGCCCTGGACATTCCTTAGACAGTCCAATATCCAAACCTCAGGGACCCACCCCACCTCCCCGTTGTTCCAGCCTTTTGCAAGCCTGAACATGTCTTTTAAACTAGCCAAACTTCCTGGGATTTTTATTTTAAATCCCTTTTGACCAATAACTCTTTAAAACAGTCCAAAAGCCTCTTCCTTAATCAACTCTTTGAAATCTTCTGTTTGGCCCAAGCACACTTTTACCCCTTTTACAGATTTCTTCTGTGATGTTCCCAAAATCATTTTCAAATGACTTCCCTTGTGTTCTGGGGTTGTGCAGAAATTTTCAAACCTGACACACCCCCTGTGATACTTTATAACACTACAGTATCATGCAGGTGTGAGCAAAATTTCTGATCCTTGGGAGCCAACCTTCCCCTGTATTACCTAAACTAATAACACCCACAAAACAAAACACTCTCCCATCCCTTTAGGTGTAGTGTTTATCAAAATACACGCAGTACAATACTTTTTATTACATTCACATCCAAGCACGGAGGGGCTCCAACACCCCTGCACCATTTGGAAAACACACACAGGAAAAATAAATTGACACACACACTCGTCCAACTTTATTTTTAATCACGTTCATGGTTGTTTTTATACCTGGTCATAGCCTTTATTTTTGTTTTTGTCCCATGCTCCCTCATGATGAGAACAGAGCATTTGGTCCTTTCCTTTGCACTTCGCACACAACAGATAGAAAACTATTCCGAGCTGGCAAACCACTAAAATGTGCGAAGCCAGCCTAATCCAAGAGGAGACTTCTATATTTTCAAAAATGTCCTACCAGGGTGGAACCACAATATCCAATATCTTGGCCCCTATCTCTACTGTCTTCTGCTCCAATGTATAGAAATGTTTTTGTGAAATGGCCACTGCTTTCAATAGGGCGGTAAGATGTTCTGGTAGAGGGGGAATCTCATAGCCAAAATGTGTGACGTAACTTTGCAGGTTGGTGATGTTTTCTCTGACAGTGAGGTGAACAGTCGAGGGTTCAGGGATGGGTACAATCCATTCCTGGGCCACTTGAACTTCTGCCTCGGGTTTAAAACAAAAACTGCTGTCACTCACCGGACACCAGATGTACTGTCCATGCCGGTAGTGGGGCGCACTTGTGGTGACACAATATGTCCCACCACCTATGAATGCTACCTGAGGGGAAACATGGTCTTTTGCCATTACCTCCATGGTGCAGTTCACAGGTCATGCACCAGCAGCTTTAAACCCGCATTGTGATCTCGAATAGGCATTCAAGTGCTGGGGACTCAGTATTATGTGTGCTCCCCGGCTCCGGCACCCGGAGAGGTCTGTACCTGTCAAAGCGTGCTCCCACTTTATGACATAAGGTGGGACCTCTGCAAAACAGACATGTGCACCCCTTTGAATGATCCCAATGTTCTCCACCCTGTATACCGGTGCGGGTCGGGCTGTCCCACCCATAACCGGCATCCTCACTACTATTCCCATGAAAGTGTGATTGGAACGTCCACAATCCACTGGGACAGGGTAGGCCTCAGAAGCTAGCCGGAGTTGATACAGGCTCAGCGAATTACTGAACGGGTGGAGGGCTGCGAGGTGCTTGTTGCTAATCCAGGAGGGGACTAAACCTTGTTTTAAATCCTCCAAGTTGCTGCGGCCCTCGCCCAGCAACCATACCCCATATAGCACGCACACCTCATTCTGTGCAGCTTGATCCGAAGCATTCCTGTCTTCCCGTATAAGTGCATTTACTGTTTTAGCATGTCTCTCCAGCTCAGCTATTATCTCCTTTAAATGGACCATCATGGCCTGGTCCTCATGTAGCTCTGAGCCCACCACTGTGTTCTCCTCTGTTAGGAGTTTTCTTAACTGGGTCTTTAAACCATTTATCTGAGTTTGTAATTCTATGTCACCTAGGCTGTTTATCACTGAGGACCCTGTATTGTAAGCTGTAAAAATATCATTCCAGGTCCCCCTTCTTTGTCTCCCCACGCCCATATTATGTTCAAGATTTAAACTGTACAGCTTCGCTTTGTCTACATTGGCAAAGTCGAACTCATAAAACTTACTAAACATTTCCTTCAACAGAGCTTGGTACGACTGTTCTGTCTCTTTAGGGCACCACTCAGGTAAGTGCACCTCGGTCAGGTTCAGGATCACTGAGGCCACTGCATAGTGTACCCCCTGGTACAGCAGCTTATCTGTTGGTACTAGGACTAAACCATTCCCTGGTCCCTTGATGGTGGTAGGACACCACTGGACTATAGCCCGTGATGTTGTGGTCATGGGCAGGGGCTTTCGGGGGCGGGTCACAAGTTCAGTGGCATTCACTGGGTTCGGGGAGTGTGGGACCACGCACGCATTCAGGCTGGAATCCTACTCCACCCCCTCCCCGGCATCTTGCCATTGCCGGTGGAAAATGATGGATACACCTGTGGGGCAGACCTTCTCTGACCCCCCACATACAGACATAAATCCCCTGATCCGGTTCCCACCACTTGTCCCAGCACACACTCAATCCCCCTTGGGTCCCTGTAATCGTCCAATGCATATTGTTCCCCAATCGTTCCCAATCGACTGCGGGGTTTCCTATATCCTTGCTCAGCTTTCTGAGCCACCACCACCTATCCAAAGGAATCTGTCCCTTACATGTCAAACACACATGTTTCCCCTCGGTGACACTGACCCTTGTGGCAACGATCTGTACTCTGGGGCACGGGAGGGAGGCCTCCCCATATGTGAACCCGGTCTGGCTGGAGTACTGTGTCGAATTGGACCCCAGCCACCCTGGCCACCTTCCCTCATGGAAGTAGATGGTGAGCTCCTCCACACCCCGTTCACCACCCCCTGCGGTAACGATCGGTGCTCTCTCTCCTGAACACCCATGGATATGGGAGTTCGCCACGTCTCCTCGATCACTGATGCTCACCCCTACCAGGGCGAGCAGAAGCAGAACCTTCCTCATCCTGATTTCCTCTCTGTAGGGACACACAAACAAAATAGCCATGTCCCGAAGGTTCTCTGGCCTGACACAGTTATCAAAATTCAAATTTCAATTAATGACAACTAAAATTAAACCACTAAAATCCCAAACTTCCAAAACTTCCAAACTGTAAAACACACTTAAAAATACTTCAGAGAGCTATATACATCGGCCGCCCATCTCCGGACGGCCAGGCTAATTCCTGTTAGGCCTGTACCTTTTATGGAATCTGGGCAGCTTGTACGCCTGGGCATATGGTGACCTGTGTGGCTGCCGAGTCCCTATCCTGTCCTATGAGTTCCCCGCAGCCTGATGACGCAGGCTGGGGACCCTTCTCTCTCTCCTTGCCCAACACTACCTCTCCTGTGAGTACCTCACCTTTGGAGGCTGTAGGCTGGGGATCCATATCCCTAGACTTGTCCCTAACCTTTGGTTTTCCCTTCCTGCTAAGGGTTCTCCTGGGGCTGGACCATACTCTAAAGTGACACTCAGGTAACTAAGGTAGCTTAGGTTGTGGTGTGCGAGGAGACCTCTTTAAGGCTCCGACTACTGGGAGTGTCCCTGAATCCCACTTAATTGGTGGGAGGGCCTCTCCAGTCACACAATTCACTGCCCCCACCTTTGCGGCCTGTGAGTCTAGCCTTAGTGCAGTTAACCCTTGCTGACCGTTCTCCACTCTCCGCCTTAAACAGTTTACATTGATTAATGTGGATCCACTTTGTGCAGCCGGGCATCTTAATGGCATACACCATGGGTCTTGCCTTGTCCACAATGCTGTATGGACCCATATACAATTGTTCAAAACTTCCCAACCGGGCAAAGTTTCTCACCATGACCTGATCCCCTATCTCCCACTCGTGGTGCCTGTTGGGTTCTAGCAGCAATCGGCTACTCTGATGCTGCTTTCCCATGTTACTAGCAGCCTGCCAGTGAATCTGCTTGAGGTGTTCAAACAGATTCCTGACAAAACTGTTCCGGTTCACCTCTCTGAGCTGACCTTCTGTCAGCACCGGTGCTAGCACATGGGTGGGGGTCCGCATAACCCTGCCAGTCATCAGCTTGTGTGGGGAATACCCTGTGCTTTTTGACTGGCTGGCTCGGATCCCCATCAAGACTAACGCTAAGACCTCCACCCACTTCTTGGGTGAATCTCCCGTTTCCTTCTTCAGCTTTTCCTTGATGGTACGGTTTAAACGCTCTACAGGAGCCTATGACTGCGGGTTGTAGGCGAATTGCCATTTTCCTTTAATGCCGAGTACCATGAGGGTCTCCTGCATGACCTGTCTGGTGAAGTGACTCCCTTGGTCAGACACCATATACTGTGGGAGTCCCCATCGTGAGAACACTTCCCTGACCAGGATCTTGGCTGTACCCAATGCGGTAGCTGTACGGCAGGGAAAAGCTTCTACCCACATCCACCAGGACTAGGCAATACTTGAAGCCTCCCTGGGCGGTGGGTAGGGGCCCGATGTAATCGATCTGGATTGACTGCCATGGTCCCTCTACCCTCCTGGTGTGTCCCAAAGATACCTTCCTTTTCTGGGGGTCAGGGTTATTGGCAAAACACACCAGACAGTCAGCACAGAACTCGCGGACCTGTTCCCTCAGTCCTGGCCACCAACCTGCCTGTTCCACCCTCTGCCAGGTGGCCTCAGACCCGGGATGCCCCACTCCTGGACCCTCATGGGCCAGTTGGAGGAATTCCCTTCTGTGCTGCTGCGGCACTACCCATTGCTCCCCCCTGAACAGCATGCCTTCCTTTACGGTGATGGCTGCTGTACCGTACGGGCCCTCTACCTTCTCCCCTTTTGTGAGCGCGTCCAGGACGGCTTTGAGGATGGGATCCCGTACCTGGGCCTGCTTTAGGTCCGGGACCAAGGCTACCCCTTTTGTGCCTCCCTTGTCCCGGATTGCGGCTACCGACCCTGTCTGATAGGGGTCCCAAAACTCTCATTCCCTAGCTCCCTGCTTGGTTAGTTCATCTGCCCTTTGATTCCCCTCTCTCAAGGGCTCTGCCTTCGAATTGGCCTTGACCTTGTGGATAAAGACCTTCCCTTCTTTCCCTACTGCTGTCATGATGTCCTCTAGCAGAGGCTTGATGGCCAGAGGTCTCCCGTCAGCGGAGGTGTAACTCCGACGGGACCAGATGGCCAGGTATTCCGTACACGAATTGCACGTGAACATGCTGTCCGAGCAAATTGTGTATGGGGTAGGGAATTTCTCTGGGTGTGTAACCACGTACAGTTCAGCCTGCTGGGCGCTCATAGTGCTGGGGAGTTTAATTGCCAGGGCAATGTCTGCCCCTGGGTCAGAAACTCCACACACTGTTCTAGAACCGTCCACATAGATTTCGCTGCCTGTGGGGTGTATCCCGGACTGAAAACCTATGTCAACTTCCCATACCCCTTCAACAGAACACCTGTGGGCCGTCCCTGGATAGATCATGTTGGCTGCGAGCTTGGGCTTGCAGAGACCCTTTACCGTTAGATCCATCTGTGAGAGGAGCAGGGTCCAGCGAGCAATGTGGGCACTGCTCACTGTCCCATCTTTAATTCTCCCATCTAGGAGCATCTGGGTGGGCATGTGATGGGTGAGGAGGGTGATGGGCGAGGTGCCTGTGAAGATCAATGATCTTTTCACAGCCCAGTGAGTGGCGAGGAGATGCTTCTCACAGATGGAATAGCCCTTTTCTACCTCTGTGAGTATTCTGGAGGAGTAAACCACTGGTCTCAGCTGACTGTGCCGCTCCTGGAGCAGCACTGCAGTCAGACTGTCCCCGCTGGCTGCTACCTCCAAGAAAAACTCTTTCTCCCCATCTATCGCCCCTAGAGCTGGTGCGGACCGCAGATTTTTCTTGAGGCTTACAAATGCTGCCTCGCAACCCTCATCCCAAACCCACTCCACTCCCTTGTGTAGGAGTCGGAGCAGAGGGGCTGCTGTGGCGGTGTAATCTTCAATAAAATCCCTGCAGTACCCTGTTAGCCCTAGAAAAGATCTCACTCCTGTCACTGTACTGGGGGCTGGTAACTCCTGTACTGCTTGCCTTCTGGCTTTATTTATGGCCCTTTCTCCTGCTCGTACAGCCAGCCCTAGGAACTTTACTTCCTTTTGGCTGATCTGTACCTTCTTGGGGTTTACCTTAAAACCCTCCTGCTTCAGCAACTCCAGCAGTTCAGCCAGTAGTGGACTGTGCTCCTCTCCATCATCAGTGAATAGGAGCAGGTCATCCACACACTGGACTAACTGTCGGGGTTGGCTGAAGCCTTTCAAGCAATCTGCCATACACTGATGGAAGATGCTGGGGCTGTTGTGGAACCCCTGTGGTAGGCAGTTCCAGGTGTACTGTTAGTCCTTAAACGTAAAGGCGATTTTGTAATGGTCCTCTCTCCGCAGAGGGATGGACCAAAACCCATTGGAAATATCCAGCACCGTGAAGGTGGCCGCGGAGTGGTGGACTTGGAATAAAGTGACCGGATCGAACAAAGTCAACATGGATTTACAAAAGGTAAATCGTGATTGACTAATCTACTGGAATTTTTTTAAAATATAACTGGTAAAATAGATAAGGGAGAACCAGTGGATGTGGTGTATTTGGATTTTCAAAAGGCTTTTGATAAGGCCCCGCATAAGAGATTAGCATGTAAAATTAAGGCACATGGGATTGGGGGCAAGGTATTGGCTTGGATAGAGAACTGGTTGGCAGACAGAAAGCAAAGAGTTGGAATAAACGGCTCTTTTTCTGAGTGGCAGGCAGTGACTAGTGGGTACCGCAAGGATCAGTCCTTGGACCCCAGCTATTCACAATATATATTAATGATCTGGACGAGGGAACTAGATGTAATATCTCCAAGTTTGCAGACGACACAAAGCTGGGTGGGTGTGTGTGCTGTGAGGAGGATGCCGAGAAACTCCAGTATGATTTGGACAGGTTGGTGTTATGTATTGTGTGTTCTATTGTGTGTTCTCCTCCCGCCTGTGGTGGCGCTGTCACAGGAGATAAATGGTTGGGTGTTCTCTGTTAAGTTTTAGCTCTCTTTGTTCGGAACTTCCCAGAACTTCCTTTCCTTCCAATAAAGCACTTCATGCTTGAATCTCTGAGTTCTGAGTCCTAAATTGTGTCTAGGTAGAAAGGTACCGACACAACAAGTGGCAACGAGGAGCGGATGAATCTGCGTACGTTACGGGTGCAGTGAGTAAACAGAAAATTTAATTTGAAACGTGAGATGGCTACTATATTAGGAAACATCGGTGATTTTGATGAAAATGTGGAGCATTGGAGCGCATATACGGAACGTTTTGACTATTTTGTATTGGCGAATGCGGTGGCAAATGAAAAGGTCGTGCCTACCTTTTTGAGTGTAATCGGGCCGAAGACTTTCAATTTACTTTGCAGCCTCATGCAGCCAGATAAGCCAGGAACTAAAACATATAAGCAACTAGTGGAAATTCTTGGAGCACATTTTTCACCAAAACCTCTGGTTATTGCTGAGAGATTTAGATTTCACAAACAGAATCAAAAGGAGGGGGAATCAGTGACGATGTTTATTGCTGCTTTAAAAAGGTTGTCGGAACACTGCCAGTTCAAGGACGTGCTGACTGACACCATTATTGACAGACTTGTGTGTGGTCTGCAAAGTGCAGCCACACAGAAGCGCCTTCTTACTGAGGACAACCTTACTCTTGAAAAGGCCATTGAAGTTAGTGTCTCCATGGAGATGACGGAAAAGGAGGCTCACCAGTTGAGTTCAACAGGGAGAGTTCACAAGGTGTCATCTGAGCCTAAAGGTGCGCGGAATGGCACATGTTACCGTTGTGGGAAAACGGGCCATCACGCAAATGACTGCTGGTGTACGGAGCTGGAATGCCGAAATTGTGGCAAAAAGGGTCACATTGAACGCGCCTGTAGAGGTAAAAAAAGAACAGACAGAGCTGGGAAGCATGGAAGCAAAATGTCTGTATTTGGACAAGAGAGGAAAAAGAGTGTTCATTCAGTGCAGTATGATGGAACAAGCAAAACAGAGGGGAGCGACACCTCTGAGGAGGAAGAGGTGCACATACTGATGGTTGCAGGTGGTTCAAATGGCTACTGGGTGTCACCACTGGTGGAGGGACAATCAGTGCGGATGGAGGTGGACACAGGTGCGGCTGTGTCCCTTGTTTCAGACACTGTCTACAACAAAATGCTAAAGCATCTTACCCTTCAGCCAACAAACATTGTGCTAAAGACGTATACCGGCGAACCTGTGGCCATGAGAGGCGTCATTGAGGTGACAGTTAAATTGAACGGACAGACTGCAAAACTGCCACTATATGTGGTAAAGGGAAATTACCCATCGCTACTGGGACGTGCGTGGCTAGAGAAAATCACGCTGGACTGGCCTGCAGTCCGCATGATGTCAAAAGGGGAGTCAGGTCTGACTGCAGTGTTAAACAAACATGCAGAACTCTTCAATGGGGAACTTGGGAGCATGAAAAAGATCAGCGTGAGACTGGACATTAAACCTGACAGCAAGCCGAAGTTTCACAAAGCCCGACCTGTACCCTATGCAATTAGGCCAAAAGTTGAGGCTAACTTGGAGGCCTTAGTCAAGAATGGAGTCCTGGAGCCTGTCAGCGTGAGCAAATGGGCCACACCCATTGTTCCTGTCCTGAAAAAGGATGGATCTGTTCGAATCTGCGGGGATTTTAAAGTGACTATTAACCCGGTGCTGTCTGTGGAACAGTACCCTCTTCCCCTCATTGATGATCTTTTTACGGGCCTGGCCGGAGGGCAAAAGTTCAGCAAAATAGACTTATGCCAGGCTTATCTACAAATGCATGTCGATGACAAATCAAAGGAGCTGCTGACAATTGTGACACACAAGGGGCTATACAGGTACTGCTGCCTTCCGTTTGGAATTATGTCGGCCCCTGCTCTATTCCAAAGGGCAATGGATCAGATTTTGAGTGGACTGCCAGGAGTCCAGTGCTACCTGGACGACATCCTTGTCACTGGGACAAATGAGGAGGATCATCTTCTGAACTTGGATGCGACACTACAACGACTGAAAGAGTACAGACTCAGAGTTCGTAAAGACAAATGTGAATTCTTTCAGTCTTCAGTTGAGTACCTGGGGCATGTGATTGACGCTACTGGCCTGCATAAGGCACCGCCAAAGGTCAAGGCGATCGTGGAGGCCCCAGCACCCCAGAATGTGAGCCAGTTACGTTCATTTCTGGGGCTACTTAACTACTATGGGAAGTTTATTCCAGACTTAGCAACATTGCTGAAGCCGTTACATCAGTTGCTATATCAAGGCAAAACATGGAAATGGACTGAACTGTGCAACGAAGCTTTCGCCCAAGCAAAGAAAGCATTGCTGAATTCGGAGGTCCTGACAAACTTCGACCCAAAGCTACCCATGCAGCTAGCATGTGATGCATCACCATATGGTGTGGGAGCAGTCATATCCCACATCATGCCTTCGGGTGAAGAGAAACCTATCGCCTTCGCATCACGCACCTTGAACAAGGCCGAGAGTAACTATGCGCATATCGAGCGCGAGGCCTTGGGAATCGTTTTTGGAATTCGAAAATTTCATCAGTACCTGTTTGGGAGAAGGTTCACACTCCTGATGGACTACCGTCCATTGACTTCAATCTTCGGGCCCCACACCAGAATTCCGTCTCTCGCTGCAAGCAGGATGCAAAGGTGGGCTTTACTGTTGTCAGGACACACATACGACATCAAATATCGCAAATCAGACTTGCACGGCAACGCAGACGGTCTCTCGAGGCTACCCTTGCCTGTTACTCCCCCAGAGCCTCGTCAGATAGACATCTTCTACTTTAGACAAGTGGAGGGAGCACCTGTCACTGCAGTTCAGGTGCGAAGGTACACCCGCAACGATCCAGTCCTGTCTGATGTAATGGACGTTGTCATTCGAGGGAGAGCGATAGGAGATTCTCCTAGTTTGAAACCTTACGTTTCAAAAAGAAATGAGCTCTCCGTCCAGGCAGGTTGTCTTCTTTGGGGACGCCGTGTCATCATTCCGCCACCTCTGAGGGAACCTATACTGCAACAACTTCATACAGGCCACAGTGGGATGGTTCGGATGAAGGAAATGGCAAGAAGCTACTTCTGGTGGCCAGGTCTCGATGGGAATATTGAGGAGAAAGCCAAAACATGTTCCCCATGTCAAAGGGTCCGGAATGTTCCACAGCTGGCAACCCTACACCTCTGGGATTGGCCTGCAGAAGTGTGGCAGCGAGTACATGTGGACTTCGCCGGTCCTTTCGAAGGGAAGATGTTTATGGTGGTTGTGGACGCTCGTAGCAAGTGGCCGGAGGTCGCTGTGATGAGGTCTGCCACGGCAGAGAAAACAATTGAGAAACTTGGTGAGATGTTCAGCCGTTATGGCTCACCAGAACAACTCGTAAGTGACAACGGTCCACAATTTGTATCACAGGAGTTTGCAACCTTCCTGCATGTGAATGGTGTCCAACACATCAGGAACTGCGCCCTATCATCCCTCTACTAACGGCCAGGCAGGAAGGTTTGTGCAAACTTTGAAGCACGCCTTGAAGGCATCGCAAAGTCAGGGCTCAATCCACCAACGTCTGAACAGCTTCCTGTTGTCCTACAGGAACGAGCCGCATGCCACAACCAAAACTTCCCCCGCTTCGCTCATGATGAAGAGGCAGTTGCGGACAAGTTTTGACTTACTCAAACCTCCAAGGGCAGAACAGGTTGTCCATTGTCAACAACAAGCTCAAGTTGAAAAGAGAGAGAAAAGAGCCAAGGAGAGATGGTTTCATCCGAGAGAGCACGTCCTAGCTCGAAACTACAACACTGGACCGAAATGGGTTCCTGCTACGGTGATCGCGCAGACGGTCCCTGTGTCTTACACGGTTGAGACTGCTGAGGACGTCGTCTGGAGAAGACACACAGATCAATTGTTGCTAGGAGCAGAGACAGCCACGGAGGCTCCAACGGCTGGTTGGCCTGAACTGTTTCCGGATGATACCGCAAACCAGCATCCTTTGCCACAGTGCTCTTCTCCAACACAGGAAGTCAAAGAGACGGTTCCACCTGTGCAAACTCCTGACTTTCAACTGACACAGGCACCTTCTCCATCCAGGCCTGTGTCAATGCCTACTGCTGTGGAAGCCAGCGATGACCGCCGGTATCCTGTCAGAGAGCGGCGGCCTCCAAGACGCTTGGATCTGTAGGCTTAGTGACTTACCCACAAGACTGGGGCAGAATAAATCCCAGGGTAAAGTCAGGATTTGAGGCAGTCTACCTCTACCCTAGGTTTGTTGAGTGCATTGAAAGTAACGTACCTGTTGAGGAATAATGTGGACCTTCCATTTAAGAGCGGAGGAAATGTTATGTATTGTGTGTTCTATTGTGTGTTCTCCTCCCACCTGTGGTGGCGCTGTCACAGGAGATAAATGGTTGGGTGTTCTCTGTTAAGTTTTAGCTCTCTTTGTTCGGAACTTCCCAGAACTTCCTTTCCTTCCAATAAAGCACTTCATGTTTGAATCTCTGAGTTCTGAGTCCTAAATTGTGTCTAGGTAGAAAGGTACCGACACAACAGTTGGGTGATTAGGCAAAAGCATGGTGTGATGAAATATTCCATTCATCACTGCCTGTGACTGTGGTTGGTTTCAGTTTCATTTCCCTTACCTCTGTTCCATTTCCTCACCATTGTATTGTACTATGTGTAGGGCTCTGCCCATACCTGGCCCATTGTATTGTACTATGTGTAGGGCTCCGCCCATACCTGGCCCCTATGTAAGCTGGCCCAGCCTGCAGCACATCCAGTACGGCAGAGCTCTGGATGGAAGATACCTCTCTCCTGTGTGTTACCTTCTAAGTCAATAAAAGCCTTGTTTTGTTTCTCTAACATCGAGTCTCGGATTTATTGAGGCACATCAATTTTATTGACTTAATTTTCAACACAATGGATCAACTCTTGAAACCCGAACGTTTGGATTTGGACCAGCATGCTTCGGACGCATCGGCATGCTTCGGACACTGGTTTATGTGTATGGAATTCTTCCTGGACAATTCCGCAGCCGTCAAAGGCGCTACGGACGCTACGAGTATGAAACTCGGAATTCTGCGGAATTGGGTAAGCCACCGGGTTTACCCCCTCATCCAAGACGCCGACACATACCCGGCCGCCTGCGACATCTTAAAGGCGCATTACCAGCAGCCTACGAATGAGGTGTATGCCAGGCATCTGCTCGCTACTCGCGCACAGCGACCTGGGGAATCGGTGGAGGAGTTCCTAGGCACCCTGAAAACGCTTGGCAAAGACTGCAAGTGCCAAGATGTAAAAGCCGCAATGTACACTGACGAGCTTGTTCGCGATGCCTTTATCACAGGCCTCAGCTTCACTTACATCCGGCAGAGACTGCTGGAAAAAACGGGATTGGACCTGAAACAGGCTGTGGACACAGCGCGATCCCTGGATGTGGCCCAGAGAAACTCGGACGCCTACTCTTCAGCCCGCGCCGTCCACGCCGCCACGTGCACACCAAGGGCGCCGCCATCTTGGAAGGCATTTTCCCCACCCGGCAGCCCGACACCGTCGGGGCCCCGCTCTCCCCCCAGAAGCCCTACGACAGCCGCGACGCGTCGGGGACCCAACTGCTACTTCTGCGGGCAGCCGAAGCACACCAGAAACCTGTGCCCGGCGAAAGGCACCACCTGCTTTAAGTGCGGTAAGAAGGGGCACTTCGGAAGGTGTGCAGAGGGAACCCCGCCGGAAAACCCGCCACCGCCGCGTGTGCGCCGTGGGAGCGGCCATCTTGGACGCCATCTTGCCCGACCTCGTGGGGTCCGCCATCTTATGAACAGACAGCGTGGACACCATCTTGTCTCGATCAGGGCCCTACAGTGGCATCGGTCACAGTGGACCAGACCAGGCCGCACCCGCTATCCAAATCAATGGTGGACATCGAGGTAAACGGGTGCGGGGTTAAATGTTTAATTGACAGTGGAAGCACGGAGAGTTTTATCCACCCTGAACTGGCACAACAACTCTCCCTAAAGGTGGTCCCTACTCGGGGTACCATCTCTATGGCTGATAAAACCCAGACATCGACCATCATGGGTTACTGCACGGTACAATTGTCCGTTAACGGAACTGTATATGATAATTTTAAAGTATTAATCATGAAGAATCTATGTGCGAGCGTGATCTTGGGCCTAGATTTCCAGTGCAACCACCAAAGCATCACGCTCAAGTACCGTGGGTCCCAGCCGCCCCTCACAGTGTGCGGTCTGGCTACCCTGAAGGTAAAGCCGCCTTCGCTATTCGCGAACCTTACCCCTAACTGCCGGCCAATAGCGACCAAAAGCAGGAGGTACAGCTGGGAGGACAGGCGGTTTATCGCGACCGAGGTAGACAGGCTCCTGAAAGAGCGCATTATTGAACGCAGCAACAGCCCGTGGCGCGCCCAAGTGGTAGTGGTAAGGGGTAGCGAGAAGAAACGGATGGTGATCGACTATAGCCAAACGATCAACAGGTACACCCAACTAGACGCCTACCCGCTACCCCACATATCAGAAAAGGTGAACCAAATCGCCCAATACCGGGTGTTCTCCACCATCGACCTCAAGTCAGCGTACCACCAGCTCCCTATCAGACCAGAGGACCGCCCGTACACCGCCTTCGAGGCGAACGGACGCCTCTACCAATTCCTCAGAGTCCCCTTTGGGGTGACGAATGGGGTCTCGGTCTTCCTGAGGGAGATGGACCGCATGGTCGATGACCACCACTTGCAGGCAACCTTCCCCTACCTCGACAACGTCACCATCTGCGGTCACAACCAGCAGGATCACGACTCGAACCTCGAGAGGTCCCTGAAAACCGCACAAAAACTCAACCTCACTTACAACGAGGACAAGTGCGTTTTCAACACCACGCGCCTCTGCATACTAGGCAGCGTGGTGGAGAATGGGGAAATCGGACCAGACCCCGACCGATTGCGCCCCCTACGGGAGCTGCCCCTGCCCAACACTCCCAAAGCCCTGAAAAGGTGCCTGGGGTTATTTTCTTATTATTCCCAATGGGTCCCCAACTACTCTGACAAAGCCCGCCCTCTCTTGAAAGCATCCTCTTTTCCACTCTCTGCTGGGGCCCACGCCGCCTTCAAAAGCATTAAGCAGGATATTGAGCAGGCCACGCTACAGGCAGTGGACGAGAACACACCATTTCAAGTGGAAAGTGATGCGTCTGACTTTGCCTTGGCGGCCACCCTCAACCAGGCGGGGCGGCCCGTAGCTTTCTTCTCGAGGACCCTCCAAGGGCCCGAGATCAGACACTCCTCCGTGGAAAAGGAGGCCCAAGCCATCGTGGAGGCAGTGCGCCACTGGCGCCACTACCTAGCCGGCAAACGCTTCACCCTACTTACCGACCAGCGGTCGGTAGCGTTTATGTTCAATAATAAACAGAGGGGGAAGATCAAAAATGATAAGATTCTTAGGTGGCGGGTCGAGCTCTCCACCTTCGAGTATGACATAATTTACCGGCCAGGGGCCCTTAACGAATCCCCTGACGCCCTCTCACGAGGGATGTGTGCCAGCGCCACCGGGGATCGGCTACAGACCCTCCACAACGACCTCTGCCGCCCAGGGGTCACGCGGCTGTTCCACTTCATAAAGTCCCGCAACTTACCCTACTCGATTGAGGAAGTTCGGTCTCTGACCAGGAACTGCCGCACTTGCGCTGAGTGCAAGCCTCGGTTCTACCGCCCAGATAGAGCCCACTTAATCAAAGCTACACGGCCCTTTGAGCGGCTCAGCTTAGATTTCAAGGGCCCCCTCCCGTCCGTCGACCGCAATGTTTACTTCCTGAACATTGTGGACGAATACTCCCGGTTCCCATTCGCCTTCCCCTGCCCAGACATGACCAGTGCCACGGTCATTAAATGCCTCAACAGCCTGTTCTGCCTGTTCGGTATGCCGAGCTACATCCATACGGATAGCGGGGGCGTCCTTCATGAGTGAAGAGCTACGCCAGTACATGCTGTCCAGGGGGATCGCCACGAGCCGTACCACCAGCTACAACCCCCGGGGTAACGGTCAAGTGGAGCGAGAGAACGGGACAGTATGGAAAGCAGTCACTCTAGCTCTAAGGACGAAGGGCCTTCCTATCTCCCGCTGGCAGGAAGTCCTCCCAGATGTGCTCCATTCGATACGGTCGCTATTGTGTACTGCCACTAATGCCACGCCTCATGAACGAATGTTTGCCTTTCCCCGGAAATCCACCTCAGGCGTATCCATGCCGTCATGGCTCTCCACCCCAGGTCCGGTATTCGTGCGAAGGCATGTGAGGGGCCACAAGACGGACCCTCTCGTGGAGCCAGTACACCTACTCCATGCCAACCCCCAATACGCGTATGTCCGGCACGCCGACGGAAGGGAGGACACCGTGTCCATAAAAGACGTCGCCCCAGCCGGTAACGACAACAACCACGACAATAGCAACAACAACGATCACAGCAACTCTTACCCACCCACTACTCTTTCATCACCCCTGGAAGAACATCGACCAACTGCACCCCCACCAACTACCCCTTCAACAACCCTGGCGGCACCCCCGGCAGAGACCCAGGAGGCCACCGGGGACACCCAGCCGACACCCGCGGCTCCACAACAGCCACATCGGTCGCAGAGGACTATCAAACCCCCAAACAGACTAAATCTATAGAAGGGGTGAATGTGATGAAATATTCCATTCATCACTGCCTGTGACTGTGGTTGGTTTCAGTTTCATTTCCCTTACCTCTGTTCCGTTTCCTCACCATTGTATTGTACTATGTGTAGGGCTCCGCCCATACCTGGCCCATTGTATTGTACTATGTGTAGGGCTCCGCCCATACCTGGCCCCTATGTAAGCTGGCCCAGCCTGCAGCACATCCAGTACGGCAGAGCTCTGGATGGAAGATACCTCTCTCCTGTGTGTTACCTTCTAAGTCAATAAAAGCCTTGTTTTGTTTCTCTAACATCGAATCTCGGATTTATTGAGGCACATCACATGGCAGATGCAATATAGTGTGGATAAATGCGAGGTTATCCACTTTGGTGTCAAAAACAGGAAGGCAGATTATTATCTGATTGGCAATAGATTGGGAGAAGGGGAAGTGCAACGAGACCTGGGCGTCCTTGTGCACCAGTGGCTGAAAGTAAGCATGAAGGTGCAGCAGGCGGTTAAGAAGGCAAATGGTATGTTGGCCTTCGTAGCGAGAGGGTTTGAGTACAGGAACAAGGATGTCTTGCTGCAGTTGTACAGGGCTTTAGTGAGACCACATCTTGAGTATTGTGTGCAGTTTTGGTCGCCTTATCTGAGGAAGGATGTTCTTGCCATGGAAGGGGTTCAGCGAAGATTCACCAGGCTGATACCTGGGATGGCAGGAATGACGTATGAGGAGAGATTGGGTCGATTGGGCTTGTACTCGCTGGAGTTTAGAAGAATGAGAGGGGATCTCATCGAAACTTATAAAATTCTAACAGGACTAGACAGACTAGATGCTGGAAGGATGTTCCCAATGGTCGGGGAGTCCAGGACCAGGGTTCACAGTCTAAGGATAAGGGGTAAGCCATTTAGGACAGAGATGAGGAGGAATTTCTTCACCCAGAGAGTGGTGAACCTGTGGAATTCTCTGCCAAAGAAGGCAGTAGAGGCCAATTCATTAAATATATTCAAGATGGAGTTGGATATATTTCTTAAGGCTAAAGGGATCAAGGGATATGGAGATAAGGCAGGAACAGGGTACTGAATTTGGATGATCAGCCATGATCTTATTGAGTGGCGGAGCAGGCTCGAGGGGCCGAATGGCCTACTCCTGATCCTATCTTCTATGTTTCTATGAATACTTCCTATGAGGTCGGCGACGGCTGCTACTGTGGGTGCACAGGCGGGGATGTTCCTATTGAGCACCCGATAGTCCACCGTAGCTCTCCAGGAGTTGTCCGGTTTCCTAACCGGCCACAACAGAGAGTTCACATGGGTGGCTATTGGTCTCAATACCCCCTGTTTGACCAGAGAGGTCATGGCCATTTCCATGTCCTTCTCTGCCTCTTTTGGGAAATTATACTGCTTTTGTGGTCGGGTCATGGGGCCCCCATCTACACTCACTTTGACCCCGTTCACCCTCCCACAATCATGCTTGTGAGTGGCAAATGCACCAAGATGTGCTCACACACATGCCTGGTACTCCACTGGAGTGTTACTGACCATTTGCTCGAGGTCGTAACCCTCCTTGGGTTTTAGGGTACACAGGGTCCCCTTGCCCTGCTTCCCTGGGATAACTGCCACTTCACTCTCTTTGCCGGTACATGCTCCCCACAGACAGTGGTTCCTAAGATCCAATAGGATCCGATGGTCTATGATAAAATCAGCCCCCAGGATCCCCTTCCCTTCCTTCTCCCACTTCATTAAAACACAAGTCCACTTGGTGTGGAGTGCTCCTAAATGAATGGACAGCGGGACAGAGAATGAGCCAACCTGCTCGTTACCTGTCAACCCCACTAAGCTGTATGGGACCCCGTTAGACAGAGGTGAGGTAGCAGGGTTATCTGAGTAGACTATGGTGCTTGAAGCTCCCGTGTCCAACAGATAGGTCCCTTTTACCTTTTCCACTTCCATCTTAACAAGCGGTCTTTTCCATACATCATACTCAAGGGGACACAGATAGACAGGCTGCGCTGGCTCTAGTCATAAGTCTGTGTTAACTGGGGGGGCAGGTGGAGTTAAAGCACCCGTGGCTGTGGCTACCTTCCCTGGGCCAGCCAACAAAACCTGGAGCGCAGCCACTGTCGAATCTACTGTGGGAGAAGAGGTCGGTGTTTCTGCCTTTGTGGCGGGCTTGGGGCACTCTTTCCAGCACTATCCTTCCAAGGATTTTTACAGTCCCTTCTCCAATGCCCACTCTTCCCACACCCAAAGCAGTTACACCTGGCATCGGAAGGGATACCCCTTTCCTGGTGCCATTCTTTCTTACCCTGGCTGGGTTGAAACTCGTGCACTTTCCCTTTAGTTTGCGGTTCGTCTACCCCCCTACCGTTACGGTAAGCCAGGGTCAGTTGTCTGACCACTGCCTCCTCGGTGACCTGGGGGCCTTTTGGGTCGAACCACAGCTTGGCCTTGACTCTGATCCGTGGAAAGCTGTTTGCCACCAGACTTCGGAGCCAGTGAGCCAGCTCATCCTGGTTCAAGTTAGCCCGGTCAAGATCCCCATTGCAGGCACTCCTGTGCACAGGCCACAGCCTGTCTGTGAAACCCTGTGGGGTCTCCCCCGCTAACTGAGTAGTCTTCTCCACCCGGGAGAACGGACTACCATCATTCATCCCCATCACCTCCAGAACTTGATCCCGGAGGGCAGCATACCTTCCCTGTCCCTTCTTGCACTCAGCAGAGAGGGACTGGTACAGCTTGCCATCCAAGGTGAACAGGAGCATCTTGGCCATTTCTGAGTCGTCCCACTCATTAATGCCTGCTGCTTGTTCCACTTCCAAAAAGTGGACTGACAGATCTCCCTTGTGGGTGAGCTTACTCAAGTGGCTTACCATAGCCCTAAGCTGTTGGGTCCCATGGGGAATCACAAACTGGCTTTCAAAGGGGCCCCAGGCCCCCACCACCCCCGGGTGGGTCAAACTTTTGCTGTCGAGTCGGGCACATCGGTCCCGGCTCCAACCTTTCCTGCAATTGTTTGCCCACTTCACCCTGCTGCCAAACCGAGTCAAAACCCGGCGCCACAGGTGGCGGTGGTGTGCACTCCTCCCTGTCTTCCCTACAGTTTGCTTGTCCCTCCTGCTGCCCAACCGAGTTGGTCCCCGGCGCCACAGGTGACATCTGCACAGTTTCTACTTCTACTTCCAGGTCTACCCAGGATGCACCCGGGCTCACTAGGCATACCATGCCTTTTGCCCTGGACAGAGCAAGTTTTAAACTCTCTATCTGCTTTTGACAGGGGCCGTGATCTCCCGCTTCAAACTCCCTTGTGCTTGCTACTTGATAGGCTGCCTTTATATTTCTGTACTGCTCCTCCTGTTTCCTTAACTGTCTGGTTAGGTGAGCGTTCTCTTCTTTCAGTACCAGCTCATTTCCCTTTGCTTCAGTGACTTGACACCGAAAATACTCATTCCTGTTTCTGTGTTTCTCTACGAACTGCAATTTCTTTTGATTCTGCGCTTGTAATTCCTGCAATATTTCCTCCCCTGCTACAGCTCTTGCCTGAGACAGTTTGGCTGCCTCCCGCAGCTCTGCTGTCAAAGCTTTCACCTGCTGGTATAAAAGCTGGATCTGTCAAAGGCACAGACCAACCAGATGACCTTCTCTACCAACTTCTTATGATCCTTGCTCTCATTCCATTTGGCTGTTGCATCTATGGGACGCCCAGCATGCAACAGGCTGGTCACCAACTTCTTGGTGATATTCACCTTCTCAAAAACATAAGAGGAAATCCTCTCTTCCATCTTTGTCCTTTCATCAAACACAGGGTCTATTGCATGACTTCCCTTTTGCCAAAGTCCTGCCGCGGTCGCCATGCTGTAAGGGGTGGTTTGTGGGTGTTGTTTGTCAGCTTAACCTCTGACTCCTTTGGGTGGTTCGAATCACTCCCACTCCCTTTTGTTCTAGGCTTTGGACTTATTTGGGGATCGTAATAAACTTGCAACAGACACCTGGGTTAGTCAAAAAGAATTCAGATCTTTATTTTGAGACAGGAAAATATACAGTACAATAAAACTTATACTTTAAAAGTGTGGGGAACACTTGGAAATAAGTGAGGGAGAATTACAACACACAAACCCTTACCCTCCCAACCCCACTACACTAGATTGTCCGCAATCCAGAGGACCAGGAATTGCTCACCAAAACGACTTTCTTGACAGATGTAGAGGTTCGCAATTTTGGGGTTCTCTTTAGTTGTGGTGGTTGGGGCTTGCCATACCTCGGACGTGGTAGCAGACTGCACCTGCGTTGGGTCTTCAGTTTGGGTTGGTCCGCTGATGCGGTTAGTCGCGCTGTTGGATGTATCGGGTAAGTACCCAATTTTCTTTGGTTAGGGCTAGTTTTAGGGTCTTTTGTGTCCAAATCTTACCCAGGGGTAAGTCAGACTAGCCTGTAGAGTGGAAACAAGTCTTTGGTTCGTGAGTTTTTCGGCGGTTGGTTTCTTGTTGGTCGCGGTGGCCCAATGTTACCTGGTTGGTGGTAATATTGGCGGTTGTTGGTTTCTGTAGCCCTTTGGTTGCTGCGATCTCTGTTTCTTCTTTCTTCCTTCGAGTCTCCGATGATGGTCTCTATCTTGAGCTGGTTGGCTGAACTTGAAATTCTGTCTCCTGAGCTGACTCGAACCGGTGACGAACTTAACTGCACTCTTGCCTCGACTGTTCAACTGAAAAGGCAGGCCTCAATTATACTAATTTGGGTCCTGGCATATCTGACCACCAAATCTCGGGTTTCTTTGTTAAATTTGGCCAGCTCGTTATTTTTAATGTGTTTTAAAACTTTAACGAGCTTCGGGGATGGCCCATCCAAACTTAACGAGTTTAAGGGATGGCTCATCCAAATTTAATCGGGCTTTATCTGGTTTTGAGATTGCCTTGAAACCAATTTTAAAATGCAAAACGTTTGTTAATCTCTAATTGACTTTGGACTGTGGTTTGTTTGTGGTACCCTGTAGGGTTAATGTTCCTTCCTTTGTATTCCTGGGAACATGTCCTGTTTATTCGATACCTGGTTCTGCGAATTCTTGGCAGGAAAACAGGCTTCATTGTCCTTATGTAAAACTGGGGCGGCCCTGGACAGTCCTTAGACAGTCCAATATCCAAACCTCAGGGGCCCAACCCACCTCCCTGTTGTTCCAGCCTTTTGCAAGCCTGAACATGTCTTTTAAACCAGCCAAACTTCCTGGGATTTTTATTTTAATTCCCTTTTGCCCAATAACTCTTTAAAGCAGTCCAAAAGTCTCTTTCTTAATCAACTCTTTGAAATCTTCTGTTTGGCCCAACCACACTATTACGCCTTTTACAGATTTCTTCTGTGATGTTCCCAAAATCATTTTAAAAATGACTTTCCTTGTGTTCTGGGTGTAATGATCAATAACATGTCATTCTGGAATGGTACACTAGGTGGTGCTGTATGTATATAAGAATGGGCTACCCACAAGGCACTAGGCTACCCACAAGGCAGCAGTCAAGATGGAGGCCTCTACAGATACTGTACCTAGTCCACATGTGCTCAATAAAGTGTCTAGCAAAAGCTAGCTGTTCTCAATAAAAGCGATTAGTTATTAATGAACATAACATGGTACCAGGATTGGTAAGATCTGCTGAATATTGTACAATGCGACATGGAGAATTTGAAGCCACCAGAGCATTTGAAACTCACAGGAAATGTCGACTACAATTGGCAGATTTTAAAACAACAATTCGAACTCTACATTTCTGCCATCGGGTACGGTACGAAGCCAGACGCAAGGAAAATAGCGTTGCTGCTCATGGTTGCAGGCCCACAGGCGATAGAGGTATTTAATACATTTGTATTTAATCCAGAGGAGAACAGAGAAAAATTAGACGATGTGCTAAAGAAGTTTGATACACATTGTTCTCCCAAAAAGAATGAAACCTATGAGAGGTACATCTTCCATTCTCGGACACAGCAGCAAAATGAGACTTTTGATAGCTTTTTGACTGAGCTGAAACTGAAAGCACAGACATGTAATTTCTCTGAGCTGAAAGCATCCATGATTCATGACCAGATTGTGTTTGGTATTCATGATAAAAAAGTCAGGGAACATCTGTTGAGAGAAAGCGAACTAACATTGGAAATTGCTGTGAAAATATGCCAAGCTAGCTCAAAAGCATGCCAAGACTTTCAGTGAAATCAATGATGATGCGATTGCAGTAAGTGCTGCTGTCAGTGCTGTGTCCTACAAGGGGAAGAAACATGGGCAGAACAGAAGTGAAAAGCAATCGGAGGAAGGAATTTTTAATTGTAAATGCTGTGGTTACAAACACCAGTTAAAACAATGTCCAGCGTTTGGAAAAATGTGCATAAAATGTCATGGAAAGAATCACTTTGCCAAACAAAGCTTTTCAAAAGTAAAAACTAAGAAAGGGCAACGAGTTAATGTAATTGAGGACACCGATTTAAGTGAGACATGTTTTGTAGGAATGGTATCATGTGACAATATCAAAAAGGATACAGAAAATGTGCAGCCCTCAGGAATTAACAATGCTGAACATAAAGTTAATGCAGTAAAAGAGGACAAACGGATGATCCCACTGCAGGTAAATGGAGCATTAGTTACATTGAAACTAGACACTGGGGCAAACGCAAACTTAATCAGTATGAGTGACATTAACAATATGAAAGAAAGGCCCAAAATACAGAAAAAGTCAGTACTACTGAAGGATGATAATGGACAGAAAATAGATAGCTTAGGTGTATGCAGACTTAAAGTGGCAGTCAAAGACAAAGTGCATCATCTCATGTTTTCTGTTGTGGCTGAAGGACTTGATTCACTACTGGGTGACAAAGCTTGTGAGGACTTAGAACTGGTCAAGAGAGTCTACTGTATAAACTGTGCCATAAACAGACCAGATGACTCGGTGGATTCTGTAGTGAATAATTTCCAGGATCTGTTCAAAGGATTTGGAGTTCAACCATTCACTTACAAGATCCAGCTAAAGGAGGATGCTCAGCCAGTGGTACATGCTCCACGAAGAGTTCCAGCACCCCTGCATGACTGGCTCAAGAATGAACATAAGAACATAAGAACATAAGAAATAGGAGCAGGAGTAGGCCAATCGGCCCCTCGAGCCTGCTCCGCCATTCAATAAGATCATGGCTGATCTGATCCTAACCGCCAATCCACTATCACAGAACCATCTCCTAAATCTAACAGAATTAGGCACACGAAATAGGAGCAGGATCAGGCTACACGGCCCCTGGGCCCGCTCCGCTACCCACAGGGCCATGACCGATCCGAACCTAGACTCATGTCCAAATTCCTGAGAGTGGATAAACTGGACAGAATGACCACACTAGGAGTCATCAGGAAAGTCAAAGAGCCAACAGACTGGGTTAACTCCATGGTATGTGTAAAGAAAAAGAACAATGATCTAAGAATATGCATGGATCCAAACGACTTAAATGCAAACATAAAACGTGAACACTACCAGGTTCCCAAGCGAGAAGAAATCACCAGTGAAATGTCAGGTGCCAGATACTTTACAAAGCTCGATGCCTCACAAGGATTTTGGCAACTAAAACTGGATGAAGAGAGCACCAAATACTGTACCTTCAACACACCATTTGGCAGGTATTGTTTCCTCAGAATGTCTTTCAGGATACTATCTGCATCTGAAATCTTTCATAGAGTGATGGAACACATAATTGAAGGTCTGGAAGGAGTTCGGGTCTATGTTGATGACATCATCACCTGGGGCTCCACACTGAAAGAACACAATGAGAGGCTGACTAAAGTGCTACAGAGCATACGCCGGAATGGACTGAAGCTCAACAAAGCCAAGTGTCAGTTTGGCGTCCAGGAAGTCACTTTCCTAGGAGATAATCTATCTGGTAAAGGAATAGAGCCAGATATGGAAAAAGTAAACGCCATACTCAAAATGCCCCGACCCACTGACAAAAAAGGAGTGCTACGCATCATGGGGATGATAAACTTCATTGGAAAGTTCATTCCTAACTTGTCAGCCAAGACAGCCTGTCTGCGAGATCTGCTACGTAAAACAAATGAGTTCGCATGGACAGAAAGACATGAACAAGAGTGGATAAACCTCAAAACAGTGCTGACAACCACACCTGTACTCACCTTCTTTAACCCAACAAAAAGAATCAAAGTGTCAACGGATGCATCAAAAGATGGCTTAGGTGCGGTCTTGCTACAAGCAGAGGGTGAAGATTGGAAGCCTGTTGCCTATGCCTCCAGGTCTATGACTGATACTGAGTGTCGATACGCCCAGATTGAAAAGGAATGCCTAGGCTTGGTAGTTGGACTAGAAAAGTTTCATGGCTATATATATGGACTTCCCACCTTCACAGTTGAGACAGACCACAGCCCACTGGTTGCCATCATAAAAAAGAACCTGAATGAGATTTCTCCAAGGATTCAACGACTCATGATGAAGCTGCAAAGATATGACTTTGAACTGATCTACACACCAGGCAAATACATAGGCCTAGAAATACAGTGGGCCTTGCGCCCACTTAGCGCCTAAAGAGGTCTTTTGCGCCGGCGGGGTGGTAGCGCTGAAATTGAGTGCAGCGGTATTGGCGGCGGTAGCCGTTAGCGCTGCGCCGGGACCGATGACATCATCGGTGTGCGCGGTGGCCCGTAACGCCCCGAAACCGCGCCGATCCCCATATTTATTTGCGCCCGCCTCCTCCGAAGCGGGCGCAAACAGCGAACAGAAAATGGGGCGTCCTGCTGCCATAGTGGGGCGCTTTAAAGCTGAAGGTGCGGCCGGCCGCTTTTTCGGCGGCCGCCTGCCCGCACCTCCTTCCCCGGCCTCCTCCACCCCCCCCTGCGGCATTGCCGGCTGGTTTCCGTGGAGCCCGGCACTTCTCCGTTGTGCCGGGCTCTTTTGCCGGCACTCGCGATCGGGGCTCCGGCCGTTGCAGGCACCTCCCCCTTAAGAGAAGGGGGAGGCCGGCAGTACCGCAGCCTGCCGCACCGCATCGGGTGGCGCTGCGGCAACTAGTGCGCCGATATTCAGTTGCAGCGCCCCAAACGGAGGCGGGCACACCCTGGTATAGCGCCCGCTTCCGAATTGGGGCGCAGAAGATGAATATACGGCGTGCGCTAATGCCTCCCCGCCCAGCGCTAACTTTTGGGCGCGAGCGAGCTGCCCGCGCCCAAGTGAATTTCTAGGCCATAGTGTTAGCAGATGCACTATCCCGAGCACCCACAATGAGTCATGTGAGCTCTACTGAAGAAGACGTGGATGTTCATGTGAGTATGGTCACTGCTGCGCTGCCCGTGTCAGACACAAAACCAAAGCAAATAGCAGAAGAAACAGTAAAAGGTACAGTATTACAAACAGTAATAGAGAACATTCATCGTGGTTGGCCAAAAGGTTCCTGTCCAAAATATTTTCACATAAGGTCAGAATTGAGTGTCGCAAGTGGACTATTGCTAAAACAGAACAGAATAGTCATTCCACAGGCTCTACGTCAAGACATGCTCAAAAGGATTCATGAGGGACACCTCGGAATTGAAAAATGCAAAAGGAGAGCAAGAGACACTGTTTATTGGCCTGGCATAAATAAGGAAATTGAGAACATGATAGGCAAATGTGAGACATGTCAGAAACACCAAAACAAACAAGCAAAGGAACCAATGATAGTAGCTGACATACCAACAGCAGCATGGCAAAAGTTTGGTATGGACCTTTTTCATTTAAATGGTAAAGACTATCTAATAGTGATTGACTACTATTCTAACTATCCTGAGATGGCGCTGCTCTCAAGCATCACAGCAAGCAGTGTCATAATGCATGTGAAATCCATCTTCACCAGACATAGAATTCCCAGGATTGCCGTTAGCGACAATGGTCTGTGCTTCAACTGTAAGGAGTGGCAACAGTTTGCAGCACATTATGACTTTCAACACATCACATCCAGTCCTTTGTATGCTCAGTCGAATGGTAAGGCAGAGAAAGGTGTTCAAGTTCTCAAGCAGCTACTGAAGAAAGTGACAGAAAGCAAGTCTGATCCTTATCTCACCCTGCTGAGCTACCGAGCCTCACCTTTAGACTCTGGTTCTTCACCTGCTGAACTCCTAATGGGTTGCAAATTGCGTACCACGCTACCCTGCTGTGCAAAAGAAAAGCAGAGTAAGGAACTGAGACAGAGACTTCAACTGTTAAAGCTGAAACAGAAATCATGCTATGACAAGTCATCCAAAACTCTGAAACCATTGACAAGGGATGATGTTGTCAGGATTGAGGATCCAGATGCATGGAACAGGAAAGCTACAGTTCTTGAGGAAGTAGGACCAAGGTCATACACTGTTAGAACTGAGGAAGGACAGATTCTCAGGAGGAACCGCCGTTCGCTCCTAAAAACACAAGAGACTATCGAAGAGCAAATCGATGACAATGCCGCAACTGAATCCTGTCACTCACCACCAGAACAATCTAACACAAATACACATACAGGCTCTCATGAAAACACATCAGACTTACCTGTGCTGAAAAGATCCACACATGAAGTAAAGAAGCCTGATAGACTTAATCTTTGAGCACAAAGAAAACGACATTGAAAATGTATTGACTGTTGAAGATGTTTATGTTGTTATTGATTGATATTGATTGATACTGATTTTGTTTAACCTCAAAGAAAGGGGGATGTAATGATCAGTAACATGTCATTCTGGAATGGTACACTAGGTGGTGTGGTATATATATATAAGAGTGGGCTACCCACGAGGCACTAGGCTACCCACAAGGCAGCAGTCAAGATGGAAGCCTCTACAGATACTGTACCTAGTCCACATGTGCTCAATAAAGTGTCTAGCAAAAGCTAGCTGTTTTTAATAAAAACGACTAGTTATTAATGAACATAACACTGGGGTTCTGCAGAAATTTTCGAACATTACACCTTTAAGGAAACCTGCTGATGATGCGGCATGAATGACGTTATTATACCCACGCCATTTAATAGGCCTGGGAAACGTGCTGGGTGGGCTTAACAAGCCCTATCAACGTAAATTAATTATAGACAGCGGAATAGAGACAGCAGCAGGACCATGACCCGACACCGACATCGCCTGCCCCGGACCCACCGAGATGAGCAAAATCCCAGCCTATGTGTCTCAAAAACAGCTTGTGCTCACACTGGTTTGGTGAAGTGTGTGTCTCAGCAGCTCTCACACTGGTTTTGTGCAGTATGAAAGACTTGTGCACTCACACTGGTTGTGGATAGTATGAGATTTCAATAAAGGTCTGATCCTGCATTACTGCAACTGAGTGTGTGTGTAATCTGACACTTAAAGTAAGGAAACAAAAAAGAACAAGAAAGCAATCCAACACCAAACACCAGCACAGAAATCGGCAGCCCCAAGTGGGACAGCAGGTTAGAGGGATCTGCATTCTGTTGAATCAAAGAGCACAAGTGTTTAGGAGCAGGGACTAGTGGAATGTAGTGCACAAAATATGGCCTTCCAGAGAGCAAGCTAGCTTTGCTGAAGGGCACACAGATACTGACTTTAGAGGCCCTGCCTTCAAAATAAAACTGCTTACTGCATTCCTGCAATTGTATTAGATATTAGAAAGCTTGCCTGTGAGCTGCCTCATCATGCCCTGATAGTAGGAAGAGTCAGCTTCCAATTTGTTTGGTGCTCTGTTGCAAGACAGCAGCACTCTGCACTCTACCAGTATGGTGACCTCTATGGACACCATAACTGGGCCCTCACAACAAGAGTCTACGTCACCAGCTCCTAAAAAATGTGATTGTTTTTTTTTATTCCTTCATTCATGGGATATGGGTGTCGGTGGCAAGGCCAGCATTTATTGCCCCATCCCTAATTGCCCTCAAGACAGTGGTGTTGAGCCGCCTTCTTGAACTGTTGCAGTCCGTGTGGTGAAGGTACTCCCACAGTGCTGTTCGGGAGGGAGTTCCAGGATTTTGGCCCAGTGATGATGAAGGAACGGCGATATATTTCCAAGTCAGGATGGTGTGTGACTTGGAGGGGAACTTGTAGGTGATGGTGTTCCCATGCACCTGCTGCCCTTGTCCTTCTTGGTGGTAGAGGTTGTGGGTTTGGGAGGTGCTGTCGCAGAAGCCTTGGCGAGTTGCTGCAGTGCATCTTGTAGATGATACACACTGCAGCCACGGTGCCCCGGTGGTAGAGAGCATAAATGTTTAAGGTATTGGATGGGGTGCGGGTGAAGCAGGCTGCTTTGTACTAGATGGTGTTGCTTTTTGAAGCTGCACTCATCCAGGCAAGTGGAGCATATTCTATCACTCCTGATTTGTACCTTGTAGATGATGGAAAGGCTTTGGGGAGTCAGGAGGTGAGTACCCACTGCAGAATACCCAGCTTCTGACCTGCTCTTGTAGCCACTGTATTTATGTGGCTTGTCCAGTTAAGTTTCTGGTCAATAGTGACCCCAGGATGTTGATGGTGGGGGATTCGGCAAAGGTAAAGCTGTTGAATGTCAAGGGGAGGTGGCACTTGTGCAGCGCGAATGTTACTTGCCATTTATCAGCCCAAGTCTGAATGTGGTCCAGGTCTTGCTGCATGCGGGCATGGACTTCTTCATTATCTGAGGAATTGCGAATAGAACTGAACGCTGTGCAAACATCAGCGAACAAAGGTGGAGTTGGCAATATGTTGCTGTCCTGACAGCTGCTAGGAAACCAGCCACAGACCTCCATGATGCACTGGGGGTGGTCACTCATCAGCTGAACATTAATGAAGAGGAAGCATTTTCTGTTCATGAAGGCTGCTGGCTCAATGGGAGGTGCCCTATTGGCTATGTAGGTGCAGTAAATCATAACCTGAATTTGGAGAAGCCTGCTATGACAGCAAAGCCTACAGACCTGTCCTGTTGACTTTGGCATCGATAGGCCATGCTATAAAATCAGTGGCCTTGGTAAAGAGGGGATCACTGATCTGCTTGATGCAGGCATGGACTGCAGATTGACTAATGTAACTGATGTCACGTGTTGCAGCTTAGAAAGAGCCCGAAGTGAGAAAAGTTAAGCCCATGGTTACTTTGAATGCCACAGACAATGCATGGCCAGCTGGAAGAGTGGGTTTCAGATCTTGCTGTAAGATGCTGCACAGGTCTGCGGCAGCCTCTTGCTGCACTGTTCCTTGAAAAACTAAAGGTAACTGAGGGGCTTACAAACCCTATGAGTAGGTTAAGGACACCTGCGAGCAGCCCTCCTCATATGTGGTCTTCACAAACCTTCAAGTTTAGCTGCCTGACCTGCTGCTGCTCTTCCTACAACTGGAGTAGAGTGGCCAGTATAACTCTCATCTTAAGCACTGTAATCCCTCCCTGTGCTTCTGAATGTTTGGAAGCATAAAAAAATGGAAAATCGGTGAAATCCAAGGTAAAAACCTGTGAAAAAATCCAGTCAGGTGAATTGAAAACAGATTAATTAATCTGAATACTTACAGGTGAGTGCCCCTTTAACTAGCGCTTGCTAATAATCAGCAGGAAGTTGTATAAAAAGCAACAGATTTTGATTCTGATTTCAATTTCCAATGACTAGCTGTTTACAGGCAAGTTACCAAATATGCTGAAACACAAAATACCATTGCACATACAGATTCAATTATACACAATTGCTGATGCAAAGCTAAAGTACTCCAAAATGGGTCACTGCAGATTTCTTTTAAAATAAACTCAAAGCAGCTTTGTACGGGGCACTTGGTTGTGAATATTATCTGCTATTTTTGCTTGACTCTGCATCAGTCTACGATTATCTAAAAGATAAATTGGAATTGTACAGCAGGTTAATCAGGATGTGAACAAGAAAGATACGTTAATGTTTTGGATGTAACCCTTTCGTCAGAACTGGCAGGTACAGAATGAACTGGGACATGTCCAAAAGAATGACAGACAGAAGGGATAACATGAGGATTAAGGTTCAGAACCACATTTACAACAGGCACAGTGGCCTAGAAATTCAATAAGGCATGTGTAAAGTCTGTGGGTTGTACAGTTAATAACGACACAGACTTCAGGAATAACAAACAAACAGGTCTTTACTATTCAAAGGTCAGGGCGAATCTGCCCAAGGAATCATGCCACAACACTTATATACCGGTGTGGTCACCGTCGGTATTACAGTATACAGAAGCCAAACAAGTAGTGCCACACCTAAAGTAGTTCTCTTAAAGGTGAATGGTTACATACAATAGTTCTCTTAAAGGTAGACGGGTACATACACTACAATCCTCCCTTTTTAGCTTATTACATACAGAGTCCCCATTAAACATAACATATCTTCAACTTCATATAAAACAATTTACAGACATAGTCTCGGTGGGAAACAGTTCACAGGTTCAGTCTCTGCGGGAACAGTTCACAGATTCAGTCTCTGATCTTGACTCGGTCCGAACAACATCTCTTTGGTGTAGATGGTTCACATTGCTAGCGTGACTCCTCCATATCCTTTTCTTGATGTAACAGCTTGAACTTTCGTCCTGCTGAACCAGCAGTGCTGACTTTTACAACAACTGGGTTGCCTTGATATTTTCCTACTTCCCAACTGATTTAACTCCTTTCGTAGGGTCCACGCATGATCTGGTAGAAGTGATAATATTTGCGATAGTTATCATCTTCTGCTTCTTCTTTTTCTTTTCTGCTTTTTGGAGACTCTCGGGGCTCCCTTATCAGCTGCCAGCAGTAGCGCCACCAACTCTCTATGTTCCTTCGACTTTAAGTGCTTCATCCTGATTTCGGCACTTTGGGAGTTTTCATCACAAACTGGGCAGACCACATCCTCGTAATATTCAGTGTCACTCAACAGGTCATGGTAATATTCGGGTTCGTCCTGAGTTAGGCCAGCGAGAGGGCCTTCTACTTCCTCCTTACCCATCTGGACGTTAGCTGACTGTGGTTCCTTCCCTAGACATCTTTCTTGAAAAGACTTCTTCATGCATTCATCTTCATCCCGCTCTTCCTGGGTTTCCTGCAAATCCTTCACTAATGACCTCATTTGTGATTTCAATACTTCCCCTTCCCTCGGGGATTGATTGATCGGGCTATTCAATCCTTCTACTGGAGCAGCTGTTTCAACATTCTGTTGTTCACATAGACGTGATTCAGCGTACTTTTGGCATCCCAGTAAAGTCTGTTTTGCAACGTCAGCTATTTCCCAAACTTTTGAGAGCTCCGAACTCCTTCCCGTTGAAGATTGAAGCTCGTGTTCAGATTGTTCCCATTGCAGAGTCTTTTCCCTCAGCATATGAAGGAGTTGGCTGACCGTTAACTCTTCCATGGGAACACTGTGGATCAGAGTCTTCTCCATTTCATCCACCTTTTCCTCCAATGCTTCCACCTTCTGTTCCTCTTGTACTTTGGCTTTCAGCGCTCGGAAAAGTTGCGCCCTGATGCTCTCTAGCTCATGTTCAGGGACCATTCTTACAATCTCTGTGTTTCTTACAGTTTCCTTTTCTTCCACTGAAAGGATTCCCAGTTGAATCTGTTCTTCAAGTTGTTGAACCTCGGTCATTGCCGCCTCATATTTGTCTTGGGTTTCCTTCAATATTTTTATGAGTTCTTGGACATCTTGTCTTTCATGTTCTGCCATGTCTTTCACCTCTAATTTCTCATCTATGGATGGAACTTCTACCGATGAGTCTGTCTTGGCCTTGAGCTCATCAAGAATTTCCTGCAGCCTTTGGACTTCTTGCTCATGTTCAACCTTTAGTTGTTCATATGCTTCTACTGAAACTAGCTTTTCGGAGGTTGCCGAGTTAACCCCCTCCAGAATTGTAGCCTGGGCCTGTTCATACTGTTCTTTCAACTTCTCACACTCTGCTTGTAAGGAGTCGTAGAGAAGAACTGGAATAACATCCTGGCTTCCTGAAGATTCCTCTTCATTTGCTTCTTTCGCAATTTCCTGTTGGAGTTCAGCCAAGGCTGCTATGCTATCTGCCTCTCGAAGTCTCACTGCCATCAAATCTTCTTTATTCTTGCAGTCTATCTCAGCCATTTTCCGTTTACTGTCATTTAACTGAGTGAGTAGTCCCTTATTCTGGGCTGAGAGATATTGCACCTTCTCATGTAGACCATAGCACTCCTTCTCTGCTCGACATAGCTGGTTACTGCTGATTTGGTTCTGTGTTTCAAGTTCCAACATCCTTTGCTTAGCTTCTTTCAGTTTCACCCCTATAAGCTCCTCTTGCAACATGGCCACATTATTCACATCAGGTAAAGAAGCGTTTCTCTTTTCCATGTCCAAGATTTTTTTCTGCATATCTTTAAGTGCACACTGCGATTCAGCTTCTCTTAACCTTGCCTGCACTAGCTCCGTCTCCAATTACAGAACAAAATCCTCAGTGTAGCGTGGTTTGCCTTTATGCTGTATCTCTAGATCATGCAAATATTCTAACTCCTGAACATCATAAGGGAGATGTGATCGGTACTTGGTCACGATGGCTCTATGGTCGCTCTTTGCTTGAGCTAGCTGCCTCTGCTGTCTTTCCAGGTTCTCCCATTCGGTGTCCCAGAACTTTTCCATTGTTTTCATCTCTTGTACGAGACGGTAACTCAACTGTTCTAATTGTTGTCGTACTTTGAAATAAGCTTGAGTCCGAGTTCGGTGTTCTTCCGTCGTGGATAAGTCCTTAACTTGAACAGGCTCAGAATTCTCTGTCAAACTGGAGTTCTGCTCTGAAGCTTTATTCTTCTCGGTAGCATAAGCCTTTATGCATGTCTTCATTTTCTCCACCATAGTCGGCAAGTTCATTTTAGCCTTGTCTTCCATATTTGAGTTGGTCTTATCGTCCTCCGTTTCAGAATCTGAGCTGATAGCTTGCACCGAGTCCTCACTCATTATGGCTTTTAGATAGTGCCATTCCATGTCTATTTTCTTGATCCACTCTCGTCCTAGAAGTGGTGGTCCTCCCTCAGATAATACGTACAAGTTCATTCTTGGGTGTTCTTTACCCCTATCTCTCACCTTGACTCTTATCTTCCCCATGGGGTATACCTTATGCCCCGTGTATGTCTGCAATACGAACTTGGTATTTCTTAAGGGTATGTGAGAGAATAGCCGGTGGTAGTCCCTTCGATTTATGACTGATAGAGCTGATCCAGTGTCCAACTCCATTCTTACTTGGACTCCAGCTATTTTTAGTATGACCCAGATAGTTTGTAGGTCAGCTTCCTTACTCACATTGTGAATTCTCAGACTACCCAGCTCCTGGCTGTTTGGGTCTGAGTCTGAATTCTGTTCGTCTGAACTCTTCTCAGCCACCTTGTGTACCTTGTTGTACTTTTCTTGTGGTGGCTTCCTTTGGTTGTTGGTCTTCTTCCCTGACCGGCATACCTTAGCGATGTGACCCAGTTTGCCACATTTCCTACATTCTTGGTTCTTAAACCAGCATTGATTCTGGTCGTGTGTTGTCTTCCCACAATGATAGCATTTTGTTGTACTTGAGGTAATTTGGTCCACCCCGAGTGCCGCCGCCTTTAGCTGCATTTCCGCCGTTCCTTTCGCTGCGGCTTCGTGCGATGCGGCTATAAGGACAGCCCTGTCAAGTATGAGGTCGTTCTCTTCGAGTAGTCGCTTTTGCATCCCTTCCTTGGACAATCCGCATACGAACTTGTCTCGCAGTGCCTCTGTCAGATTCCCTCCGAACTGGCAGCATTTCGCTAGCCTACGCAGTTCGACCAAATATTCCGCTTTGCTTTCGTCTTTCCGTTGCGTTCTTGCATAGAATTTGAATCGTTCAGCCAACATCAACGGTGTGGGGTTCAAGTGGTCCTTCAGAACAGCCACAATCTCTTCGAAAGTCTGATCCGCCGGTTTAGCTGGTGCTAGTAGATGCTTCAAGAGCCCGTATGTCTTTGTGCCCATCGAGTTTAGCAATGTTATCGCTTTGTCGTCTTCCTCTATTTTGTTGGCTTCACAATAGATCTCGATGCGTTCCACGTACGTGGCCCAGTCTTCTATCTCAGAATTAAAATCGTTAATATTCCCTCGCTTAGGCATCTTTCTTTCCTTGGGAGCAGCACAAGTATTTCTTTAAGTATTCTTATTTATTTGTTTATTTCTAAGATGGCGGTTTTTCCTGCGAAAATGGCGGTTTCCCACTCTTTCCTTCTCTCCCCGCCCACTTCAATGGCAGTTTCCCGCTTCTGTCGTCTTCTCCGCCTAATGGCGGCTTCCCGCGTTTCTTCCCTGGTGGAAGGGGTACGCTTTCCCCACAGTGGACAGGTTCAGCCACTGGCTGGCTTCCGCACAGCTCCCCTTACTCGGCTCTGTCTTCCTCTCCCGCTCGCACGGCTCTACCGGCGCTGGGTACACCCCGTTCACGGATAACAGTTCAGCCGCTGGACTGGCTCTCGCGCAGTCTCTCTCCCCTTGCTCGGCTCTGTCTCTCTCTTCCGCTCGCACGGCTCTACCGGTGCTGGGTACACCCCGTTCACGGATAACAGTTCAGCCACTGGACTGGCTCTCACGCAGTCCCTCTCCCCTTGCTCGGCTCTGTCTCTCTCCCACACGTTCGGCTCTACCGGCGCTGGGTACCCCGTTGGTGGAGAACAGTTCAGCCGCTGGACTGGCTCTCGCGCAGCCTCCTTTGGTCGGCTCTGCCTCTCCCACACGCTCGGCTCCCGTTCGCCTCCCAGCCCTCACGCAGTCCGGTGCTTCCCTCCCCGGCTGCGGCTGAGTTTCTCTCTTCCCGCGCCTGCTCCCGGTCTCAGCGCTTCGTGGCTTCGGTCGCTGCCCGGCTTTTCCTGCCGATCGCGGTCCGGCTATCTCACGACGCCGTTGGACCCGACTTCCTGACCAGCTCTGCTCCCCCTTGACCGTGGTCGAGTGCACAGCCCTTATCCTCTGGATTTCGTTATACTTTCCCCTACTCACAGTCTCCGCGGCCGCCTTGTTTCCTGCTGATCGGCTCACTCCGCACCGTGGTAGAAGGGTAGTCAGTGCCTGTTGCTGCTGGAAGCTTTTGTTGCTAAAGTCTTCCTCCTTTCTATTGCTGCAGCCTCGTGTTTTCTCCCAGCATAACGACGAGGGCGGTTGCCTCTCTTCGACGCTCTTTAGTTGCTTTGGTAGTCTTGCCGCAGGGTACGATCGGACTCGTCGCCACTGTAAAGTCTGTGGGTTGTACAGTTAATAACGACACAGACTTCAGGAATAACAAACAAACAGGTCTTTACTATTTGAAGGTCAGGGCGAATCTGCCCAAGGAATCATGCACGGTGGCATAGTGGTTAGCACTGTTGCCTCACAGCACCAGGGACCCGGGTTCGAATCCGGCCTCGGGTGACTGTCTGTGTGGAGTTTGCACATTCTCCCCGTGTTTGCGTGGGTTTCCTCCGGGTGCTCCGGTTTCCTCCCACAGTCCAAAGATGTGCGGGTTAGGTTGATTGGCTATGATAAAAAATTGACCCTTAGTGTTAGGGGGATTAAATACATGGGGTTACAGGGATAGGGTGGGATATGTGTTGGTGCAGGGGTTACGGGGATCGGGTGGGATATGTGTCGGTGCAGGCTCGATGGGCCGAAATGGCCTCTATCTGCACTGTGGGGTTTTTGTGATTCTGTGAACACTTATATACCGGTGTGGTCACCGTCGGTATTACAGTATACAGAAGCCAAACAAGTAGTGCCACACCTAAAGTAGTTCTCTTAAAGGTGAACGGTTACATACAATAGTTCTCTTAAAGGTAGACGGGTACATACACTACAGCATGGCTGTTAAATTGGGCTTACTGCCCCGGCGAGGAAGCGGAGCACTATCTCAGGCACTCCACTTCCTCTCAGGGCGGTGTCAGGGGTGCAAAGCGTGGTAGCGCCGGAGAGTTACGCGACCGCTCCACGAAGCGCTGACCCGTTTCAGCGTCCCTCCCCTTCCGTTAAAGGGGGGCAATGCTGTGAGCCCTGCAGGGCCTCCGAGGGCCCACACTAGCCCACCAGGGCAGCGTGGTGCCGTGGCTGCATCTCCCTTTAATTTGCGGACCTTGACAAATAATAAAATAGCAGCACGGGTCACGGCCGCACCTCCCTTTAATTAGCGCTCCGCGAGCGGAGTTCGGCCTGGTTCATGACCCGCGAGGCTAGCGCTGACATCGCCCGTGGCAGACTCGCGGGGCCCAGCCAAATTTCTGCTGCGGGGCGGTAAGGGATCGCGGCAGGGCACTAAGCAGTCCTCATCGCCTGCAGCGCAGTGGCCCAGGGTGCTTTCAGCAGGGGTGCGATGTTATCGGCTAGCGCCTCAGCAGAATCCCGCTGAATTTCTCTGGAGCCCCGCCCGGGCAATGAATTCCCTTAAAGAATAACAGCTCCATTGGAAAAGTGGTACAGCCATGACTAACTAGAGAACTTAAGGACAGTAGTAGATTAAAAGAAGAGGCTTACAATGTTGCCAAAAAGAGTCGTAACCCTGATGATTGGGAGGGTTTTAAAAAATCAGCAAAGGATGACACAGAAATTGATAAAGAGGAAATAAATAGAATATGAGAGTAAACTAACAAGAAATATAAAAGCAGGCTGTAAGAGCTTTTTCAAATATGTAAAAAAAAGAGATTAGTGAAAGTAAATGTGGGTCGCTTAAAAGCAGAGGCAGGAGAAATTATAATGGGGAATAAGGAAATGGCAGAGACGTTAAACAAATATTTTGTGCAGGTCTTCACAGTGGAGACAAAAAGAAATTGTGGGGACCAAGCGTCTAATGAGAGTGAGAAACTTAAAGTAATTAATATTCGTAAAGAAAAAGTACTAGAGAAATTAATGGGACTAAAAGCAGACAAATCCCCTGGACATGATGGCCTGCATCCTAGGGTTTTAAAATAGGTGGTTACAGAGATAGTGGAGGCATTGGTTTTGATCTTCCAGAATTCCCTAGATTCTAGAATGGTCCCTGTATATTGGAAGGTAGAAAATGTAACCCCACTTTTCAAGAAAGGAGGGAAAGAAAACCGAACTATTGGCCAATTAGCCTGACATCAGTAGTAGGGAAAATGCTAGAATTTATTATTAATGATGTGGTAACAGGGCACTTGGAAAATAAAAATATGATTAGGCAGAGTCAACACGGTTCTATGAAAGGGAAATCGTGTTTGACATATCTATTAGAGTTTTTTGAGGGTGTAACTAGCAAGGCAGATAAGGGGGAACCAGTGGATGTAGTATATTTGGAGTTTCAGAAGGTATTTGATAAGGTGCCACACAAGAGGTTGTCAAACAAGATTAGGGCTCATGGGATTGGGCGTAATATATTAACATGTATAGAGGATTGGTTAACGGACAGACAACAGAGAATAGAAATAAACAGGTCATTTTCGGGTGGGGCAGGGTGTAACTAGTGGAGTGCCGCAAGGATCAGTGCTTGGGCCTCAGTTATTTACAAACTATATTAATGACTTAGATAAGGGGACCAAGTTTAATATATTCAAGTTTGCTCACGATACAATGCTAGGTGGGAAAGTAAGCTGTGAGGAGGACGTAAAGAGGTTGCAAAGGGATATAGATTGGTTAAGTTGGGCAAGAAGGTGGCAGATCCATTATAATATGGGGAAGTGTGAAATTATTCACTTTGTTAGGAAGAATGGAAAAGCAGAATATGAGGGACTAGTAAACATTGGTATTCAGAGAGAATTGGAGGCCCTTGTACACGAACACAGAAAGTTAACATGCAGATACAGCAAGCAATTAAGAAGGCAAATGGTATGTTAGCCTTTACTGCAAGAGGGTTGGAGTACAAGAGCAAGGCAGTATTGCTGCAATTATATAGGGCTTTGGTGAGACCACACCCGGAGCACTGTGTACAGTTTTGGTCTCCTTACCCAAGGAAGGATAAACTTGCCTTAGAGGGGGTGTAACAAATGTTCACTAGATTGATTCCTGGGATGAGATTGTTGTCCTATGAGGAGAGATTGAGTAAAATGGGCCTATACTCTCTGGAGTTTAGAAGAATGAAAGGTGATCTCATTGAAACATATAACATTCTTAGACAGCTTGACAGGGTACATGCTGAGAGGCTGTTTCCCCTGGCTGGAGAGACTACAACTAGGGGTCAGTCTCAGGATAAAGTGTTGGCCATTTAGGACTGAGATGAGGAGAAATTTCTTCACCCAATGTTGTACATCTTTGGACGATGAGTATATTCAAGACTGAGATCGATAGATTTATGGGCACTAAGGGAATCAAGGGATATGGGGATAGGGCAGGAAAGTAGAGTTGATGTAGAAGTTCAGCATAATCTTATTGAGTGGCGGAGCAGGCTCAAGGGGCCGTATGGCCTACTCCTGCTCCGATTTCTTATGTTCTTATATTAGATTACATAGATTTACATAGAATATACAGCACAGAAACAGGCCATTCAGCCCAACCAGTCCATGCCGGCGCTTATGCTGCACTCATACCTCATCCCATCGTTCCTCACCCAACTCTATCAGCATAACCCTCAATTCCCGTCTCCTTCATAGGCTTATCTAGCTTCCCTTTAAATGTATCTATACTATTCAGCTCAATAACTCCCTGTAGTAGCAAGTTCCACATTCTCACCACTCTCTGGGTCAAGAGATTTCTTCTGAATTCCCTGTTTGATTTCTGGTTGACTATCCTATATTGATGACCTCTAGTTTTGCTCTTCCCCACAAGTGGAAACACTCTCTGTGCCTACTGTATCAAAATGTTTCATAATTTTAAACACCTCTAAAAGGTCACGCTTCAGCATTCACTTTTCAAGAGAAGAGAGAACCAGCCTGTTAATCCTTTCCTGATAGGTATAACTTCGCAGTTCTGGTATCATCCTTGTAATTCCTTTTTGTACCCTCTCCAGTCTCTCTATATCCTTTTTATAATATGGTGACCAGAACTGTTCACAGTACCCCAATTGTGGTCTAACCAAGGTTTGATACAAGATTAGCATAACTTCTCTACTTTTCAATTCTATCCCTCCAGAAATAGACCCTATGCTTGGTTTGCTTTATTTACGGCCTTATTAA
Organism: Somniosus microcephalus; assembly: GCF_052327205.1. NCBI lineage: Eukaryota > Metazoa > Chordata > Chondrichthyes > Squaliformes > Somniosidae > Somniosus > Somniosus microcephalus. Next base: position 35,188,096 of record NC_141003.1, read on the forward strand.
CCTGCATCGCTACTTTTAGTGATTCATGTATTTGTAATCCCAGATCCCTTTCCTCCTCTACCCCATTTAGATTCTTATTTTCCAAGTAACATGCAACCTCCTTACTTTCTTAACAAAATGTAATAATCTCACACTTATATATGTTGAAATTCATTTGCCAATTGTATGCCGATTCTGGAAGTTTATTAATGTCTTCTTGTAATTTGTTGCAGCCCTCCTCAGTATTGACTATTTCCCAATTTAGTGTCATCCGCAAATTTAGAAATTGTGTTTTTGATTCCAAAGTCTAAACCATTAATATAAACAGTACAGTCCTAGCATGGACCATTGTGGGGTAACACGTTCTACCTTCTGCCACTCTGAAAGCTACCCTTTACCCTTACTCTATGCTTTCTCTCTTTTACCCAGCTAGCTAGCCATTCTGCTACTTGTCCGCTGCCTCCACATGCTCTGGGCTTATTCATTAATCTATTATGTGGTACCTTGTCAAAGGCCTTTTGGAAATCTAAATATATTACATCTACTACATTACCCTTTCCTACTCTCTCTGTTACATCTTAAAAGAATTCAATGAGGTTGGTCAAGCAAGACTTTCCCTTTTGACTATTCATTATTATATTTCTGGTTTCTAGATGTTTTTCTATTTTCTCCTTTAGTCAGGAATCCATTATCTTTCCTACCACCAATCATCCCAGAGTCCGGATTCTGAAATATTCCGGATTCTGGATATTGGACGCTCAACCTGTACTATAATATTTGTTGAAACACCTCCCCATGTTGAAAGAAATGAAGGTGTATAATTACAAAAATATTGTTTGCAATTAACTGGCCAAGAGTTTCCGCTTTGGGTGAAATCTGCGATCTGGGTGCAGATTGTGCCTAAAATGGCACCCGTTTTTCTATTCAAACTCATTTGCATATCGCCGAACGAAAATCTGCTATGAACCAGTGCAATCGGGCAGCGTTTTAAAACGTGATTTAAAAAAAAATTTGTTTCAAAAAATATTTCTCAATATATTTAAGAGTAGTAATTTAGTGCAGTTTGATCAATGCAGCTGAAAATGGGTTTATCACAAAAAGTAAGCATTTTTAATCAGTGTCAATCCACCACCTTTGAGTTACCCTATCTTAAATAACTGAAAATGACTTTAAAAAAACTATATAGAACCAGCCAGGAGTCTTCCCCCACATGGCTGACCCTTTCTCCCGCTTTCAGAATTCCTGTTCTACCTGGACCCCTCCCCCTGGCCTCTTACCCTCTCTAGATCTTTTCATTGCTAACTGCCGCAGTGACATCAGCCGTCTCCATTTCTCTGCTCCCCTCACTCACTCCAACCTACCTCCCTCTGAACTTGCAGCACTCCATTCTCTCAGATCCAACCCCGACATTGTCATTAAACCTGCTGACAAGGGTGGTGCAGTTATTGTTTGGCAAACCAACCTCTACCTAGCGGAAGCTGAACGCCAACTCTCTGATACCTCCTCCTACCTCCACCTGAACCATGATCCCACTACTGAACATCAAACCACCGTTTCCAAGACTGTCACTGACCTCATCTCCTCTGGAGATCTTCCCCCGGCGGCCACCAACCTCATAGTTCCCTAACCCCGCATAGCCCGCTTCTACCTCCTTCCCAAGATCCACAAACAAGACTGCCCTGGTAGACCCATTGTTTCAGCCTGTTCTTGCCCCACAGAACTTATCTCTTCCTATCTCAAATCTATCTTTTCTCCCCTTGTCCAGTCTCTTCCCACCTACATCGGCGACTCTTCTGATGCCCTCCGCCACTTTAAGTTTCCAGTTTCCTGGCCCCAACCACCTCCTTTTCACCATGGACGTACAATCCCTCTACACCTCCATCCCCGACCAGGATGGCCTGAGGGCGCTCCGCTTCTTTCTTGAACAGAGGCCTGACCAGCCCCCATCCACCACCACCCTCCTTCGCCTGGCTGAACTTGTTCTCACATTGAACAACTTCTCCTTTGACTCCACTCATTTCCTCCAAATCAAAGGTGTTGATTTGGGTACCCGCAAGGGTCCTAGCTATGCCTGCCTTTTTGTGGGGTATGTGGAACACTCTTTGTACCAGTCCTACTCGGGTCCCCTCCCTCACCTCTTTTTCCGGTACATTGATGACTGTATCGGTGCCGTTTCCTGCTCTCGCTCTGAACTAGACAATTTCATTCACTTTACCTCCAATTTCCACCCATCCCTCACCTTCACATGGTCCATCTCCGACTCTTCCCTTTCCTTCCTCGAATTCTCTGTCTCCATCTCTGGGGATTGGTTATTGACCAACATTCACTACAAGCGCACTGACTCCCACAGCTACCTGGACTACACTTCCTCCCACCCCACTTCCTGTAAGGACTCTATTCCATTCTCCCAGTTTCTCCATCTCTGCCGCATCAGCTCCGACGATGCCACCTTCCACACCAGTGCTTCCGACATGTCTTCCTTTTTCCTCAACCGAGGATTCCCCTCTACCGTGGTTGACATGGCCCTCGACCGTGTCCATTCTATCTCCCGCACTTCTGCCCTCACCCCTGCCCCTCTTCTCCCGGAACCACAATAGGGTTCCCCTTGTCCTCACCTTTCACCCCACCAGCCTCCACATTCAACGGATCATCCTCCGCCATATCTGCCACCTCCAACGTGATCCCACCACCAAACGCATCTTCCCCTCCCCTCGCCTTTCAGCATTCCGTGGGGACCGCTCCCTCCGAGACACCCTAGTCCACTCCTCTTATCACCTGCAGCACCCCTTCCCCTTCGCCTGGCACCTTCCCGTGCAAGTGCAGGAGATGCAACACCTGCCCTTATACCTCCCCTCTTCCCACTGTCCAGGGCCACAAACACCCCTTCCAGGCAAAACAGCGATTTACCTGTCCTTGAAATCTAGTATACTGTATTCGCTGCTCACGATGTGGTCTCCTCTACATTGGGGAGACCAAACGCAGATTGGGTGACTGTTTTGTGGAACACCTCTGTTCAGTCCGTAAGGGTGACCCTGAGCTTCCAGTCGCCTGTCATTTTAATTCACTGCCCCATTCCCACTCAGACCTCACCGTACTCAGGCCCTTGCATTGTTCCACGGAAACCCAGCGTAAGCTCGAGGAACAGCACCTCATCTTCCGATTAGGCACTTTACAGCCTTCCAGACTCAATATCGAGTTCAACAATTTCAGATCATAACCTCGGCCCCTATTACATTTTTACATATATTTTTTATCCACACCTTTGTTTTGGCCCTTCCCCCTTTTTTTCTCTCCCACGTGGCAGCTGTCTCTCATTCTGCCAGCGCATTTCACACCTAATCTAGAGCCGTCTTTTGTTCCTCAACTAGTCCTATCACCATCTCGTCTCGTTTTGAATACCTCTTAATGTCTCTTCACTTCTCGTTTGTTCTCTCATCCCCATTTCTCAGCCCCCAAACTGGCCTTTTAATCTGTTTCATTTCCTGTGCTTTTTCAGTCCTGACGAAGGGTTTCGACCTGAAACGTTGACTCTATTTCTCTCTCCACGGATGTTGCCTGGCCTGCTGAGTTTTTCCAGCATTTTCTGTTATACAGAACCAGATATTGGGATACAGTTTCTTAGTAAATTAAAAAAAATAAAGTCAATAGCTTTTAAAATGTTCCTAATACTGTCCTTGCGCTCAAAAGAACCTGCTTCATTTTAAGAGGCTCCTCGAAGGCCTGTAAGTGAGTACAATTAATCGAAATTCGCCATGGTGATTCATTCATCCTGGGGACGTGGCCAGTTTTATGGAGGAACTGGTTTCTAGTGCGAGGTTTTTTAAACTAGAGCAAAAGATTGCGCAATCTAGATTTGCACTGAACACAATTCACGCTTAAAATTTCACGATCTTTTGTGCTGGTTACGCTGATTTTGCGAATTACACCAAAAAGACCAACACAACTGATCGGAAACTCTACCCCACTATCTTCAGTGCTCAGATTTGTTTCACGTATTGGCTTGTCTTTTTAACAAAGACAAATTTGAGCATAAAACAAAAATCCTGATTACTGGAAATCAAACAGCATCTCAAAGAAACAATGGGGTTTCAGCTGGGATCCTTTAACCAAACTGATGTTTTCAGAGAACAGGCCCTATATAACAAGGACCTGAAACACGAGGGGGCTCAGTTAGGCTAACTAATTTCATCAAAAAATGGCCAGTGGATATAATTGCCTTTGAATGGATTTTACAATTTTGCATATTGGTGTGAAAGTCTGTAAAGTATTCAGGGGGCACTCAATGCGGCACGTGAAAAGGCATGAGGAAGACCAAAGTGGAGTTCAACAGCTCCAAAACAGAGGCAAGAGAATGCGAGAAACCATTAATAAAGTCGTTATGCAATAGTTCATTGGGTTGGTCCTATATTGGGATTCTTCCTCTGAATGTATTCAACCCGAAAGGTTAACCTGTTTTCTGTCAGCGGCTGATTCAGCGTCTGTCAATTTTTAAATTATTTTTCTTTGTTTCTATTAAAGATTTGAGTATATGTTGCTAACAGATTGACAATGTCTTTAAGATGATTCTGGAGGTATTTCTTGGTTCATTGAGCAACATCCCAAACATACTCTAGCCTTACTTCCTTGTTTATAAATATAGCTTATAGATGCCAAATTAATTCCACGAAAGGGTTTGGTTACAGCAGCAACACAAGAACAACAGCAATGATGTACTGCAGAGACCAGACAGATAAAGATCTGATACAAAAGCAAAATACTGCGGAGCTGGAAATCTGAAATAAAAACAGAAAATGCTGGAAATACTCAGCAGGTCAGGCAGCACCTGTGGAGAGGGAAACAGAGTTAACAGGGGAAAGATTCGGTACCTTAGCGCCTCCCATTAGCACCAGCAGATGCCCCTCTCTCTAATAATAATATGATAGCAAAATACTGCGGAGCTGGAAATCCGAAATAACAACAGAAAATGCTGGAAAAACTCATCAGGCCAGGCAACATCCGTGGAGAGAAATTAAAGTCGACGTTTCGGGTCAAAACCCTTTTTCAAAACTGGAAAGGAAATAAAATAGATCGAAGGCAGAGCTGCAATAGAACTCTCTCTATCTCTCTATCTCTCACTTTCTGTGTCTCCCTCCTCTCTCACTCTCTCAGTCCACTCTCTCACTCGCTCTGTACCCCTCTCTCTCATTGTCACCTCTCTCTCTCTCTCTGTCCTTCCCTCTCTCTCTCACTGCCCCTTCACTCCCTCACTGTCTCTCCCTCTCTCTCCGTCCTCTCTCTCTCTGTCCCCCTCTCTCTCTCTGTCCCCTCTCTCTCTCTCTTTCCCCTCTCTCTCTCTCTCTCGCTATCTGTCCCTCTCTCTCCCTCACTGTCCCCCTGTCTCTCTGTCCCCCTCTCTCTGTGCCCTCTCTCTCTCTCCCTGTCCCCTCCCTCTCTCTCTCTCTCTCTGTCCCTCTCCCTCTATCTCTCTGTCCCCTCTCGCTCTGTGTCCCTATCTCTCTCTGTTACCCTCTCTCTCTCTGTCCCCCCCTCTCTCTGTCCCCCTCTCTCTCTATGTTACCCTCTCCCTCTCTCTGTCCACCTCTCTCTCTCTGTCCCTCTCCCACTCTCTCTCTCCGTCCCCTCTCTCTCTCTGACCCCCTCTCTCTCTCTGACCCCCTCTCTCTCTCTGACCCCCTCTCTCTCTCTGCCCCCTTTCTCTCCCTCTGTCCCTCTTCTTCTCTCTCTGTGTCTCCCACTCTCTCTTGCTCTGTCCCCCTCTCCCTCTGTCCACCCCTCTCTCTCTTTCTCTCTCACCCCTCTCCCTCTCTCTTTCATTCTCGCTCTGTCCCCACTCCCTCTTCTGTCTGTCCCCTCCCTGTCTGTCTCTGTCACCCCTCTCTCTGTCACCCCTCTCTCTCCCTCTATGTCCCCTCTCTCTCTCTCTCTGTTCCCCTTGATGCGCCTCAATAACTTCAAGGCTCAAAGTTAACTGGATAAAACAAGGCTTTTATTAGCAAAGAAAGATGCCTGTGTCTTCACCTAGCTTCACCTAGCATTCTGCTGTTCTGCTGCAAGACAAGCCTGGACTTGTCTTAAGTAGGGCCAGGTATGGGCGGAGCCGACACACCCAATGGGGAGAAAGGGGGCGGTGCACTATATACAATACAAGGTAAAACACAGGAACAGGCAATACAAACACAGGAGCAGGCAATACAATATATGTATTTAAATAGAGAGTCTGATGAATGACATATTTCATCACATTCACCCCTTCTACAGATTTAGTCTGTCCGGGGGTGTGATAATCCTCTGTGACCGATGTAACGGTTGCAGTGCCGCGGGTGCCGGCTGGGTGTCCCAGGTGACCTCCTGGGTCTCTGCCGGGGGCGCCACCGGGGTTGTTGAAGGAGTAGGTGGTGGGGGTACCGTTGGCTGGTGTTCTTCCGGGGGTGATGAAAGAATAGTGGGTGGAGTGGGTGGGTAATAGTTGTTGCGGTTGTTGTCGTTGTTGCTGTTGTTGTTGTAGTCGTTGTCATTGTTGCTGTTGTTACCGGCTGGGGCGAGGTCTTTTATGGACACAGTGTCCTCCCGTCCGTCGGCGTGCCGGACATACGCATATTGTGGGTTGGCGTGGAGCAGGTGCACTGGCTCCACGAGAGGGTCCGTCTTGTGGCCCCTCACATGCTTCCGCAAAAGTACCGGACCTGGGGTGGAGAGCCATGACGGTATGGATACGCCTGAGGTGGATTTCCGGGGAAACACAAACATTAGCTCATGAGGCGTGGCATTAGTGGCGGTACACAATAGTGACCGTATTGAGTGGAGCACATCTGGGAGGACTTCCTGCCAGCGGGAGATAGGGAGGCTCTTGGTCCTTAGAGTTAGAGTGACTGCCCTCCATACTGTCCCGTTCTCTCGCTCCACCTGACCGTTACCCCGGGGGTTGTAGCTGGTGGTACGGCTCGTGGCAATCCCCTTGGACAGCATGTACTGGCGTAGCTCTTCACTCATGAAGGACGCCCCCCTATCCGTGTGAATATAGCTTGGCATTCCGAACAGGCAGAACAGGCTGCTGAGGCATTTAATGACCGTGGCGCAGGTCATGTCTGGGCAGGGGAAGGCGAATGGGAAACGGGAGTATTCGTCCACAAAATTCAGGAAGTAAACATTGCGGTCGACGGACGGGAGGGGGCCCTTGAAACCTAAGCTAAGCCGCTCAAAGGGCCATGTAGCTTTGATTAGGTGGGCTCTATCAGGGCGGTAGAACCGAGGCTAGCACTCAGCGCAAGTGCGGCAGTTCCTGGTCAGAGACCGGACTTCCTCAATCGAGTAGGGTAAGTTGCGGGACTTTATGAAGTGGAACAGCCGTGTGACCCCTGGGTGGCAGAGGTCGTTGTGGAGGGTCTGTAGCCGATCCCCGGTGGCGTTGGCACACATCCCTCGTGAGAGGGCATCGGGGGATTCGTTAAGGGCCCTCGGCCGATATATGATGTCGTACTCGAAGGTGGAGAGCTCGATCCGCCACCTAAGAATTTTATCATTTTTAATCTTCCCCCTCTGTTTATTATTGAACATAAACGCTACCGACCGCTGGTCGGTAAGTAGGGTGAAGCGTTTGCCGGCTAGGTAGTGCCGCCAGTGGCGCACTGCCTCCACGATGGCTTGGGCCTCCTTTTCCACGGAGGAGTGTCTGATCTCGGGCCCCTGGAGGGTCCTCGAGAAGAAAGCTATGGGCCGCCCCGCCTGGTTGAGGGTGGCCGCCAAGGCAAAGTCAGACGCATCACTTTCCACTTGAAAGGGAGTGTTCTCATCCATTGCCTGCAGTGTGGCCCGCTCAATATCCTGCTTAATGCTTTTGAAGGCAGCATGGGCCTCAGCAGAGAGCGGGAAAGAGGATGCTTTCAAGAGGGGGCGGGCTTTATCGGAGTAGTTAGGGACCCATTGGGCATAATACGAGAATAACCCCAGGCACCTTTTCAGGGCATTGGGAGTGTTGGGCAGGGGCAGCTCCCGTAGGGGGCACAATCGGTCGGGGTCTGGTCCGATTTCCCCATTCTCCACCACGCTGCCTAGTATGCAGAGGCGCGTGGTGTTGAAAACGCACTTGTCCTCGTTGTAAGTGAGGTTGAGTTTTTGTGCGGTGTTCAGAAACTTCGCGAGGTTTGAGTCGTGGTCCTGTTGGTTGTGGCCGCAGATGGTAACGTTGTCGAGATAGGGGAAGGTTGCCTGCAAGTGGTGGTCATCGACCACGCGGTCCATCTCCCTCTGAAAGACCGAGACCCCATTCGTCACCCCAAAGGGGGCTCTGAGGAACTGGTAGAGGCGTCTGTTTGTCTCGAAGGCGGTGTACGAACGGTCCTCTGGTCTGATAGGGAGCTGGTGGTACGCTGACTTGAGGTCGATAGTGGAGAACACCCGGTATTGGGCGATTTGGTTCACCATCTCGGATATGCGGGGTAGCGGGTAGGCGTCTAGTTGGGTATAGATGTTGACTGTTTGACTATAGTCAATCACCATCCGCTTCTTCTCGCTACCCCTCACCACCACCACTTGGGCGCGCCACGGGCTGTTGCTGCGTTCAATAATGCGCTCCCTCAGGAGCCTGTCTACCTCGGTCGCGATAAACCGCCTGTCCTCCCAGCTGTACCTCCTGCTTTTGGTCGCTATTGGCCGGCAGTTAGGGGTAAGGTTCGCGAATAGCGAAGGCGGCTTTACCTTCAGGGTAGCCAGACCGCACACTGTGAGGGGCGGCTGGGTCCCACCGAAATTGAGCGTGATGCTTTGGTGGTGGCACTGAAAATCCAGGCCCAAGATCACGCTCACATATAAATCCTTCATAATTAACAGTTTAAAATTATTATATACAGTGCCTTTAACGGACAATCGTACCGCGCAGTAACCCGCAATAGTCGATATCTGGGTTTTGTCGGCCATAGAGATCGTGCCCTGAGTAGGGACTATAGTTAGAGAGAGTCGTTGTACCAGACCAGGGTGAATGAAGCTCTCCATGCTCCCACTGTCAATTAAACATTTAACCTTGCACCCGTTTACCTCGATGTCCACCATCGATTTGGATAGTGGGTGCGGTCTGGACTGGACCACTGTGATCGACGCCACTGTAGGGTCCTGATCGGGACAAAATGGTGGGCCACACGAGGCCGGGTAAGATGGCGTCCACGATGTCTGCTCGCGAGATGGCGGACCCCACGAGGTCGGACAAGATGGCGTCCCAGATGGCCGTTCCCACGGCGCGCACGCGGCGGTGGCGGGTTTGCCTGCGGGGTTCCCTCTGCACAGCTTCCCAAAGTGCCCCTTCTTACCGCACTTATAGCAGGTGGTGCCTTTCACCGGGCACAGGTTCCTGGTGTGCTTCGGCTGCCCGCAGAAGTAGCATTTGGGGCTCCGATGCGTCGCGGCGGTCGTAGGGCTTCTGGGGGGAGAGCAGGGCCCCGGCGGTGTTGGGCTACCGGGCGGGGAAGATGTCTTCCAACAAGGCGGCGCCTTTGGTGCGTACGAGGCAGCGTGGGCCGCGCGGCCTGAAGAGTAGTAGTCAGAGTTCTTCTGAGCCACATCCAGCGATCGCGCTGTGTCCACAGCCTGTGTCAGATCTAGGCCTGTTTTCTCTAGCAGTCTCTGCCGGATGTAATTAGAGCTAAGGCCTGCGATAAAGGCATCCCGAATAAGCTCATCTGTGTATACCGTGGCTTTCACGTCTTTGCATTTGCAGTCTTTGCCAAGCACTTTTAGGGTGACTAGAAAGTCCTCTAGCGACTCTCCGGGTCGCTGTGTGCAGGTAGCAAGCAGATGCCTGGCGTACACCTCGTTGGTAGGCCGCTGATAGTGGGCCTTTAGAATGTTGCAGGCATCCAGGTAGGTGGCGGCATCTTGGATGAGTGGAAAAACCCGGTGGCTTACCCGATTCTGCAGGATCCCGAGTTTCACATCTCCAGTGGCTTTAGAGGCTGTGACGGCTTCGGAGTTGGCCATAAAAAATTCCAAGCACTGGAACCAGTGTCCAAACCATGCCGATGCATCCGAAGCATGCGGGTCCAAATCCAAGCATTCCGGTTTCAAAAGTTGATCCATCGTTGAAAGTTTGCGAATAAAATTGATGCGCCTCAATAACTTCAAGGCTCAAAGTTAACTGGATAAAACAAGGCTTTTATTAGCAAAGAAAGATGCCTGTGTCTTCACCTAGCTTCACCTAGCATTCTGCTGTTCTGCTGCAAGACAAGCCTGGGCTTGTCTTAAGTAGGGCCAGGTATGGGCGGAGCCGACACACCCAATGGGGAGAAAGGGGGCGGTGCACTGTATACAATACAAGGTAAAACACAGGAGCAGGCAATACAAACACAGGAGCAGGCAATACAATATATGTAGTTAAATACAGAGTCTGATGAATGACATATTTCATCGCACCCCTGTCTTTCTATATCCCCCTCTCTCTCTGTCTCTGTCTCTCTGCCCCCCTCCCTCTCTATCTGTCTCTCTCTCTGTGCCTCTCTCTCTCTCTCTGTCCCCCTTCTTCCACTCTATCTCTGGCCCTCTCTCTCTCTCTCTCTCTGTCCCCCTCTCTACCTTTCTATCTCTCTCAGTCCTCTCTCTCTCTCTCTGTCCCCCCTCTCTTTCTACCTCTCTGTGCCCCCCCTCTCTCTCTATCCCCTCCCTCTTTCTACAACTCTCTGCCTCCCCCTCTCACTCTCTCTCTCCCTCTGTCCCTATCTCTCTCTCTGCCTCCTCTCTCTCTGCCCCTCCCTCTCTCGCATCCCCATCTCTCTCTCTCTGCCCCCTCTCTCTCTTTCTCTATCCCCCTCTCTCTCTATCTCTCTCTGTCCCTCACACTCTCTCTACCTCTGTCCCCCTCTATCTCTCTCTGTCCCTCCCTCTCTCTCTGTCCCCCACTCTCTCTCTGTCCCCCTCTCTCTCTGTCATTCCCTGTCTTGCTTCCCCTCTCTCTCCCACTCTGTGCCCCCTCTCTCAATCTGTCCCTCCTCTCTCTCTCTCAGTCCCCCCTTCTCTCTGTCCTCCCTCTCCCTACCACTCTCTCTGTTTTCCCTGCTCCCTCTTGTAATGATATCAGCAAATAGAGATGGTATTTTCCTGTTTGGTTATGATGCCTTACCAGCAAGTTTGCATGTATTGATTGCTTGTGCCTGACCAGCAGAGGACATGTGACCGAGACAAGCAAGGCAGTTTAGTTTCAGTTTCGTTCTAGATGCATCACTAGCATCGTGTCTCCTGTAAAGCTGTATAAAGAGTTGAACAGACTTTAGATTAAAAGAAATTCTCTTTCATAAATGTCTCGTCATTGAACCCACAAAGAAATCAATACATGGTGTCAGAAGTGATTGAAAGAGATGAAGAGAAAAAATCTGAAGTTAAATCAGCTCCGCACAAATTAGCAAGCCAATAGAGAACATCGTTGCTTACCATTGGAGAATAGCTAACGAAGTGAAAAAATGGAAGGTTTACACCCACCGGCGACGCTTCAGTTGACAGGTAATGTGGCTGAAAATTGGAGGAGATTCAAACAACGTTTAGAGTTGTATTTAGCGGCAATCGGAGCTGACGAGAAAAGTAATAAAAAGAAATCGTCACTGTTCTTACATGTCGTGGGTGATGACGCGCTGGAGGTGTATAATAACTTCACATTCGCTGTTGATGGAGACAAAATGAAGCTAGATAAAATAATGGAACAGTTTGAGGTCTACTGCATACCTAAACGTAACGTGCCGTTTGAGAAGCAGAGATTTTTCACATGTGTACAGAAAATGGGTGAGACTATTGATCAGCATGTGACTGAACTGAGAAACAGAAGCAAATCGTGTGAATTTGGGGGACTGACAGACTCGCTGATAAAAGACAGACTGGTGTGTGGTATTCCGAATAATGGTCTAAGGGAAAGACTGCTAAGAGAGCAAGATCTAGACCTGGGAAAAGCCATAGCACTGTGTAGGGCTACAGAGACTGTGAAGTTGCAGGCAAAGGAGCTGTTCAGTGACAATAGCTGCAACGTTGATGCAGTGAGAATGAACGGACATAAACCGTTTAACAAAAAGAGCGCCAATGTGAAAAAAGAGGCGTGGCCAGCGAATGAAAATGAAAGGGACAATCGAAAGACATGTAGTTGATGCGGTACACAGCATCCACCAAAAAAGTGTCCAGCATATGGTAAAACATGCAATTGTTGCAACAAAAACAACCATTATGCCCGTTGCTGCAAGAACCAAGTGCAACAAAGCAAGGTCCATGCAGTAGATGAAAGCGACATAGAGGAGTTCTATGTAGATGTTGTGTCTGAAAACAAAAAAGAAGAAAGAGACTGGATGTTGACACTAAAAGTGAATGACATACGCATTCCATTTAATTTGGATACTGGAGCACAAGTTAACGTGATATCAGAGACTGATTTTAAGAAAATTAGACCCAGACCAAAGATACATGGAATAAAAGTGAAAGTGACAGGATACTCAGGTACTGAAATACCAGTGAAAGGAAGATGCATTGTCAAAGTGACACACAAGGACAGAGAGCACACATTAGCATTAATCGTGGTGCCAAAGGATGTGCAAGCCATACAAGGTTTAAAAGCCTGTGAGAGACTGAACCTGGTAAAGAGAGTCCTCGTTGTGGAAAGCGAAGGAGAGACAGTCTATGATGAACTCATGAAAGAGTACAACGACCTATTTAAGGGTCTAGGCTGCATTCCAGGAGAACACACGATCAGGGTAGATAAAAGTATGACACCAGTCATACATCCATGCAGAAAAGTTCCGTTTGCTCTTCAAAAGCAACTGAAGGCAGAGTTGGACAGGATGGAAAGCCTGAACCTGATTCGGAAGATAGATGAGCCAACTGAGTGGGTGAGTTCCCTTGTCGTAGTGGACAAAAAGAATGGAAAGCTCAGAATTTGCCTGGATCCAAGAGATCTAAACAGAGCAATAAAGAGAGAGCACTTCAAGCTTCCTACACGTGAGGAAATCATGGCACAGTTTGCAAATGCAAAGTATTTCAGTAAGTTAGATGCATCATCAGGATTTTGGCAGATGAAATTGGACGACGCAAGTTCAAGACTGTGCACGTTCAACAGTCCATTTGGCAGATACAGATTCCTAAGGTTACCATTTGGCATTGCCTCAGCTCCTGAAGTGTATCACAAAACTATCCATATGATCTATGAGCACCTGGAGGGAGTTGATACATCAATGGATGACATCATAGTATGGGGAACCATGAGAACTGAGCATGACAAGAGACTGAAAAAAGTGCTGGAAGCAACAAGGAAAACAAACCTGAAGCTGAATAGAGAGAAATGCCAGCTCGTGGTGACAGAACTGACATTCGTGGGAGATATCCTTAGCAGTGAGGGCATCAGACCAGATCCCAGAAAGGTGTCCGCCATTGAGAATATGCCAAAGCCACAATGCAAAAAGGACGTGCAGAGGTTTAATGGAATGATCAACTACATGGGGAAATTCATATCCAACCTCTCAGAAAAGATGGCGCCACTGAGAAGACTAACTGAAAAGAACATAGAATGGGAATGGAATCATGAGCATGAGAAGTCATGGAGCGATCTAAAGAAACTGCTCACAGAGGAACCAGTTCTGAGGTTTTATGACCCAGCGAGACCCATCAAGATATCATCAGATGCATCACAGAGTGGGCTCGGTGCCGTTCTTCTGCAAAAATATGACTACTGGCAACCTATTGCATATGCATCGCGCTCAATGACAGATGCGGAGAAGCGATATGCTCAAATAGAAAAGGAGCTGCTCAGCATCACATACGCATGTGAAAGATTTCACCAGTTTGTGGCAGGACAAGCAATCAGTGTAGAGACTGACCATAAGCCCTTGATTGCATTGTTCCAAAAGCCACTAAATAGCTGTCCGCTTAGAATACAAAGAATGATGATCAGGCTGCAACGCTATACACTGAATGTTGCGTACACACCGGGTAAGCTGATGTATACAGCAGACATGTTGTCCAGAGCTGTTGACCCAAGTGAGCCCGCGAACAGCACAATGGATGAAAAAGTGAATGCCTACGTGGACATGATCACAAGTGCACTGCCCATAGCAGATGCAAAAATGGAGCTCATAAAGACTGAGACAAACAAAGATGAAACAATGAGATGACTGAGGAAAAGCATCTTGGAGGGATGGCCCAACATGAAGCAAGACTGCTCACCTGACATGGCAGAGTACTGGAACTGCAGGGCGGAACTATCAGTGGTCGAAGACATCATCTACAAAGGAAGTAAAATAGTTATCCCAAAGAGTCTGAGAAAAGAGATGTTAAAAAAGATCCATGGAGGACATCTGGGAATCGAAAAGTGTAAGAAAAGAGCACGAGAGGTGATGTACTGGCCACGAATCAACCAAGATGTGACAAATGAGGTGTCAAACTGCACAATATGCCTGAAATATCGAGCAAGCAATCCGGTAGAACCACTAAAGCCACACCCAGCGTCAGACAGACCTTACCAGAAGGTAGGCGCTGACCTATTCGTATGTCAAGGGAAGGACTATCTTGTAGTCACAGACTATTACTCCCTGTATCCAGAGGTTTGCAGACTGTACACCACCACTGCAGATGCTGTGATAACATGTATGAAAGCCATATTCTCCAGACATGGCGTGGCAAGCGAGGTCTTCACAGACAACAGACCCCAGTTTTACAATGCAAGTTTCTGACACTTTGCCAAAGAGTGGGACTTTGTCCACACAACGTCAAGTCCTCACTATCCACAGTCCAATGGACTAGTGGAAAAATCGGTCCAGACAGTGAAAAGACTGATGTACAAGGCAAAAGACAGTGGAACTGACTTCTACCAAAGCATGCTTGTATACCGCACAATGCCGCTCGAGTGTGGTAAGTCACCAGCCCAACTCCTGATGGGACGTCGGCTAAGGTCAAACCTACCCATCCCTGAGAACCTCCTGAAAACAAAAGAGGGGGAGAAAGTGAGGAAGTTCAAAGAACAACAGAAAGAAAAGCAAAAGTACTACTGTGACAGAGGAACACAAAACCTACCTGAACTCCACACTGGTGACCAAGTAAGGTTCAAAGACAAAACAAACACATGGACTCAGAAGGGAACTGTCCTGAGTGAAGTTCAACCAAGATCATACACCATTCAGACAGATGAGGGTGCTGTTCTGAGAAGAAATCGTCGAGATCTTCTCATGGGACCAGCCACAGCAGGTCAAGAGACTGATACTTTTGAACAACCTGATCACACAGCTGAGAAACCATCATCTGAGGCAACAACTCAGATTCAAGGACAATCAATCAGAAAATCCTCAAGACACGTGAAGCCTCCTGAGAGACTCATTTAGCAAATTTAAGGACTCTTGTTATAGAAGGAAGTAATGTTATCTTATTCTTTCTTCAAGTTCTAGTGTATTGACATATTTCATGTGAACACACAAAGCAAGGTTAAAAAACCTTGATCATGATAATGATAAAGTAAGTTCATTAAGTGTTACAGTTAAAATGCAGATTAATACAAAGAAAACATGTTGTTAGTTAAAAGTAAAATACTTTTGTTTTAAGAAAAGGAGATGTAATGATATCAGCAAATAGAGATGGTATTTGCCTGTTTGATTATGATGCCTTACCAGCAAGTTTGCATGTATTGGTTGCTTGTGCCTGACCAGCAGAGGACATGTGACCGAGACAAGCAAGGCAGTTTAGTTTCAGTTTCGTTCTAGATGCATCACTAGCATCGTGTCTCCTGTAAAGCTGTATAAAGAGTTGAACAGACTTTAGATTAAAAGACATTCTCTTTCATAAATGTCTCGTCATTGAACCCACAAAGAAATCAATACACCCCTGTCACTGCCCCTCTCTCTCTGCCCCCTCTCCCTCTGTCCCTATGCCCTCCTTCCTCTTTCTCTGTGCCCCTCTCTATCTCTTTCTATCTCCTCCCTCTTTTGCTATCTCCCTGCCTCCCTCTCTCTCTCTCTCCCTCTGTCCCCCTCTCTCTCTCTGCCCCCTCTATCTCTGCCCCTTGCTCTCTCTCTGTCCCCTTCTCTCTCTCTCTCTCTGTCCCTCTCTCTCTGTCCCTCACTCTCTCTCTATCTCTGTCCCCCTCTCTACCTTTCTATCTCTCTCAGTGATTCTCTCTCTCTCTCTCTGTCCCCCTCTCTCTTTCTACCTCTCTGTGCCCCCCTCTCTCTCTCTATCCCCTCCCTCTTTCTCTAACTCCCTGCCTCCCCCTCTCATTCTCTCTCTCCCTCTGTCCCTATCTCTCTCTCTGACCCTCTCTCTCTTTCTCTGTCCCCCTCTTTCTCTTTCTCTGTCCCCCTCTTTCTCTATCTCTCTCTTTCCCTCACTCTCTCTCTCTGTGTCTCCCACTCTCTCTCTGTCCCTCCCTCTCTCTCTCTGTCCCCCATTCTCTCTCTGTCCCCCTCTCTCTCTCCCTGTCTCAGTCACCCCTCACTCTCTGTCCCTCCCTCTCACCCTCTGTCCCCCTCTCTCACTGTCCCTCCCTCTCTCTCTATCCCCACTCTCTCTCTGTCCCCCTCTCTCTCTTTCTCTCTCAGTCATCCACTCTCATGCTTCCCCTCTCTCTCGTACTCTGTGCCCCCTCTCTCTCTCTCTCTCCTCTCCCGCTCTCTGTCCGCTCCATCTCTCTCTAACTCTCTGCCCTCAATCTATCTCTCTGACCCTGCTCTCTCCCTCTCGATCCCCCCTCTCTCTATCTCTGTCCCTCCCTCTCTCTCACTCTCTCTGTCCCCTTCTCTCTCTTTCTCTCTGTCACCCTCTCTCTCTCCCTCTCCTCTCTCGCTCTCTGTCCCTTCCATCTCTCTCTCTCTGCCTCTAATCTATCTCTCTGACCCCTTTCTCTCCCTCTCTGTCCCCCTCTTTCTCTCTCCCTCTCTTTGTTCCCTCCCTCTCTCCCTCTCTCTGTCTGTCCCCCTCCCTCTCTCTCCCCGTCTGTTCTCCTCCCTCTCTCTCTCCGTGTCTGCCCCCTTCTCTCAATCTGTCCCTCCTCTCTCTCCTCTCTCTGTTCCCATCTCTCTTTCTTTCTGCCCCTCTCTCTGTGCCACCGTCTCTCTCTCTCTCTCCCCCCTCTCTCTCTCTCTCTCTCTGTCCACCATCCCTCTCTCTCTCTCTGTCCCTCCTCTCTCTGTGTCCCCCCTCTCCCACTCTCTCTTTTCTCCCAACTCCCTCTATCTCTGCCGCTTTCTCTGTCTCCCCTCTCTCTTTCTCTATCCCCCGCCTCCCTCTCTCACTGTTCCCATACGTCCCTCTCTCTCTCTCTGCTGCTCTCTCTCTGCCCCCTCTCTATCTCTGTCCACCCCCTCTCCCTCTCTCTGTCCCCCTCTCTCTCTATCTCTCTCTCTGTCCCTCACCCTCTCTATCCCTGTCCCCTCTCTCTCTGTCACCCCCTCTCTCTCTCACCTCACTCTCTCCCACTCTGTCCCCCTCTCTCTCCCTCTCCTCTCCCGTTCTCTGTCACCTCCATCTCTCTCTCTCTCTCCGCCCCCAATCTAGCTCTCTGCCCCTCTCTCTCCCTCTCTGTCCCTCTCTTTCTCTCTCTCTCTCTTTGCCCCCTCCCTCTCTCCCTCTCTCTGTCTGTTGTAGGATTCGCAAAATTGGATTTCATATTAATAAGGGTTAAATGGCAGAAGAGGCTGTGATTTTAAAGACTGTTTTAAAAGAAGCCCAGAAAAAGGGGCATACAAAATGGCCACCATACCATGTGATCAGCTCATTGGGACACTTTAAAATGGTTCCTGTGCAACCTCAGACAGCTATGTGGATTGAACCCTTAGTAAGTTCTGGAAGCCGTTTTCTGAGAGAACGAAACCAGACCCACAGGCATGCATATGGATTAGATGCAGATCCACTCAAGATCGGCCTGGAGACAGAGGCCATCAAGATGCTGCCCCAGACAAAAGGGGACGATTTCATATTCATGAGAACAGCACCCAGGACTAGATAACGAGATCAGCATGGCATTCAAAACAATGAAAGCCATTTCCAACCAGAGATGGGCCTGTTACCAGCCGCTTAAAATGATTTTAAATATAATAACTGCCCCGCTGTGCTCAAAGCCCGCCAAAGTTAAAACAAAGACTAACCTGATTTTGGGCGGGAAGTGAGGCCTCGGGAAGAAAGGTATATCTGGAGAGACTTTTCGGCAGTTGCACACAGCACTCGGAAGCAGTCGGGACAGGCAGGCCAGAGCGAGTTGGAAGGCAGACAGTTGCAAGCCTGCAGCTTGAACACAGACACGCCGGGTTGGAGAGCTGGAAACATGCAGCTTGAATCCGGACACCTAGAAGAAGGAGCAGTCAATCGCAGGCGTTCCGCCCCGGGGAAGCACATCGGGAGATCATCGACCATCCCCGGACCGTTGCCGGAACGAGAGGCCATAGACCCAGCTTGGGAGAAGAAACAAAAAATAAAGGTCCCAAGCGAAGAAACCTTCCAGCCACCACGGCTCGGTAGAAGAGAGGAAAGGAACCTGAAGAAGCGATGGGAGCCAGCCCAAGGCTCCTCTGACCAGGGTCGAGCCGACGATCCTCGACCTCGCCGACATCCAGGCCTGCCAGTGTCCAGCCGCCCCCGACCCCCACCTCAGGAGAGAGGTGTGGCGCAGCTCGCAGGGGCTCCACGATCCACGTGGAGACGAGACGCCTGAAAGGACCAAACACAGACTCATTTTCAAAACCTTGCACTTCCTCGTGGGATTGGTGAGCATGTTTCTGGCCCTTCAAAATCAGATCTAGATAGGTTTAATAAGGGGGTGGATTTAAGGGTACAATTAACATGAGTTGTTGTCCCTCAATGTTCCGTGTGTTTCCTTATTTCATGATGATCTTTGTAGAGTATAAGATGCCTGTATTTGCCTCAGTTAGTATAATGTTGTTATGATTTGTTTGTGTTTGTTTTTCCCTCCCATGTACTGTACTCTTATCTGTGTTGCATTTGATTTGATATTTTTTTTTCCATTTGCAATAAAATTTCATTTTGATTCATCAAACTTGGTCTACAAGAGTTTTCTCCACATTGTAGTTCCTGCGCCTAAGTCCAGAGTATAGAATCTAAGGGGCGAGTGGGTCGAACCACTCAAGGTTTACTGTGCAAGAGAGAGAGGCCTCTAGAGAGAGAAACCTCTGGGAAACCTCTCGAGAACGAAAACCCCTTACATTGTCCCCACCACTCTCTCTCTCCCTGTCTGTTCCTCTGCCTCTCTCTCTCCGTGTCTGTCCCCCTCTTTCTCTCTCTGTCCCCCCCGCTCTCTCCCACTCTGTGCCCCCTCTCTCTCTCCTCTCCCGCTCTCTGTCTGCTCCATCTCTCTCTAACTCTCTGCCCTCAATCTATCTCTCTGACCCCTCTCTCTCACTCTCTATACCCCCTCTCTCTATCTCTGTCCCTCTCTCTCTCTCTCTTTGTCCCCTTCTCTCTCGTTCTCTCTCAGTCACCCCCCCTCACTCATCCCTCTCTCTCTCACACTGTCTCCCCTCTCTCTCCCTCTCCTCTCTCGCTCTCTGTCCCCTCCATCTCTCTCTCTCTCTCTCTCTGCCCCCGATCTATCTCTCTGCCCCTCTCTCTCCCTCTCTGTCCCCCTCTTTCTCGCTCCCCCTCTTTGCCCCCTTCCTCTCCCCCTCTCTTTCTCTGTCCCCCTCCCTCTCTCCCTCTGTAAGGGGTGGTGTGTGCCCAGTCAGCTCTGCCCCTGACTGTCTCTGAGCGGTTTGAATCGCTCCCACACCCCTGGGTTCTAGACACCGGACTTAGGTACAGGTGGCGATACAGAATTAGAGTAGATAACTGGTTTGGTGCAAGAAAACCGTATTTTTATTAAAGATGTAAGATTCGCAAAATTTCTGCATTTCCCCAAAGACTGTTATTAATAAACGGGACCCTGTGTGGACATTTTAAATCAGAAAGGATACCCAAGATGGCGTCCGTGCCTCGTGACAGAAAACTTGTAGGATTTTAAAATGGATTCTGCAACGCAGACAGCTTGTGGAGAAATCGAAACCAAAGCTGCAGTTTTCTGTGAAGAGAGACATTGTATTTTGCAACCAGACAGGACTCTGAATTATGCATCAGACCAAATTGGAGATGAATCTAAATTCAGTTTAGGCCTATATTTAAGGCCATCAAGCAGTCTACATATATTATCGGAAATCAAGTAACACAGCCATCGAGGCTGGACAGGCCCATCAAGGAACTTTCATGACAATGCAAGTCAATTATCGGGCTGGTAGATGCAATTACCAGCCATCTAAAACCAGTTAGTATGGATTGCTACCATTATTTAAACTAGCCAGCCAAAATTAAGACAAAGAACTAACCTGATTTGGCGCGCAGATAAGGATTTTCGACGAAGCTATAATTGAAGGCCCCGGGTAGCAATCGGTGCGTGGAGTCGTTCGTGGGAGTCCGTTGGTTGGTTGGTGTGCTGCTGCTCTTCGGCCCCTCGCCCTCGTGGCTGCTGCTCTTTCCCCATCCCACGCTTACCCCCTGGCCTATGCCCATGCCTTTTGCCACTCCATCTGAAAATTGCCCCGGCACTGCATCGGGCGGACATGGACAATTCAGGCCAGGCGAGGCAGGACGTGACGAGGAGAGGAGGGAAGACCACGAGGAGGGAAGACCACCGGAGGGAAGACCGGCTGAAGAAGACCAACTGAGGGGAGGCTTCGAATTATCGGGCCTTCAGCCTCGGCCGACCTTCGAATATCTGCACACCAACTCAAACTGGCGGCTGTCGATGAAGAACCATCCCTGCAAGGTAAAGTACCCAAGCAGAGACTTTAACTTTGGGGTACGCGAACCTGGACAACGCCTTTGCAGCACGTGAAGACCACGTGATGACGGCAGGCTCCAGAACCCAACCGATGTTTTGAGTCTATCAAACCCTTTTGATTGGTGAGCATGAAGTTCTGACCCCTCATAACTTAATCTAGTTAGGTATAGAGGGTGGGATAAGGATAAGGGGATTGTTAAGATAGTTGTTTTCCCTCGATGTGCCGTGTGTTCCCCATTCCCTGTATAAGTATATAGTTATTATTATTCTTTTGTATTTTTGCCTGTAGAAGTTTACACTAGTAATCTTTCTTTCCATAAGATTGTATGAAGTTTTTTTCCTCTTCAATAAAATCTTGGGTTTTGTTTACATCCAACCACCTGTCTACTCGAGTCTTCTCTGTTCCGCCGCCATGTACCGAAGCCTGGTGTCTAGAACCCAGGGGCATGGGAGTGATTCGAACCACTCACAAAAACAATCAGAGGCATAACTGACTAGGTGTATGCACCAAACACCACCACACGCCAACCCCCACAGAAATGGCAACTGTGGCAGGACACCGGCAACAAAGTTGCGATACAGTAGACAGTGGTTCGGATGAGCGAACCGTGATGGAGGAAAGGATTTCTGATTATGTGTTTAGCAAGGTGAATATCACTAAGAAGTGGATCACCACTCTGTTAAGGGCTGGGCGTCTGATAGATGCAGCAGCTATGTAGACAGAGGGAAAGGAACACAAGAAGTCCTTAGAGAAGGCAGTTTGGCTGATGTGCTTTAAAAAGCAAGTCCAGCTCTTGGACTGGCTCATTGCAGCATAGGCAGTCGAGTTGAGGGAGTCAGCCCTGGAGATCTGGGATAAGGCTCTCGCAGGGGAGAAGTTATTAGTAGCTTTGCAGGCTTTGAACCAAGAGAGAGTACATTTAGTAGGAGAACACAAGGCCCAGTTGGAATACCTACGGTGCCAAGTCACCGAGGCCAAAGGAAATGAGTTAAGGTTGCGGGAGAAAAATGGCTGCTTGGCAAGGCAGATCAGGGAACAGGAAAAGAGAGTGCAGGAGGTAAAAGCCGCTTACAAGCTAACTAATGAACAGGGGTTTGAGGAGGCAGACCACGGCCCCTGTAAAGAGAGGATAGAAAATCTGAGCCGGGTCCTCCAGAGGGCAAAAGGCATGGTATGCCTCATAAGCCCAAAGGCAGGCTAGGCAGATTTTATGGGGAACGAGGGGAGGACAGTTCCAACATCACCGGTGGTGCCTAGGGATGACCCGGTTGAGAGAGAGGAGACCTCATGGCCACCACCGAGGTTTGGCAGCACGGGGGGGGGGGTGGTGGAACTGGGGGTGGAACCCGAAGTGGAGCCAGAGGTGGAGGCGGAGATAGTGCAACCCCTGCCCGAGAGGCCGGAGCCAGCACCGATGTGCCCAGCACGGCATTGGACGTTCGGCCCACCCGTCAATGGTGACAATGAGGGACCCCTCTAAAACCAGTTCGTGTTACCCTTCGACACCCAACAGCTCAGGGTTATGGTCAATCATATCCCGAAGCTTTCCGCAAGGGGAGGCCCCTCGATCTACTTCAGGGAAATAGAACAGACCGCCAGCGTCAACAACTGCGATGACACTGAGAAGGCCAAAATGCTGCTCTTCTCCCTGGAGAGTAGTCTCCTCCAATCCCTCTCTGACGAGTGTAAAAGGGGGCAGAGCGGTTACAAGGAGCTTAGTGATGCGGTTCTAGAGACCATGGGGATGGATGAGGGAAGTCCCTTCTCCCGCGTGGAGAAGACGATCCAGCTTTCTGGGGAAACCCCGCAGGCTTTTGCAGACTGGCTGTGGCCAGTGTACCGGAAAGCTTGCCCGGGGACACCAGGCCGGATGTTCCTCAACGGGGATTCCCTGATGCATTGGCTCCGTTGCCTGTTGGTGAACAGCCTGCCACAGGTCCGGGCCAAGGCAGAAGCCTGGTTCGACCCCAAAGATCCCCAGACCACAGAGCTCACGGAAATTAGGCAGCTAACCCTAGCCTGCAAAAACGGCAGGGGAACTGATGCACACCCACCCAAGGGGAAGGTGCATGAGATAAAACCAGGAGTGCAGAATAGAAAGGAATGACACCAGGAAGGGAGTAACCCCCCCAACACAAAGTCCAATTGTTACGGGTATGGGAAGGATGGTCACTGGCGGAAGGAGTGCAAAAACCCTTGGAAGGATAACAAGTGAAAGTATACTAGTCTCGCTAGACGTGCTCCTATCTAATTATCCAGCCAGCTAAACACTCATTCAAATAATTCCTCCGAGAAGCAGATTGCTGTTTTGAAGCTTTACTTGAACAAATTTGTGAAACTGTAAACAAAGACAAAGTATGTTTTGTACATAGAACTGAGTACTATACATTAGATGTTACATATGATATAAGCATGTTTATGACAACAGAATAGACTAATTGTATAACTAAATAGCACTGGAGCTAAACCTCGGTAACTAACAGCTAATAACTTCTTATAGACGAAGTATTTTCAAAATACTACACTGACAAGGTTGTTATCATGTTACTAAACAAGGATACTCACAGACATTGCGTCTTGCCTAGCATATAAGAAGAGATGGAACAGGATTGAGAATCCCTCATGTAGCTTTCTTCATAACTCAGCAGAAACACTCTCTGGAATACTACTTCCGGGTCAAACAGGAAGGTCAAATAACATACTGCTATATACTAACACTGCTATACACTAACTACCACTAGAGGGTGCTATCTGCATGTAATAAGTCCAGAACAGAAAGCATCCCACAGCCCCAGCCCAAAAGGCGGGGGTAGGGACCCCTCCCGCAGAGGTCGAGTCACTTTTGGACGCCATGAGGTCCTTACTGACTGGACAGGGGAGAGTAGCAGCCACCACCGGTGCTCTCACCCCATCAGCCCCATCCAACCCACAGCCGTGACTAGAGCCAGCGCAGCCTGGTTATCTGTGTTCGCTCCGATATGATGAGTGGAGGAGACCCCTTTTGGAGATGGAGGTGGAAAAGGTGGCAGGGACCTATCTGTTGGACCCGGGGGCATCGCGCACCGTGATCTACTCAGCTAATCCCTTCACCTCACATCTCTCCAGCGGGGTCCCATAATCTATCGGGGTTCACGGGTAGGGAACAGGCTGGCTCGGTTTCCATCCCGCTCGCCATTCGGATAGGACCGCTCTGCTCCAAATGGACGTGTGTCCTGATGAAATGGGACGTGGAGGATGGAAGAGGGGTCCTGGGGGCCGACTTCATCGTAGGTCACGGCATCCTAGTGGATTTGAGGAATCACTGCCTTTGGGGGGCAGGAAAAGTAAAGAAAAGTGAGATTGTAGTCATCCCGGGTAAGGAAGGGAAGGGGACCCTCAGCACCATGAAGCCCAAAGAGGATTATAACCTCGGGCTCATGGCCAGCAACAGCCCACCAGAGTTCCAGGCATTTGTGCAGGCCCACCTGGCCACATTTGTCACTCACAAACACGACTGCGGGAGGGTCACAGGGTTTGAGGTCAGCGTAGATGGGGACCCCATGGCCCGACCACAGACACAGTATAACATCCCCAGGGAAGCAGAGCCGGACATGGAAGCAGCCATGTCCTCGTTAGTGCAGCAGGGAGTTCTGAGGCCGATAGCCACCCATGTGAATTCTCCGTTATGGCCAGTCAGAAAGCCGGACAATTCCTGGAGGGCCATGGTGGACTATCGAGTGCTCAATAGCAACATCCCAGCCTGCGCACCCACAGTAGCAGCTGTTGCCGACCTCATCGGGAGTATTCCAGCATCCGCGACCACTTTCACGGTGCTGGATATTTCAAATGGGTTTTGGTCCATCCCTGTAAGGAGGGAGGATCAGTACAAGTTTGCCTTTACGTTTAAAGGGCAACAGTACACATGGAACTGTATCCCACAGGGCTTCCACAACAGCCCCAGCATTTTCCATCGGTGCATGGCCGACAGTTTGAAGGATTTTAGCCAGCCCAGACAATTGGTTCAATATGTGGATGACCTGCTCCCTGTTTCGAAAGAGGAGCATGGCCCACTATTGGCCGAACTGCTGGAGCTGTTAGGACAGAAGGGTTCCAAGGTAAATCCCAAGAAAGCGCAGATCGGCCAGCAGGAGGTGAAAGTCCTCGGTCTGACCGTGCGCGCTCGAAAAAGGGCCATGGATAAGGCTGGGGAAGGAGAGTCCCGGGACCCCTATCGGGCAGGTCCGGAAGCCACAGTCCGGGACAAGGGAGGCACATGGAGGGTAGCTTTGGCCCCGGACCTAAAGCAGGTCCAGGCCCAGGATCTCGCCTGTAAGGCCGTCCCGGTGAGGAAAGAGAAAGGGGAGCCCCTAGAAGGTCCGTTCGCGGCAGCGGGCGAGCCTTCAGCACAGGTTTTAATACAGGCCGCTGGTTATATCAACCAGTGTAAGCTGTTTACACCTGAAAGCGGAAAACAGCCAGTTGGAAAAAGGTCTGAGGATAAAGATCCTCAGCCTGCAGCAGGAGCGAGTCCACAGACTGCACAGGCAGGCGCTGTGGCTTGCTTGAAGGGAGGGGCCATCCTGCCCATCGATTGGGGCACTCCCCCACTCTTCTGGGATCCAGACGAGGGGGAGGGACCTGAGGGCGAAAACCCCGCCCCTAGCCCAGGTGTAGAGAGGGAGGGACCTGAGGTCGAAAACCCTGCCCTGGACCCAGCCATGGGACCTGGGGGCGGAGACTCTCAGCTCGCAGCAGCAGGCTGAGAAAAGTTACCTACCCCCAGCCCAGGTTCGGGAGGGGTCAAGCCTGGGGGAGCAGCGGTTCGGGTAAAAGGCCCACCGGCCAAGAAAGCCCCACCCGTCAAAGCCCCTAGAAGGTCCCCATGGACACCCCAGCTGAGAAAGCCATGGTCACCAGCCCTCCAGTTACCAAGGGCCACCCCTCGAGTCAGGGAGAGGTCCAAGGACACAGGTCCTCAGCCAGCAGCTACAGGTTGCGAGGGACCAACGGTGAAGGACGGTGTGGTCACGCCGGGGGTAGCGGCGAGCCGTAGTCCGACCAGCGATTAGCCTGGCCACCCGGAGACGGGCAGCGGATGTATATAGTTTTAGTTTAAGTTTGTGTTTATTGTTAAGTAATTATTTAGCTTAAGTTTGGGTGTTTATAATTTAAGTTGAATAAGGTGATGGTAGTTTTATGCAAGTAGTCTGTTAAGAGTGTATCTTTGGGTCGAGGTCGTGGGACCCGACCATGCTTCACCAAGCTAGAGAATCTCTTGGGGACCTGGCTGCATGTTTTTACATCTTTTTGCGGAAAGATTTTCGGGATGGAATGGATCGTGATCCTATTCACCCTGATCGGGATGAATGTGGAGAGGAGGGGCGACGTCCAAGGCTCCCACATTTATGGGTGTTCGGGAGACAAGGCGCCCCTAGCGAACGATGGGAACGGTGAACGGGATGCGGAGGAGGCCGCCGTTTACTTCCACGAGGGAAGGTGGCCAGGATGGTTGGGGTCCAATTCGTCTCAGTACTCCAGCCAAACTGGAGTCACGTATGGGGAAGCCTCCCTCCTGTGCCCCCGGGTACGAGTCGTTACCACGAGGGTCAGCGTCACCGTTAGAAAGCGAATATGTTTGACGTGTAAAGGACACATTCCACTGGATAGGTGGTGGTGGCTCAGGAAGTTGAGCAAAGACATGAGGAACCCTGAAGTCGATTCGGAACGGTTGGGAAATGGAACGTCCGTGTGTAATTGAGACACGGACTGCAGGAGTTGGTTATAACAGGTGTTTACTGAGTGGAGACAAAACTGGAACTACTATACAAAGTTACTCCACAGATTTATATACAGGGGTGGTCACTACTGGTACTGCAGTATACAGGGGCCGCAGAATATAGTTCCTTCTTCAAAGTACATACACTACAATTCCTCCCCTTTTAGCTAAACAGTACATAACATTCGATTAATAATTAAATAACATATTTACAATTACAGTTGCTATATACATTAGCTGAAGTTAAGCAATTATAAATTCAGTCTTTGAGGAGGCTTCCTGATTCTGTCTGGATAACGCCATTTGGGGTATCAGGTTCTTCTGGCAAAGTTGATTCGGGATCAACGTCGTTGTTTGGTTCGTCTGCTTCCAATATCACTGATTCTGCGGTAGCTGCAATTGGTACTTTGGTTTCATCACCAGGTGTATCGGATCGTGGTGTGGATTTGATGTTTTCCAGTGACTCTAGAATCTGGTCAGCATGGCGTCTTACAATGCTCTCTCCAACGTCCACGGTATACATTAGAGGTCCTTGCCGTGTGCAGATCGTTCCTGGCTGCCATTTCTCTGTGCGGTAGTCCCGGGCCAAAACTGGTTGACCTATCTTAAAACTCCTGGTCGGCCTTTCATTCATATTCTGAAACTGCCTGTTCTCCACATCTCTTCTGATGTTTGGCTTAACCAAATCCAAGCGGCATCGTAGTCTTCGATTGAAGAACATCATGGCTGGAGTTTGGTTGGTAACCGCATGTGTCGCATTCCGGTAGGCAAACAAGAAGTTATCCACCTTGTGTTGTAGGGGTATGTCTTCATTACCCATTGCCTTGATAGCCTTCTGGAATGTTTGAACGAACCTCTCAGCCAATCCATTGGTGGCTGGATGATATGGGGCGGATGTGTAATGCTTAACACCATTGTTCTTTAAGAACCTCCGGAACTCTTCAGAAACAAACTGTGGTCCATTGTCGGAGCAAATCTGTTCAGGCAGCCCATTTCTGGTGAATATGGTTCGTAAGACTGTGATAGTTTTTTCTGTGGTGGTTGAGGACATTTTTATTACCTCTGGCCACTTTGAATGTGCATCCACCGCAATTAAAAACATCGAGTCCATAAATGGACCAGCAAAATCAATGTGCACCCTTTGCCATGGAGATGAGGGCCACTCCCATGGATGTAGAGGGGCTTGTGGTGGGGCGTTTTGTACCTTCTGGCATCCTGTACAGCTCTTGGTCATCTCTTCAATTTCTCTATTGATTCCCGGCCACCACACAAATGCTCTGGCTAAGTTCTTCATTTTTACCCCTCCCAGATGACCCTCATGAAGCTCATTGAGTACTTGATCCTTCAATTTGGGTAGAATTACTACTCTGGATCCACACATCAAGGTTCCTCGGCACACTGACAGCTGTTCTCTTCTCGGCAAGAATGCTGGCAACAGTGGTTCGCCATGTGCTGGCCATCCCTTCACCGTTAAATCATAGACCCTGGAGAGTGTCGGGTCATTTCGTGTTTCCTTTTCTATGTTTGCATTCGTCACAGGTAGACGTTCGACTATGGTCGAGTGGAATATCTCCACAGGATCCACTGCAGGTGCTTCTTCCACCGTCGGCAACGGTAGGTGCGACAACCCATCAGCATTCCCATGCTGTTTCGTTCCTTTGTACTCGATGTCATATTGGTGTGCCCCTAGGAAAAGGGACCACCTCTGTAGCCGTTGTGCTGTCATTATCGGGACGTCCTTCTGAGGGTTGAAAATGGAGACAAGAGGTTGATGATCAGTTAGTGGAGTAAATTTCTGACTGTGCAGGTAGTGATTGAACTTCTTCACCCCCCACACCAGGCTGAGGGCCTCTCTGTCAATCTGGGTGTAGTTACGCTCGGCTGAAGTTAACGAGCGTGACACAAAAGCTATCGGCCTCTCTGAACCATCAAGGAATTTATGTAACAGTACCACTTCAATGCCGTAGGGAGACGCATCACACGCCAGTCTTATCGGTAGTGATGGGTTGTAGTGAGCCAATACTTCTCTTGAAGTGATTAGGTCTTTACTCTTCTGAAAGGCCCGCTTACATTCATCGCTCCATTTCCATGCTACTCCAGTTTGTAGTAGGGCGTTCAGTGGGTGCAGAATTGTGGACAAATTCGGCAAAAACTTATGGTAGTAATTCACCAATCCGAGGAATGACCTCAGTTGCGACACATTTTCAGGCGCTGGAGCCTTAACTACCGCTTCAATTTTGTCAGGGGACTTATGTAACCTCTCTTCATCAATCACGTGGCCACAATACGATATCTGTTTCTTAAAAAACTCGCACTTGGGGCAATTGGCTCGTAGCCCATGTTCTCTTAGTCTAGTGAGCACCTGCTCTAGGTTGGCAAGTTGTTCACTGTCATTTTCACCTGTCACTAGGATGTCGTCCAAGTAACACTGAGTCCCCAGAATCCCTTGCAGGACTTGTTCCATCGCTCTTTGCCATATCGTCGGAGCTGATGCTACTCCGAATACCAGTCGATTATACTGGTAAAGACCTTTGTGAATGTTTATCGTGAGATACTTCCTAGAGGATTCTTCAACCTCCATCTGCAAATATGCTTGTGCTATGTCAATTTTTGTAAAACGCTTCCCTCCAGCTAGTGAGGCGAAAATATCTTCTATCCTCGGGAGAGGATACTGTACTGTGTGAAGGACTGGGTTCACCGTCACCTTGAAGTCCCCAAAGATGCGAACCTTCCTTGGCTCCTCAGACTTATTGTTTAACGTTTTCTTCCTGACAGGAACGATGGGTGTTGCCCACTCGCTCCAGTCTACCTTAGATAGCACGCCTGCATTCTCCAGATTCTCCAGCTCTGCCTCGATGGCTGGGCGAATTGCATATGGTACCGGTCTTGCTTTGAAAAACTTGGGAATTGCATTCTCTTCTATTTTTATCGATGTGGTTATGCCTTTAAGAGTTCCCAGTTCTTGTTGAAATACCTCTTTAGCGTTAGCTAAGATTTTTGATAATCGTCCAGGTGTGGCGTCGCCATCCTTTTTACCAGCCACCGTCAGTGCCTGAATGGAGTGCCAGTCTAAACTTATCTTTCTGATCCATTCATGTCCCAATAACAGTAGTCCACCATCTTGCAGCATGTACAGATACAATTTCTGTATATCCTTGCCGTTGTATTCGACAGGCACCCTTATTTTCCCTCTGGGGTATACTTTCTGCCCCATATACATCTTCAAGACAATGGATGTGTCTTTCAAGGGTATGTGTGAGAATAGCCACTCGTAGTCTCGTCGATTCATGACGGTCAGGGCTGATCCTGTATCCAATTCCATTTTGACTTGGGACCCTGCTATCGTGAGGGTGACCCAAATGGTTCGGTGATCCTCTTTTGCGATTACGTTGTGAAGTTTGAGACAGCTTAGTCTCTTGTTCCCGGATTCACTATCGCTCTTCTGGTCTTCGGAACTACTGTCTGTCATCTTTTGTACCTTCCTGTACTGTTCCTTGGTAGCCTTTTTGTTGTCGTTAGTCTTCTTCCCTGACCTGCAAACTCGTGCAATGTGTCCCATCTTTCCGCATTGCCTGCACATTTTGTCCTTGGACCAGCAGTCCTTCTGGTCATGGGTTGTTCTGCCGCAGCGATAACATTTTTCAAATCCCCGTGTCATTTCATGGGTGCCGTATTCCTGTGGCTTTTGCTGTATTTCCGCAGCTCCCCTTGCTGCTGCTTCGTACGATACTGCCACGCTGAAAGCCTTATCTAGCGTCAGCTCTTTCTCTGAGAGTAACCTCTTCTGGGTTCCTTCACTCAGGAGTCCACAGACAAATTTGTCCCGTAGGGTATCTGCCAGTCCTGCTCCAAACTGGCAGTGCTTTGATAGCTTGCGTAGTTCCGTAAGCTAATCAGCATTGCTCTCATCTTTATGCTGATTTCTCTCGTGGAATTTAAATCTTTCTGCTATCAGCAGCAGTGTAGGATTTAGGTGTTCCTGTAGGATATCAACAATTTCGTTAAAACTCTTCGCCATCGGTTTGGCTGGAGTGATCAGGTTCCGCAATAGGCCGTACGTTCTTGTGCCCATTAAGTTTAGTAGTACCGATGCCTTTTTCTCATCGGCTACTTCATTTGCCTTGCAATATACTTTGACTCTTTCCACATACGTGGTCCAGTCTTCTATTGCATTATCGAAGGCAGTGATATTGCCAGTCTTCGGCATCTTGGAGATCTAAGATGGCACCTCCCGTGCTTTGCCTTCTTCCCTGATTGAACAAAATGGCGCCTCCCGCACTTTCTGTCTTCTCCGCTGCTGCTAGCGCTGTTGCTGGCGTTTTTATGCCTTGATGGCGACGCCCTATGGTCTTCGCGCTCTTCCCCCCCGCGCTGCTGCTAACGCCGCTCTCCGCGGTCCCCGTGGCAAACTGCAGCTCCTCGCGGCTTTCTGCGCTTCTAATTTATTTTATTTCAATTACTGTTCCCGTCGTCAGAGCAAACCCTACGGGGCACTTCCCTCCCTCTTCTCGGGTCTGTACGCTGCCCGGCTTCGTAGCACCGGCCGTGCCCTGTGTGCTCCACCCTCTCTCTCTCTCTCTCCTCTTCCCGATAACGCTGCTCTGCCCCGTTGAAAAGCCACCCGATCGAGCTCTAGCCCGCCGCAGCCCAGGAAGGATCAGTGTACTACCTGCCACCAGCCCGATTAGCTGGAACACCATAGACAGGATAACCAAGCCCCGCTCTCGACAGCCTCTCCTGCAAATCT
Source organism: Somniosus microcephalus (assembly GCF_052327205.1). Lineage (NCBI taxonomy): Eukaryota > Metazoa > Chordata > Chondrichthyes > Squaliformes > Somniosidae > Somniosus > Somniosus microcephalus. Next base: position 35,219,333 of record NC_141003.1, read on the forward strand.
TCGAAGTTGATGAATCAGAGGCGGTTGCCCACGGCCGACGCCCGTTTCTTCTGTTTTTTTTTCTTTGCTTCCTTCTGGCCTCGACCTCTAACAACTTCGCTTCAGGGATGGATCCCCATGAGGTGGTGCAGAACTGTAGGTAAGTTCAGATCTGTTCGTCGCCAGTGTTACGTCCGTGTGTAATTGAGACACGGACTGCAGGAGTTGGTTATAACAGGTGTTTAATGAGTGGAGACAAAACTGGAACTACTATACAAAGTTACTACACAGGCTTATATACAGGGGTGGTCACTACTGGTACTGCAGTATACAGGGGCTGCAGAATATAGTTCCTTCTTCAAAGTACATACACTACAGGAAACAACACCCATGGGACAATTACCGGGACTCATGGAGGACTAAGCGTGTGTTGGGACAAGTGGTGGGAACCGGATCAAGGGATTTAAATCTGTATGTGGGGGTCAGAGATGGTCTGCCCCGCAGGCATACCCATCATGTTCCACCGGCAGTGGCACGACACCGGGAAGGGGATGAGGTGGGATGCCAGCTGGAAGGTGTGTGCGGTCCCATACTCCCAGATCCCAGTCAATGCCACTGAGTTGGTATCCCGCCCACGTAAGCCCCTGCCCACGGTGCAGGCGGCAAGGTTATCCAGGGAAGATTGCCCCACCGCCACCAAGGGACCAGGGAATGGGTTGGTACTAGTCCCCACCGGTCAGATGCTGTACCAAGGGGTACACTACGCGGTAGCCTCCGTGATATTAAATCTCACGGAGGTACATTTACCGGAGTGGTGCCCCAAAGAAGCAGAGCAGTTATACCAGGCCCTATTAAAGGACATCTTCAAGAAGTTTTACGAGTTCGATTTTGCCCAAGTGAACAAAACCGAACTGTACACCACACACCGAGAATTTTTGGGTAGTGCAGGGAGACAAAGAAGGGGAGTATGGAATGATGTTTTTACTGCGTTTAATATTGGGTCCTTTGTCATCAAACAGCTTGGATGACATAGAGCTGCAGACCCAGATAAACGGTTTAAAAACACAGTTAAAAATAATATTACTGGATGAGAACAAGGTAGTGGGCTTGGAGTTGCATTAGGACCAGGCCATGACGGTCCATTTATAAGAGATCATAGCCGAGTTGGAAAAGCACGCAAAGACGGTAAATGCTCTCATAAGGGAGGACAGAAATGCTTCTGACCAGGCTGCGCAGAATGAGGTCTGCGTGTTATACGGGGCGTGGATACTGGGCGAGGGCCGCAGTAATCTGGAGGATTTAAAACAAGGTTTGGTCCCCTCCTGGATTAGCAACAAGCACCTCGCAGCCCTCCACCCTTTTGAGAATGCATTGAGCCCATGCCAACTCCGGCTAGCCTCCGAAGCCTACCCAGTCCCCATGGATTGTGGGCGGTCCAACCACACAATCATGGGAGTAGCAGTTAGGATGCTGGTCATGGGGAGGACAGCCCGACCCGCGCTGGTATACAGGGTTGAGAACATTGTAGTCATTCAAGGGGGTGCACACATTCGTTTCACAGCGGCCCCGCCTTACATCATTAAGTGGGAGCACGCTTATGACAGGTACTGACCTCTCAGGGTGCCGGAGCCGGGGAGCACACATAATCCTGTGTCCCCAGTGTAGTGTATGTACCTTTAAGAGAGAACTACTTTTACAGCTCCTGTATACTGCAGTACCGGCAGTGACCTCCCCTGTATATAAGCCTTGAGCATGCCTCTGTACTGCCAGTCTTGAGACTACCCTACTCCAGTAAACGCCTGTTGATTGTTAAGTTACAGCCTCCGTGTAGTTATTGGAAAACATCATACTCTAAGAATCACGGATCCAACAGTGGCGACGAGGTCGATTCGAATCTACCTGCAGCTCTGCATTTCCCTTCAAGGATTCGCTCCGGGAGGGCGGTGGAAGAAAGTCGAGGCCAGAAGCACGGGTGTCGACCACGAGCAACCGCCCAGTCGTCCGGCAGAGAGTGAACATCGCAGGGGAGGCTGTTGAGAGCCGGGCTTGGTTCCCCAGCCACGACGATCCAGCAACAGACTGGCAACAGGTACAGCGCAGACCCTTCCCAGACAGCGGTGGCTGGAGCCGATTGACGGCAGAGAAAAAGCTGAGCAGCATCGACGGGGTAAGAGAGAGGGTGAAGCGCACAGGGCGCAGCTGGGGGTTGAAAACCGAGCGGCATCGAGGAAAAACAAAAACAGAGAGAGAGAGGGTAAAGCAGCAGCCGGACTCAGGACTGAGCGGCGGAAATGGGAAAGGCGCACAGGAGAACGCGTAGAGCACAGCCAGGGCTGAAGGGCTGAACGGCGAGCGTGGGAAGAAAGGAAAGCGCAGGAGACGCCATTTTGTGCCAGCGGAGAAGAAGGGAGAGCACGGGAGATGCCATTTTTGACAGTTAAATCACAGCCAGGGATGCCAAAGAGTGGCAGTATCTCTGCGTTCGACAATGAAGTCGAAGATTGGGTGACATATGTGGAACGCATTGACGTGTACTGCGGGGTGGATGAAGTGCCAGATGCTAGGAAAGCACTGGTTTTGTTAAATTCCATGGGTGCAAAAACTTATGGCTTACTGCGAAACCTAATAACCCCAGAGAAGCCCGTGGATAAGAATTTCGGAAGCATAGTAGAAATCCTACAGGACCACTTCAACCCCACACCGCTGCTGATAGCAGAAAGATTTAAGTTCCACAAACGGAACCAGCATAAAGATGAAAGTAATGCTGAGTACTTAACGGAACTGCGCAAGCTATCGAAACACTGCCAGTTTGAAGTGGGACTAGCAGATACGTTAAGGGACAAGTTTGTGTGTGGGCTTCAAAGTGAAGGAACCCAGAAACGGCTTCTATCAGAAAAGGATCTTACGCTGAACAAGGCTTTCAGCATGGCAGTCTCACACGAAGCAGCCGCAAGGGGCGCTGCAGAGATACAACGGAGACCGCAAGAATATGGCACCAAAGAAATGTCATATGGAGCAGGGAAGTGTTATCGCTGCAGCAGAACAACACACGACCAGAAGGACTGTTGGTTCAAGGACCAAGTGCGCAGACAGTGTGGAAAAGCAGGACACATAGCAAGAGTCTGCAGGTCAGGGAAGAAAACCAACAGCAAGAAATCTCCACTGGAGAAGTACAAAAAGGTACATAAGGTGATGGACAGTAGTTCAGATGAACAGAAACGTGATACAGACTCCGGAAGCAAGGAGCTGGGTTGTCTGAAACTACATAAGGTAACCAAAATGGAGTTTCACCAGACTATCTGGGTCACACTCAAGATAGACGGAGTCCAAGTGAAAATGAAATTGGACACAGGATCAGCCCTAACAGTCATAAACCAAAGGGACTACAAGCAGCTATTTTCACATATACCCTTGAAAGCTACAGAGATTGTCTTGAAGACGTACACAGGGCAAAAAGTCTACCCCAAAAGAAAAATAAGGGTGAAAGTGATATACAAAGGCCAGGAAATAGCTAAAATGGACCTATATGTATTGCCAGATGGAGGACCACCACTACTAGGACGTGAATGGATCCGGAAGATACAATTAGATTGGCATTCCATACAGGCACTGAAGGTTGAGGCCAAAAAGGATGACGACGTCACACCTGGACGACTGTCAAAAATGCTAACTGATGCAAAAGAAGTGTTCCAGGAGGGACTTGGAACACTAAAAGGCATAACAGCAACGATTGAAATAGAGGAAAATGCAAGCCTAAAGTTTCTTAAGGCCAGACCAGTGCCTCATGCGATCCGACCAGCCGTCGAAGCAGAGCTGGAAGGGTTGGAACGTTCAGGAGTACTGTCCAAAGTAGTCTGGAGCGAGTGGGCTAAACCCATCATTCCTGTAATGAAGAGGTCATTGAGTAATACGCCTGGGGAACCAAAGAAGGTCCGCATCTGTGGGGATTTTAAGGTGACAGTGAACCCAATCCTTCACATGGTACAATATCCGCTTCCACGGATTGAGGATATTTTTGCCTCGCTATCTGGAGGTAAACACTTCACCAAAATTGATCTAGCCCAGGCGTACTTGCAAATGGAGGTAGAAGAAGCCTCGAAAAAATACCTCACGATCAACACTCTTAAAGGTCTCTACCAATACAACCGGCTGGTGTTCAGGGTAGCATCAGCTCTGGCTATTTGGCAATGGGCGATGGATCAAGTCCTGCAAGGGATTCCAGGGACCCAGTGTTATTTGGACGACATCCTGGTCACGGGCGAAAATGACAGTGATCACCTCGCCAACCTGGAGAAGGTGCTCACTAGATTAAAGGAATATGGGCTACAAGCTAATCGCCACAAGTGCGAGTTTTTCCAGAAACAGATCTCGTATTGTGGCCACGTTATTGATGAAGAGGGGTTACATAAGTCCCCTGAAAAGATTGAGGCAGTAGTCAAAGCTCCAACACCGGAAAATGTGTCACAACTGAGGTTGTTCCTTGGGCTGGTGAACTACTACCATAAGTTCTTACCAAATTTGTCTACAGTATTACACCCATTGAACACCCTACTGCAAACGGGGGTACCATGGAAGTGGAATGACGAACGTAAACGAGCTTTCCAGAAGTGCAAAGAATTGATCACATCAAAAGAGGTGTTGGCCCATTTCAACCCAGCACTACCAATTTGTTTGGCACGTGATGCATCACCCTATGGTATTGGAGCGGTGCTGTCGCACAAATTCCCAGACGGGTTGGAGAGGCCAGTAGCCTTTGCGTCTCGGTCACTAACCTCAGCTGAGCGCAACAATGCCCAGATTGACAGGGAAGCCCTCAGCCTAGTATGGGGAGTAAAAAAATTCAATCACTATCTGCATGGGCAGAAGTTCACCTTGCTGACTGACCACCAGCCACTTGTTTCCATCTTTAATTCAAAGAAGGGCGTTCCGGTGATGACTGCACAACGGTTACAAAGATGGTCCCTTTTTCTAGTGGCGACCCAATATGAAATAGAATATAAAGGCACGAAACAGCATGGAAACGCTGATGGGCTATCATGCCTGCCACTGCCTACTGTGGAGGAAGCACCAGCAGTGGACCCTATCGAGATATTTTATTCGTCAATAATTGAACGATTGCCAGTAACTAACGCGGATATAGAGAAGGAGACCCGCAATGATCCGACACCGTCTCGTGTATGTGATTTGACGGTGAGGGGATGGCCAACACATGGCGACTCACTGTTGCCAGCATTCTCATCCGGAAGAGAACAGCTGTCAGTATGCCAGGGGACAGTGATGTGTGGATCCCGAGTGGTAATTCCACCCAAGTTAAGGGAGAGAGTGCTAAATGAGCTTCGCGAAGGTCATCTGGGAGGGGTGAAAATGAAAAGCCTTGCTAGGGCTTATGTGTGGTGGCCGGGGATTGATCAACAAATTGAGGACCTAACCAAGAGCTGCTCAGGATGCCAGAAGATCCAAAATCACCACCACATGCCCCTCTACACCCATGGGAGTGGCCCTCCTCTCCATGACAACAGGTGCATATTGATTTTGCTGGTCCATTCATGGACTCAATGTTCTTAATAGCAGTGGATGCTCACTCGAAATGGCCTGAGGTGATCAAAATGTCCTCAACCACGACAAAGAAAACGATTGCAGCCCTACGGACCATATTTGCCAGGAACGGCTTGCCAGAGCAGATTTGCTCTGATAATGGACCACAGTTTGTGTCCGAAGAGTTTCAGAAATTTATGAGAAGGAGTGGGGTAAGGCATTACACATCCGCCCCATATCATCCAGCCACAAATGGATTGGCTGAGAGGCTCGTACAAACCTTTAAAAAGGCGATAAAGGCCATGCGCGATGATGAAATTCCACTACAGCATAAGGTGGACAATTTCCTGTTAGCCTACAGAAATGCGACACATGCAGTTACCAACCAGACCCCGGCCATGATGTTCTTTAACCGAAGGTTGAGATCTCGTCTGGATTTGCTCAGACCGAATGTGCGAAGAAATGTTGAGGATAAACAATTCCAGCACATCAATGAGAAGCCGACAAGGAGCTTCAATGTAGGACAACCAGTCTTGGCCCGTGACTACCGAACAGAGAAATGGCAACACGGAACGATATGCACACGGCAGGGGCCATTAATGTACACAGTGGATGTCGGGGAGAACATTGTGAGACGCCACGTCGATCAGATCTTAGCGTCACAGGAACGAGTCAACCCCATGTCTCGCATACCTGGGGATGAACCCGACATACCAGTAGCATCTACCTCAGAAACAGTAGCAGTGGAAACTGATGAACTAACCGACGAAAGGGGGCCAGAATCGCCTCCGCACCAAGAACAAGAACCTCAGGAAAGGCGCTATCTGTATTGATTTGTATTTGGGTTCAATGACGACACATTCATGAAAGAGAATGTCTTTTAATCTAAAGTATGTTCAACTCAGTTAACAGCATTACAGGAGACACCATCTTAGAGATCCATCTAAAACGAAACTAAAACTAAACTCTGCCTCTCTCACATGCCCTCTGCTGGTCAGGCATAAATAATCAATCAGGCAAATATGCTGGTAAGGCATAAATAATCAAACAGGCAAATACCATCACTATTTGCTGATATCATTACATCTCCCTTTCTTAAAACAAAAGTATTTTACTTTTATCTAACAACATGTTTTCTTTGTATTACTCTGCATTTTAACTGTAACACTTAATGAACTTACATTATCATTATCATTATCAAGGTTTTTTAACCTTGCTTTGTGTGTTCACATGAAATATGTAAATACACTAGAACTTGAAGAAAGAATAAGATAACATTACTTCCTTCTATAACAAGAGTCCTTAAATTTGCTCAATGAGTCTCTCAGGGGGCTTCACGTGTCTTGAGGATTTTCTGATTGATTGTCCTTGAATCTGAGTTGTTGCCTCAGATGATGATTTCTCAGCTGTGTGATCAGGTTGTTCAACAGTATCAGTCTTTTGACCTGCTGTGGCTGGTCCCATGAGAAGATCCAGACGATTTCTTCACAGAACAGCACCCTCATCTGTCTGAATGGTGTATGATCTTGGTTGAACTTCACTCAGGACAGTTCCCTTCTGAGTCCATATGTTTGTTTTGTCTTTGAACCTTACTTGGTCACCAGTGTGGAGTTCAGGTAGGTTTTGTGTTCCTCTGTCACAGTAGTACTTTTGCTTTTCTTTCTGTTGTTCTTTGAACTTCCTCACTTTCTCCCCCTCTTTTGTTTTCAGGAGGTTCTCTGGGATGGGTAGGTTTGACCTTAGCAGACGCCCCATAAGGAGTTTGGCTGGTGACATACCACACTCGAGTGGTGTTGTGCGGTATACAAGCATGCTCTGGTAGAAGTCAGTTCCACTGTCTTTTGCCTTGTACATCAGTCTTTTCACTGTCTGGACCGATTTTTCCACCAGTCCATCGGACTGTGGAAAGTGAGGACTTAACGTTGTGTGGACAAAGTCGCACTCTTTGGCAAAGTGTCGGAAACTTGCATTGTAAAACTGGGGTCCGTTGTGTGTGAAGACCTCGCTTGCCACGCCATGTCTGGAGAATATGGCTTTCATACATGTTATCACAGCATCTGCAGTGGTGGTGTACAGTCTACAAACCTCTGGATACAGGGAGTAATAGTCTGTGACTACAAGATAGTCCTTCCCTTGACATACGAATAGGTCAGCGCCTATCTTCTGGTAAGGTCTGTCTGGCACTGGGTGTGGCTTTAGTGGTTCTACCGGATTGCTTGCTCAATATTTCAGGCATATTGTGCAGTTTAACACCTCATTTGTCACATCTTGGTTGATTCGTGGCCAGTACATCACCTCTCGTGCTCTTTTCTTACACTTTTCGATTCCCAGATGTCCTCCATGGATCCTTTTTAGCATCTCTTTTCTCAGACTCTTTGGGATATCTATTTTACTTCCTTTGTAGATGATGTCTTCGACCACTGATAGTTCCACCCTGCAGTTCCAGTACTCTGCCATGTCAGGTGAGCAGTCTTGCTTCATGTTGGGCCATCCATCCAAGATGCTTTTCCTCAGTCGTCTCAGTGTTTCATCTTTGTTTGACTCAGTCTTTATGAGCTCAATTTTTGCATCTGCTATGGGCAGTGCACTTGTGATCATGTCCATGTAGGCGTTCACTTTTTCATCCATTTTGGTGTTTGCGGGCTCACTTGGGTCAACAGCTCTGGACAACGTGTCTGCTGTATACATCAGCTTACCCGGTGTGTACGCAACATTCAGTGTATAGCGTTGCAGCCTGATCATCATTCTTTGTATTCTAAGTGGACAGCTAATTAGTGGCTTTTGGAACAATGCAATCAAGGGCTTATGGTCAGTCTCTACACTGATTGCTTGTCCTGCCACAAACTGGTGAAATCTTTCACAGGCGTATGTGATGCTGAGCAGCTCCTTTTCTATTTGAGCATATCGCGTCTCCGCGTCTGTCATTGAGCGCGATGCATATGCAATAGGTTGCCAGTAGTCATATTTTTGCAGAAGAACGGCACCGAGCCCACTCTGTGATGCATCTGATGATATCTTGATGGGTCTCGCTGGGTCATAAAACCTCAGAACTGGTTCCTCTGTGAGCAGTTTCTTTAGCTCGCTTCATGACTTCTCATGCTCATGATACCATTCCCATTCTATGTTCTTTTCAGTTAGTCGTCTCAGTGGCGCCATCTTTTCTGAGAGGTTGGATATGAATTTACCCATGTAGTTGATCATTCCATTAAACTTCTGCACGTCCTTTTTGCATTGTGGCTTTGGCATATTCTCAATGGCGGACACCTTTCTGGGATCTGGTCTGATGCCCTCACCGCTAAGGGTATCTCCCACGAATGTCAGTTCTGTCACCCCGAGCTGGCATTTCTCTCTATTCAGCTTCAGGTTTGTTTTCCTTGTTGCTTCCAGCACTTTTTTCAGTCTCTCGTCATGCTCAGTTCTCGTGGTTCCCCATACTATGATGTCATCCATTGATGTATCAACTCCCTCCAGGTGCTCATAGATCATATGGATAGTTTTGTGATACACTTCAGGAGCTGAGGCAATGCCAAATGGTAACCTTAGGAATCTGTATCTGCCAAATGGACTGTTGAACGTGCACAGTCTTGAACTTGCCTCGTCCAGCTTCATCTGCCAAAATCCTGATGATGTATCTAACGTGCTGAAATACTTTGCATTTGCAAACTGTGACATGATTTCCTCACGTGTAGGAAGCTTGAAGTGCTCTCTCTTAATTGCTCTGTTTAGATCTCTTGGATCCAGGCAAATTCTGAGCTTTCCATTCTTTTTGTCCACAATGACGAGGGAACTCACCCACTCAGTTGGCTCATCTATCTTCTGAATCACGTTCAGGCTTTCCATCCTGTCCAACTCTGCCTTCAGTTGCTTTTGAAGAGCAAACGGAACTTTTCTGCATGGATGTATGACCGTTGGCATACTTTTATCTACTCTGATTGTGTGTTCTCCTGGAAGGCAGCCTAGACCCTGAAATAGGTCGTTGTACTCTTTCATGAGTTCATCATAGACTGTCTCTCCTTCGCTTTCCACAATGAGGACTCTCTTTACCAGGTTCAGTCTCTCACAGGCTATTAAACCTAGTATGGCTTGCACATCCTTTGGCACCACGATTAATGCTAACGTGTGCTCTCTGTCCTTGTGTGTCACTTTGACAATGCATTTTCCTTTCACTGGTATATCAGTACCTGAGTATCCTGTCACTTTCACTTTGATTCCATGTATCTTTGGTCTGGGTCTAATTTTCTTAAAATCAGCCTCTGATATCACGTTAACTTGTGCTCCAGTATCCAATTTAATGGAATGTGTATGTCATTCACTCTTAGTGTCAACATTCAGTCTCTTTTTTCTTTTTTGTTTTCAGACACAACATCCACATAGAACTCCTCTATCTCGCTTTCATCTACTGCATGGACCTTGTTTTGTTGTGCTTGGTTCTTACAGCAACGGGCATAATGGTTGTTTTTCTTGCAACTATTGCATGTTTTACCATATGCTGGACACTTTTTTGGTGGATGCTGTGTACCGCATCAACTACATGACTTTCGATTGTCCCTTTCATTTTTGTTCGCTGGCCACGCCTCTTTTTTCACATTGGCGCTCTTTTTGTTAAACGGTTTGTGTCCGTTCTTTCTCACTGCATCCACGTTGCAGCTATTGTCACTGAACAGTTCCTTTGCCTGCCACTTCACAGTCTTTGTAGCCCTACACAGTGCTATGGCTTTTCCCAGGTCTAGATTTTGCTCTCTTAGCAGTCTTTCCCTTAGACCATTATCTGGAATACCACACACCAGTCTGTCTTTTATCAGCGAGTCTGTCAGTCCCCCAAATTCACATGTTTTGCTTCGGTTTCTCAGTTCAGTCACATACTGATCAATAGTCTCTCCCGTTTTCTGTACACGTGAAAAATCTATGCCTCTCAAACGTCACGTTACATTTAGGTATGCAGTAGGCCTCAAACTGTTCCATTATTTTATCCAACTTAATTTTGTCTCCCTCAGCAGCGAATGTGGAGTTATTATACACCTCCAGCGCTTCATCACCCACGACATGTAAGAACACTGACGCTTTCATTTTATCATTTTTCTCGTCAGCTCCGATTGCTGATAAAAACAACTCCAAACGTTGTTTGAACCTTCTCCAATTTTCAGCCACATTACCTGTCAACTGAAGCTTCGCCGGTGGGAGTAAACCTTCCATTTTTCACTTCGTTAGCTATTCTCCAATGGTAAGTAACGATGTTCTCTTTTTGCTTGCTAATATGTGGAGAGCTGATTTAACTTCAGATTTTTCCTCTTCATCTCTTTCAATCACTTCTGACACCATGTATTGATTTGTATTTGGGTTCAATGACGACACATTCATGAAAGAGAATGTCTTTTAATCTAAAGTATGTTCAACTCAGTTAACAGCATTACAGGAGACACCATCTTAGAGATCCATCTAAAACGAAACTAAAACTAAACTCTGCCTCTCTCACATGCCCTCTGCTGGTCAGGCATAAATAATCAATCAGGCAAATATGCTGGTAAGGCATAAATAATCAAACAGGCAAATACCATCACTATTTGCTGATATCATTACATCTCCCTTTCTTAAAACAAAAGTATTTTACTTTTATCTAACAACATGTTTTCTTTGTATTACTCTGCATTTTAACTGTAACACTTAATGAACTTACATTATCATTATCATTATCAAGGTTTTTTAACCTTGCTTTGTGTGTTCACATGAAATATGTAAATACACTAGAACTTGAAGAAAGAATAAGATAACATTACTTCCTTCTATAACAAGAGTCCTTAAATTTGCTCAATGAGTCTCTCAGGGGGCTTCTGATTGATTGTCCTTGAATCTGAGTTGTTGCCTCAGATGATGATTTCTCAGCTGTGTGATCAGGTTGTTCAACAGTATCAGTCTTTTGACCTGCTGTGGCTGGTCCCATGAGAAGATCCAGACGATTTCTTCACAGAACAGCACCCTCATCTGTCTGAATGGTGTATGATCTTGGTTGAACTTCACTCAGGACAGTTCCCTTCTGAGTCCATATGTTTGTTTTGTCTTTGAACCTTACTTGGTCACCAGTGTGGAGTTCAGGTAGGTTTTGTGTTCCTCTGTCACAGTAGTACTTTTGCTTTTCTTTCTGTTGTTCTTTGAACTTCCTCACTTTCTCCCCCTCTTTTGTTTTCAGGAGGTTCTCTGGGATGGGTAGGTTTGACCTTAGCAGACGCCCCATAAGGAGTTTGGCTGGTGACATACCACACTCGAGTGGTGTTGTGCGGTATACAAGCATGCTCTGGTAGAAGTCAGTTCCACTGTCTTTTGCCTTGTACATCAGTCTTTTCACTGTCTGGACCGATTTTTCCACCAGTCCATCGGACTGTGGAAAGTGAGGACTTAACGTTGTGTGGACAAAGTCGCACGCTTTGGCAAAGTGTCGGAAACTTGCATTGTAAAACTGGGGTCCGTTGTGTGTGAAGACCTCGCTTGCCACGCCATGTCTGGAGAATATGGCTTTCATACATGTTATCACAGCATCTGCAGTGGTGGTGTACAGTCTACAAACCTCTGGATACAGGGAGTAATAGTCTGTGACTACAAGATAGTCCTTCCCTTGACATACGAATAGGTCAGCGCCTATCTTCTGGTAAGGTCTGTCTGGCACTGGGTGTGGCTTTAGTGGTTCTACCGGATTGCTTGCTCAATATTTCAGGCATATTGTGCAGTTTAACACCTCATTTGTCACATCTTGGTTGATTCGTGGCCAGTACATCACCTCTCGTGCTCTTTTCTTACACTTTTCGATTCCCAGATGTCCTCCATGGATCCTTTTTAGCATCTCTTTTCTCAGACTCTTTGGGATATCTATTTTACTTCCTTTGTAGATGATGTCTTCGACCACTGATAGTTCCACCCTGCAGTTCCAGTACTCTGCCATGTCAGGTGAGCAGTCTTGCTTCATGTTGGGCCATCCATCCAAGATGCTTTTCCTCAGTCGTCTCAGTGTTTCATCTTTGTTTGACTCAGTCTTTATGAGCTCAATTTTTGCATCTGCTATGGGCAGTGCACTTGTGATCATGTCCATGTAGGCGTTCACTTTTTCATCCATTTTGGTGTTTGCGGGCTCACTTGGGTCAACAGCTCTGGACAACGTGTCTGCTGTATACATCAGCTTACCCGGTGTGTACGCAACATTCAGTGTATAGCGTTGCAGCCTGATCATCATTCTTTGTATTCTAAGTGGACAGCTAATTAGTGGCTTTTGGAACAATGCAATCAAGGGCTTATGGTCAGTCTCTACACTGATTGCTTGTCCTGCCACAAACTGGTGAAATCTTTCACAGGCGTATGTGATGCTGAGCAGCTCCTTTTCTATTTGAGCATATCGCGTCTCCGCGTCTGTCATTGAGCGCGATGCATATGCAATAGGTTGCCAGTAGTCATATTTTTGCAGAAGAACGGCACCGAGCCCACTCTGTGATGCATCTGATGATATCTTGATGGGTCTCGCTGGGTCATAAAACCTCAGAACTGGTTCCTCTGTGAGCAGTTTCTTTAGCTCGCTTCATGACTTCTCATGCTCATGATACCATTCCCATTCTATGTTCTTTTCAGTTAGTCGTCTCAGTGGCGCCATCTTTTCTGAGAGGTTGGATATGAATTTACCCATGTAGTTGATCATTCCATTAAACTTCTGCACGTCCTTTTTGCATTGTGGCTTTGGCATATTCTCAATGGCGGACACCTTTCTGGGATCTGGTCTGATGCCCTCACCGCTAAGGGTATCTCCCACGAATGTCAGTTCTGTCACCCCGAGCTGGCATTTCTCTCTATTCAGCTTCAGGTTTGTTTTCCTTGTTGCTTCCAGCACTTTTTTCAGTCTCTCGTCATGCTCAGTTCTCGTGGTTCCCCATACTATGATGTCATCCATTGATGTATCAACTCCCTCCAGGTGCTCATAGATCATATGGATAGTTTTGTGATACACTTCAGGAGCTGAGGCAATGCCAAATGGTAACCTTAGGAATCTGTATCTGCCAAATGGACTGTTGAACGTGCACAGTCTTGAACTTGCCTCGTCCAGCTTCATCTGCCAAAATCCTGATGATGTATCTAACGTGCTGAAATACTTTGCATTTGCAAACTGTGACATGATTTCCTCACGTGTAGGAAGCTTGAAGTGCTCTCTCTTAATTGCTCTGTTTAGATCTCTTGGATCCAGGCAAATTCTGAGCTTTCCATTCTTTTTGTCCACAATGACGAGGGAACTCACCCACTCAGTTGGCTCATCTATCTTCTGAATCACGTTCAGGCTTTCCATCCTGTCCAACTCTGCCTTCAGTTGCTTTTGAAGAGCAAACGGAACTTTTCTGCATGGATGTATGACCGTTGGCATACTTTTATCTACTCTGATTGTGTGTTCTCCTGGAAGGCAGCCTAGACCCTGAAATAGGTCGTTGTACTCTTTCATGAGTTCATCATAGACTGTCTCTCCTTCGCTTTCCACAATGAGGACTCTCTTTACCAGGTTCAGTCTCTCACAGGCTATTAAACCTAGTATGGCTTGCACATCCTTTGGCACCACGATTAATGCTAACGTGTGCTCTCTGTCCTTGTGTGTCACTTTGACAATGCATTTTCCTTTCACTGGTATATCAGTACCTGAGTATCCTGTCACTTTCACTTTGATTCCATGTATCTTTGGTCTGGGTCTAATTTTCTTAAAATCAGCCTCTGATATCACGTTAACTTGTGCTCCAGTATCCAATTTAATGGAATGTGTATGTCATTCACTCTTAGTGTCAACATTCAGTCTCTTTTTTCTTTTTTGTTTTCAGACACAACATCCACATAGAACTCCTCTATCTCGCTTTCATCTACTGCATGGACCTTGTTTTGTTGTGCTTGGTTCTTACAGCAACGGGCATAATGGTTGTTTTTCTTGCAACTATTGCATGTTTTACCATATGCTGGACACTTTTTTGGTGGATGCTGTGTACCGCATCAACTACATGACTTTCGATTGTCCCTTTCATTTTTGTTCGCTGGCCACGCCTCTTTTTTCACATTGGCGCTCTTTTTGTTAAACGGTTTGTGTCCGTTCTTTCTCACTGCATCCACGTTGCAGCTATTGTCACTGAACAGTTCCTTTGCCTGCCACTTCACAGTCTTTGTAGCCCTACACAGTGCTATGGCTTTTCCCAGGTCTAGATTTTGCTCTCTTAGCAGTCTTTCCCTTAGACCATTATCTGGAATACCACACACCAGTCTGTCTTTTATCAGCGAGTCTGTCAGTCCCCCAAATTCACATGTTTTGCTTCGGTTTCTCAGTTCAGTCACATACTGATCAATAGTCTCTCCCGTTTTCTGTACACGTGAAAAATCTATGCCTCTCAAACGTCACGTTACATTTAGGTATGCAGTAGGCCTCAAACTGTTCCATTATTTTATCCAACTTAATTTTGTCTCCCTCAGCAGCGAATGTGGAGTTATTATACACCTCCAGCGCTTCATCACCCACGACATGTAAGAACACTGACGCTTTCATTTTATCATTTTTCTCGTCAGCTCCGATTGCTGATAAAAACAACTCCAAACGTTGTTTGAACCTTCTCCAATTTTCAGCCACATTACCTGTCAACTGAAGCTTCGCCGGTGGGAGTAAACCTTCCATTTTTCACTTCGTTAGCTATTCTCCAATGGTAAGTAACGATGTTCTCTTTTTGCTTGCTAATATGTGGAGAGCTGATTTAACTTCAGATTTTTCCTCTTCATCTCTTTCAATCACTTCTGACACCATGTATTGATTTGTATTTGGGTTCAATGACGACACATTCATGAAACAGAATGTCTTTTAATCTAAAGTATGTTCAACTCAGTTAACAGCATTACAGGAGACACCATCTTAGAGATCCATCTAAAACGAAACTAAAACTAAACTCTGCCTCTCTCACATGCCCTCTGCTGGTCAGGCATAAATAATCAATCAGGCAAATATGCTGGTAAGGCATAAATAATCAAACAGGCAAATACCATCACTATTTGCTGATATCATTACACTATCCAGAAAGGATTAGGAAGCCACCCCAAAGACTGAATCTATAAATGGACTATTTCTGTTTAATGTGCATGTTAAAGTGTTAATTGTTATTTGAATATTATGGGTGCTGCTAATCTAAAAGGGGAGGAATTGTAGTGTATGTACCTTTAAGAGAGAACTACTTTTACAGCTCCTGTATACTGTAGTACCGGCAGTGACCACCCCTGTATATAAGCCTTGAGCATGCCTCTGTACTGCCAGTCTTGAGACTACCCTACTCCAGTAAACACCTGTTGATTGTTAAGTTACAGCCTCCGTGTAGTTATTGGAAAACATCATACTCTAAGAATCATGGATCCAACACCCAGCACTTGAATGCCTATTTAAAACCGCAGTGTGGGTTCAGAGCTGCTGATGCGAAGCGTATAAATTGTACCATGGAGGCAATGGCACAAGGCCATGTTCCCCCGCAATTAGCATATATAGGAGGTGGGACATATTGTGTCACCACCGGCACTCCCACTACCAGCATGGACAGCATAGCTGGTGTCCAGTTAGTGACAGCAGTTTCTGTTTTAAACCCGAGGCAGAAGTTCAAGTGGCCCAGGAGCGAATTGTCCCCATTCCTCAACCCTCCACTCTTCACCTCACTGTGAAGGAGAATTTTACGGATTTGCAGAAGTACGTAGCGCACTTTGGCTACGAAATTCCCCCTCTCACTGAACATCTGACCAAAATACTCAAAGCCGTTATAGTTTTGCAGAAACATTTTTATACACTCGAACAGAAAATAGTAGAGATAGGGACGAAGATATTGGATATTGTGACTCCACCCTGGTGGAACATTTTCAGTAATATAGAGGTCCCTTCGTGGATCAGACTGGCTTCCCTCATTCTCATGGTTTGCCAGTTAGGGATAGTGTTGTATTTAGTTTGTATCCAGTGTAAGGGAAAAGGTCAGTGGTAAGAATTCCGAAACCAGAGGATTTGGAAAGAACATTATGTAAAGGTGGAGGGAGATACGCCGGTTTAAGTCTTTTTCCCTGTATTTTGATTAAAGGTTGTTGTTTCTTTGTGTTTGGTATTTTTAATTAAAGGTTTTTCTTTTGTTGTTTTTTTGCGATGCAGTTTAATAAAAAAATCTTGTACCAAGTGGTGCAGGGGTGTTGGGCCCCCTCCATGCTTGGATGTGTGTGTAATGTCTGTAATTTTACTCCCTTTATGCTGATGTACACTACATTGTCGCAGAATGGGAAGTGCATGTGTCGTGGGTATATTAGACAGGTAATTACAGGGGAAGGTTGACTATGGAGGGTCAGAAAAATTTTGCTCACTTAAATGTATGATACTTCAAGCAAGTTTTAGTATCACAGGGGGAACTGTAAGATTCACAAAATTTCTTCATTTCCCCGAAGACTGTTATTAATAAACGGGACCCTGTGTGGACATTTTAAATCAGAAAGGGTGCCCAAGATGGCATCCGTGCCTCGTGGCAGAAAGCCTGTAGGATTTTAAAATGGACTCTGCAACGCAGACAGCTTGTGGAGAAATCGAAACCAAAGCTGTAGTTTTCTGTGAAGAGAGACTTTGTATTTTGCAACCAGACAGGACTCTGAATTATGCATTAGACCAAATTGGAGACAAATCTAAATTCAGTTTAGGCCTATAGTTAAGGCCATCAAGCAGTCTACATATATTATCGGAAACCGATTAACACAGCCATCGAGGCTGGACAGGCCCATCAAGGAACTTTCATGACAATGCAAGTCAATTATCGGGCCGTTAGATGCAATTACCGGCCATCTAAAACCAGTTAGTATGGATTGCTACCATTATTTAAACTAGCCCACCAAAATTAAGACAAAGGTACTAACCTGATTTGGCGCGCAGATAAGGGTTTTCAATGAAGGTATAATTGAAGGCCCCGGGTAGCAATCGGTGTGTGGAGTCGTTCGTGGGAGTCCATTGGTTGGTTGGTGTGCTGCTGCTCTTCGGCCCCTCGCCCTCGTGGCTGCCGCTCTTTCCCCATCCCGCGCTTACCCCCTGGCCTTTGCCCGTGCCTTTTGCCACTCCATCTGAAAACCGCCCCGGCACTGCATCGGGCAGACATGGACAATTCAGGCCAGGCGAGGCAGGGCGTGACGAGGAGAGGAGGGAAGAGCACGAGGAGGGAAGACCACCGGAGGGAAGACCGGCTGAAGAAGACCAACTGAGGGGAGGCTTCGAATTATCGGGCCTTCAGCCTCGGCCGACCTTCGAATATCTGCACACCAACTCAAACTGGCGGCTGTCGACGAAGAACCATCCCTGCAAGGTAAAGTACCCAAACAGAGACTTTAACTTTGGAGTACGCGAACCTGGACAACGCCCTTGCAGCGCCCGAAAACCACGTGATGACAGCAGGCTCCAGAGAGCACCAAGAGCGAACCTCGAACCCAACCGCTGTTTTGAGTCTAACAAACCCTTTTGATTGGTGAGCATGAAGTTCTGACCCCTCATAGCTTAATCTATTTAGGTATAGGGGGTGGGATAAGGATAAGGGGATTGTTAAGATAGTTGTTTTCCCTCAATGTGCCGTGTGTTCCCCATTCCCTGTATAAGTATTGTTATTATTATTCTTTTGTATTTTTGCCCGTAGAAGTGTACATTAGTAATCTTTCTTTCCATAAGATTGTATGAAGTTTTATTCCTCTTCAATAAAATCTTGGGTTTTGTTTACATCCAACCACCTGTCTACTCGAGTCTTCTCTGTACCGCCGCCTTGTACCTAAGTCCACTGTCTAGAACCCAGGGGCGTGGGAGCAATTCGAACTGCTCACAAAACAGTCAGAGGCATAACTGGCTGGGCGTATGCGCCAAACACCACCACACGCCAACCCCTACAAAGGCACAATAAGATTACAACATTGGAAATTACTAGAATAATTACAGACATATAAAAGTACACTTAGTTGGGAATGGGAAACACACGGCACAACGAGGGAACAATCACATTAATAATCCCCCTACCCTTGTCCCACCCCCAATACCTAACTAGATTGAGCTAAGAGGTGCCAGGGGTTTATGCTCACCAATAGGGTTTCCTTGACAGTTCAAAATCTGTCAATTAAGCCAGTCGCGGTTTCGGGGTTCGCTCTTTGTGACCTTTGGTGCCTGCTGTCCCCATGTGGTCTCAGTCTTGGGAACTGCGAAGGTCCCTCAATTGGGTTGAGTCCGCTGATGCAGTAAGGGCACGGTTATGAATTTGTCCGGTAAGTCCCCTTTTCTTTTGCTAGAAATAGGGATAGTAAAGTCTTTTGTTGGATACCTTAGTTTGTAGAGTGGAAACTTCGGGTTTTGTTCTTCTTGTGGTGGTTTGGTCGTCGAGTTTCGTTGCGACTGGGGCTCGGTTGGTGGCCTTCGGTGTCGGCTTGGTCGTGTAAGGCTGCGGTTGCGGCCTAGTTGTTCTCAGTTGAGCCTGCCCCGCCGTGTTGTTACGTCGATCTTGTTGTTTGGCTCTGTTCCTTATCGTGCCCCGATGGCTAGCCCTCTTCTGCCATGCTGAGCGTGCTGAGCTACTGGTGGGCCTACAATTATACAGGTTTTGCATCCCTTATCTGCGCGCCAAATCAGGTCTAGTTCTTTGTTTAATTTTGGCGGGCTCATCTAAGGTGATTACAGTCACTCACCTTAACTGCTTTTGGGGCGGTTGTCTCCTTGCTTAATGGCTTTAATATCCTGGCTGTTTGTTCTTAATGATTTTTAATCAGCGTTTTTCTGTCTTCGTAGCTACTTCGAACTGTAACCAATTATGAATGCAAAAAGTTAATGGCATCAAGATTAGGTCTATCCTGAATTGATCTGTTTCAAGATGAAGGATGCATATTCTGTGTTTATCTAGCTGTCTGGCTTTAGAAATAACAAAGTCTCTCACACAGGTCCATGCATATCAGGTTTCTTTTTCTTTTTCAAAACTTTGAATGGGCCTGCCTTTGCAGGGCCTTGCTTTTTAAAATCCTGCAGGCTTCTGTCACGAGGTTCAGAAGCCATTTTCTTTTGGGTACCCTTTTTAATAACTTGTCCATTCAAGGTCCCTTTTATTGATAACTTTTGGGGAATGTGGGAATTCTGACAACCCTACACTCCGCCTGTTGATACTAAACTCGCTTTAAGTATCATACCTTCAAGGTGAGCAAAATTCCCAACCCTCCATAGTCAACCTTCCCTGTAATTACCTATCCATGATCCCATGACACATGCATTTCCCATTCTTTAAAATGTAGTGTACATAAGCATACATAGGCAGAATACAGTTATTTACACACATCCAAGCATGTAGGGGGTCCAACACCCCTGCAGCACTCGGTACACATACATCTTTATTAAAATAACACGTTGAAAGTCTTTATAAAAATAACCAAAAAAACACAAAAAAACAACAATCTTTATTCAGAAACACAAAAAAAATTCAAACAGGTGTATCTCCCTCCACCTTAACATAATGTTCCTTCCAGGTCCTTTGGTTTCAGAATTCGAGTATTTGGCCTTTTCCCTTGCACTGAGTGCACACTAGGTACAATACTATTCCCAGCTGGCAAACCACAAGGATGTGGGAAGCCAGTCTAATCCATGAAGGGACCTCTATGTTTTCAAAAATGTCCCACCAGGGTGGAACCACAATATCCAATATTTTGGCCCCTATCTCTACTATCTTCTGCTCCAGAGTGTAGAAATGTTTCTGTGAGGCTATTACTGCTTTTAGTATTTTGGTAAGATGTTCTGGGAGAGGGGGATTTCGTAGCCGAAATGTGCTACATATTTTTGCAGGTTGGTGAAATTCTCTTTTACTGTGAGGTGAACAGTGGAGGGTTCAGGAATGGGGACAATCCGTTCCTGAGCCACTTGAACTTCTGCCTCGGGTTTAAAGCAGAAACTGCTGTCACTTACCGGACACCAGCTATGCTGTCCATGCTGGTAGTGTGACACAATATGTCCCACCTCCTATATATGCTACCTGTGGGGGAACATGGTCTTGAACCATTACCTCCATGGTACAGTTTATAAGTTTTGCGCCAGCAGCTTTAAACCTGCACTGTGGTTTTGAATAGGCATTCAAGTGCTGGGGACACAGTATTATGTGTGCTCCCTGGCTCCAGCACCCCGAGACATCAGTACCTGTCATAGCGTGCTCCCACTTTATGACATAAGGTGGGACCGCTGTGAAACGGATGTGTGCACCCCCTTGAATGACTCCAATGTTCTCTACCCTGTATACCGGTGCGGGTCGGGTTGTCCCACCCATGACCAGCATCCTTAATACTATACCCATGATAGTATGGTTTGAACATCCACAATCTACTGGGACTGGGTAGGCCTCAGAAGCTAGCCGGAGTTGACATGGGCTTAATGCATTCTCAAATGGATGGAGGGCTGCGAGGTGCTTGTTGCTGATCCAGGAGGGGACTAAACCCTGTTTTAAATCCTCCAGGTTACTGTGGCCCTTGCCCAGCAACCATGCGCCGTACAGTACGCACACCTCATTCTGTGCAGCCTGATCTGAAGCATTTCTGTCCTCTCTTATAAAAAACAAAAAACAAAAATAAGGGGATTTACAGTTTTGGTGTGTCTTTCCAGCTCAGCTATTATCTCTTTTAAATGGAGCATCATGGCCTCGTCCTCATGTAACTCTGAGCCTACTACCTTATTTTCATCCATTAATATTTTCCTCAATTGTGTTTTAGGCCGTTTATCTGTGTCTTCAATTCTATGTCATCCAAGCTGTTTATGACAGAGGATCCTGTGTTAAACGCTGTGAAAACATTATTCCAGGCTCCCCTTCTTTGTCTCCCCGCATTACCAAAATACTCATTGTGTGTGGTGTACAGTTCTGTTTTGTCTACATTGGCAAAATCGAACTCGTAGAATTTCATAAACATTTCTTTTAACAGGGCCTGGTATAGCTGTTCTGTCTCTTTGGGGCAGCACTCAGGTAAGTGTACCTCAGTAAGGTTTAAAATCACGGAAGCTACCACGTAGTGTACCCCCGGTATAGCACCTGATCCGTTGGCACTAGTACCAGCCCATTCCCATGTCCCTTGGTGGTGGCAGGGCACCCCTCCCTGTGTGTCCTTGCTGCCTGGGTCATGGGCAGAGGCTTTCGGGGGCGGGTTACAAGTTCAGTGGCATTCACTGGGATCGGGAGGTATGGGACCGCGCACACCTGCAGGCTGGTTTCTCGCTCCACCCCCTCCCCGGCATCTTGCCATTGCCAGTGGAAAATGATGGATATGCCTGTGGGGCAGACCTTCTCTGACCCCCACATACAGACATAAATCCCCCGATCCGGTTCCCACCACTTGTCCCAGCACACACTCAATCCTCCTCGGGTCCCTGTAATCGTCCGATGGGTATTGTTCCCCAATCGTTCCCACTTGACTGCAGGGTTTCCCATATCCTTGCTCAGTTTTCTGAGCCACCACCACCTATCCAAAGGAATCTGTCCCTTGCATGTTAAACATACACGTTTCCCTATGGTGACACTGACCCTTGTAGCAACGACCTGTACCCTGGGGCACAGGAGGGAGGCCTCCCCATACGTGACCCTGGTCTGGCTGGAGTACTGAGTCGAATTGGACCCCAACCACCCTGGCCACCTTCCCTCGTGGAAGTAAATGGCGAGCTCCTCCACACCCCGTTCGCCACCTCCATCGGTAACGATCGGTGGTCTCTCTCCTGAGCACCCATAGATGTGGGAGTCATCCACGTCACCTCGCTTTCCAATGCTCATTCCTAACAGGGCGAGTAGGAGTACGTCCCCCTTCATCTTGAAATCCTCTCCTGCAAAGAGACACAAGAGCATATAGCCAGGTCCCGAGGAGATTCTCTGGCTTGGGTGAAGCATAGTTGAGTCTTGCGACCTCGATTCAATACAAACACTCTTAACAATACTACTACTATTTAAACTGCCAATCACCTCGTTTAAACTTAACCTAAACACCCAAACTTAACAATATCACACTTAAATTGCATAACTATGTACATCCGCTGCCCGTCTCCGGGCGGCCAGCCTAATCCCTGTTTGGGCTGCAGCACACCGCTCCCTTCGGTGTGGCTGCACTGTCCTGTACTTTCGGTCCCTCGCAGCCTGTGGCTGCCGGCTGGGAACCTCTGTCCTTAGATTGACCCCTGACTCGGGAGGCTGTTCCTTTAAACTGGGGAGCCGGTGATCACGGTTTCCTTGGCCGTGGCGTTCGTGGTGACCTTCTAGGGACTTTGGCTGGTGGGGTTTTTCTGGCTGGTGGGCCTTTAACACAAGCCACTGCCCCCTCCTGTGCGGTCTGTGAACTGTCCACTACCGCTGGCTGGGGATCTTCCTCCTCAGGCTTTACCTCTCCTGAACCTGGGCTAGGGGCAGGTAACCCTTCGCAGCCTGATGCTGTGGGTTGAGGGACCTCGCTCTCAAGTCCCACCTCATCTAAACCTGGGTCAGGGGCGGGGTCTTCGCCCTCACATCCCACCTGATCTAAACCTGGGTCAGGGGCGGGGTCTTCGCCCTCACATCCCACCTCATCGAAATCCGAGAACAGTGGGGGAGTGTCCCAAGCAGTGGGCGGGATGGCCCCTCCCCTAAAACAAGCCACTGCACCTGCCTGTGCAGTCTGTGAACTTGCTCCTGCTGCAGGCTGAGGATTTCTATCCTCAGACCTTATCCCAACTGGCTGTTCTCTTTTCTTGTGCTTAAACAATTTACATTGATTAATATGGAACCATTTGGTGCGCCGAGGCATCTTAATGGCGTATACCATGGGGCTGGCCTTGTCTACAATGCTGTAGGGCCCCATGTATAACGGTTCTAGACTTCCTACCTGAGCAAAATTCCTCACCATAACCTGATCCCCTATTTCCCACTCATGGTGTTTTCGGGGTTCTAACAGCAATCGGCTACTCCGATGCTACTTTCCCATGTTCCCAGCCGCCTGCCCGTGGACCTGTTTAAGGTGCTCAAAGAGGTTCCTGGCGAACCTGTCCCGGTTTACCTCCCTGAGCTGACCTTCTGTGAGCACCGGGGCTAGTACATGGGTGGGGGTCCGCATAACCCTGCCAGTCATCAGCTCGTGCGGGGAGTACCCCGTGCTTTTTGACTGGCTGGCCCGGATCCCCATCAGGACCAATGGTAGGACCTCTGCCCATTTTCTAGGCGAGTCCACCGTCTCTTTCCTCAGCCTTTCCTTCAAGGTGCTGTTCATCCTCACCACAATCCCTGAGGACTGTGGGTTGTGTGCAACGTGCCACTTCCCCTCAATGCCGAGCACCATAAGGGTATTCTGCATGACCTGCCCGGTGAAGTGACTCCGTTGGTCAGACTCCACATACTGTGGTAGCCCCCATCGCGAGAACACTTCCCGGACCAGGATCCTGGCTGTACCCAGAGCTGTGGCTGTTTAGCAGGGGAAGGCTTCTACCCATTTCGTGAACACATCTACCAGGACTAGGCAGTACTTATAGCCTCCCTGGGTGGTGGGCAGGGGCCTGATGTAGTTGACCTGTATCGACTGCCGTGGTCCCTCTACCCTCTTGATGTGTCCCATAGGTACCTTCCTTTTGTGGGGGTCAGGGTTGTTAGCAGCACACACCAGACAGCCGGCGCAGAACTCGCGGACATCTTCCCTGAGTCCTGGCCACCATCCCGCCTGTTCCACCCGCTGCCAGGTGGTCTCAGGCCCGGGATGCCCTGCTCCTGGACCCTCATGGGCCATTTGAAGGAATTCCCTCCGGTGCTGCTGTGGTACTACCCATTGTTCTCCCCTAAACAGCATGCCCTCTTTCACAGAGAGGGCTGCTGTGCCGTAAGGGCCCTCTACCTTTTTCCCCTCCGTCACTGCGCTGAGGACTGCCTTGAGGACGGGGTCTTGGGTTTGGACCATCTTGAGGTCCGGGGCTAAAGCTACCCCTGGTGTCCCATTCCTACCCCTGACTGCTGCTACAGGACTGGACCCATATGGATCTCAGAAAATGCCGGTGCATGCACCCTCCTTAGCTAGCATGTCAGCCTGCTGGTTGCCCTGACTACGGGGTTCTGTGGAGGAATGGGCTTTCACCTTATGGCTGAAAACCTCCCCTTCCTCCCCCACTGCTGCTAAGGCTTTCTCCAGCAGGGGTTTCACTGTGAGGGGTCTCCCGTCGGCGGAGGTGTATCCGCGGTAGGACCAGATGGTCGGGTACTCCGTACACGAATTTCATGCTGATCCAGGAGGGGACTAAATCCTGTTTTAAATCCTCCAGATTACTGCGGCCCTCGCCCAGTAACCACGCCCCGTATAGCACGCACACCTCATTCTGCGCAGCCTGGTCAGAAGCATTTCTGTCCTCCCTTATGAGGGCATTTACCGTCTTTGCATGCTTCTCCAACTCCGCTATGATCTCCTTTAAATGGACCATCATAGCCTGGTCCTCATGCAACTCCGAGCCCACTACCTGATTCTCATTCATTAATATCTTCTTTAAATGTGTTTTTAAACCGTTTATCTGGGTCTGTAGCTCGATGTCATCCAAACTGTTGATGACAGAGGACCCAGTGTTAAACGCAGTAAAAACATCATTACATACACCCCTTCTTTGTCTCCCTGCATTACCCAAAACTCTCGGTGTATGGTGTACAGTTCGGTTTTGACCACATGGGCGAAATCGAACTCATAAAACTTCTTGAACATGTCCTTTAATAGGGCCTGGTATAGCTGCTCTGTTTCTTTGGGGCACCACTCTGGCAAATGTACCTCGGTGAGATTTAAAATCACGGAGGCTACCACGTAGTGTACCCCCTGGTACAGCACCTGATCGGTAGGTACTAGTACCAACCCATTCCCTGGTCCCTTGGTGGTGGTGGGGCAACCTTCCCTGGGTAAATTCACCGCCTGTGCCATGGGCAGGGGCTTACAGGGGTGGGTTACAAGCTCAGTGGCATTGACTGGGATCGGGGAGAATGGGACTGCGCACGCCTTCAGGCTGGTATCCCACTTCAACCCCTCCCCGGCGTCTTGCCACTGCCAGTGGAAAATGATGGATATGCCTGCTGGGCAGACCCTCTCTGACCCCCACATACAGATATAAATCCCTTGATCCGGCTCCCACCACTAGTCCCAACACACACTTAATCCTCCATGAGTCCCTGTGATCGTCCGGTGGGTATTGTTCCCCAACCGTTCCCACTCGACTTCGGGGGTCCTCATATCTTTGCTCAGCTTCCTGAGCCACCACCACCTATCCAGAGGAATGTGTCCTTTGCACATTAAACATATACGCTTTCCAACAGTGACACTGACCCTTGTGGTAACGATCTGTACCCTGGGGCACAGGAGGGAGGCCTCCCCGTACGTGCATCCGGTTTGGCTGGAGTACTGAGATGAATTGGACCCCAGCCATCTTGGCCACCTTCCCTCGTGGACGTAGATGGCGGTCTCCTCCGCATTCCATTCACCACTTCCGTTGGTCGCTATGGGCGCCCTGTCTCCCGAGCACCCGTAGATGTGGGTATCTTGCACATCGCCTCGCCTTCCGACGCTCATCCTAATCAGGGCGAATAGGACTACGATCCCCTTCATCCTGAAAGTCTTTCTGCAAAAAGATACAAAAACATGCAGCCAGGTCCCCAAGAGATTCTCAGGCTTGGTGAAGCATGGTTGGGTCCCGTGACCTCGACCCAAATATATACACTCTTGGCAGGTTACCACTTAACCTAAAACTACCCATCACCTTATTTAACTTAAACTAAAACACCCAAACTTAAGCCAAATATTTAAACTTAACAATAACTAAACTTAAACTACCTAAACTATGCACAACCGCGGCCCGTCTCTGGGTGGCCAGGCTAATTCCTGGTTGGGCTGCAGCTCACCGCTACCTCTGGCGTGGCCACACCATCCTGCACCATTGGTCCCTCGCAGCCCATGGCTGCTGGCTGAGGAACTCTGCCCTTGAACTTCCCCCTAACTCGAGGGGTGGCTCTTGGTAACTGGGGAGCTGGTGACCATGGCTTTCTCGGCTGAGGCATCCGCGGGGACCTTCTGGGGGCCTTGGCGGGTGGGACTTTCTTGGCCGATGGGCCTTTAACCCGAGCCGCCGTTCCACCAGTCTTGACCTCTCCCGAACCTGGGCCAGGGGCAGGTAACTCTTCGCAGCCTGTTGCTGCGAGCTGAGAGTCTCCGCCCCCAGGTCCCATGGCTGTGCCTGGGGCGGGATTTTCGACCTGAGGTCCCTCCCTCTCTGCACCTGGGTTAGGGGCGGGGTTTTCGCCCTGAGGTCCCTCCCCCTCGTCTGGATCCCAGAAGAGTGGGGGAGTGTCCCAACCGATGGGCGGGGTGGTCCCTCACTTTAAGCAGGCCACAGCACCTGCTTGTGCAGTCTGTGAACTCGCACCTGCTGGAGGCTGAGGTTCTTTATCCTCAGACCCTACCCCAACTGGCTGCTTTCCCCTTTCAGGTGTAAACACCTTAAACTGGTTGATATGAAACCATTTTGTACGCCGGGGCATCTTCACGGCATATACCATGGGGCTGGCTTTATCTACAATGCTGCAAGGCCCCATCTACAATGGTTCCAAACTTCCTACTCGGGCATAGTTTCTTACCATAACCTGATCTCCTCCTTCCCACTCGTGGTGCTTTCTGGGTTCGAGCATCAATCGGTTACTCCAATGCTGCCTTCCCATGTTCCCAGCCACCTGCTCGTGGACTTGCTTCAGGTGCTCAAAGAGATTTTGGGCGAACCTGTCCCAGTTTACCTCTCTGAGCTGACCCTCCGTGAGCACCGGGGCTAGTACATGGGTGGGGGTCCGCATAACCCTGCCAGTCATTAGCCGTACGGGGAATACCCCGTGCTTTTAGACTGGCTGGCCCGGATCCCCATCAAAACCAGC
Source organism: Somniosus microcephalus (assembly GCF_052327205.1). NCBI lineage: Eukaryota > Metazoa > Chordata > Chondrichthyes > Squaliformes > Somniosidae > Somniosus > Somniosus microcephalus. The sequence goes on from NC_141003.1 coordinate 35,246,770, forward strand.
GGTAGGACCTCAGCCCATTTACGGGGCGAGTCCACCATCTCCTTCCTCAACCTTTCGTTCAGGGTCCTGTTCATACGTTCTACAATCCCTGATGACTGGGGGTTGTGGGCCACGTGCCATTTCCCCTCAATGCCTAACAGCATAAGGGTGTTCTGCATCACCTGTCCGGTGAAGTGACTCCCTTGGTCGGACTCCACATACTGTGGTAGTCCCCACCTCGAGAATACTTCCCAGACCAGGATCCTGGCGGTACCCAGAGCTGTGGCTGTCCTGCAGGGGAAGGCCTCTACCCATTTGGTAAACACATCCACCAGGACTAGGCAGTACTTATAGCCTCCCTGGGCGGCGGGCAGGGGCCCGATGTAGTCGACCAGTATCGACTGCCATGGTCCCTCTACCCTCCTGACGTGTCCCATTGGTACCTTTCTTTTGTCGGGGTCGGGGTTATTTGCAGTGCACACAAGACAGCCTGCATAGAATTCGCGGACATCGTCCCCGAGTCCCGGCCACCACCCCGCCTGGGCTACCCACTGCCAGGTGGTCTCAGGCCTGGGATGTCCCGCTCCTGGACCCTCATGGGCCAGTTGAAGGAATTCCCTCTGGTGCTGCTGTGGCACAACCCACTGTTCCCCCCGGAACAGCATGCCCTCTTTTACGGAGAGGGTTGCTGTGCCGTATGGACCCTCTACTCCTTTTCCCTCAGTTACTGTACTGAGGACTGCTTTGAGGACGGGGTCTTGGGCTTGGACCGTCTTAAGGTCCGGGGCTAATGCTACCCCTACACCCCCTTGGGTCCCATCCCTACCTCTGACCGCTGCCATGTGTCTGGACCCAAATGGGTCCCAGAAAGTGCCTGTGTGGGCACCCTCCTTGGCGAGCAAGTCAGCCTGCTGGTTGCCTTGGCCGCGGGGTTCTGTGGAGGAATGGGCTTTCACCTTGTGGATGAAGACCTCCCCTTCCTCCCCCACTGCGGCTAGGATCTTTTACAGCAGGGGTTTTACCGTGAGGGGTTTCCTGTCGGCGGAGGTGTATCCATGGCGGGACCAGATGGCCAACTACTCCGTACATGAATTGCACGTGAACATGCTGTCCGAGCAAATCGTGTAGGGGGTGGGGAAGATTTCGGGGTGTGTAACGACGTACACTACTGCAGACAGTTCAGCCTGCTGGGCACTCATGGTGTTGGGGAGCTTAATCACCAGGGCAATGTTTGCCGCTGGGTCGTAAACTCCACACCCCGTGAGACGCTCGCCAGCAGATACCATGCTGGAACCATCTACATAGATCTCGCGGCCTGTGGGATGTATCCAGGCCCGTAAACCTATGTTTGCTTCCCAAAACCCTTCGATGGAACACCGGTGGGCTGTTCCAGGATATACCAGGTTGGCTGCAAGCTTTAGCTCACAGAGACCCTTCACCTTCAGATCCATCTGTGAGAGGAGCAAGGTCCAGCGGGCAATGCAGGCACTGCTCACTGTCCCATCCTTGATCCTCCCATCCAGAAGCATCTGGGTGGGTGTGTGATGGGTGAGGAGGGTGATGGGAGAGGCGCCTGTGAAGATCAGTGATCTCTTCACAGCACAATGTGTGGCCAAGAGTAGCTCCTCTCCACATCCGTGAGTATCCGGGAGGAGTAGACCACTGGCCTCAGCCGGCCGTGCCGCTCTTGGAGCAGCACAGCACTCAGGCTGTCTCCGCTGGCTGCTACCTCTTGGAAAAACTCTTTCCCCCATCTATGGCCCCTGGAGCTGGTGCAGTCTGCAAGTCTTTCTTGAGCCTGACAAATGCTGCCTGGCAACCCTCATCCCAAAGCCACTCCACTCCCTTGTGTAGGAGTCGGAGCAGAGGGGCTGTGTAGAAAGGGAAGTTTTGGTGTGGGGTTTATGTCTGGCCAGTCAGGCGTATCTGAGCTGCTCCAGGCCCCGTGCGGTTTTGAATCGCTTCCCTTTCTGGTTCTGACCGCCGGACTTATTTCAGCAGCGATATAGACAAAACGAGACTCGTGGTTGGGTGCAAAGAAGGCCAACGTTTATTGAAAATAAAGAATAAATTGCTATACAGTGAAAATAATTATGAATACAGCACACTTGCACACTTATACTTAACGGGGAGGAGAGAAAACGGACACATCGAGGGAAAATTGACTAAAAATGACAATTTAACAAAATTCCCCTTTAATTCCCACCCCTTATACCTATCTACGTTGCCTTGTAATGGGCCAGAAAGTTTATGCTCACCAGTAAATGCCTGCTCCGTGCCCCTGTGGCCTGTCTTGAATTCTTCACCACCCCGAAGTAGAGATACCCCAATAATTCAAAAGTAACGGCTGGTATTCCCCTTCTTCGGGTGGGCTGCTGAGCTGTTCCTCTTATAAGCAGGGCACTGCAGGTGAGGCGGTAGAGAGAGAGAGAATGGCTTCCTGAGTGGCTATCTTTACCATTGACTGTAATGGGTTTGAATGCGTTTCCCATTCGTTTGACTGGTTTGTGAATGGAGCTGTTCAGTTTGAAATGTCCCACTGATTTCTCAAGTGCTGGGCAAACAAACCTTAAGTGTTCAGTAAACAGTACTTAAGTGTTTTGTAAACAATCCATTGCCCTGTGGTCACAGCCCAACCGCAGTTGATTGATAGCTTCAAGTGCTTAAGCCCTTGAGTCAACACTGTTGAGAGCTTGTAAACAAACAATCCTTTGTTCCATGTTGAACTTCCTAAACCGCAGTGGATTAACAGTTTCAGTACCTCAAGTACTTCAGCCAGTGATGGGAGATGTTCAGACAGGCTGTTTTTCTCCTTTGCCACGAGGCCTGACAGCCATCTTTGATGCCCTGGGTTTTAAGGTACATTCCAACCAGGTTTTCTTTAATCAAATAATCTTCGGGGGCTGTCGAAATTTTCCAAAATTTTGCGAACCTTACAGCTGCGGTGGCTGCATAGTCCTCAATAAAGTCTCTGCAGTACCCGGTTGGCCCTAGGAACGACCTCACACCCGTTACTGTGTTGGGGACCGGTAGCTCTTGTACCGCCTCCCTCCTAGCCTTATCTATGGCCCTTTCTCCAGCGCGCACGGTCAGGCCAAGGAATTTCACCTCCTGCTGGCCGATCTGTGCTTTGTTGGGGTTTACCTTGAAACCCTTCTGCTGTAGCAGCTCCAGCAGTTCGGCCAATAGCGGGCCATGCTCCTCTTTCGAATCAGTGAACAGGAGCAGGTCATCCACATATTGCATCAACTGTCTGGGCTGCCTAAAATCCTTCAAACTGTTGGCCATGCACTGATGGAAAATGCTGGGGCTGTTGTGGAAGCCCTGTGGCAAACAGTTCCACGTGTACTGTTGCCCTTTAATCGTAAAGGCAAACTTATACTGATCCTCCCTCCTTAAAGGGATGGACCAAAACCCATTGGAAATATCCAGCACCGTGTAAGTGGCCGCAGATGCTGGAATACTCCCTATGAGGTCGGCAACTGCTGCTACTGTGGGTGCACAGGCTGGGATATTACTATTGAGCACCCGATAATCCACCGTGGCCCTCCAGGAATTGTCCGGCTTTCTGACCGGCCATAATGGAGAGTTCACGTGGGTAGCTATAGGTCTCAGAACTCCCTGCTGCACTACCGAGGACATGGCTGCTTCCATGTCTGGCTCTGCTTCCCTGGGGAAGTTATACTGTTTCTGTGGTCGGGCCATGGGGTCCCCGTCTACGCTGACCTCAAACCCGCTGACCCTCCCGCATTTGTGCTTGTGTGTGGCAAATGTGCCCAGGTGGGCCTGCACAAATGCCTGGAACTCTGGTGGGGTATTGCTGACCATAAGCTCGAGGTTATAATCCTCCTTGGGCTTCATGGTGCAGAGGGTCCCCTTCCCTTCCTTTCCCAGGATTACTATTACCTGTCCATTCCTTACATTAACTGCCCCCCAAAGGCAATGATTTCTCAAATCCACTAGGATCCCGTGGCCTACAATAAAGTCGGCCCCCAGGACCCTCTTCCACCCTCCACTTCCCATTCCATCAGGACACAGGTCCACTTGGAGCGGAGCATTCCTAACCGAATGGTGAGCAGGATGGAAAACGAGCCAGCCTGTTCTTTACCCGTGAACCCTGACAAACTGTATGGGACCCCGTTAGAGAGAGGCGAGGTGGTGGGGTTAGCTGAGTAGACCACGGTGCATGATGCCCCCATGTCCAACAGATAGGTCCCCGTCACCTTTTCTACCTCCATCTACAAAAGGGGTCTTTTCCACTCATCATACCGGAGAGAACAGAGGTAAACAGGTTGCGCTGGCTCTAGTCATGGCTGTGGGTTGGATGGGGCTGATGGGGTGAGAGCACCGGTGGCAGCTGCTACTCTCCCCTGGCCAGTCAATAAGGACCTCATGGTGTCCAAAAGTGACTCGGCCTCTGCGGAAGGGATCCCTGCTCCCGCCTTTTGGGCTGGGGCTGTGGAATGCTTTCCCTTGTTATCCTTCCAAGGGTTTTTGCACTCCTTCTGCCAGTGACCATCCTTCCCACAACCGTAACAATTGGTCTTTGTGTTGGTGGGGTTACTCCCTTCCTGGTGCCACTCCTTCCTACCCGGTCCGGGTTTTACCTCATGCACCTTTCCCTTGGGTGGATGTGCATCGGCTCCCCTACCATTTTTATAGGCCAGAGTGAGCTGCCTGATCACCGTAAGTTCGGTGGTCTGGGGATTTTTGGGGTCGAACCAGACTTCTGCCTTGGCCCGGACCTGTGGCAAGCTGTTCGCCACCAGGCAACGGAGCCAATGGGCCAGGAGATTCCCGTTCAGGAACACTCTGTCCGGCGTCCCCGGACAGGCCCTCTGGTACACCAGCCACAGCCGGTCTGCAAAAGCCTGTGGGGTTTCCCCTGGGAGCTGGATCGTCTTCTCCACACGGGAGAAAGGACTTCCCTCATTCATCCCCATGGCCTCCAGAACTGCATCTCTAAGCTCCTCGTACCCGCTCTGCCCACTTTTACACTCGTCAGAATGGGATTGGAGGAGACTACTCTCCAGGGAGAATAGCAGCATCTTGGCCTTCTCAGCGTCATCGCAGTCGTTGACGCTGGCTGCCTGCTCTACTTCCCTGAAGTGGATCGAGGGGTCTCCCTTTTCGGAGAGCCTCGGGATATGGTTGACCATAGCCCTAAGCTGTTGGGTGTTAAAGGGTAACACGAACTGGTTTTGGAGGGGTCCCTCATTGTCGCCATTGGAGGGTGGGCCGAACCTCCGATGCCGTGCTGGGCACATCGGGCCCGGCTCCGGCCTCTCTGGCGGGGGTTGCTCCTCCTCCGCCTCCACCTCTGGCTCCACCCCCCCTTGCTGCCAAACCTCGCTGAAACTTGGCGCTACGGGTGGTGGTCATGAGATCTCCTCTCTCTCAACCGGGTCGTCCCTGGGCACTACCGGTGATGTTGGAACTGTCCTCCCCTCGTTCCCCATAAAATCTGCCTGGCCTGCCTTTGGGCTTATGAGGCATACCATGCATTTTGCCTTCCGGAGGGCCAGGCTCAGATTCTCTATCCTCTCTTTACAGGGGCTGTGGTCTTCCTCCTCAAACCCCTGCTCACTCGCCAGCTTGTAAGCGGCCTTTACCTCCTGTACTTTCTCTTCTTGTTCCCTAATCTGCCTTGCCAAGCGGGCGTTCTTCTCCCGCAACCTTAACTCATTTCTCTTGACCTCGGTGAATTTGCACCGTAGGTATTCCAACTGGGCCTTATGTTCTCCCATTAAATGCACTCTCTCCTGATTTAGGGCCTGCAAAGCTACTAATAACTTCTCCCCTGCTAGAGTCTTATCTTGGATCTCCAGGGCTGACTCCCTTAACTCGGCTGCCTGTGCTGCAACGAGCCTGTCCAAAAGTTGTACCTGCTTTTTAAAACACATCAGCCAAACTGCCTTCTTTAAGGACCTCTTGTGTTCCTTTCCCTCTGTCCACTTAGCTGCTAAATCTACCGGTTGCCCCGTCTTTAACAGAGTGGTGATCCACTTCTTAGTGATATTCACCTTGCTAAACACATAATCAGAAATCCTTTCCTCCATCATGGTTTGCTCATCCGAACCACTGTCTACTGTATCGCTACGCTGTTGCCGGTGTCCTGCCGCGGTCGCCATTCTGTAAGGGGGTGGCGGGTGTGGCGCGTGCGCCCAGTCAGTTATGCCCCTGACTGTTTTGTGAGTGGTTCGAATCACTCCCACGCCCCTTGGGTTCTAGACACCGGACTTAGGTACAGGCGGCGATACAGAAAGACTCGAGTAGACAGGTGGTTTGGATGTAAGAGAACCAAGATTTTATTAAAACAGAGAATAACACAGTTTTATGAGAAATTACTAGCATAAAATATAGGCAAATACAAAATAACTATACTTATACAGGGAATGGGGAACACACGGCACATCGAGGGAAAACAAACTATATTAACAATCCCCTATCCTTATCCCACCCCCTATACCTAACTAGATTAAGCTATGAGGGGCCAGAATTCATGCTCACCAATCCAAAGCAAAGCCAACTGTTAACGAAATGCAGATTTTGAGATTTGGTTCTCTGTCCTCTTAGGTACCCCATCGCCACGTGGTCTTCAGGGGCGTGGTGCGGGAGCTGCTACTGCGACGCACCTTCTTCTCCTCTGCTACCGTCATCGTCTGGTCCCGATGGGTACTCCTCTTCTTCTCCCTCGGGCGGTCGTCGGCGGTAACGTTATGTTTATCGGACAGTTAACAGTCTTTGTTGTTTAGATTTTGTTACCATGCGTCGAACGACAGTAAATTTGTGGTAGCGTAGGCACCTGCGTTATCGCAATGTTCAACAAGATGTTCGTCTTCCCAAATGCCAGCTTATAACTCGGCGCTTGGTCTTCATCGACATGTTTTTTGCTGCCCTGCTCTGCCCTTATCGAGTTTTATCATCTTCTTCATCTCTATTCGTCTTGTCTCAGGCTACCTGCTCGAATTTCGTCTCACCCCCTTTTTCGGCCTGGGCATCCCAGATGACGAGGGACTCGGGTCTCGTTCTCCTCCCCGGCTGTTGGTATGGTGTACTTTACTGCTGAAAATTCACCGCGGGGAGCGAGGAGAGACACACTACAAGGCCAGGGCACGAGTGAGCCAGGAACCAAGAGTGAGGGCCAAGCGCAAGAGAGAGCAGAGAGATTGCTACCTGGGGCTTGCAGTTATACCCATTGATTCATCCCCTATCTGCGCGCCAAATCAGGTTAGTTCATTGTTCCAATTTTGGCGGGCTGCTTTAAACAATTACAGCAATCTAAACTAACTGTTTTTAGATGGCCATTTATCGCACCTAATGGCCTGATATCCGAGCTGTATTCTTATTAATGCATTCTAATCGGCCTGTCCGGCCTCGATGGCTTCCTTAAGCTGTTTCCGATTATTTATGCAAACAACTTGATGGCCTCAAATATAGGCTCAGCTAGTTCTGATCTGACTACGATCTGGCTTAATGCATATTCAATATTTTCTCTCTGCTTTTCCAAAACACAAAGTCCTTTTCACAGAAACTGCATTTTAGGTTTCAATTTCCCCACAGGCTGCTTGTGCTGCCATAGAGTCCAAGCTTTAAAAATCTTGCAGGCTTTTGGCCACGAGGGGCGGACGCCATCTTTTGGGTACCCTTTTTAAAATGTCCATGCAGGGTGCCTTTTATTAATAACTTTGGGGAAATGTGGAAATTTTGCGAATCCTACAAGATGCAGCAGGAAAGTGGTATGTATTTTCTTCTCAAGCATTTGGCAGAGTGTTCAACTGCAGTGATTCAGGTTTTACCAAAGGATTCATTTGTGATTATTCAAGGCTTCAACTTCACTCATTGGTGGCTGGAAAGTAGAGCCTCAGGCTTGTGGTGGCAGAAGAAGGGGAGCCCAGTATTTTGCAGATGTCACCTTTCAGAACATCCTGGATGAGGTCCACCAGAGGAGAGACCACCTGCTGGGAAGGAGGCTACTTCCCTCAGACACCAGAGGCATGTGAAGTGACAGTGGTGCTGAGAGCCACCTCCCTCACTTGCGGGTCAGTGGAACAGTGCCATTAAAAGTTTAATTACCTGATGAGGGCAGCCGAGGTAACAGAACTGTAACGTTCCCCTTTGCACTTTGATATTTTTCTACCCTCTTCGCTGATCACCCACAGTCCTGAAATGGGATGAAAGAAATCTTTATTCACATTGCACTCTCTAATTCTTCCACCTGGAACCTGTTTGAGAACTCCCTTCATAAATCTTTCTTGCATACTGTCTCTTCAACAACTCCAACCTCTCATGTTACAGGAACCTTCTCGCACTCGTCCTTTCGGTTACATCAGCTGTCTTCTACCATCTGGGAGATTTGCTTCAGCTGTCTACCATCACCTACTGCTATTAATATTGTTCCAGGAAAACTGGCATACAGTACCTGGGAGAGGGAGGCCATAGGCAGGAGCCTGAACATATGGGAGCTGACAGATTTTGAGAAGCAGACTGTTGAGCTCCAGAAGCGGCTAGTGTTGTTGGGAGTATCGCAAGGTCAGTGGGACAGTAAAAGCTGCAGGCAAGGAGGTGCTAGTCAGTACCTGTTATTGATACAACACTTTAAAGGGTCAAGCTGCCGTAGAATTCCAGGCTGTCTGAATTTTGTCACCATCTCTGGCTGCTGCCCACTCATTTTACCTAATTTCCTTTTCTTGCTGTACACGACCTGTTGAAGGGAGGGTGGGTGGAGGAGGATGAAGGCAAGGATTTGGTAGTAGTTGTCATCCTACCCTTTGTACCTCTGGCATGCTTGCCCCCTCTCTCTCTGTTAGACCACTTTCATTACCCACCTTATCTGTCATCATGCACTAACTCAGAGGCTTTCACCTGGGTGGGATCTAGATCTTGGGGATGAGGATATTGGTACAGGTGGCTCTTTGAGCATGAGGGAGCCAGTAGAACAGGGAGATGATGAGGACTCAGCCGCTTCCCAGTGGAGGCTGCGGAGATGCCTCTATTGCATGAGAAGACAGCAGACTTGGATCGCAGGAGTTGTGCTGTGAAAAGAAGGATGTTCAAACCTCTGCGCAGGTGCTTTCCCAGGATGTGTTGTGTATGGTTCAATCTTCAGCAACACCAGGGAAGCTTTGTCTTTATTGCAGAGATCAGTGAAGTCTGTGGCAGCTTCTTTTCCAGTCTGCGATGGTTCCCCTTGTACAGCGTCCTAGGACAAGTTGGTGCCTCCTCCTCATTAGAAGCACAAACTACAGCCCTGGAGGTTCTGGAGTCTCTGTGGCGACAGAGCGATAATTTCAGCTTGGTCTGAATAGCAGCTGCCTCACTTTGATAGAATCATAGAATGATACAGCACAGAAGGAGGCCATTTGGCCCATCGTGCCTGTGCCGGCTCGTTTCATAGATACATAGAAGATAGGAGCAGGAGTAGGCCATTCAGCCCCTCGAGCCTGTCCCGCCATTTAATGAGATCATGGCTGATCATCCAAATTCTGTACCCTGTCCCTGCTTTCTCCCCATATTCCTTGATCCCTTTAGCCTTAAGAAATATATCTAACTCCTTCTTGAATATATTTAATGAATTGGCCTCAACTGCCTTCTGTGGTAGAGAATTCCACAGATTCACCACTCTCTGGGTGAAGAAATTGGTTGAGCTATACAATTAATCCCAGTCCCCTGCTCTTTCCCCATAGCCCTGTAAATTTTTTCCCCTTCATTTATCCAATTCTCTTTCGAAAGTTACTATTGATTCATCTTCCACCATCCTTTCAGGTAGTGATTTCCAGATCAGGACAACTCGCTGTGTAAAAAAATGTTTCCTCATGTTGTCTCTGGTTCTTTTGCCAATCCTCTGGTTACTGACTTTGCCTCCATGCTGCTACTGTCCCTTTAATCCCATGAGCTTTAATTTTGCTAAGAAGTCTATAATGTGGTACTTTGTCAAATGCCTTTTTTTGGAAGTGTAAAAACACAACATCAACCGCACTACCCCCGTCAACCCTTTACGTTACTTCATCAAAGAACTCAATCAAGTTAGTCAAATATGATTTGCCTTTAACAAATCCATGCTGACTTTCATTTATTAGCTCATACTTTTCAAATGCCAATTAATTATGTCCCAGATTATTGTCTCTAAAAGTTTTCCCACCACCGACATTAGGCTGACTGGCCTATAGTTGCCAGGTTTAACCATCTCCCTTTTTTAAACAGGTGTAACATTTGCAGTCCTCTGGCACCACCCCCATATCCAAGGAGGATTGGAAGATTGTGACCAGAGCCTCTGCAATTTCCACACTTACTTCCCTCAGTAACCTAGGATGCATCCCATCCAGACCGGATGACTTTCCTACTCTGAGGACTGCCAACCTTTTAAACACTTCCTCTTGATCTATTTTTATCCTATCCAATATCATTACTGCCTCCTCCTTTGCTGCTACATTGGCAGCAACCTCTTCTTCAGTGAAGACAGATACAAAGTATTCATTTAGGCCCTCAGCCATACTCTCTGCGTCCATAAGAAGATCTCCTTTTAGGTCCCTAATTGGCCCAGCCTTCCTTAGACTACCCTTTTTCTATTTATGTGTTTATAAAAGACTTTTGGGTTCCCTTTTATGTTAGCCGCTAATCTATTCTCATACTCTCTCTTTGCCCCTCTTATTCCCTTTTATTAGATCTCCATTGCACTGTCTATATTCAGCTTGGTTCTCTATTGTATTATAAACCTTACAATTGTCAAACGTCGCCTTTTTCTGTCTCATTTAACCTCTATGGGAGAGAAATTTGGTATCTCCCCGTTTGTGGCGCAATTATCAGCCGGGCACAAACTATAGCGCCTGGCGCAAATTATCACCTCCGACTGCAAACCTGGCTTCTATCGCCCCTGGAGGTGATTTGAGCATTGGAGAAGCAGGCAAAGATGGTAAATGCCCTCATAAGGGAGGAAAGAAATGCTTCTGGCCAGGATGCGCAGAATGAGGTGTGCGTGCTATACGGGGCGTGGTTACCGGGTGAGGGCTGCAGTAATCTGGAGGATTTAAAATAGGGTTAAGTCCTCTCTTGGATCAGCAACAAACACCTCGCAACCCTCCACCCATTTGAGAATGCATTAAGCCCGTGCCAACTCCGGCTAGCCTCCAAAGCCTACCCAGTGCCTGTGGATTGTGGGCGGACCAGCCACACAATCATGGGAGTAGTAGTTAGGATGCCGGTCATGGGTAGGACAGCCCGACTCGCGCCAGTATACAGGGTAGAGAACATTGGACTCATTCAAGGGGGTGCACACATTCGTTTCACAGCGGTCCCAACTTACGTCATAAAGTGGGAGCATGCTATGACAGGTATTGACCTCTCAGGGTGCCGGAGCCGGGGAGCACAAATAATCCTGTGTCCCCAGCACTTGAATGCCTATTCAAAACCGCAGTGTGGGTTCAGGGCTGCTGGCGCAAAGCCTATAAATTGTACCATGGAGGCAATGGCACAAGGCCATGTTCCCCCGCAGGTAGCATGTATAGGAGGTGGGACATACAGTGTCACCACCAGCGCGTGCCACTACCAGCATGGACAGCATAGCTGGTGTCCGGTTAGTTTCTGTTTTAAACCCGAGGCAGAAGTTCAAGTGGCCCGGGAACGAATTGTCCCCATTCCTGAACCCTCTACTGTTCACCTCACTGTGAAGGAGAATTTTACCAATTTGCAGAAGTACGTAGCGCATTTTGGCTATGAAATACCCCCTCTCCCTGAACACCTTACCAAAATACTCAAAGCCATCATAGTTTCGCAGAGATATTTTCACACTCTAGAGCAGAAAACAGTAGAAATAGGGACTAAGATATTGGATATTGTGATTCCACCCTGGTGGGACATTTTCAATAAATAGATGGCCCTTCGTGGATCAGACTGGCTTCCCACATTCTCGTGGTTTGCCAGTTAGGGATAGTGTTGTATCTAGTCTGCATCCAGAGCAAGCGAAAAGGTCAGTTGTTAGAGTTCCGAAACCAGAAGATCTGGAAGGAACATTATGTGAAGGTGGAGGGAGATACGCCTGTTTGAGTTTTTATTTCCTTGTATTTTCAATTGAAGATTGTTGTTTTTTTGTTTGTTGTTTTTAATAAAGATTCTTGCGATGAGTTGTTAATAAAGATGTATGTGTAACCAGTGGTGCAGGGGTGTTGGACCCCTCCATGCTTGGATGTGTGTGAAAAACTGTAATTATTCTATGTATCATTATGTACACTACATTTTCGCGGAATGGGAAGTGCATGTGTCGTGGGTATGTTAGATAGGTAATTACAAGGGAAGGTTGACTATGGAGGGTCAGAAAATTTTGCTCACCTTGTAAGAATGATACTTCAAGCAACTTTTAGTATCACAGGGGGAGTGTAGGATTTGCAAAATGTCCACATTTTCCCAGGGTTATTAATAAAAGGGACCCTATGGACAATTTAAAAAGGATACCCAAAGATGGTGTCCGCACCTCGTGACCAAAAGCCTGTAAGATTTTAAAAGCTTGGACTCTGCAGCCCACAAGTAGCTTTGGGAAATCAAAACTTAAAATGCACTTTCTGTGAAAAGGACTTTGTGTTTTGAAAGCAAAACAGCAAACATGGAATATGCATTACGTCAGATCGTAGACAAATCAAAACCAGGTAGGACTATACTTGAGGCCATTAGGTTGTCTGCATAAATAATCGGAAACAGCTTATGGAAGCCATCAAGGCTGGACAGGCCAATTAGAATGAATTAATGAAAATACAGCCCGGACATCAGGCCGTTAGGTGCAATAAACGGCCATCTAAAACCAGTTAACTTAGATTGGTACAATCATTTAAAACAGCCCGCCAAAATTGAAACAATGAACTAACCTGATTTGGCGCGCAGATAAGGGGCCATCGGAAAGTGTATAACTGTAGGCCCTTAGTATCAATCAGTGTGGTGGGCTCTTCGCTCTGGTCGCTCTGCCCTCATCAGGCTTGGGGCTGCCGCCACCCGCACTCGTGCCCTGGCCTCGTGGCGGGTTCTCTCCTCGCTCCCCGTAGCAGAGTTTCAACAGCTAAGTACACCATACCAACTGCAGGGGAGGGGAACAAGACCCGAGTCCACAGTCATCCAGGACACCCAGGCCGCAGATAGGGGTGAGACGAAACTGAGCAGGTAGCCCAGGGCTTGTATAGTAGCTATACGTGACGAGACGAGTTGAGACGAAGAATAGGGTAGACCCGACAAAGAGCAGAGAAGGGCAGCAGAAGACGTATTAATTTTTTAAAAACGAGCGCCGAGTTATAAGCTGACGCTCGGGGAAGAAAGTATCTGAGGACAGTGAGACGAAGTTGGTTGGGCAAACCCTGCAATTAAGCTGGCAAGCCCCTTGTTGAACACTGTAACGCAGGTGTCCACGCCATGACGAATATGTTGGCGTTCTAAGAATGGGTAGCAAAATCTAAGCAGTAAAAACTGCTAATCATCTGATTGACATAACGTTACCGCCAACGACTGCCCGAGTGGGAAGAAGAAGAAGAGAACCCATCGTGATGAGACGACGACGGCAGCTGAGGAAGAGAAAGGTGTGTCACAGCAGCAGCTCCAGTACCGCACCCTGAGACCACGTGGCGATGGAGTACCTAAAAGGACAAAAGACCAAACCTCAAAACCCTCATCCGTTAAAACAGTTGACTTTGCTTTGGATTGGTGAGCATGAATTCTGGACCTTCATAGCTTAACCTAGTTAGGTATAGGGGTGGGATAAGGATTAAGGGGATTGTTAAAGTAATTGTTTCTCCCTCGATGTGCCGTGTGTTACCCATTCCCTGTATAAGTATATAAGTATTTTGTATCTGCCTGTATTTTTATACTGGTGACTTCTCATAAGACTATTTTAATTTCTGTTTTAATAAAATCTTGGTTTTCTTACACCAAACCACTTGTCTACTCGAATCTTTCTGTATCGCCGGCTATACCTAAGTCCAGTGTCTGGAACTCAGGGGCGTGGGGGCGATTCGAACCGCTCACCAACAGTCAGGGGCATAACTGACTGGGCGCACGCGCCACCCGCCACCCCCCTACAGTCTCTTCTCATCTTCCATCTTTTTTATCTGTTTCCTTATCTATCTTTCTGTTCACCTTTATCTCTCTTGTGTGTAGCTCACACACATTCTCACAATGTCACTGCTCTACATTTGGTTGTTTCCAACTCTGTGTTATTTGTTTCTGTAATGCTCTCCTTTCCTTAAGCTGTCTGAGGGTAGTTGAGTGTGCTAAGCCAGAAGAATGTGGCATTTAGCCTCTGCAGGAGTTCAGCCTTGAGGTCCAGTTGGACAGGACTTTTCATTTCTAAAATTAATACTTGTGTAAGTGGACTTTGATTCTTTCAAGAGTCTGGTGCTGGTGGGATCTCATGTGCAATGTGTACATTGCATATGGTAATAAAATGAAAATCATTTGCCAGAAATGACGGGGGGAAAGCTTTTATTGAAGTGAATGAAATGGAACACTGAATTGATCTTAAAATTCCAGAAAATGCCAATATTATGATTTAAAATAAACTTTTAGAAACCCTCTGACTGTGCGATGCATTTGGATTTTGCTTGTGTTGCTTGAGCTTGATTTTTTAACTTATACCATTTATGTAAGGTTAAATTCTCAATAACAACTTAGCAGACTGAAAACAGTAAAGTTACCATAGTGATTTGCAGTGGTAACAAAGACTCAATGTTAACTATCAGGTTATTGTGAATTGTGCAGAGTTGCCAGGTATCATTCCATTGTCTTAGAACTGCCTGGGGCTTAGTTAAGAGCGACATTTGGGAGCTGCTTCCTTGCACATCGCAAATATTAAATCATTGTTGTAAACTTCACAGACAGATTGGTGAGCCAAGCCTTAATCACCTCACACACATAAGTGCTTACTGGCATGCCAGCACAATACGTTGGCTGATGCCCAGTCATCCTGTCAGGAGGTCTGGTCAGTTTGGAGGAGTGCTTTTCCAGGCCACACACTTTGCTACCTTGGTCTCATCCCCTCCCTCCCTAGCTTCAAGGCCCTCCCATCCGCCGGACTTGCCTTGCTGCTGGCAGCCTTCTGCTGTTGCTGAATAGTGGCCCCTGGGATTTTCGTCCTTCCCAAGTGGCAAACTGCCACTTTCCACCGAAAACAACTGAGCAGCAGGATTCAGATGGGACCCAGTAGCTAAAATCTGCCAGGCCTCTGACTCAAATTCCTGTACGGGATTGGCGTGCACCACCTCAGCCTTCCTGTCGGGAGTTAAAATTGTCTCTATTGTCTCTAGAGAGACTGCTGATTAACTTATTTCTGTTTTTTTACTGTAGATGTGCATCTAGCACACTCAATGTTTAACTTGTTACAAATTCAATGTAATCTAAAATATTGGATGCTTTGCATTTTGCAATCTGCTAAGTTTTCCAAACTAGATTGACAATTAAACTCTAACCTGAGCTGCTGTTTACTTAACAGCAATTGGACTTTGTGGTCTTAAAGGGACACTGCTCCACCTGAGCAGAATGATATATTACACATTGGATAGTATGACATTAAAAAAATAAAAAGACTCTTTCATGGTAAGGGTCTTGCCTTAGATATTCTCTCAAGCACAGCAGTGCTCGTCACTCCCATTCATGGTCTGAGCATCTTGTGTTGATGGGTGTGTCTGTACTGCCCAATAACAATAGTTACCCCCTTGCGAACTACACTGTATATTTGTGTCTTGCACGTGCTCCCGCGTGCATCTCTCCTGTCCTTTTGAAGGTGCACAGACAAAACACTTGGTAGCTGAGGCCAGATACAAATCATTAAGCTGCTTTACTTCACAGCAAGTAAATGTACAGAGAAGCAATTATAATCAAACTCACTTAGTTCAGTCTGGAAAACTCATCTTAATGTAATAATACAAATTAATGAGCACACTATGCTTTTCTACATCAGTGAGTCAGTCATCTTGCTTAACAAAATAACTTCTAACTGACCACCTGAATTCTAACCTTCTGAGTTTTGTGCAAGATTAACCTAGCAGTTTTCTGTTTAAAAACCTGATTGTCAGAATATTTTTTGGTTTTTTTTATATCTCCCCTTGTTCACAACCAGATGGGAGGTCCTATGTCAGAAAATCCTTGCTGAGCATTCTGGACTAGAGATCTCCTTACACAACCAATGTGAGGTGCTTATCAATTACTGAAGTAGACTAACAAATTACTTATTATTTGTTGTCTTTGGGGAAACAATTTCAATGCCTATCCCATTAGTATATTAATTATCTTTTATCCTATGATTTTGTGATTACACTTTATTTTAAAAATCCAACATTTAAATGTAATTGGTTTACAAATTATTTAAGGAGAAAATAGTCAAAATATCACCAAACCTGACATACCTTTAATCCTGGGGTCTGAATTTCAGCTTGAAGAATCAATAAACTGAGTGAGCACATCCTCACCTCACCTTGAGCAGGTCCCTCACCAAGCAATTAAACTCAGACTGACCTCTGCTCTGTGCATGCTTGGTACAATATACCTTTCATCATAAAATGACATAGCTTGAGCAACGCGACAGGAAGTTTCCTCATAATAAATTACAAACGGTGGCCCAAAAATCCACCATCACCATTTGTGCTGCAGTAATTTCAGAAGGACATAACTTCTGTGGTGAATTGACCCATTGACCTTTCCAGAATTTGCTTAGCCATCTCATTTAAATATTGAATGCTGGAGCAGGAGTGCAAACCCCATGTAACATGGGAGTAAATCATGGTGGGGGAGGGCGGAGGAAACTGTCTGAAGGACTTAAAAGTCTGCAGCAATTTAAAGTGCCAATAATCTCGTTAGAGATTGTAAGGGGGGTGGTGGGTGTGGCGCGTGCACCCAGTCAGTTATGCCCCTGACTGTTTTGTGAGCGGTTCGAATTGCTCCCACGCCCCTTGGGTTCCAGACACCGGACTTAGGTACAGGCGGCGATACAGAAAGACTCGAGTAGACAGGTGCTTTGGATGAAAGAGAACCAAGATTTTATTAAAACAGAATAACACAGTCTTATGAGAAATTACTAGCATAAAATACAGGCAAAAACATAAAAATATACTTATACAGGGAATGGGGAACACACGGCACATCGAGGGAAAACAAACTATATTAACAATCCCCTTATCCTTATCCCACCCCCAAGAACTAATTAGATTAAGCTATGAAGGGCCAGAATTCATGCTCACCAATCCAAAGCAAAGCCAACTGTTAACGAAATGCAGATTTTGAGGTTTGGTTCTCTGTCCTCTTAGGTACCCCATTGCCTCGTGGTCTTCAGGAGCGCGGTACGGGAGCTGCTACTGTGACGCACCTTCTTCTCCTCCGCTACCGTTGTCGCCTCGTCCCGATGGGTAATCCACTTCTTCTCCCTCGGGCGGTCAGCTGCGGTAACGTTATGTTTATCGGACAGTTAACAGTCTTTGTCATTTAGATTTTGTTACCCATGCGTCGAACAACAGTAAATTCGTGGTAGTGTAGGCACCTGCGTTATCGCAATGTTCAACAAGATGTTCGTCTTCCCAAGCGCCAGCTTGTAACTCGGTGCTTGGTCTTTAACGATACATTTTTCACTGCCCTGCTCTGCCCTTATCGAGTTTTATCATCTCCTTCATCTCTGTTCATCTCGTCTCGGGCTACCTGCTCGAATTTCGTCTCACCCTGTAGGGGTCGCAAAATCCCCTCAGATCCCGAAGATCGGGAAATATTAATCCACATCGTGGATGAAGACCTGTGTGATTTAAATTGTCTCTGGGTTGGACAATGTTTTAAAACATACCCAAAACTGCAAAAGGCTGCGTTAAAAAGCTCGTAAGCTGGGCAGCACTTGAACACTGGAATCAAAGAATTTTGTGAAAATCGCACACTTTAAGATTGTACATTTTATTAAAAGATGTACTCTTGAGTTTTGGACTGTTAAAAATGGTTGAACAGACCTCATGGAAACAGAATTTAAAAGGACAGACAGGCTGTTAGCATATGAAACAGACAGGCTGTTAGCATATGAAAAAGCTCAGCGCTGCCCTGTAGTGGGTTTGAATGGAGCCCGAGCTGTCAGTCACCCTGTAGTATTGGGCAGGTCTGGTAACCTATAAGCTGTTTGTTTACACTGGGGAGTAGCCCGTTTGAATCAACCAATCATCGGACAGCAAGCACACTGGGTTGTTTACACACATCCATTCACTGAAATTGACTCTAAGATCAAGTGCTTGAAACTGCCAGTATGAACAAAGGGACTTTGTTTGCTAAGCACTCAAGACTGTCAATCAATTGTGGTTCCAGATGACCACAGGACAATACTTTGTTTACAAAGCAATTGAATGCTATTAGCATTTGTTTTATATCAAGTGGACACATTTAAACTGCAACTTTATCCAAACCCATCCCAGGCAAGTGGACAGTTTGGATCTCTTTTGTTTTATCCCAGAAACATCAGATCTGGGCGGGCCCCAAGTAAAGGGGTATGTAAGATAGCTTCCCAGAAGCATCTCTCTCTTCTCTTTTACTCTTTGGACTGCAGGTGAGCAAAGCTTCTGGCCCACTAGCAAGACAATCTAGTGAGAAGTAAAGGGGTAGTAATTTAAGGGAACTGTTGCTAAGACTGTAAAAAAAACATTGTAGCCATTTATCCCAGCTAGACAGGTAGCTAACAACTTGATATCTTCCCATAAAAATCACAAGGCTTGACTTTTCTTGGAAACTTTACTGAAAGATTCTTATTGTGAAACTGAAATACAATACAGAAATGGAAGCACACATTAGTATACAAGCACATAACTGATATGCATACACAAATTTAGGTAAGCCTGAGCAACACAGTACATTTGGCATGTAACTTACCAAAACACGTGGAACCACAGCTTACTGTGAATATACATTCAGCAAACTGAAAGGCATTCTCTTACACTCACTTTAAATTAGCCCTGTACATAGTGCATCAAAATACAGCTACAAGTTAACCAGCTAGACAGAGAGCGAGCACTTCACGGCTAGCTGTGTAAGTTTGCTTACAGAGAAAAGTTACAAACTAAACATTTTCTGCAAAATATAGTGTACACTAATCATCTATAACATTCTCAAGTAATTACAGACAAATAGTGTCCAAGGCTGGAGCGTAACAAGAAAATAACTTCCCAGACCATGTGTCGAGCTGCAGGTCTGTGATATACAGTTTACTTTACTGCACTTTACTGCGCTTTACTGCACGTTACTGCACTTGCTAGGTACCAAATATCCACTAGGTGGCGGCACACAATGGAAATCGACCCAAATTACTCAAACCCCTGAATTAACTGGAAAACTAACATTAATTCCTAAAGGAAGGCAGCACACCATGATTACATTGATCGTGTGGTGTAGTTTCTTTAGTTTTAAATAAAATTTGACTTTCTTGCATCCAGACCATTTGTCCATTTTTAATATATCATTAATTATAAGTTCCTCCAGTCAGAACTGGAAGGGGTGGTTTATCGATTCGAAACCGCTGATTGGAATTGGTCACAGTGCAGTGGCAAAAGGCTGCCTGACCAGGTAAATTACCGTAAACCAGGTAAAGGATGCCCCCCTACAAATTGGCGTCGGCGGCAGGACGAGGCAGTTTTTGATATGATAAGTGGTCTGGATCTGGAGAAAGCATCAGCTCTTGCTTTTCTTGCTTTCAGTCTGTGGGTAGCCCTGCAGAAGTTAGCGGCAGCGTGTAAGCTGACCTTTTATGGTATAGGTGGCTGGGTTAAGAAGGGTGAGATGAGGGTGCGGGAGGAGGTTACAGAGGCCAAGAATCGTGAGTCAGAGTTTGAAAAATGCCAGGCAGAGGTAGAACGCCTCATAAGAGAGGTGAATGAGGCCAGAGATAGTGGGATGAGGGTGCGGGAAGAAAATGCACGCCTCACACTAGAGGTCACGAAATGCCAGGCAGAGATAGAGCGCCTTGTGTAGGAAGTCACAGAGGCTAGGGACAGTGAGATGAGGCTACAGGAGGAAAACGCACACCTCACCCAAGAAGCTAGCGAGGGCAAAAGCCACGTGAGGCACAAGATAGAGTTCCTAAATTGCCAAATTACAGAAGCAAAGAGTAACGAGATGAAACTGCGGGAAGAGAATGCCCGCCTCACCTCTGAAGTAACAGAGCAGGAGGAAAAGGTTAGGGAGGTAAAGGCAGCTTATAAGCTGGCCTGTGACCAAAGGTTTAGTGGAGCAGATCATACGCCATGTAACAGAAAGATAGAGAAATTGGGTGTGGAGTTATTAAGGACCAAAGGGATGGTATGTCTCATGTCCGAAGGGAAGTCCGTCGGACAGTACCAGCAGCCCAAATCAAACCGCCCCACAGGCAGCACCCAAAACAGAGCTGGCTAGGGACTGAGAGATCCCAAGACCGCAGCCCACAGCTTTGAGTTTTGAGGAGCTCTGGCAGCAAGAAGGGGTGGACAATGGGGTGGTAGGAGAACGCCAGCAGGTCCCGCTAGGCAGGCGGGGACCAGGACCAGTGTACCCCCTCCGACAACGGAGGTACGGTCCACCCGTGAATGATAATGACCCAGGGGCTGTTCAGCATACCTATCTGGTACCCTATGATACCCAACAGCTCAGAGGCCTGGTGAAACATATTCAGCTGCTCTCCGAAAAGGGAGACCCCTCAATGCACTTCCAAGAGATAGAGCAGGCAACCTGTGTTAACGGCTGCGATGACGAAGAGAAAGCCAAAATGTTGCTTTTCTCTGTGGATAGTAAGCTCTATCAGATCCTTTCAGATGAGGGTAAGAGAGGGTAAAAGGGTTTTGAGGACCTAAAGGAGGAAGTACTGGAAGCCATGGGTGCGAACGACGGCAGTCCGTTCGATCGCATAGGAAAAACACTGCAGAAGGAAGGGGAGACCTTACAGGCATTTGCAGACAGGCTGTGGCCAGTCTACAACAGCGCGTGTACAGGGGGACAAGATAGGGCACACCTGAACCAGCGGCAGCGGACCCAATGGCTTTGTTGCCTGGTGTCCAATTGCCTGCCCCAGATAAAAGCAAAGGCTGATACTTGGTTTGACCACCGAGACCCCCTAGCAACCGAAGAGACTGTAATCCAGCAGCTCACAGTAGCATATAGGAACAGTAGGAATAGTGGGA
Organism: Somniosus microcephalus; assembly: GCF_052327205.1. Taxonomy (NCBI): domain Eukaryota; kingdom Metazoa; phylum Chordata; class Chondrichthyes; order Squaliformes; family Somniosidae; genus Somniosus; species Somniosus microcephalus. The sequence continues at coordinate 35,267,880 of NC_141003.1, forward strand.
CCCCCCAGCAAAAGGGTAAGGTCCACGAGGTTAAACCTGGGGCTCAATACAAGAAAGAGTGGTGCCAGGAGGGGAGCCGTCCCTCCCAGAACAAGGTCACTTGTTAAAGGTGCGGGGAGGATGGCCACTGGTGCAGGGATTGTAAAAAGTCTGGGAGAGACGATAAAGCCAGGACCCCCGCAGCCCCAACTCAGAAGGCAGAGACAGAAACTCCTCCCGATACAGTCAAGTCCGTCATGGAGTAGATAAAATCTTTCCTCAGGGCCAATCAGGGAAAGGTAGCAGCCATCAGTGGTGCTGCAGCCCCCTCGCCCACCTCTGCCTCCCCACAATGACTTGAGCCCGCGCAGCCTGTCTACCTGTGTAATCTCCGGTACGATGAATGGAAGAGACCGCTCCTACAGATGGAGGTAGAGAAGGTTACAGAGACTTATCTATTGGATATGAGGGCATCATGCACCGTGATCCATATGGATAATCCCACCACCTCACCTCGGTCTAACGGGGTTCCATACATACTATCGGGGTTCACCGGTCAGGAACAGGCGGCGGTATACTCCAGACCCCTCTCAGTCCGTCTGGGCATGCTCAAATCTAAGTGGACGTGCATCCTGGCAAAGTGGAATAAGGAGGAAGGAAAGGGGATCCTAGGGGCCGACTTCATGGTGAGCCATGGGATCCTCGTGGATCTCCGCAACCATTGCCTTTGGGGGGCTAGCACAGACAGGGAAGAAGGTGTAGTGGTCATCCCAGGCAAGGAGGGTAAGGAGACCTTGTGTACTGTGAAGCCCAAAGAAGGTTACGACCTCGGGCTCATGGTAAATGGTGTCCCGGAGGCACTGCAGGCACTTTCTGGGACCCATATGAGTCCGGGCCAGTGGCAGCGATTACAGGCAGGGATGGGACACTGGGAAAATCAGGAATAGTGTTGGCCCCAGACCTTAAAATGGTCCAGGCACAGCACCCCATCCTAAAGGCAATAATTAGCGCAGTGATGGAGGGCAAAATGATAGAGGGCCCCTAAAGCACAGCCCCTCTCACCGTAATGGAGGGCATGCTGTTCAAGGCAGAACAGTGGGTAGTACCCCAGCAACACCGGAGGGAGTTCCTTCAGCTGGCGCATGAGGGGCCGGGAGCGGGACACCCCGGGCCTGAGACCACCTGGCAACGGGTGGAACAGGCAGGTTGGTGGCCAGGACTCCGGGATGATGTCTGCGAGTTCTGTGCTAGCTGTGTTGTGTGTTCAGCAAATAATCCCGATCCCCACAAAAGGTAGGTGCCCATGGGACACATTAGGAGGGTCGAGGGACCATGGCAGTCAATCCAGATTGACTATATAGGGCCCTTGCCCACCACCCAGGGAGGCTACAAATACTGCCTCGTCCTGGTGGATGTGATTTCCAAGTGGGTGGAAGCCTTCCCCTGCAGGACGGCCACAGCAATGGGGACTGCAAAGATCTTGGTGAAGGAGGTGTTCTCATGGTGGGGACTGCCCCAGTTCATGGAGTCCGACCAGGGAAGCCACTTCATTGGCCAAGTCATGCAGAACACCCTCATGCTGCTCGGTATCAAAGGGAAGTGGCACATAGCCTACAACCTGCGGTCCTCAGGGATTGTGGAGCGTATGAACCATACCCTTAAAGAAAGATTGAGGAAAGAGGCTTTGGGGTCACCCCAAAAATGGGCAGAGACCCTACCTCTGATCCTCATGGGGATCCGGGCCAGCCAGTCCAAGAGTACAGGGCATTCACCACATGAGCTCATGACCGGCAGAGTTATGAGGACCCCCACTCATGTCCTTGCCCCAGTCCTCACTGAACAACAACTGCAGGAAATAAACCAGGATAAATTCACCCGAACCCTCCTAGAACACCTCAAACGAATTTATGGGCAGGCAGCAGACAGCATGGGGAAGCAACATCGGAATAATTGGCTGCTGCTCGAGCCGAGCAAGAGCCACCAGTGGGAGATGGGAGACCTAGTGATGGTAAGAAACTTTGCCCGGGTGGGAAGTTTAGAGCCACTCTACATGGGACCCTATAGTATAGTTGATAGGGCCAGCCCCATGGTCTATGCAGTAAAACTACCCCGGTGCACAAAGTGGTTCCATGCCAACCAATGTAAATTGTATAAATCTGACCATACAAGTTCAAGTTCACAGGCTGTAATGACAGGCACTGTGGCTTGTTTCAAGGGAAAAGTTGTCCGGCCCACCAATTGGGACACTTCCCCGCCCCAGTGGGACCTAAGTTTTGGCCAAAGTTTAAATTTCAACCAGTTATTTAGTTCAGAAACAGAGAAACCGCAGCCTGAGAGTAGAAATCTGCAGGCTGCTGCGAGTTCATTCACAGAAAATTGTTTGGGGGGCCCCAGGGAGGAGCCGCCCTGTGAAGAGACTGCCCACACATGCATAGTCGCTGGTCTGGAGACAGGAATTCCCCAGTCTTTTGAATGGTCTGTTCGCGCAGGCGCAGTTCCCCAGCCCGTGACCAAAGCGGCTCCTCTTCAGTTTTCCCGCGCAGGCGCAGTCGCCTGTTTGAACACAGAGGTTTCACAGCCTCTGCCGTGGGACTCCAGGGAGGAGGTTCACGCAGGCACAGTCGTATGTTTGAATACATAGTTTTCACAGCCTCTGCCGTGGGACTCCGGGGAGGAGGTTCGCGCAGGCGCAGTCGCCTGTTTGAATCCAGAGGTTTCACAGCCTCTGCGGTGGGACTCCGGGGAGAAGGTTTGCGCAGGCGCAGTCACCTGTTTGAATCCAGAGGTTTCACAGCCTCTGCCGTGGGACTCCAGAGAGAAGGTTTGCGCAGGTGCAATCACCTGTTTAAAGGGACAAGCTTCCCAGCCCACTTCTAGAGTGGTTCCCCCTATGGTGTGGGACTCTGGGGAGGAAGGGATAGCAATTCCTCTTGCAGGGGTCTTATGGAAGGAGCCGGTACCAGATTTTGGACCTGGAGAGGATGATTTTCAGCCACCAGCAGCGGGTGGTGAGGTGATACCTGCCCCCAGTACAGGACTGGGTAGGGAAAAGGAGACAAGCCCGGATTACTGGCAGGCTGCCAGGTATATTAAACAGTGCAGGCTGTTTGCATCAGGGGGAGAAGGTTTGCAGCCAGCTAGGGCTGTGACCCAGGCTCAGGGTCCGTCAGCCAAAGTTTCCCCCACAGAGACGCCCCTCAGAAGGTCTCAGCAGGTCCGCAAGCCCAAGATAAGATGGTCACCAGAGTACCTGCCTCAAAGAGCAATCTCCCGAGCCCGGGAAGAAACAGATCACAGAGGTCCCCAACTAGCAGCCATAAGCTGGAGGCAGTCCAGCTTCACTGCAAACAGCAGTAATCTGCGACAGTGACACCAGAGATTAGCCTGGCCATCCGGAGACAGGCGGCATTTGTATTATAGCTTTGTGCTAAGTTACCAATGTTTATAGCTTGCTTTTAAGGTGTTTAAATTTTAAGTTTAGAATGTTACTATTAGTTTTGTGTTTAAGTTTAAAGTTTAATGTTTATAAGTGTGCCAAATGCTTGTATTTTGGTCCGAGGTTGAGGGACCTGACCATGTCTCCACCTAAGGCAGCAGGTCAGTGAGAGACCTGGCTGCATGTCCTGTTAAGTTCTTTTGCAGGAGAGTGGACAAAGGAGCAGCCCTGTTCGCCCAGCCCGAGCTGGGCGTCGAATGAAGATATACAGAATGTTGGGGATCACCTCGCCACTGGGCAAATCCAGGAGGAGACCCCGCAGCGACCTTCGGGAGAATCCGGATAGGGTCCGGAGGATCCTGCCTACTCATCCTACGCAGAAGAGATGGCCCCAGCTGGGTGGGGCACGACCCCAACCCAGCACTATCCTGACCGAATTTCACTTGTGGGAGACCTCGCTGTTGAGGAGTCATGGTGGGGAAGTGCGGGCGCCTTGTCAGATAGGGACGCGTTCCCCGGGAGTGGGTGATGATGGCCCGGGAAAGATTGTAAAGGGGAGGGGGAGACCAAAGAGTCGTGTGGGTGCGTTCGGGGAAGGGAGGAACTCACCCGGGGCCCACAGGCAAAGTTAGAGTATAAGTGTGGCTGGGAAGGATGAGAAGGTGGCCGGATCTGGGATCCAAGTTTGTGTGTGGGGCCAGTGAGAGCCGCCACACAGGCACCCATAATTTTCTGCAGCCAGTCAAGGGAAGACGGGAGGGGGAGGGACTGGGAGTCGCGATCCCATACTCCCCAGTCTCGGTCTGTGAAACATGAGTGGTACCCCGCCTCCACAAGGGGACAAGGGAACGGCTCGGGGCTGGCGGATCAGACTGTTCTGTAAAATCCTTTCTGCATGTTTTAAAAGTTTAAGACCAAAAAAGGGGGGCTGGAAGGAACATTTACTGCCCGGGTGGGAGGAGCAATACCCACTCGAATTTCGCGACCTGTCATTGGCACGTGATTGTCGGGGTTTATTTCAGCATTTTGTTTCAAATGTTTCAGCATTTTGTTTCAAATGTTTAATGAAGATTTTTGTATTTTGTTTTACGGTTCCAAGCGGTGCTTGGGATCATTTTGATTACATTGTAGAACCAAGATTGCAACATTTTGTAATATGTTATAATGTAACATGTGGTGCAGGGGTATGAGTCCCCTATTGTAACATTTTGTAATTGATGTATCTGTAGATGCCTAACGTACCACGGTTTTTCTTGGATTTGAGGGGAATAGATGGGTTGGGGGATCAGTGGTAGGTAGCTATAGGTAAATACAGGGAATGATTGTTTGTGGGGGGTCAGAATATTTTGCTCACTTCTACAAGAGGATACTACAAACAAGTTGGAAGTATCCAAGGGTGGAATGTAGGGGCCTTAAAATCCCCTCAGCCCCCGAAGATCGGGATATATTAATCCACATCATGGATGAAGACCTGTGTGATTTAAATTGTCTCTGGGTTGGACAATGTTTTAAAACATACCCAAAACCGCAAAAGGCTGCGTTAAAAAGATTGTAAGCTGGGCAGCACTTGGACACTGGAATCAAAGAACTTTGTGAAAATCACATACTTTAAGATTGTACATTTTATTAAAAGATGTACTCTTGAGTTTTGGATTGTTAAAAATGGCTGAATAGACCTCATGGAAACAGAATTTAAAAGGACAGACAGGCTGTTAGCATATGAAACAGACAGGCTGTTAGCATATGAAAAAGCTCAGCGCTGCCCTGTAGTGGGTTTGAATGGAGCCCCAGCTGTCAGTCACCCTGTAGTATTGGGCGGGTCCGGTAACCTACAAGCTGTTTGTTTACACTGGGGAGTAGCCCGTTTGAATCAGCCAATCATTGGACAGCAAGCACACTGGGTTGTTTACACACATCCATTCACTGAAATTGACTCTAAGATCAAGTGTTTGAAAATGCCAGCATGAACAAAGGGACTTTGTTTGCTAAGCACTCAAGGCTGTCAATCAATTGCGGTTCCAGATGACCACAGGACAATGCTTTGTTTACAAAGCAATTGAATGCTATTAGCATTTGTTTGTATATCAAGTGGACACATTTAAACTGAAACTTTATCCAAACCCATCCCAGACAAGTGGACAGTTTGGATCTCTTTTGTTTTAGCCCAGAAACATGAGATCTGGGTGGGCCCCAAGTAAAGGGGTATAAAAGATAGCTTCCAGGAAGCATCTCTCTCTTCTCTTTTACTCTTTGGACTGCAGGTGAGCAAGGCATCTGACCCACTAGCAAGACAATCTAGTGAGAAGTAAAGGGGTGGTAATTTAAGGGAACTGTTGCTAAGATTGTAAACAAAACATTGTCGCCATTTATCCCTCATTTTTGCCGTCTGCCTTCCCCTGTTAAGCAATTTTACCGTGATTACTTTGATCGTGTGGTGTAGTTTCTTTAGTTTTAAATAAAATTTGACTTTCTTGCATCCAGACCATTTGTCCATTTTTAATATATCATTAATTAAAAGTTCCTCCAGTCAGGGGTGGTTTAGCGAATCAAAACCGCTGATTGGAATTGGTCACAGTGCAGTGGCAAAAGGCTGCCTGACCAGGTAAATTACCGTAAACCAGGTAAAGGATGCCCCCCTACAACCCGCTTTTTTGGCCTGGGCGTCCCAGATGACGAGGGACTCGGGTCTCGTTCTCCCCCCCGGCTGTTGGTATGGTGTACTTTAATGCTGAAAACTCACCGCGGAGAGCGAGGAGAGACCCGCCATGAGGCCAGGGCACGAGTGAGCCAGGAACCAAGAGTGAGGGCCAAGTGCAAGAGAGAACAGAGAGCAGAGCGATTGCTACCTGGGGCCTGCAGTTCAACCCATTGTTTCATCCCCTATCTGCGCGCCAAATCAGGTTAGTTCATTTTTCCAATTTTGGCGGGCTGCTTTAAACAATTACAGCAATCTAAGCTAACTGTTTTCAGATGGCCGTTTATCGCACCTAATTGCCTGATGTCCGAGCTGTATTGTTATTAATGCATTCTAATCAGCCTGTCCGGCCTCGATGGCTTCCTTAAGCTGTTTTCGAGTATTTATGCAGACAACTTGATGGCCTCAAGTATAGGCCCAGCTAGTTCTGATCTGTCTACGATCTGGCTTAATGCATATTCAATGTTTTCTGTCTGCTTTTCCAAAACACAAAGTCCTTTTCACAGAAACTGCATTTTAGGTTTCGATTTCCCCACAGGCTGCTTCTGCTACCACAGAGTCCAAGCTTTAAAAATCTTGCAGGCTTTTGGCCATGAGGTGTGGACACCATCTTTTGGGTGCCCTTTTTAAAATGTCCATGCAGGGTCCCTTTTATTAATAACTTTGTGGAAATGTGGCAATTTTGCGAATCCGACACTCCCCCCGTGATACTAAAACTTGCTTGAAGTATCATTCTTAGAAGGTGAGCAAAATTTTTCTGACCCTCCGTAGTCAACCTTCCCCTGTAATTACCTTATCTAACATACCCACGACACATGCACTTCCCATTCCACAAAAATGTAGTGTACATAAGCATACATAGAATAATTACAGTCGTTTACACACATCCAAGCATGGAGGGGTCCATTGCCCCTGCACCACTTGGTACACATACATCTTTATTAACAACTCATCGCAAGAATCTTTATTAAAAACAACAAACACAAAAAAACAAAAATCTTTTAATTGAAATAGAAGGAAAGGGCTTAAACAGGCATATCTCCCTCCATCTTCACATAATGTTCCTTCTAGATCTTCTGGTTTCAGAACTCTAACAACAGACCTTTTCCCTTACATTGGATACAAACTAGATACAACACTATCCCTAACTGGCAAACCACGAGAATGTGGGAAGCCAGTCTGATCCACGAAGGGACCTCTATGTTATTGAAAATGTCCCACCAGGGTAGAATCACAATATCCAATATCTTAGTCCCTATCTCTACTGTTTTCTGCTCTAGAGTGTAAAAATGTTTCTGTGAAACTATAACGGCTTTGAGTATTTTGGTAAGGTGTTCTGGAGAGGGGGAATTTCGTAGCTGAAGTGCGCTACGTACTTTTGCAAATTGGTAAAATTCTCCTTCACAGTGAGGTGAACAGTGGAGGGTTCAGGAATGGGGACAATTCGCTCCTGGGCCACTTGAACTTCTGCCTCGGGGTTAAAAAAGAAACTGCTGTCGCTGACCGGACACCAGCTATGCTGTCCATGCTGGTAGTGGGACATGCCGGTGGTGACACAATATATGCCACCTCCTATAAATGCTACCTGCGGGGGAATATGGCCTTGTGCCATTGCCTCCATGGTACAATTTATAGGCTTCGCGCCAGCAGCTCTGAACCAACACTGCGGTTTTGAATAGGCATTCAAGTGCTGGGGACACAGGATTATGTGTGCTCCCCGGCTCCGGCACCCTGAGACGTCAGTACCTGTCATAGCGTGCTCCCACTTTATGATGTACGGTGGGACTGCTGTGAAACGAATGTGTGCACCCCCTTGAATGAGTCCAATATTCTCTACCCTGTATACCGGTGCGGGTTGGGCTGTCCTACCCATGACCGGCATCCTGACTACTATTCCCATGATTGTGCGGTTGGACTGTCCACAATCCACGGGGACTGGGTACAATCCACGGGGACTGGGTAGGCTTCGGAGGCTAGCCGGAGTTGGCACGGGATTAATGCATTCTCAAATGGGTGGAGGGCTGCGAGGTGTTTGTTGCTGATCCAGGAGGGGACTAAATCCTGTTTTAAATCCTCCAGATTACTGCGGCCCTCGCCCAGTAACCACGCCCCGTATAGCACGCACACCACATTCTGCGCAGCCTGGTCAGAAGCAGTTCTGTCCTCCCTTATGAGGGCATTAACCGTCTTTGCATGCTTCTCCAACTCCGCTATGATCTCCTTTAAATGGACCATCATAGCCTGGTCCTCATGCAACTCCGAGCCCACTACTTGATTCTCATTCATTAATATCTTCTTTAAATGTGTTTCTAAACCGTTTATCTGGGTCTGTAGCTCGATGTCTTCCAAACTGTTGATGACAGAGGACCCAGTGTTAAACGCAGTAAAAACATCATTACATACACCCCTTCTTTGTCTCCCTGCATTACCCAAAACTGTCGGTGTATGGTGTACAGTTCGGTTTTGTCCACATGGGCGAAATTGAACTCATAAAACTTCTTGAACATGTCCTTTAATAGGGCCTGGTATAGCTGCTCTGTTTCTTTGGGGCACCACTCTGGCAAATGTACCTCGGTGAGATTTAAAATCACGGAGGCTACCACGTAGTGTACCCCCTGGTACAGCACCTGATCGGTAGGTACTAGTACCAACCCATTACCTGGTCCCTTGGTGGTGGTGGGGCAACCTTCCCTGGGTAAATTCACCGCCTGTGCCATGGGCAGGGGCTTATGGGGGTGGGTTACAAGCTCAGTGGCATTGACTGGGATCGGGGAGAATGGGACTGCGCACGCCTTCAGGCTGGTATCCCACTTCAACCCCTCCCCGGCGTCTTGCCACTGCTGGTGGAAAATGATGGATATGCCTGCGGGGCAGACCCTCTCTGACCCCCACATACAGATATAAATCCCTTGATCCGGCTCCCACCACTAGTCCCAACACACACTTAATCCTCCATGAGTCCCTGTGATCGTCCGGTGGGTATTGTTCCCCAACCGTTCCCACTCGACTTCGGGGTTCCTCATATCTTTGCTCACCTTCCTGAGCCACCACCACCTATCCAGAGGAATGTGTCCTTTACACATTAAACATATACGCTTTCCAACGGTGACACTGACCCTCGTGGTGATGACCTGTACCCTGGGGCACAGGAGGGAGGCCTCCCCGTACGTGCATCCGGTTTGGCTGGAGTACTGAGATGAATTGGACCCCAGCCATCTTGGCCACCTTCCCTCGTGGACGTAGATGGCGGTCTCCTCCGCATTCCATTCACCGCTTCCGTTGGTCGCAATGGGCGCCCTGTCTCCCGAGCACCCGTAGATGTGGGTATCTTGCACATCGCCTCGCCTTCCGACGCTCATCCTAATCAGGGCGAATAGGACTACGATCCCCTTCATCCTGAAAGTCTTTCTGCAAAAAGATACAAAAACATGCAGCCAGGTCCCCAAGAGATTCTCAGGCTTGGTGAAGCATGGTCGGGTCCCGTGACCTCGACCCAAATATATACACTCTTGGCAGATTACCACTTAACCTAAAACTACCCATCACCTTATTTAACTTAAACTAAAACACCCAAACTTAAGCCAAATATTTAAACTTAACAATAACTAAACTTAAACTACCTAAACTATGCACAACCGCCGCCCGTCTCTGGGTGGCCAGGCTAATTCCTGGTTGGGCTGCGGCTCACCGCTACCTCTGGCGTGGCCGCACCATCCTGCACCATTGGTCCCTCGCAGCCCGTGGCTGCTGACTGAGGACCTCTGCCCTTGAACCTCCCCCTAACTCGAGGGGCGGCCCTTGGTATCTGGGGAGCTGGTGACCATGGCTTTCTCGGCTGGGGCTTCCGCGGGGACCTTCTGGGGGCCTTGGCGGGTGGGGCTTTCTTGGCCGATGGGTCTTTAACCCGAACCGCCGTTCCCTCAGTCTTGACCTCTCCCGAACCTGGGCCAGGGGCAGGTAACTGTTCGCAGCCTGTTGCTGCGAGCTGAGAGTCTCTACCCCCAGGTCCCATGGCTGTGTCCGGGGCGGGATTTTCGACCTCAGGTCCCTCCCTCTCTACACCTGGGTTAGGGGTGGGGTTTTCGCCCTGAGGTCCCTCCCCCTCGTCTGGATCCCAGAAGAGTGGGGGAGTGTCCCAATCGATGGGCGGGATGGTCCCTCCCTTTAAGCAGGCCACAGCGCCTGCTTGTGCAGTCTGTGAACTCGCACCTGCTGGAGGCTGAGGTTCTTTATCCTCAGACCCTACCCCAACTGGCTGCTTTCCCCTTTCAGGTGTAAACAGCTTAAACTGGTTGATATGAAACCATTTTGTACGCCGGGGCATCTTCACGGCATATACCATGGGGCTGGCTTTATCTACAATGCTGTAGGGCCCCATGTACAATGGTTCCAAACTTTCTACTCGGGCATAGTTTCTTACCATAACCTGATCTCCTCCCTCCCACTCGTGGTGCTTTCTGGGTTCGAGCATCAATCGGTTACTCCGATGCTGCCTTCCCATGTTCCCAGCCACCTGCTCGTGGACGTGCTTCAGGTGCTCAAAGAGATTTTGGGCGAACCTGTCCCAGTTTACCTCTCTGAGCTGACCCTCCGTGAGCACCGGGGCTAGTACATGGGTGGGGGTCCGCATAACCCTGCCAGTCATTAGCTCGTACGGGGAATAGCCCGTGCTTTTAGACTGGCTGGCCCGGATCCCCATCAAAACCAGCGGTAGGACCTCAGCCCATTTACGGGGCGAGCCCGCTATCTCCTTCCTCAACCTTTCGTTCAGGGTCCTGTTCATGCGTTCCACAATCCCTGATGACTGGGGGTTGTGGGCCACGTGCCATTTCCCCTCAATGCCTAACAGCCTAAGGGTGTTCTGCATCACCTGTCCGGTGAAGTGACTCCCTTGGTCGGACTCCACATACTGTGGTAGTCCCCACCTCGAGAATACTTCCCAGACCCGGATCCTGGCGGTACCCAGATCTGTGGCTGTCCTGCAGGGGAAGGCCTCTACCCATTTGGTAAACACATCCACCAGGACTAGGCAGTATTTATAGCCTCCCTGGGCGGCGGGCAGGGGCCCGATGTAGTCGACCAGTATCGACTGCCATGGTCCCTCTACCCTCCTGATGTGTCCCATTGGTACCTTTCTTCTGTGGGGGTCGGGGTTATTTGCAGTGCACACAAGACAGCCTGCATAGAATTCGCGGACATCGTCCCCGAGTCCCGGCCACCATCCCGCCTGTTCTACCCGCTGCCAGGTGGTCTCAGGCCCGGGGTGTCCCGCTCCTGGACCCCCATGGGCCAGTTGAAGGAATTCCCTCTGGTGCTGCTGTGGCACAACCCACTGTTCCCCCCGGAACAGCATGCCCTCTTTTACGGAGAGGGTTGCTGTGCCGTATGGACCCTCTACTCCTTTTCCCTCAGTTACTGTACTGAGGACTGCTTTGAGGACGGGGTCTTGGGCTTGGACCGTCTTAAGGTCCGGGGCTAATGCTACCCCTACACCCCCTTGGGTCCCATCCCTACCTCTGACCGCTGCCATGTGTCTGGACCCAAATGGGTCCCAGAAAGTGCCTGTGTGGGCACCCTCCTTGGCGAGCAAGTCAGCCTGCTGGTTGCCTTGGCCGCGGGGTTCTGTGGTGGAATGGGCTTCCACCTTGTGGATGAAGACCTCCCCTTCCTCCCCCACTGTGGCTAGGATCTTTTACAGCAGGGGTTTTACTGTGAGGGGTCTCCTGTCGGCGGAGGTGTATCCATGGCAGGACCAGATGGCCAGCTACTCCGTACATGAATTGCACGTGAACATGCTGTCCGAGCAAATCGTGTAGCGGGTGGGGAAGATTTCGGGGTGTGTAACGACGTACACTACTGCGGACAGTTCAGCCTGCTGGGCGCTCATGGTGTTGGGGAGCTTAATCACCAGGGCAATGTTTGCCACTGGGTCATAAATTCCACATCCCGTGAGACGCTCGCCAGCAGATACCATGCTGGAACCATCTACATAGATCTCGCGGCCTGTGGGATGTATCCCGGCCCGTAAACCTATGTTTGCTTCCCAAAACCCTTCGATGGAACACCGGTGGGCTGTTCCAGGATATACCAGGTTGGCTGCGAGCTTTGGCTCACAGAGACCCTTCACCTTCAGATCAATCTGTGAGAGGAGCAAGGTCCAGCGTGCAATGCAGGCACTGCTCACTGTCCCATCCTTGATCCTCCCATCCAGAAGCATCTGGGTGGGTGTGTGATGGGTGAGGAGGGTGATGGGAGAGGTGCCTGTGAAGATCAGTGATCTCTTCACAGCACAATGTGTGGCCAAGAGTAGCTCCTCTCCACATCCGTGAGCATCCGGGAGGAGTAGACCACTGGCCTCAGCCGGACGTGCTGCTCTTGGAGCAGCACAGCACTCAGGCTGTCTCCGCTGGCTGCTACCTCTTGGAAAAACTCTTTCCCCCCATCTATGGCCCCTAGAGCTGGTGCGGTCTGCAAGTCTTTCTTGAGCCTGACAAATGCTGCCTGGCAACCCTCATCCCAAAGCCACTCCACTCCCTTGTGTAGGAGTCGGAGCAGAGGGGCTGTGTAGAAAGGGGGGTTTTGGTGTGGGGTTTATGTCTGGCCAGTCAGGCGTATCTGAGCTGCTCCAGGCCCCGTGCGGTTTCGAATCGCTTCCCTTTCTGGTTCTGACCGCCGGACTTATTTCAGCAGCGATATAGACAAAACGAGACTTGTGGTTGGGTGCAAAGAAGACCAACGTTTATTGAAAATAAAGAATAAATTGCTATACAGTGAAAATAATTATGAATACAGCACACTTGCACACTTATACTTAACGGGGAGGAGAGAAAACGGACACATCGAGGGAAAATTGACTAAAAATGACAATTTAACAAAATTCCCCTTTAATTCCCACCCCTTATACCTATCTAGGTTGCCTTGTAATGGGCCAGAAAGTTTATGCTCACCAGTAAATGCCTGCTCCGTGCCCCTGTGGCCTGTCTTGAATTCTTCACCACCCCGAAGTAGAGATACCCCAATAATTCAAAAGTAACGGCTGGTATTCCCCTTCTTCGGGCGGGCTGCTGAGCTGTTCCTCTTATAAGCAGTGCACTGGAGGTGAGGCGGTAGAGAGAGAGAGAATGGCTTCCTGAGTGGCTATCTTTACCATTGACTGTAATGGGTTTGAATGCGTTTCCCATTCGTTTGACAGGTTTGTGAATGGAGCTGTTCAGTTTGAAATGTCCCACTGATTTCTCAAGTGCTGGGCAAACAAACCTTAAGTGTTCAGTAAACAGTACTTAAGTGTTTTGTAAACAATCCATTGCCCTCTGGTCACAGCACAACCGCAAATGATTGATAGCTTCAAGTGCTTAAGCCCTTGAGTCAACACTGTTGAGAGCTTGTAAACAAATAATCCTTTGTTCCATGTTGAACTTCCTAAACCGCAGTCGATTAACAGTTTCAGTACCTCAAGTACTTCAGCCAGTGATGGGAGATGTTCAGACAGGCTGTTTTCCTCCTTTGCCACGAGGCCTGGCAGCCATCTTTGATGCCCTGGGTGTTAAGGTACACTCCAACCAGGTTTTCTTTAATCAAATAATCTTCGGGGGCTGTCGAAATTTCCCAAAATTTTGCGAACCTTACAGCTGCGGTGGCTGCATAGCCCTCAATAAAGTCTCTGCAGTACCCGGTTGGCCCTAGGAACGACCTCACACCCGTTACTGTGTTGGGGACCAGTAGCTCTTGTACCGCCTCCCTCCTAGCCTTATCTATGGCCCTTTCTCCAGCACGCACAGTCAGGCCAAGGAATTTCACCTCCTGCTGGCCGATCTGTGCTTAGTTGGGTTTTACCTTGAAACCCTTCTGCTGTAGCAGCTCCAGCAGTTCGGCCAATAGCGGGCCATGCTCCTCTTTCGAATCAGTGAACAGGAGCAGGTCATCCACATATTGCATCAACTGTCTGGGCTGGCTAAAATCCTTCAAACTGTTGGCCATGCACTGATGGAAAATGCTGGGGCTGTTGTGGAAGCCCTGCGGCAAACAGTTCCACGTGTACTGTTGCCCTTTAAACGTAAAGGCAAACTTATACTGATCCTCCCTCCTTAAAGGGATGGACCAAAACCCATTGAAAATATCCAGCACCGTGAAAGTGGTCGCGGATGCTGGAATACTCCCTATGAGGTCGGCAACTGCTGCTACTGTGGGTGCACAGGCTGGGATATTACTATTGAGCACTCGATAATCCACCGTGGCCCTCCAGGAATTGTCCGGCTTTCTGACCGGCCATAATGGAGAGTTCACGTGGGTAGCTATAGGTCTCAGAACTCCCTGCTGCACTACCGAGGACATGGCTGCTTCCATGTCTGGCTCTGCTTCCCTGGGGAAGTTATACTGTTTCTGTGGTCGGGCCATGGGGTCCCCGTCTACGCTGACCTCAAACCCACTGACCCTCTCGCATTCGTGCTTGTGTGTGGCAAAAGTGCCCAGGTGGCCCTGCACAAATGCCTGGAACTCTGGTGGGGTATTGCTGACCATAAGCTCGAGGTTATAATCCTCCTTGGGCTTCATGGTGCAGAGGGTCCCCTTCCCTTCCTTTCCCAGGATTACTATTACCTGTCCATTCCTTACATTAACTGCCCCCCAAAGGCAATGATTTCTCAAATCCACTAGGATCCCGTGGCCTACAATAAAGTCGGCCCCCAGGACCCTCTTCCACCCTCCACTTCCCATTCCATCAGGACACAGGTCCACTTGGAGCGGAGCATTCCTAACCGAATGGTGAGCAGGATGGAAAACGAGCCAGCCTGTTCTTTACCCGTGAATCCTGACAAACTGTATGGGACCCTGTTAGATAGAGGCGAGGTGGTGGGGTTAGCTGAGTAGACCACGGTGCATGATGCCCCCGTGTCCAACAGATAGGTCTCCGTCACCTTTTCTACCTCCATCTCCAAAAGGGGTCTTTTCCACTCATCATACCGGAGAGAACACAGGTAAACAGGTTGCGCTGGCTCTAGTCACGGCTGTGGGTTGGATGGGGCTGATGGGGTGAGAGCACCGGTGGCAGCTGCTACTCTCCCCTGGCCAGTCAATAAGGACCTCATGGTGTCCAAAAGTGACTCGGCCTCTGCGGAAGGGATCCCTGCTCCCGCCTTTTGGGCTGGGGCTGTGGAATGCTTTCCCTTGTTAGCCTTCCAAGGGTTTTTGCACTCCTTCTGCCAGTGACCATCCTTCCCACAACCGTAACAATTTGTCTTTGTGTTGGTGGGGTTACTCCCTTCCTGGTGCCACTCTTTCATACCCGGTCCGGGTTTTACCTCATGCACCTTTCCCTTGGGTGGGTGTGCATCGGCTCCCCTACCGTTTTTATAGGCCAGAGTGAGCTGCCTGATCACCGTAAGTTCGGTGGTCTGGGGATTTTTGGGGTCGAACCAGACTTCTGCCTTGGCCCGGACCTGTGGCAAGCTGTTCGCCACCAGGCAACGGAGCCAATGGGCCAGGAGATTCCCGTTCAGGAACACTCTGTCCGGCGTCCCCGGACAGGCCCTCCGGTACACCAGCCACAGCCGGTCTGCAAAAGCCTGTGGGGTTTCCCCTGGGAGCTGGATCGTCTTCTCCACACGGGAGAAAGGACTTCCCTCATTCATCCCCATGGCCTCCAGAACTGCATCACTAAGCTCCTCGTACCCGCTCTGCCCCCTTTTACTCTCGTCAGAGAGGGATTGGAGGAGACTACTCTCCAGGGAGAAGAGCAGCATCTTGGCCTTCTCAGCGTCATCGCAGTCGTTGATGCTGGCTGTCTGCTCTACTTCCCTGAAGTGGATCGAGGGGTCTCCCTTTTCGGAGAGCTTCGGGATATGGTTGACCATAGCCCTAAGCTGTTGGGTGTTAAAGGCTAATACGAACTGGTTTTGGAGGGGTCCCTCATTGTCGCCATTGGCGGGTGGGCCGAACTTCCGATGCCGTGCTGGGCACATCGGTCCCGGCTCCGGCCTCTCCGGCGGGGGTTGCTCCTCCTCCGCCTCCACCTCTGGCTCCACCCCCCCTTGCTGCCAAACCTCGCTGAAACTTGGCGCTACGGGTGGTGGTCATGAGATCTCCTCTCTCTCAACCGGGTCGTCCCTGGGCACTACCGGTGATGTTGGAACTGTCCTCCCCTCGTTCCCCATAAAATCTGCCTGGCCTGCCTTTGGGCTTATGAGGCATACCATGCATTTTGCCTTCCGGAGGGCCAGGCTCAGATTCTCTATCCTCTCTTTGCAGGGGCCTCCTCAAACCCCTGCTCACTCGCTAGCTTGTAAGCGGCCTTTACCTCCTGTACTTTATCTTCTTGTTCCCTAATCTGCCTTGCCAAGCGGGCGTTCTTCTCCCGCAACCTTAACTCATTTCCCTTGGCCTCGGTGAATTGGCACCGTAGGTATTCCAACTGGGCCTTGTGTTCTCCCATTAAATGCACTCTCTCCTGATTTAGGGCCTGCAAAGCTACTAATAACTTCTCCCCTGCTAGAGTCTTATCTTGGATCTCCAGGGCTGACTCCCTTAACTCGGCTGCCTGTGCTGCAACGAGCCTGTCCAAAAGTTGTACCTGCTTTTTAAAACACATCAGCCAAACTGCCTTCTCTAAGGACCTCTTGTGTTCCTTTCCCTCTGTCCACTTAGCTGCTGAATCTACCGGACGCCCTGCCTTTAACAGAGTGGTGATCCACTTCTTAGTGATATTCACCTTGCTAAACACATAATCAGAAATCCTTTCCTTCATCATGGTTTGCTCATCCGAACCACTGTCTACTGTATCGCTGCCCTGTTGCCGGTGTCCTGCCGCGGTCGCCATTCTGTAAGGGGGCGGCGGGTGTGGCGCGTGCGCCCAGTCAGTTATGCCCCTGACTGTTTTGTGAGTGGTTCGAATCGCTCCCATGCCCCTTGGGTTCTAGACACCGGACTTAGGTACAGGCGGCGATACAGAAAGACTCGAGTAGACAGGTGGTTTGGATGTAAGAGAACCAAGATTTTATTAAAACAGAGAATAACACAGTTTTATGAGAAATTACTAGCATAAAATATAGGCAAATACAAAATAACTATACTTATACAGGAAATGGGGAACACACGGCACATCGAGGGAAAACAAACTATATTAACAATCCCCTATCCTTATCCCACCCCCTATACCTAACTAGATTAAGCTATGAGGGGCCAGAATTCATGCTCACCAATCCAAAGCAAAGCCAACGGTTAACGAAATGCAGATTTTGAGATTTGGTTCTCTGTCCTCTTAGGTACCCCATCGCCACGTGGTCTTCAGGGGCGCGGTGCGGGAGCTGCTACTGTGACGCACCTTCTTCTCCTCCGCTACCGTCATCGTCTCGTCCCGATGGGTACTCCTCTTCTTCTCCCTCGGGCGGTCGGCGGCGGTAACGTTATGTTTATCGGACAGTTAACAGTCTTTGTTGTTTAGATTTTGTTACCATGCGTCGAACGACAGTAAATTTGTGGTAGCGTAGGCACCTGCGTTATCGCAATGTTCAACAAGATGTTCGCCTTCCCAAACGCCAGCTTATAACTCGGCGCTTGGTCTTCATCGACATGTTTTTTGCTGCCCTGCTCTGCCCTTATCGAGTTTTATCGTCTTCTTCATCTCTATTCGTCTTGTCTCAGGCTACCTGCTCGAATTTCGTCTCACCCCCTTTTTTGGCCTGGGCATCCCAGATGACGAGGGACTTGGGTCTCGTTCTCCTCCCCAGCTGTTGGTATGGTGTACTTTACTGCTGAAAATTCACCGCGGGGAGCGAGGAGAGACCCACTACAAGGCCAGGGCAAGAGTGAGCCAGGAACCAAGAGTGAGGGCCAAGCGCAAGAGAGAGCAGAGAGATTGCTACCTGGGGCTTGCAGTTATACCCATTGATTCATCCCCTATCTGCGCGCCAAATCAGGTTAGTTCATTGTTCCAATTTTGGCGGGCTGCTTTAAACAATTACAGCAATCTAAACTAACTGTTCTTAGATGGCCATTTATCGCACCTAACGGCCTGATATCCGAGCTGTATTGTTGTTAATGCATTCTAATCGGCCTGTCCGGCCTCGATGGCTTCCTTAAGCTGTTTCCGATTATTTATGCAAACAACTTGATGGCCTCAAATATAGGCCCAGCTAGTTCTGATCTGACTACGATCTGGCTTAATGCATATTCAATATTTTCTCTCTGCTTTTCCAAAACACAAAGTCCTTTTCACAGAAACTGCATTTTAGGTTTCAATTTCCCCACAGGCTGCTTGTGCTGCCATAGAGTCTAAGCTTTAAAAATCTTGCAGGCTTTTGGCCACGAGGGGCGGACGCCATCTTTTGGGTACCCTTTTTAAAATGTCCATGCAGGGTGCCTTTTATTAATAACTTTGGGGAAATGTGGAAATTTTGCAAATCCTACAAGATGCAGCAGGAAAGTGGTATGTATTTTCTTCTCAAGCATTTGGCAGAGTGTTCAACTGCAGTGATTCAGGTTTTACCAAAGGATTCATTTGTGATTATTCAAGGCTTCAACTTCACTCATTGGTGGCTGGCAAGTAGAGCCTCAGGCTTGTGGTGGCAGAAGAAGGGGAGCCCAGCATTTTGCAGATGTCACCTTTCAGAACATCCTGGATGAGGTCCACCAGAGGAGAGACCAACTGCTCGGAAGGAGGCTACTTCCCTCAGACACCAGAGGCATGTGAAGTGACAGTGGTGCTGAGAGCCACCTCCCTCACTTGCGGGTCAGTGGAACAGTGCCATTAAAAGTTTAATTACCTGATGAGGGCAGCCGAGGTAACAGAACTGTAACGTTCCCCTTTGCACTTTGATATTTTGCTACCCTCTTCGCTGATCACCCACACTCCTGAAATGGGATGAAAGAAATCTTTATTCACATTGCACTCTCTAATTCTTCCACCTGGAACCTGTTTGAGAACTCCCTTCATAAATCTTTCTTGCATACTGTCTCTTCAACAACTCCAACCTCTCATGTTACAGGAACCTTCTCGCACTCGTCCTTTCGGTTACATCAGCTGTCTTCTACCATCTGGGAGATTTGCTTCAGCTGTCTACCATCACCTACTGCTATTAATATTGTTCCAGGAAAACTGGCATACAGTACCTGGGAGAGGGAGGCCATAGGCAGGAGCCCGAACATATGGGAGCTGACAGATTTTGAGAAGCAGACTGTTGAGCTCCAGAAGCGGCTAGTGTTGTTTGGAGTATCGCAAGGTCAGTGGGACAGTAAAAGCTGCAGGCAAGGAGGTGCTAGTCAGTACCTGTTATTGATACAACACTTTAAAGGGTCAAGCTGCCGTAGAATTCCAGGCTGTCTGAATTTTGTCACCATCTCTGGCTGCTGCGCACTCATTTTACCTAATTTCCTTTTCTTGCTGTACACGACCTGTTGAAGGGAGGGTGGGTGGAGGAGGATGAAGGCAAGGATTTGGTAGTAGTTGTCATCCTACCCTTTGTACCTCTGGCATGCTTGCCCCCTCTCTCTCTGTTAGACCACTTTCATTACCCACCTTATCTGTCATCATGCACTAACTCAGAGGCTTTCACCTGGGTGGGATCTAGATCTTGGGGATGAGGATATTGGTACAGGTGACTCTTTGAGCATGAGGGAGCCAGTAGAACAGGGAGATGATGAGGACTCAGCCGCTTCCCAGTGGAGGCTGCGGAGATGCCTCTATTGCCTGATAAGACAGCAGACTTGGATCGCAGGAGTTGTGCTGTGAAAAGAAGGATGTTCAAGCCTCTGTGCAGGTGCTTTCCCAGGATGTGTTGTGTATGGTTCAATCTTCAGCAACACCAGGGAAGCTTTGTCTTTATTGCAGAGATCAGTGAAGTCTGTGGCAGCTTCTTTTCCAGTCTGCGATGGTTCCCCTTGTACAGCGTCCTAGGACAAGTTGGTGCCTCCTCCTCATTAGAAGCACAAACTACAGCCCTGGAGGTTCTGGAGTCTCTGTGGCAACAGGGCGATAATTTCAGCTTGGTCTGAATAGCAGCTGCCTCACTTTGATAGAATCATAGAATGATACAGCACAGAAGGAGGCCATTTGGCCCATCGTGCCTGTGCCGGCTCTTTTCATAGATACATAGAAGATAGGAGCAGGAGTAGGCCATTCAGCCCCTCGAGCCTGTCCCGCCATTTAATGAGATCATGGCTGATCATCCAAATTCAGTACCCTGTCCCTGCTTTCTCCCCATATTCCTTGATCCCTTTAGCCTTAAGAAATATATCTAACTCCTTCTTGAATATATTTAATGAATTGGCCTCAACTGCCTTCTGTGGTAGAGAATTCCACAGATTCACCACTCTCTGGGTGAAGAAATTGGTTGAGCTATACAATTAATCCCAGTCCCCTGCTCTTTCCCCATAGCCCTGTAAATTTTTTCCCCTTCATTTATCCAATTCTCTTTCGAAAGTTACTATTGATTCATCTTCCACCATCCTTTCAGGTAGTGATTTCCAGATCAGGACAACTCGCTGTGTAAAAAAATGTTTCCTCATGTTGTCTCTGGTTCTTTTGCCAATCCTCTGGTTACTGACTTTGCCTCCATGCTGCTACTGTCCCTTTAATCCCATGAGTTTTAATTTTGCTAAGAAGTCTATAATGTGGTACTTTGTCAAATGCCTTTTTTTGGAAGTGTAAAAACACAACATCAACCGCACTACCCTCATCAACCCTTTACGTTACTTCATCAAAGAACTCAATCAAGTTAGTCAAATATGATTTGCCTTTAACAAATCCATGCTGACTTTCATTTATTAGCTCATACTTTTCCAAATGCCAATTAATTATGTCCCAGATTATTGCCTCTAAAAGTTTTCCCACCACCGACATTAGGCTGACTGGCCTATAGTTGCCAGGTTTAACCATCTCCCTTTTTTAAACAGGTGTAACATTTGCAGTCCTCTGGCACCACCCCCATATCCAAGGAGGATTGGAAGATTGTGACCAGAGCCTCTGCAATTTCCACACTTACTTCCCTCAGTAACCTAGGATGCATCCCATCCAGACCGGATGACTTTCCTACTCTGAGGACTGCCAACCTTTTAAACACTTCCTCTTGATCTATTTTTATCCTATCCAATATCATTACTGCCTCCTCCTTTGCTGCTACATTGGCAGCAACCTCTTCTTCAGTGAAGACAGATACAAAGTATTCATTTAGGCCCTCAGCCATACTCTCTGCGTCCATAAGAAGATCTCCTTTTAGGTCCCTAATTGGCCCAGCCTTCCCTAGACTACCCTTTTACAATTTATGTGTTTATAAAAGACTTTTGGGTTCCCTTTTATGTTAGCCGCTAATCTATTCTCATACTCTCTCTTTGCCCCTCTTAGTCCCTTTTATTAGATCTCCATTGCACTGTCTATATTCAGCTTGGTTCTCTATTGTATTATAAACCTTACAATTGTCAAACGTCGCCTTTTTCTGTCTCATTTAACCTCTATGGGAGAGAAATTTGGTATCTCCCCGTTTGTGGCGCAATTATCAGCCGGGCACAAACTATAGCGCCTGGCGCAAATTATCACCTCCGACTGCAAACCTGGCTTCTATCGCCCCTGGAGGTGATTTGAGCATTGGAGAAGCAGGCAAAGATGGTAAATGCCCTCATAAGGGAGGAAAGAAATGCTTCTGGCCAGGATGCGCAGAATGAGATGTGCGTGCTATACGGGGCGTGGTTACCGGGTGAGGGCTGCAGTAATCTGGAGGATTTAAAATAGGGTTAAATCCTCTCTTGGATCAGCAACAAACACCTCGCAACCCTCCACCCATTTGAGAATGCATTAAGCCCGTGCCAACTCCGGCTAGCCTCCAAAGCCTACCCAGTGCCTGTGGATTGTGGGCGGTCCAGCCACACAATCATGGGAGTAGTAATTAGGATGCCGGTCATGGGTAGGACAGCCCGACTCGCGCCAGTATACAGGGTAGAGAACATTGGACTCATTCAAGGGGGTGCACACATTCGTTTCACAGCGGTCCCAACTTACGTCATAAAGTGGGAGCATGCTATGACAGGTATTGACCTCTCAGGGTGCCGGAGCCGGGGAGCACAAATAATCCTGTGTCCCCAGCACTTGTACGCCTGTTCAAAACCGCAGTGTGGGTTCAGAGCTGCTGGTGCAAAGCCTATAAATTGTACCATGGAGGCAATGGCACAAGGCCATGTTCCACCGCAGGTAGCATGTATAGGAGGTGGGACATACAGTGTCACCACCAGCGCGTCCCACTACCAGCATGGACAGCATAGCTGGTGTCCGGTTAGTTTCTGTTTTAAACCCGAGGCAGAAGTTCAAGTGGCCCGGGAACGAATTGTCCCCATTCCTGAACCCTCTACTGTTCACCTCACTGTGAAGGAGAATTTTACCAATTTGCAGAAGTACGTAGCGCATTTTGGCTATGAAATACCCCCTCTCCCTGAACACCTTACCAAAATACTCAAAGCCGTTATAGTTTCGCAGAAATATTTTCACACTCTAGAGCAGAAAACAGTAGAAATAGGGACTAAGATATTGAATATTGTGATTCCACCCTGGTGGGACATTTTCAATAACATAGATGTCCCTTCGTGGATCAGACTGGCTTCCCACATTCTCGTGGTTTGCCAGTTAGGGATAGTGTTGTATCTAGTCTGCATCCAGAGCAAGTGAAAAGGTCAGTTGTTAGAGTTCCGAAACCAGAAGATCTGGAAGGAACATTATGTGAAGGTGGAGGGAGATACGCCTGTTTGAGTTTTTATTTCCTTGTATTTTCAATTGAAGATTGTTGTTTTTTTGTTTGTTGTTTTTAATAAAGATTCTTGCGATGAGCTGTTAATAAAGATGTATGTGTAACCAGTGGTGCAGGGGTGTTGGACCCCTCCATGCTTGGATGTGTGTGAAAAACTGTAATTATTCTATATATCATTATGTACACTACATTTTCGCGGAATGGGAAGTGCATGTGTCGTGGGTATGTTAGATAGGTAATTACAAGGGAAGGTTGACTATGGAGGGTCAGAAAATTTTGCTCACCTTGTAAGAATGATACTTCAAGCAACTTTTAGTATCACAGGGGGGAGTGTAAGATTTGCAAAATTTCCACATTTTCCCAGGGTTATTAATAAAAGGGACCCTATGGACAATTTAAAAAGGATACCCAAAGATGGTGTCCGCACCTCGTGATCAAAAGCCTGTAAGATTTTAAAAGCTTGGACTCTGCAGCCCACAAGTAGCTTTGGGAAATCAAAACTTAAAATGCACTTTCTGTGAAAAGGACTTTGTGTTTTGAAAGCAAAACAGCAAACATGGAATATGCATTACGTCAGATCGTAGACAAATCAAAACCAGGTAGGCCTATACTTGAGGCCATTAGGTTGTCTGCATAAATAATCGGAAACAGCTTATGGAAGCCATCAAGGCTGGACAGGCCAATTAGAATGCATTAATGAAAATACAGCCCGGACATCAGGCCGTTAGGTGCAATAAACGGCCATCTAAAACCAGTTAACTTAGATTGGTACAATCATTTAAAACAGCCCGCCAAAATTGAAACAATGAACTAACCTGATTTGGCGCACAGATAAGGGGCCATCGGAAAGTGTATAACTGTAGGCCCTTAGTATCAATCAGTGTGGTGGGCTCTTCGCTCTGGTCGCTCTGCCCTCATCAGGCTTGGGGCTGCCGCCGCCCGCACTCGTGCCCTGGCCTCGTGGCGGGTTCTCTCCTCGCTCCCCGTAGCAGAGTTTCAACAGCTAAGGACACCATACCAACTGCAGGGGAGGGGAACGAGACCCGAGTCCACAGTCATCCAGGACACCCAGGCCGCAGATAGGGGCGAGACGAAACTGAGCAGGTAGCCCAGGGCTTGTATAGTAGCTATACGTGACGAGACGAGTTGAGACGAAGAATAGGGTAGACCCGACAAAGAGCAGAGAAGGGCAGCAGAAGACGTATTAATTTTTAAAAAACGAGCGCCGAGTTATAAGCTGACGCTCGGGAAAGAAAGTATCTGAGGACAGTGAGGCGAAGTTGGTTGGGCGAACTCTGCAATTAAGCTGGCAAGCCCTTTGTTGAACACTGTAACGCAGGTGCCCATGCCATGGCGAATATGTTGGTGTTCTAAGAATGGGTAGCAAAATCTAAGCAGTAAAACTGCTAATCGTCTCATTGACATAACGTTACCGCCGACGACTGCCCGAGGGAGAAGAAGAAGAGAACCCATCGTGACAAGACGACGACGGCAGCTGAGGAAGAGAAAGGTGTGTCGCAGCAGCAGCTCCAGTACCGCACCCTGAGACCATGTGGCGATGGAGTACCTAAAAGGGCAAAAGACCAAACCTCAAAACCCTCATCCGTTAAAACAGTTGACTTTGCTTTGGATTGGTGAGCATGAATTCTGGCCCTCATAGCTTCACCTAGTTAGGTATAGGGGTGGGATAAGGATTAAGGGGGTTGTTGAAGTAATTGTTTCTCCCTCGATGTGCCGTGTGTTCCCCATTCCTTGTATAAGTATATAAGTATTTTGTATCTGCCTGTATTTTTATACTGGTGCCTTCTCATAAGACTATTATAATTTCTGTTTTAATAAAATCTTGGTTTTCTTACACCAAACCACTTTTCTACTCGAGTCTTTCTGTATCGCCGGCTATACCTAAGTCCAGTGTCTGGAACTCAGGGGCATGGGAGCGATTCGAACCGCTCACCAACAGTCAGGGGCATAACTGACTAGGCGCACGCGCCACCCGCCACCCCCCTACAGTCTCTTCTCATCTTCCATCTTTTTTATCTGTTTCCTTATCTATCTTTCTGTTCACCTTTATCTCTCTTGTGTATAGCTCACACACATTCTCACAATGTCACTGCTCTACATTTGGTTGTTTCCAACTCTGTGTTATTTGTTTCTGTAATGCTCTCCTTTCCTTAAGCTGTCTGAGGGTAGTTGAGTGTGCTAAGCCAGAAGAATGTGGCATTTAGCCTCTGCAGGAGTTCAGCCTTGAGGTCCAGTTGGACAGGACTTTTCTTTTCTAAAATGAATACTTGTGTAAGTGGACTTTGATTCTTTCAAGAGTCTGGTGCTGGTGGGATCTCATGTGCAATGTGTACGTTGCATATGGTATTAAAATGAAAATCATTTGCCAGAAATGACGGGGGAAAAGCTTTTATTGAAGTGAATGAAATGGAACACTGAATTGATCTTAAAATTCCAAAAATGCCAATATTATGATTTAAAATAAACTTTTAGAAACCCTCTGACTGTGCGATGAATTTGGATTTTGCTTGTGTTGCTTGAGCTTGATTTTTTAACTTATACCATTTATGTAAGGTTAAATTCTCAATAACAACTTAGCAGACTGAAAACAGTAAAGTTACCATAGTGATTTGCAGTGGTAACAAAGACTCAATGTTAACTATCAGGTTATTGTGAATTGTGCAGAGTTGCCAGGTATCATTCCATTATCTTAGAACTGCCTGGGGCTCAGTTAAGAGCGACATTTGGGAGCTGCTTCCTTGCACATCGCAAATATTAAATCATTGTTGTAAACTTCACAGACAGATTGGTGAGCCAAGCCTTAATCACCTCACACACATAAGTGCTTACTGGCATGCCAGCACAATACGCTGGCTGACGCCCAGTCATCCTGTCAGGAGGCCTGGTCAGTTTGGAGGAGTGCTTTTCCAGGCCACACACTTTGCTACCTTGGTCTCATCCCCTCCCTCCCTAGCTTCAAGGCCCTCCCACCCGCCGGACTTGCCTTGCTGCTGGCAGCCTTCTGCTGTTGCTGAATAGTGGCCCCTGGGATTTTCGTCCTCCCCAAGTGGCAAACTGCCACTTTCCACCGAAAACAACTGAGCA